>NC_064924.1:229422760-230047760 GCF_023897955.1 Schistocerca gregaria
GCAGCAATCTGATTGGCTGCGTTACATGCTAATACGCGGATCGGCGGAAGCAGAATTTGGTCCGTCTCTATGACAGCGCCATCTCGTAGTGCGGAGACGGACGAGTTCTGCGCCTGCGCTGTTGTGGTTAGCGGGGCGCGCTCTAGTGGGAAAGTTGTGTACGCGCTGACTACGCGGAACTATGTACACAACACTTGACAACGCACCCTTTCATAAAGCAGAACCTTCGTTGCAATGGTACCTGAAATAGAATGGCCTGCCCAGATTCCCTTCCTTAACCCAGTAGAGCGCCTGTGGTAAACGTTAGAACGTCGATTGGGATCGAGACCCCAGCGCCCAACATTACTACCTTCTCCAGTTTGAGAGTGGGCTACCATTCCTCACTGGTAGCGTCCTAGCAAAGTTCAAGCCGTCATGGAGGCGAAAGGTCGACACAGCGCACATAAATGACCACTAATAGGTAACCGGACACTTGACCAAATAGTGTATAAAAGGGTAATAACTGCAAGGAAGCAAAACACTCCGAGGTAAAATCTGTGCACTGATTTAAAACCGCGCGAGTGCTTTTATTCCTCTGTACCTCACCCTCCAGTAAAGCGATAGGAGCTGTCACTAACGCTAGAGTGCAGAAACTACTGTTCTCCGATACAATCCTCTATCCGTTGCTGTCTTCCGCTACCTCCCGAACACTGTTATCTCCTGTGGTTTTTAAGAGATTGTTGGATGCCGCAAGAAAATAAAGCCGTGTGACATGTATGAGGGACCTGGCGGAGTCGCGATGGCGGCGGCCTCGCCTGCCTAACGCCTGTTCCAGTCGGCCCCGCCCCGTGCGTGTCCAGCCGCCGCACAACGCGCAGCGTTATTGTTCCGACTGCCCAGCGGCGGGGCGTTCACCTCCTCCCCGGTTCACGCCAACTGCCGACAAACGTACAGTCGTATATCGCGCGGTGCGATACCGCGGGCAGATAGTGACAGCGGCAGCAGTAGAGACGCACGCCAGACGCCGCGGGAGGGAAGCGAGCGCGATGTGGGGAGGGGGCGGTGACTAACACCCCTGCCACTGCCGTGTAAAAGTACAATTGTTGCCGCGCCGTAATTATCGCCATTGTCCGCCTCTTCGGCCACTACTTCTGCACCCGCACCGCCCTGCTACGTCTTATCTGGCCGGCCGCCCGTAACAAAAGCATCTTCGTTACCGGAGCGAGGTGCCGCTTGAATTCCGCCCTCCGGCACGGGTTTCCGGTCGCACCTCGCCCGCAAAACTTCTAGGCCCGTTGTTTCGGCCGTGTTTCGCCTTCGGATGATTTATTTGATCATCGTTTCTGTCGGCTCTCAGTCACGCATAGTCTTAGTTCACAGTGGTCTGATCGAAATGGCGAGTCAGTGGCGGTACGGTTTCTTGCCACGTAAACTCACACACTAACTAAAATCAACTGGATGCTATTAGTGAACATTTAAATGGGGTGTGTCCATCCTTCGCCTTGATAACGGCTTGAAATCCGCTGAGGACGCTTGCAATGAAGTGTATGAATTTCTGTGGAAAAATGGCAGCCAACTCTCGCTCTAGATACAAAACCAGTGAAGGTAGTTAAGTTGCATACTGAGTTCTGGGGCGAAGTCTACGTTCTAACTCGTCCCAAACATGTTCCATTGGGCTGAGATCGGGACTCAGCTCAGGCTAGTCCATTACAGCAACGTCTGCTCACAAACCTTTGCTTCACAGATGCTGCTTTGTGACGGGGTGTATTGACATGATGACACAATCATCGTCTTCGTATAGTCCCTTTACTGTGCTCGGTATACAATGCCGTAAAATGTGTTGATAACCTTCCACAAATAATGTTTTCTTAAACGCAGTATGGGGAACACGCACCAACCATAAAAAATCATCTCCATAACATAGCAACTCAATATCCTTATTTCAATGCTGTTACTGCACGTAATAGTAGTTAACGTTCACTAGACATTTGCATCGCCCAGACCCTTCCATCGGATTATCCCAAGGAATGATTTTTCTCGAATTCATTTTTAGTATTGAAAATAATCACGTAGTAAGTGCATAAGCTTTTCACAGAGATGGTTCCAATCATTCGAATAATAGTATCTTTCTCCGCAAAGTAGTTGTTTATCACGGTGATTCATTCTACGAAAATTCCTATGCTTAGAGCTCAACTTTCAGCCTAGGTAACAGAAAAAAAGTCGTTTGGGGCTAGAACTGGTGAGTACGGACGGTGGTTGAGCAGCTGAAACCTCAGTCCGTGGGTGTCCGCCGAGGGAACCGCTCGGTGAAACAGTTTTCAGTGTCCTTTTTTTTGTTCTTGAGATGTGACAGTCTTTTCTCAGTTTCCACTTTTATCTGGACAAGTAACGTTGCGTAACACAATCCTGTAATAGGTTTTATTTTCTCTCTAGGACCATTTGGTGAAGTGGAGTACTGTTATCCTCTATAGTTGTAGTTTGCTGAAGGTTCATCACCATCTCGAGCTGGTACGACCTCTTTTGAACTCAGCTGCCCAAAATGTCATAGCGATACACACTCTCCAACACATTTTTAATTTGCGTAAGCGTAATACCTTAGCAAAAATTCTAATGAGAGCACCATCCTCGATTTTGCTCATTTTCACAAAACTCACTAAAACAACCAACTTAGCGTCCAAAATGGCTGAAATTTTTGTGAGTTCTCTACAATATAAGCGCAAACAAATTCCCCGACTTTAATTGACAAGTGGTGCTATCTTCATTCTAGCGAAAACTTCTCAGGCTACTTTTGTACAGCCTGATTCAGCACTCCAAATACTCGTTTCCTTCCATTCACGCTCCAGTGGCGTCGGTCTTCACGCCATCTCAAGCACCGCTTAGCGCTAACTACGGGAGTGCGAAAAAAAAAAAAAACCGTACAGCCTTCCTTATGATTTTATTTTATTTTATTGCAACCATTTTCAGCGCTTCAATGCGCCATCTTCAGGCTGTTGTTGGTGCGGTACTGGTTGATACGATATCTGTATCTACCTCATGAGTTGCCAGCATAACTAGATACGCTGATTATGTGTTAAGGAGTTGCTCCTCGACCGTGGTTGTTCTTTCGCGTCTCCACTACAGCCACATCAACAGCCAACTTCGGTAGGATTAGAGACGTTGATATATTTTAATGGATTTGTGACTCAGATATCCAGTGACCAGTCTACATTTTAGACTATGTGATCAAAAGTATGCGGACACCCCCAAAAACATACATTTTTCATATCAGATGCATTGCGCTGCCGCCTACTGCCAGGTACTCTATACCAGCGACCTCGGAAATCATTAGACATTGTAAGAGAGCAGAATGGGGCGCTTCGTGGAACTCACGGACTTCGAACCTGGTCGGGTGATTGGGTGTCACTTTTGTCATATGACTGTACGCGAGATTTCCACATTTCTAAACATCCCTAGGTCCATTTTTCCGATGTGGAAACCTGAAGGGACACGTACAGCACATAAGCATAGAGGCCGACCTCGTCTGTTGGCTGATAGAGACCGCCGAAAGTTGAAGAGGGTTGTAATGTTTAATAGGCAAACATCTATCCAGACCATCACACAGGAATTCCAAACTGCATCGGGACCCACTGCAAGACTCAGTTGACGCAAACTAAGGAAGAGTTCGGTGGTAGCCTTATTGAAAAGGAAGATGTTAAAGTGAGGGTTAACATCTCATCGATCTCGT
Organism: Schistocerca gregaria; assembly: GCF_023897955.1. Lineage (NCBI taxonomy): Eukaryota > Metazoa > Arthropoda > Insecta > Orthoptera > Acrididae > Schistocerca > Schistocerca gregaria. The sequence continues at coordinate 229,426,464 of NC_064924.1, forward strand.
TCACAAGCTCAGACCGGTGAGTAACAGGAGAAGAGAACAGAGATTTCTCCTTTTCAAAAGGACTAGCCGGTCATTTGCCTTAAGATTTCAGAGAAGCACGAGACACTTAAGTTCGGATGGCCGCAAGCGGATTGTAACCACCTATCTCCCGAATGCGAGTTTAGTGCATTGCCACTGTGCCACCTGCCTTGGTTTCTTTTGAAAGTTCGCCCAGCCTTCCTATAGAGTCACTCGTAGAAGAGGGGGTTTAAACATGATTGTCAGCTGCGAAATGTAATCCTTATCCATCACGAATTCGAGTACAGTGTTTCATTATTGTATCACCTATGACCTTTATTGGTAAATATACAACTCAGAATACATGAAAACTGAGGCTCTTTTTACATATGTTGCTGGATTCAGTACTGGCCAGTTAATACTTACTCAAGTCCGGTTGTGCCTGTGAAATTACTTCCATATTCCTACTGGCAAGCGAGATATCAAACACCTAAAGATTAACATCCCATGTGCGGGAACCTATGATGAACAGTCTCTCGGTGTCTAATGTGAAAAACACGAGGCGAGTGAAGCAATGGGGCGATAATTGGGAACTATTAATCAACATTTCGATAAGACGGAGACGGACAATGGACAGTGCACAGTTAGAACTAATTAAACACGCTCGGCTGTGCTGCGTGCGTGGTGTGGGGTGCCACCTGGCTGCATGATCGCAGCTCATTACTCACGTACCTCCCGCGGCGCCCCCACAATGCACCGCGCGGCTACTGTGCGGTCGCGCACGTTTCCTGCTGGGAGCCGCGTGGGGCGCAGCCAGCGCCGCCAACTGAAATCCTGCGAGCGCGGAGCCAGTTGTCCCTCCCGCTGGGACAGTAACGGCGCTCGGAGAAACTCTTGCGTTTGTGCGAAAGATATGAACCTGTGCAGTTGCTTTTAAATTCGCTCCGAAGGGGAGAAGAAAAAAATAACGGTTTAACATTCAGACGACGACAAGATCATTGGAGACAAACTCTAATTGAAAACTGTCATATCGATATCAGAATTTATATACAGGGTGTCAGGGGAGTAAGTGCAGATGTTGTATATACACTACTGGCCATTAAAATTGCTACACCAAGAAGATGAAGTGCTACAGACGCGAAATTTAACAGACAGGAAGAAGATGCTGTGATATGCAAATGATTAGCTTTTCAGAGCATTCACTCAAGGTTGGCGCCGGTGGAGACGCCTACAACGTGCTGACATGAGGAAAGTTTCCAACCGATTTCTCATACACAAACAGCAGTTGACCTGCGTTGTCTGGTGAAACGTTGTTGTGATGCCTCGTGTAACTAGGAGAAATGCGTACCATCATGTTTCCGACTTTCATAAAGGTCGGATTGTAGCCTATCGCGATTGTTGTCTATCGTATCGCGATGTTGCTTCTCGCGTTGGTCGTGATCCAATGACTGTTAGCAGAATATGGAATCGGTGGGTTCAGGAGGGTAATGCGGAACGCCGTGCTGGATCCCAACGGCCTCGTATCACTAGCAGTCGAGACGACAGGCATCTTATCCGCATGTCTGTAACGGATCGTGCAGCCACGTCTCGATCCCTGCGTCAACAGATGGAGTCGTTGGCAAGACAACAACCATGTGCACGAACAGTTCGACGACGTTGCGGCAGCATGAACTATCAGCTGGGAGACCTGCGGTTACCCTTGACGCTGCATCACAGACAGGAGCGCCTGCGATGGTTTACTCAGCAACGAACCTGGGTGCATGAATGGCAAAACGTCATTTTTTCGGCTGAATTCAGGTTCTCTTTACAGTATCATGATGCTCACATCCGTGTTTGATGGCATCGCGGTGAACGCACATTGGAAGTGTGTATTCGTCATCGCCATACTGGCGAATCACCCGGCGTGATGGTATGGGGTGCCATTGGTCACAAGTGTCGGTCACCTCTTTTACATATACACACCATCCAAGCTCTGTTTCAATGCCTAGGCGTCTGAAGGCCGTTATTACGGCCTGAGGTGGTTGTTCTGGGTACTGATTTCTCAGGGTCTATGCACCCAAATTGCGTGAAACTTTAATCATATGTCAGTTCTAGTATAATATATTTGTCCAATGGATACCCGTTTATCCTTTGCATTTCTTCTTTGTGGAGCAATTTAATGGCCAGTAGTTTACGTATATACAGGATGTTGTCTATATTTCTTACCTTAATATGTATCATCTTCATTGTGTTATTTGTTTGTACTCTGCGAATGTATTCCCACAAAAATTGTTCATAGTCTGCTACCTAATGTTACTGCTCGATCATTACTGCGCCATTTAGTTGACTAGGCCTGTCAATACAACTAACTGTTTTGCGTCCATCCATCCATACTTTAATATCTGACCTGCTGTGCACGGAAAAATAAACATTAATGTCTTGCTCTTGACACATGTATCTGGAGACACTAACCAGCCTGGAAACGTAGTTAAAATTATTAGTCTTCAAAACAAGTGAATACAGATGTAATGTCGCACAGTATAACGTCCTCGTCATTAATAGAAACATCGCATTCCTACCCCTAACACCATGTATGGTCGCTCTCTCAGTGAAACATGTGAAAATTTTCTCAAAAACAAGAACATCAAAACAAGCGTTTGAGGATATATGGGTTGAACAAAAACAAAACAAAAAAATGGAAAGATCAGAAGAAATACATGCTTCAACATAAATGCTTAACTATGATTGGCAACTGTGCAATGTCCTCAATACGTTGTAGCTGTTGCCGTTGGCAGAACAGTGTTCTGTGTGGTTGTGAGTGCGTTCGTTGGAGCTGGGTGAATCCTGACATGTGAGAAATTCTTGGTGCTCATATGGCATGTGCTTCTGTAGCCAAAGTAGTCGAAGTATTTGTTACCTAAAGCGGCACCGTTTCAAAAAAGCGTAAAAACGTCATTCGCTAAGTCACAACACGGACGAACGTGTGTGTTGAGTGATCGTGGCAGACGGTCGTTGAAGAGGATGCTGACGAAATATAGGGCGACAAACGCAAAAGTCACTGCAGAACTGAATGCCAAGCACGCGATCTCTGTCAGAAATTAAACATCACGAAGGAAGCTGCAAAATCATGGGATTACAGGGAGAGCTGCACTTCCAAAAACTCTAATGGTTTAAACGACCTTAAGGGGATACCATGACACTGAAGCCATAAAACGTGGACTATGGAGCAATGGATGAGTTTTGTTTCACGGTGTTGACAACTTCGGCCAGAGATCATGAACCAAGAGTGAAACAAGGCAGGGATTCGGCTATGATTTGGCCAGCCGTATCGTATTTTTCTATGATTAATCTTCAAGGTCGCGTTGCTGCCAAGTACTGTGCGACAATTTTCGCTGATCAGGTACATTCCGTGGTACAATCTTTATTCCCAATGGTGACGCTAAGTTCGAAGACGAATGGGCCTCTGTTCACAAAAGTCATATCGCCCGTAACTCGTTTTGTGAGGACGAAGATTAATTACCGAGCGAGGTGGCGTAGTGGTTAGACACTGGACTCGCATTCGGGAGGATGACGGTTCAATCCCGCGTCCAGCCATCCTGATTTAGGTTTTCCGTGATTTCCCTAAAATTGCTCTAGGTAAATGCCGGGATGGTTCCTTTGAAAATGCACGGCCGACTTCCTTCCCTAATCGGATGAGACCGATGACCTCGCTGTCTGGTCTCCTTTTGCAAAGAACCCCCCCCCCCCCCCTCAACGAGAATGAATTATAGCATCTCCCCTGATCAATACAGTCACCAGATCTCAGTATTACTGAGCCTCTACGGCTTGCATCAAGACAAGTTCGCATTATCGCTACCCACTTCCAAGATCGTTAACTGAACTTGCTACAATTTTGCAGAAAGAGTGGCATGATTCCGTTGAAAACCACACAGGACCTGTATATATCCATTCCAAGACTACTGGAAACTGTTTACAGTAGCAACGGATATCCTACACCGTATTAGGCGTCGTAATTTGTGTTTGGTGTTTCCGTATTTCTATCCACGCGCCGTGAACAACTTTTCACAGTATCATTAGAAAAATCAGCTTAAAATTATATAATTGACAGAATAAGACCAAGCAAATATTTGTAATTTTGTGAGAAATGCCTGTTAAATGTACTACGCCGCGTGGGGTGGCCGAGCGGTTAGAGGCGCCATGACACTGACTGCGCTGCACTTACCCCGGAGGTTCGAGTCCTCCCCCTCGGGCATGAGTGTGTGTGTTGTTCTTAGTATAAGTTAGTTTAAATAGTATGTAAGTCTAGGGACCGGTGACTTCTGCAGTTTGGTCCCACAGTTGAAATGTACTACCGAAACAATAAAAAAAGATGACCCTATGAAACGGACTTTTGAAAGATGTATATACATTCGACGATGCTCGCAAAGAAGATATTTATATTACGAAAATGTTGTGATCTGAAGTTACCATCTCTCTTTGACCTGGAGGAAAAATCGAAGAAAAATAAAATGGCGGGGCAATGAGAGTAACTTGGTCCGAAGAAAATAAAGCAGGATCATAAGAACTCAATGAAATAAATATGCTTGCAAAGACTGGCGAACTAACTTTTCTAGGTATTCTGAGGAATCCTAACGGTGTTTATATACTACAAAGTATGTAAAGATGGGTAACAGGAGCCTGTTACCTTTCAGTCACAGGTTTTAAACATGATCTATTTGCCATACATTTTTACTTCAGATTCTCTTGCAAGTAGCTTCTCAAGTTATCACCCCTCTCTGACTGCACTTAAAAACCGTCATGAGGTACAATGTATAGCTGCTGACCTATTCACAGTTATTTTATTTAAAAAAAGAAAACAAACCAAAAAATCATGGACAGAAGATAATCGAATTAGTGCGACGGACTGGGTGATGGTCAGAACATCCCAACTGATGACGTGTGTTGGTAAGTATTACAAACTAACCATAAGAGTTACGATACAGCCACGCGGAGTGACCGGGCGGTTAAAGGCGCCATGTCACGGATCACGCTGTCCCTTCTTCCGGAGGTTCGAGTCCTCCGTCGGGCAAAGGTGTGTGTGTGTGTGTGTGTGTGTGTGTGTGTGTGTGTGTGTGTGTGTGTGTGTGTGTTTTGTTCTTAGCATAAGTTAGTTTAAGTAGTGTGTAAGTCTAGGGACCGATCACTTTAGCAGTTGGGTCCCTTAGGAATTCACACACATTTGGACATTTAGTGAAGTTACAGGAATTGGTTGCTTCTTATGAATGAAAAGCAATTGTGCGCGTTTCTGTTTCGACAGAACCTACCGAAAATTTTGTTGAAAATTCTGCCAGTCAGTCCTAAATACAACGTAGGTACAATAATTTTTTTACCAATACAGTAGGTGGCTGGGTTTAGAGCTGTAGTCACAAATAGTACTGGGAATACACGACGTTTCCGCCAATGGCAAATCGTGAGATCTCTATAGTAATAATAATAATTATTATGTGCGTGGTACTTTAGTTGATTACGCCAAAAGCGGGGAGTGCAATCGTTTGATTACAATATCTTTTCTAAGAGAAACATTATATTACAGTAAAAAGATAGGGAAGGAATAACGGATTCGTCTCAAAAGTACTAGTAGAGTTATAATCCTTCACCCGTTAAATACACGATAAGTTGTATTCCTAGGCTTACGCGTCACTAACGGAACCGGACCCTTCAAGAAATGAGAGACACGATTAATAACTGTGGTGCTATTTGAAAAATGAACACATGGTATAACTGAAAAAATATCTGATGCGAATTATGTAATTACAAAACTACACAAATGATTACTTTGATAATCATGATAAAAACGATAGCAAATAAATCAAAAACGGAACGCACAGTACACAGTCGCGCAGAAGAGATATATAGTCAGTCGTAATCCTACAGGTGTATATGGTCACTGTCAAAAATGGTTCAAATGGCTCTGAGCAGTATGGGACTTAACATCTTTGGTCATCAGTCCCCTAGAACTTAGAACTACTTAAACCTAACTAACCTAAGGACATAACACACATCCATGCCCGAGGCAGGATTCGAACCTGCGACGGTAGCAGTCGCGTGGTTCCGGACTGCGCGCCTAGAACCGCGAGATTATCGCGGCCGGATGGTCACTGTCATCAAAGATAAAATCTCCTGGGTGATTTTATATTGAGGAACAATCGTTCGACCGCTACGGTCGCAGGTTCGAATCCTGCCTCGGGCATGGATGTGTGTGATGTCCTTAGGTTAGTTAGGTTTAAGCAGTTCTAAGTTCTAGAGGACTGATGACCTCAGAGGTAAGTCCCATAGTGCTCAGAGCCATATTGAACAGTCGTTTACTGGTACCTAATGAGTCTTCTTTTTTCTTCAGGAAACTCTACGTCATGGAGTAACTGCGGACAATAAAGAAAAACTGTGTAACAGGTCAAACGAAGGAGAACCGACGACCTTCAGAGAATTACGTTACAGCAGAGCTATCATTTATTGCACAAATGAGTCTTCAAGTTTCAGATAAAAATTGATGCTTCAAACGATGAACATGTTATATCGTCCAACCCATACAAGGTCAGAAGGAATAGGAAACGTGCAACTTCAGCTTTTCAGGCAAACTTTATATTATAAAAAAGAAAATGAGAACATATTGGTTCAGAAATTAAGCTTATAATTTTTTAGCTTTTCTTTTCTAACCGCCATATTAGAACCATCATTATGATTTTTACAGTTGCCAAATATTAGTATCGTACATATTTTCATGAAAATAATGGGATTTCTTCTGGATTTGGACAGTATATTCGATCAGGCGTTTTGAATATTTCAGATGTGGTGTCTGATTTATTATTAGCTACATCTACAAATCCATTTTGAACGACTTCTTTCTATATTCAACGAGGTTTTGAACTCAGACAATGTTTTCGAAATTCTGGCCCACTGCGAGACGACAAGATGCACCAAAAAGTCTCTGCCATGGTGACGTTATTTCATGAAAATAAAGGCGTAAACATGTCTGAGATGGCTACGCAGACGGCCGCGTGTCGCTCTGTGTTGCTGCCTGTAGCCCCCGGGCACCCCGCCCGTGTGTTGTTTACAACAACAGAGGGGCGCTACGCAGCCAGCCCGTCCCTAGCGCCAAAGTTCAGAGGCGCGCCGGAAGCCCGCAAAGGCCGTCGGAATAACACGGCCGGCAGTCGTGCACAGGCGGGGTTCGCTTCGTGACCGTGCTTTGATTGTTTCCCGGAAAAGCTCTGCACGCGTAATCCAGAGCCAACAATTAATTATTTTGCGAAATCAAGACTTTTGTCATTATTAGCTGTTGGCGGGCCCAGTGTAAATTCGACACAGACTGCATGATGTGTGTGTGTTAGTTATCAGACTTTGTTTGCATTATCATGAGAACCCTGACGGAACAACATGCACAGGGTGATTCCTATTACAGTATATGACGCTGATACAAGTAATGTAGGATAAGACACATAGGGTCGCAAATATGGGGAAATAACCCAAAAGTGGATGACAGATGCTGAACATGTGACGTCATCATCTGACGCACTTCACCGCACGTGCAGCGGTGGAGGTTACTGGTTTGTCGCACCTGATGATTCCAACCAAAGTATTCACGTCGGTGTGGCTCCGGATCTAAGTGCGTGACTTAAGCGCGTGTGGCTGAGGTTTCGAGTCTTGTGTCTGGCAAGTAGTTTTTTTTTGCATTGCGTTAGACAATTATTTGTATAAATTAAGATAATGTTCATTATTTTATTTATCGGTCTCGCAGTCTCCGCTGGTTAATTGCAAAGTACAGTACAACAAAAACCTACCATATTGCGTCACACGTAGATAATTATAAGCTTCCGCAATACAAAGGCCGTTGGGTTGCCACATGGTTTTGCTTCTTTTATTTGCGATGCATCTTCAGTTAGCTATTTTGTGTGGTTTTCCTCACGCATGTGCCACAATGGAAATGAGTTGTTCTACGTCTTATACGATAGTCATTCTTAGAATTCCACAGTTATACAAAGCGACTTTCTGCAGTTTCTATTGAGACGTATTTATTTATTCATTGGGTACAAATAGGTGAAAATCGAATAGTATGATGGTAGACACGAACCGGTGAAAAACAACTGTTTTATTGCGGCGCATATATGCAAAGAAAGGGCCACGCGCAATCGGCACTGAAGTTCCTTAGAAAATAAATGATGAGAAATGTGTCTGGCATTCAAACAAGCAGCCTCTCATTTAGTCGCAGAATCAGAATTTATACTCTAAGAGCACGCATCTCGTGGTCGTGCAGTAGCGTTTTCGCTTCCCGCGCCCGGATTCCCGGGTTCGATTCCCGGCGGGGTCAGGGATTTTCTCTGCCTCTTGATGGCTGGGTGTTGTGTGTTGTCCTTAGGTTAGTTCGATTTAAGTAGTTCTAAGTTTTAAGGGACTGATGACCTTAGATGTTCAGTCCCATAGTGCTCAGAGCCATTTTTATACTCTAAGAAAATACTAATATTCCTTATCTCGACTAGAGAAAACATAAAAAGTTTCATAATAAATGTTCATAATACTTTTCGGTTCCTTCTCATGTGTGAGAACAGAATGTGATATTGTCCTATTTCTAGCTTTCGGAAATATGTTGAACTGCACTAATGGTGGCTTGCGGAGTCCTGTGAGTTGCCTCATAATCACCACGAAAACTGCTTAATATTTTGGTGTACCATAAAAACCACCAGTACATCGAAGTATATTTGTTTTTCATTACTACAAGTTTCTTTTTCTTTATGCTTTTAAAATCATAATCTGTATAACGTGGATACCAACAAAATTGTTAGAATAGTTGAACAGCTGAGAGGAAAAACTTATTTTCATTCGATTACAATTCTGTAAGGGTTTGGTGGTGAGGCGAAAGTGTCTGATGCAACATAATTTTATTAACTGCTCATGTTCTTTCATATGAAAATGAACACGGACCTAAGCGTATAGAACAAATAGAAACACGTCCATGATCAAGAAACGAATGGAAAGCAAAGCTACTAATTACAATTAAAGGACTATCTTAATCCGCTGTTGCGGACTGTCTCCTGGGGACGGTGTCAGCGCTACCTACATATGTAAACGCGCTCAGCTACACCGTCCCGAATCCAATTACAAGATGTACATGGTATCAACAGGTCCCTGACCTCAGATATTGGCTATAAATGTTTCCTCACGGTCTAGCAGATCAGGTGATTAACAGTTTGATGTAGGTTCACTGTAGCAAGTAGTTTTGGAGAGAATGCTTGTCGTGGACTTTAAGCTGTAATCCGAAGATATTTTACCATAAACACTAAGGTGAGTGAGAACTTACGTATATTACTCTGAGATACAATATTCATTAGAGCACAGAATACGGAGACCCCGATGAGTAGGAAGGGGCCTGGATGCATAAAGATGATTAATCAGCGCAAAAATTCAAATAGGTAAATTACTTTAGTATTTCCCCCAAATATATATTTGTATCGACTATATACGTATATCATGTATTAATGTGTTACGGTGTTTAAATATTACTTGGCCCCTTTACCATTCCACTGGGAGCCCATGCCCCAGCACCCAAAAAAAGGGGTTGCGATATTCAATTGATCATACTAGAACTTCAGAAATTAGCATAGACAGATAATTTTTGATTTGGTAAACTACTGGTTAAGTTAAGAATTATTTCTATATATGGGTTAGGAGACGTATTCCTCGATCCATTAACCCCCCTTTAATCTATTTTTAAACATTATTGTTTTTATATTTTATCACTAAGACTGGCATAGCTGGCATTGAATTCCAATTATTATATTATAAAAATGCATTATTGATAGGCATTGTTGTGACATTTTATTTGTGAACATACAAACAATAGGATTTTTCATAGATTTTCAAGTCGGGCCACAATTGCTGCATGTAATTTTTTATATCCTCTGTAAGCTTTTCAGTTACTTCTTAGTGTCTGCTGACTCTATTTGTGCAGGAAAAGGTTCTTACAGTAATACTGCAAGTAAATTATTTGCTAATATGAGCCTCCATTTTTGTTTAGCAAGCGTAAGGACAAACGATCAATTTTTATATCACTGGGAGGAACAGTATCGTCTGCTGAGATCTCTAACAACAACATTGCAGTAATAGCATTCAGTTCTAGTAGTAGAGTTGATGAATGAAGTTTACTTTGTACGAAGTAGCACAATAAAATAGAGAAAATGCAGACAAGCTACGGCGCAGTGTTAAAACGCATTGCAGTGTATGTTTTATACGTTATAAATAATGATAGTTCTGAGGGACTGATCGTTGGAGACAATGAATATGTTGGTGGTGGTGGTGGTGGCTCTGACACTATGGGACTTAACATCTGAGGTCATCAGTCCCCTAGAACTTAGGACTACTTAAACCGAACTAACCTAAGTACATCACACACGTCCAGGACTTTTCATGGATCACAAATCATAAACAAGGCGAAGTGGTAACTGTGGCAGTAATGAGAACTACGTTGGACACTTGACTAGGTAGAGCCATGCCCTGTGCGACAGGCACAATGGGTCATATAACGCATTAAATAAACCTTATTTTGGGTGTGCAGGATAAATAAGACAACCTGACGGGTGTACACCGATCGGTACTGGTTCATATTGTGTACGAAGATACATAAAACGTGCAAGAGGGAAACCATTATGTGCTTGTGAGAGTTGATGGCAGCAGACCATAGTATTCGTTTCGGACCTCTTGGTAAGTATGGAGGTGCTATTACGCATGTCAATCACATCGCGATTACGGGCAGCATGGGGTTCACGCCTGAGCCTCAGGACGTGCGCTAGCAGCGCACGTCGGGTGTTTCAAGCGTCGACTTCGCGTCTTAATATCTCGGGATGTAATGGGAATATTGCGATGCAATCAACGCCATTGTGTATGTGCTATGGATTTCTGAAAAATAATATAGGAGGTCCATTTAAAAAAAACAAAAAAACATAAGTTTGTGTTAAGAAACACATATGCTTTCGTTTTAGAATGTTCCCAAATATGTACATTCATGGGCCCCAGCCCTACATTGATACCGCTGAAAGTCGTTTTCCAATAGCTGTTATTGTTCCAGAGATATTTTGGGTGGACAAGATAGCTGGGACACCCTGTATATGTTAGCACAGGCTGCCGATTTTTTGACTTTCTGTAGTTTGCATTATACTTTTTTTAACAGTTTATCATAAGCAGCAACAGAGGACTTAATGCAGAAAAGTTATTTACACCAAAAGTTTTTCGAGAGCTGAGGAACAGCTTCTGAAACAACCTCTCAGGTTTAATTATGTACTCGTACACTGTCTTCAAACGCGCTTGACGCGCTTGGTCTTCGTTGTGCACATGAATTTGTCCGCAATTGCGTGCCGGAATTTTATCTCTTTTCAGAACAAAAAGTAGTAATGCATATCGGTCTCTGAGCCAATAATTCCTGCCTGCAACCTTCATCTTTCACACTACGCGTGCTCACCTTTTATTGGTACAGACAGCAAAGAGAAATTACAACCATTTTAATAATTGCGATATTTAATTAAAATGTTAATTACAAACTGAAGTAAAAAATAAAACATTAGACACATCTCACAGTCGAAGCATGAACGATGTGGTGAAACATTCAGTTTAAAAAAATGGGAGACGTCACGAACAAACGAGATTATTTTTCCTGCGGCAGAGTTTGGGCCTGTGGTTCCGAAATATTTTTACGGGGAAACAATAAACTGCAACCTTACAGAGTCGTAAAATTGCTATCGCAAAGCACTGTACTGAAAAAGCTCACACACATTCATACAAAAGCTGACTGAATGTTCGCTACAGCGAGTAATGAAAGGAACATAATTAAGACGTGAATAGATTTTTAGAAATGTTGTTTTATTCAAAGTTATAGTTCTCGTAATTACCATAAGGGTAATATTAGCGAAATTCTGAGGTACTCTAAGTTTGACGGCATCTAACCTTACTGAAAATAATTCCGATATATCAAATAACGTCGTCTGAACAGCATATGGTACTTTGAGGAGTAGAAATGTACAGTAGCTCTATGGAATGTTATACAAGCAAAGAAACGGTTAGGTGAGAGAAACAATAGCTTGTCAGTGTCGTACTCATGACCTTTCAAAGATGAAATTTGCATGTTTAAGAAGACTTGCACATAAATTCCAACTGTAGCTCTCTTACTTGTTTTCTTAAAAACCTGGACAATACCGTTATCATCAGTCAACAACTGAGAACCGGTCACCTGCTCATTACGTTATGACCAGTCAACAACTGACTACCGGTCACTAGGACGCCAATAGTATAGGAAACTTAAAATACAAAAGAGGGCACAAAATGGTAAAAACTGACTCGAAGCGTCATATACAGCAATTTCTGATAACTCATGTGAAGCACAGTTTACAGATAAACTGCACTTAATAATAAGCGGTTAACGAGTTACTGTAGAGACGTACACATACACAGAAAATACAGAAGTAGAGAAGCGCGGTCTATAGTTTATCAAGTAGTACATCTCTCCCTTCCCCCCTTCACCCACCACCATCGCCGCACGTAGCACGCACGCACGCACGCACGCACGCACGCACACACACACACACACACACACACACACACACACACACACACACCCTTACGGTATAGTATATCAGGACACGGAAAGTAAACTATTATCCCATTATTGAGTGCAATTTAGTGGTAAAGCACTTCGCCGGAGCATTTTCATATCTCTTAATAAGTGGCAAAATACTTAAAACTAGATATGAAAATGCTCTCGATGCGCCGTTTCTTGAGCGTTACTAGATGTTAGTGATTTCTTGATGTTCGTGATTTCTTCAGAAATCTTCAAATGTGTGTGAAATTTTATGGGACTTAACTGCTAAGGTCATCAGTTCCTAAGCTTACACACTACTTAACCTACATTATCCTAAGGAAAAACACACACACCCATGCCCGAGGGAGGACTGGGTCCTCCACCGGGACCAGCCGCACAGTCCATGACTGCAGCGCCCAAGACCGCTCGGCTAATCCCGCACGGCTGTGATTTCTTTATTTGGTAACAATATTACACACAACAGTAGTAAATATTTTTGAATAGCGCTCAATCACACATTTCCGGTCCCTTGTTATAACTAACAGCACTGTGCAATCCGTGTCACCTTTAGTCTATTGCGTTCTCTTGAGCGCTAATCTAGTGGCACCTGATGTTGGTCTAGTTTATCCGAAAATCCATTTCTAGCACAAGTACAACAACTATAAAAAACGTTTGAAATACCAGATGTTTGGAATGAAACTAGATGCCGAAAAGTTATGGATACCAGCAGTCCCCATATTTCATAGCTGCTTTCCAATGAACTTCAGGTTGGCATGCGGATTAGTGCGCTCGCCAACAGCTACACAGCACTGTTCGGTTTGCTTGTGGCCGGTTTCAGCATTGCCAGATCATTTTGCTTTGAACTGTTGCGAAATAAATACGGCTGCACCATTGTCCGTTTACACCAATGAAGGATCTGTAGTCTGTTCTCAGGGTGTACAGGAGCTGAAGTTCATAGAAAACAGTTACCATAATAGGGGTAACTATATATTACAGTAAAGTACTTGCTAAATGGTCTGAACATTTCAGAAGCGGCTGAAGAAACGTTTAGGTTTAAGAAATAGCAAAACGTCCAGTTACATCCGCTACTGACGCCAACGTAGTGCGATTCCATGAACTGATTTTGAGTAATGGGCGATTTGCTGTGAATAGAGTGGCGAACTAAATGGAAATTAGCCATGTTTTAAATAGTTATGATATCATTCATCACGTTTTCAAGTTTCATAAAGGCTTTGCGAGGTGGGTCCCAAAATAACTCATTGAAGAGCGCAAGCATAATCGTGTGGAAATCTGTCAGCAGCTACTTTGGTATCACCATCCTAATCATGACAAAGTGTTTTAGAACTGAATCATGATTAGGTATGTAAAATGAGTGCAGCACTTAGATAAAGCGGGAAAACACGCAACATGGAAAGATAACAGCCAGAATCTCCAGCCAAAGTTCAACCCTCTACAGAGAAAGTGATGCTCATAGCTTCTTGGGGCAAACAAAGGCCAAGTCCGGAACATTATGTGAAAAAATAGTCAACGCTACAGTGACTGCAACGAAGTAACGTCTATAGTACGAAACGCTGTCTATTGTCAAACAGCGTACACTTTTTCTCGTGACAACGAGCGTCAACTAATCTCTGTCAGCACCTTTCAGGCTCTTCAAAATATACATATGGAGGTGTGGGAGGATCCTGCACACAATCCTTGTCCTGCCCTTGGGAATGACATTTGTTTGGTCCACTTAAAAATGGCTTAGGAGGCAATTTAATCACCTCGGGCGAAAAGGTGCGTACGTCCTCAACCGACAAATTTTTCTCTAGGGTACTGGAAATAAGGATGTGAAAAACCGACCGCTTAACGCCGAGTCCGGTATTTTATTTCTAAATAACAGGTATTTTTTGGTACTTGTTTGGTCTCCTTTATAACAGCCGCCCTTTTTTTATTTTTTGACTAACAACCGAAGGAAAAAAAAGAAATAAGTCAGCCATTGTAAAAGTGCTAAAATTTTTTGTTTTTAAATAAATCCACTTTTTAAAAAAGGATTAATTTTTATTCGTGAAACTTGCGGTTGCTTGGAATATTGCTGTATGGGAAAGTCAATCTGTGCAGCTAGAAACGAGCAACAAACACGTGGCCTAGAATTGGTTCAGCATTGCTGAGACAGTAACGTCCCTGTTGCCGTGTGTTGTGGTTTAATGTACTCGTGTACATGCAGTGCAAGACTTGCCCGCAACTGGTGTAAACGGTAATCTCTCGCTGTCGTCGCTGGACATCCATTATACTGCACAGTGGGACAAACTATAGTCTAGAAATACTTTTACTAAGTGACGGAGCAATGAAGTAAAATTCTTCATTTGCTTTAAAAGATTACATATTTGTCTGTCATTTCTGTGAAATAATAAAACAGGAAGGAAATTATTGTAACAGTAATAAATTAAAAACTTAACAACAGTTCATTCAGAGCATACAATAAAAGTAGGAGGTAGCTGATCTGCTGCCTGTGTCTGTATAATATGCGTTTTACTGCTTGTAACCCTGAAAACGAAGAAATTAACATGAATTTCAACTCCGTTTTCACCCTTTGTCACTGACTATTCGTAGTGCCCAAATAGTGGCATGAACCCCGATTGCTACATAGGTTTTGCAAAGAGCTTCAAAAAATTAGAATCAGTGGAAGAATAGAGGTGTTTTTTTGGTAGTATTCAACCATTTGTCACTTGTCGAGAACAAGAGTGAAAGTTGTACGGACAAAGCTTTCTTTTATTTGCCTGTTTAATTTAACATTTTGAGTCTATGTATCTTGAAACTGTGAGAGTCAAAATGTTTCAGTCTTTGTTCATTTTCTACATGGATTACAAAAACACTTGGAATAGAAAACCGAAAAACGGTTATTTCAGAAACTGGTTATTTTGAGCGGGTCGAACCGTCATATTTTACCGGCGTGGGAAAACCAATATGGCCGGAAACCGGTTGTTTCGGCGATAACCACCATCCCTAATTCTAAAGCTTGTGCAACAATTGAGGAAGTGCATTGGAATATGACGTCTTTGTAAATTTTATTCTGCTCTCTTGATAAATTGAAAAAAAGATTGTGTAGGTACTTTGTGATTTACACTCGCGGTATCCTATTGAAGATCCCAATATGCACCAAATGTTATTTTTCTCCACTCTTGCGTTTATTTCCATCTGGCGGACACTACTTTCTCCTGTCCTTTTAATAGGGGAAAAAGTGAAGAAATGTGTTAGGGCAGATAAAAAGTGAAATAATATCTCTGTCTCTGAGCTTCCACTGTACGGGATGCGCGACTGCGGCGGCGGTGGAGGCAAGAAAATTTCATTTTGCGCACGTGCATTAGCATCGGACAAGTCGCAACAGGAAATGTGGACGTGCGTGATAAAGTGTGCCTCTGTTTATGGCACGGAAATAATGTTGCACTTCCTACGGCCGCCGTCCTCTCAGGCATTCGGGCCCGCTCATGCATCTATAAACGCGCTGCGCTGTGCTCCCTCTTAATTATGGATGCCAGCAGCATTATCAGAATTAAAATACCTTTTACATTTTTTTCTCCCCATCGTGACGCGCGCTTAGTGTAACGTTATTTATGCTCGATGTATTCGAATTAATTTCTTCAGCCGGAATGTTTTGATGTATGTTGGACAAAAGGCGACCACTGTAATTGGTTCCCAGCGCCACAGAACATTAAACACTGACTGTTCATTAGAAATACTTCCTTTTGTTCCGTTCACAAATAAAGGGGCTCCTGAGGCACCGAAGAATCATTGTGGTTTAAGTTTTGTGATTCGATGGGAATGAATCACTGTTAGCTTTCTGCTTGTCACAGTCGGGTCTTTTAGTTCGTCAATAAAACGTCGCCAGAAGTAATTAATATTCGCTATATTAACGTTCCCCATGTCGATTTTTCTCATGATGCACATTATATTATTTACTGTCTATAGTTTTTAAACGGAAATTAACTGCTTCGCCGAAGAAGGGAACCAACTGGAATTGCTTCTGAAGTGCATTTAGATGGGGAAACTCTGTACCATTGAGCGAAGCGGTAGAAGGTATGTATTACGCGAATACGAGACATGCATTGAGCACCAGTAGCTGTCCTATTATAAACTGGGTAATGGGAAAGATTTATTCGTATTATTTGGCAAATAACAAATTGAAGTTTTATTATTCGTGTCAGCCGTAGATGATCATGATTTACGTAGTCTGCAGTTTGCTGAATTGGTCACAAATGAAGGAAATGCGATACAGACCGGTATTCCTTGATTTATCAGTCAACATTAGAGTCACGGTTCAGATGAAAACAGAGGAATACCCAGTTACTGCTCACGTTAGTTTCATGCCAACCACGTAACTATGTAATCCCCTGGTTTTCATCTGAACCAGGATTCTGATGATGACTGGCGCAGAAACATGTAAAAAAATGAATTAACAAATGAAGTTAACGAATGAAGGAATACCGGCTTCTCGTTTTTGGCAATCACATACAGTGATCGTTAGACGTGATTAGCACCTAAGGACTAGAAAGTTTAACAGGTCACCCCACTACCCAAGAAAAGAAACACTATTAATCCGCTGAATTATATGCCCATATTACTGACGTCGATTTGCACTAGATTTCTAGAACATATGCTGTGTTCGATCTTTATGTATTGCTTCGAAGAAAATCATCAACTGCTACGTGGTTAGATCGGATTGAGAAAATGTCAGACAGGGAATCTCAGACTGACTCCATATTTCTTAATTTTTGGAAGACTTTTGATTTCGTTTTTCTTCTAATGGAACTGCGTGTCTATGAAGTATCTTCTGTTTTACGCAACTGGTCTCTTGATTTTCTGTCAGAAAGGTCACCTGTATGGTGTCAGGCAAATCCAACACTTTCCATGAAAACCCTGACATGATAAGCAAATCCAGTAGTTTGTCACATAGCTCCGAATAAATCGTGACATTAAATTAACCAAAGTAGTACGAGTAACAAGTGAACAAATGGAATACCACAGGCTAACACGAGAATGCCTAAATGCATGTCATACCTTCCCACCGTGAGACAGACGCAGCTCCGAGGGGAGAAACGAGAACAGAAGCCGAGAGCAGAACCGTGTTAAACTAGAAGGCCCTCCGATAAGGGATGGGCGGACACCCACGTCGCCAGCTAACATCTAAGACCACACCACCCACAAGTTTTAGTGTGAGACTTTTTCGCGTCTCTGTTACGTTGCAAACTTTAAAAACATTGCCCCACCACGAAACATATAACGTTTCTCATTGGATAGACAGAATTTTTGTAGGCGGAGCTTAAGGTTAACATTGAGACCCTGATTTGTCAGATGAAAACACAGCCAGATATTTTTAAACCAATTTCGGTAGTAAGGAGAAGTTAGGTGAGGGGAGTTAGATCAGAGGCGGCGAGCTGGATGACGCCGCGCCGGCCGCTGCCCCCTGAAGCTGCCTAACCAACGACAAGGTAATGAACGGGCGCGATGCCGCATAACAGCGTATAAAGCTTCACTCAGAACTCCAGAAGTCTCATCTGTTACACCCCCTTTTTGCATAATACTAGTGTCGATCGTCAATTAAATCTCATGGTGTTCACATTTGCCACTTGAAGTAAAAATCTGAAACGCGATGATTTTTTTTGTTATATAGTTATTGAGAAGCCACATCAGCCACTGTAATTTACGACAAGTTAGATAGGTAATTAAAGATAATTGAGGGTCACTGCAGACCATTTTGATAGTTTTATCTTTTGTGAAACTTAATTTAAACCTAGATTATAAATGTGATATGGCATAGGTCATCCTTCGATCGATTGTAGAACTTGGAAACCCATTCAGGGAATATTCGTTCACATTTCTGTTGAACGCAGTTGCTTTTTACCATCCTGTATTAAAACATTTCCTTTTATCAATAGTGCAATTTATAAACAATGTTTTGTGAGTAGAATAAAATTTCCAATGGTAAACTTAACTGCTTTTTCGACGTTATTTTACCAGCTAACTAAAAATAGGAAAGCCTTGAACCCCATCCAATAAATTTAGTTAATACTAAGATTCTTTTACAGGGAGTGCAGTGGAGCTGACGCTGAAATCATTAAGTATTTGGTTATATAATCGCTAGTCTCACTGAAATCTTCTGAATTCTACATGTCACGTGTGGTCTGGCGTCCTCTCACCAGCAACAGGTCCCAGGTTCAAACTAGTCAATTCCCTAAAAAAACACGCCCAGAGCGTCGTTGTGCGAAAGTGGTAGGAAGACACGATACAGAACAAATAGACACCACCATGAATGTTAGACACCGTTGGTAAAATCATCGAATAAAACACAGGTGATACAAATCTTGATAAGTATACAAATATTCTGTGGGTACAAGACACGGAGAAAAGTCGTGTAGCGGGAAAGAGACAAAAGCTTATCTTCTTCACTCCTAGCTCGTGAGAACAGGGTGGATCCGGAGTGGGCCAGAGGGAATCGTAGCTGGAAATGTTTAGAAACGAATTTCCACTTCAGTATGTGCCTTATGGCCAAGCCGAACCTGCCGGAAATCCTGGTCTGGCGGGGGGTTGGAACTATTTTAATTAATGTCTGTGACAGTGTGTGTCTTTCGTGTGTAAACTTAAGTTTATCCGAAAGGCAGTCACAATTTTTACTCATAGAACTACTCATTTGGACTGTGAGCATCTCAGCATGACGGACGATGGAGACCAATTGAATGGCGTGCTCATTCACCGGATCTCAACCTGTGTGATTTCTGGCCATTCGGTCATCTCAAAAGTATCGTGCATGCAGTGCCCATTTCAGATGTGGAGACACGTGAGCAGCATATTTATGCTGCCTGTGACATTTTTCGGATGTAGCTTGGCCGGTGTAAACATGTGAGACAGAACATGCTGCAGCGCTTACACGCATGCGTTGAGGCACTTCGAAACCTTTTCACCACATACTGATTGTGGCTGCATGGTATAGCGCGTATTAGACCGCAGTTTCTGTACTAATGTATGATTGAATAAATGGTCTCTAGCATGGACAGGGCAAGACAGAAGATCCCTAGAGGTTGCACACGGTGGAAAAAAATATCGTCTGTATTCTTCAATTTTTCACAGCGTTTCTACTGGTGCCTCACTACCTACCACATCACCACACACACACACACACACACACACACACACATACACACACACACACACCAAGCTCTAAAGAGGTGCGACTACAGAGTGGTCAATTCAGTATGAATAAAATTATTTTATTGTCATCTAGATTTTGAAAACAAGTATTAGTCACGGCATTGTCCAAAACGAGTAATGACATATAGCATATGAAACACCGAGACTCATAACATAGCCGTCTGTGAATTTACAGTAGAGCATTAATAGAAAACAGAAGAGTTGGACAGTAACGGGGCGCCGTCGCACTTTGAGAAACTTTAGACAGACAGCTGTACTTGTCTGATTATCCTTTCTGGTAATTCCCAAATGACGGTGGTAACTGCGTTTCTTTGTAATCAGCATCAAACGCTGCGGATTTTGTTCTCTAATATGCCGTAATGACCACAAAACGAAATCTACCTAGGACGTATACAGGGTATTACAAAAACTTATACATTGAGAGGTCGCAATATGGAGCAAAACAAGACAAAAATGTCCAGTAGATATGGGCTCTGAAATGCGCACACTAAAAGCTATAAGCACATATTCTTCATCGCTATTGTGAAACTCATCTCTTCCCTCCTACTATACGAGTGATCTACAAAATACAGTACGGAAATGTTCCTGTGTTATGTTTGTCATGGATACCGCTTGTAATAAACAATTGTTGGTGTTAATGTAAAGCGTAAACACTATTCACAGTTCTAGTTAAGTGCAGCGCATACATTAGTTCTAATGGAACCAGCTCTATATCGAATAGTTCGTGTACTTTCATCTTCGAACTCAGCAGCGTAATGGAAGCCTATTATTCCACAAGGGAAAAGCAGACGTGATCTTCCGCCATGGTCTGTCAAGAGGAAGCCATTAAAGATGTATAAACTCAGTAGGAATGCATCATTACTGCCAATCGGAAGGTTTTCAGACAATACGTGATTCTCTGTGACGGTGAACAGAAATATGGCTTACTGTGAATGGAAATCATATTACGCACCTCTTTTAGTGAAGGCTTACAAATGGAGGTCACATGTTATAGCAAGCAGGTTACACTCAAAGCAGTGTTGTTTCACAGTATCAGAATAACGTTTCGTCACTTGTTTGTTACAGTCTGTAGGTCGTTCGTAATTGCAAAGAGCTTGCAGTAGAAGAGATGTGTTTCATAGTAGTGGAGGTAAATAAATGCTCACGACTCTTAAGATACGCATGTTAGAGTCATTGTTTACTGGATTTTTTCCTTGTTTTGGTCCACACTACCACCTCTTAAAAATATACTTTTTTAACACCTTATATAATGACTATTACAGTTTGTAGGAAAATATTTCGCAAAAACTGCCATCGTGCTGTCATCCTGTAATTCATCTGAGTTGATTTATATGCACAGGATAAATACACCGCCGGAAGAAAATGCAGCAACCTCTAGGACTGTGTTCAGTGGCACTGAATGTTTGCAGTGTTGATGTTTCATTTGTCACGGTCATCGACGATCAGATATCGCTCTTGAGGACTGTCTGTGAAGCCTCTGTTTTGACTCTGCAGGTAGTAACAGTGCTGAGTTCAGAGGTGAACAGTGTTTGCAACATTGATTTATGTATGTAATCATGGTCCACCGAATAACGCATACTTCTGCTGAACAGTTTCAGCCATCTGAAAGATGTCTCATTACGAGTCCGCGGGAAGCTTTACGCACGTGTCGGCGGACTGTGTAGATGGTGGGCACAATGTGTTGGTGGTTCGTCGCTGCTTTTATCAGTGGTCTGTGAAACATTTCCACATCTGTAGACCAGGTTCCGGACACATGCGTACTACAGCCGCACGTCATGATCGACACATAGAGGGCTCAGCGGTGGCGGACCGTACATCACGTAGGAAAGATATCGTGGCATTGATGCATGTGCTGCGTCGTCAGGGACCACTGCGAACCATCTGCTTCAAGCAGGATGGGGACCACTTGAGCCTCTGGTCAGGCTACCACTGACAACACGATACCGCCAAGTATGGTCTCGCGAAAGAGATACCTGGAGAGCAGAATGGTGCTCTGTTGTCTTCGGTTATGAGAGCAGCTTCTGACTGTATACGACTGATGGACGGACACGTGAATGGTGTGGACCTGATGAGCTGCCTATAAGAAAGTGTATTCGCGCAGCGCACTCAGGTCCCCTCCCAGGCTCCATGGTGTGGTGGGCCATCAGTTACAATTCGCGGTCGCGTGTGGTGTTTCTGCAGGACAAAGTGACCAGTGACCGCTACATTGAAGTGGCTATTACCCAATTGTTATCGTCATGTATTTGACAGGAAGCTTATGTGATTTTTTAGCTGGCTGCAGTGTGCTTTCTGTGGTATACAACAACGGCCCTGGCCAGCAAGGTCATCAAATCTCTCCCCGGCTGGACCTTACTCTATCTCCAGGGCCTGCAAGAACCATTGACGAAATGTAACAGGGCGCAAGATGCTTGCGACACTCTGTCGTAGGATGTCATTCTGCATCTTTACGATCGCTTGCTTGCGAGAATATACGTCTGCGTTGCCACAATAGGGGTATACTGTGTATCGATGAGCCTGTTTGTGTACTCTTTACTGTGATTTTTGTGTTTAATTTTGTCTGAATTTGGTATCATGTACTGCTAGAATGATTGACTACTCGTCACATTACTCGTCAATAAAATGACTGTGTCTCTTAGGGCACTACATTTTTTTCCAGAAGCGTAATATGTATCTCATATTCTCGAATACTTTGTTTCCAGAACGAAAACTGCTCCTACCGTAACACAAAAGGCGAATATATCCTGGGCAGATATAGGGACGTAAAAGAAAGGAACTAGCCTTTCGATATATCCAGCTGCTTCAAAGACATTTAAATCAAAACACGGACATATCCTCGTTTTTTACTTGTTTCATTATTACCCACGTCAACTAATAAAACGAACCAAGTAAAAAAACTAACATGATACATGACATATGGCCTCACGTCATCCAATATGGCGTTTGTCATTCAGTGTCACTAAAGTTTAGGATCCATTCATCCTCACTCTGGGATACTTCCTATTACAGATGCCGCCCCATTAGAAGATAATTCCCATTGCAGATGCATCTCACTCTCTAGAAGCACATAAATGATTCTTCTTACACCACTCCCCCTAAATGCAACAGGTCGACGCCATAAGAGAGCTCACTGGCCTGAGGAAGTATGGTTAACTCAGGAAAAAGCGTGAATTTAACAAGGGTTTTGATTTAAACGGTTTTGAAGCTGCCACATTATACGAAAAGCTAGTTCCCTTCCTTTACATACCTAACTCTTCTCAGGACATATTTGTCATATTTTTGCTACAATAGGAGAATTTTTCAGTGGGGTTTCCAACTTTTACGCTACATTAGACCAACATAGTTAGGCAACCGATGTAGTTTCTTGGTGACTCGGGCGACGACTGATCCGGAACACTTTTCCTACATTGTCTTTCGAAACATGTTGCTTACATAGTGGCAACGGGTAAAGCTTTCAGAAAACAACAGGATGACCTTTAATTTCATGTACTTGCTTACCTTCTTACAAACCTGGAACCGAATCGTACAAGTTGAAACAAAGAAGTGTGTGTAAAAAAACTCAGAAAAACGTGTTTCTAGCCGGCCCCTGTCCAGTCCGGAACCGCGCTGCCTTTGCGGTCGCCGGTCCGAATCCTGCCTCGGGCATGGATGTGTGTGACGTCCCCTAAGTCTAGGGGACTGATGACCTCAGATGTTAAGTACCATAGGGCTTAGAGCCATTTGAACCATTTTGAAAAACGTAGTTTCCCCGTAAAACCCGAATGAAGCTAGTTTTTGAATGCGTGCTTTCAGTTTTATCGCAAAAGTGTATTTTTTATTTATCTGGTACACTTTAAACCGTTTCCACGTCTTCAGTTCACTTGAGAACGATTTTTCATGCTACATTTAGCTCGAATTTAAAGCATCGTATGTCGATTTCTGGATTAAAAAAACATTGGTTTTGACTTCATCTATTTATCTATTTTTGTGTAGAGTTTGAACTGATTCATACAATTTTAGTGCACAGAAGTCGTACGCTCCGATAAACTCCAAGAATAAAGTCTTTTTTGGACGTAAAACCCAAGCGAAGCAAGATTTTTTCAAACGAATAAAAGTTTTCTTAGACAGTGGTCGATAAATCGCTGTACCACATTTGAGCCATCAGTCTCACTCCAGTCCGGTGTTATTTCAGGTTGACTGTTCATGCAGGTAAAATCCGAACGATGTATATACCAGTGGTCCTATTAGCTGAGAATTAAGTCTGTTCCTGCAAAAACTGAGCCAACGACGAATGAAGACAATCGTTCAAGTGACAAAAGTGCAACCCTTCCGCAGATTGCCGCAGATTTCAATGCTGGACCATCAACAAGTGTCAGCGTGCGAACTATTCAACGAAACATCGTCAATATGGGCTTTCGGACTTTTTATGACTGAACGACAAAAAGCAAAAATAACCGGAATTTCTTTCTAGAAAGCATACACTTTATTGTTTTCATATACGACCTTAATCTCTTTCGAAGTACTCCCCATTAGCATTAATACACTTGTCCAAACGTTCATTCCAGTGTTCGAAGCACCTTTTAAGTTTGTCCTATTTGATACCTGCTAGCACTTTCATGACATTGCGTTTTACGTGTTCCACATCCGCAAAACGCTTCCCTCTCAAGTCTCTTTTCATCCTCGGGAATAGGAAGAAGTCCGAGGGTGCTAAATGCGGCGAATAGGCCGCCTGGGTCAAGGTAGTCGTCTTCGTTGAGGCCAAAAACTGGCGAACGTTGAAAGCCGTGTGCGTGGGAGCGTTGTCGTGATGCAGGAACCACAGGCCAGAGTCCTACAAAGCCGGACGTTTTCGCGACAAACTTCTGCGAAGCCTTTTCATAACCTTTAAATAGAATTGTTGATTTACTGTTTGGTTTTCAGGGACAAATTCATAGTGTAAGATATCTTCGATGTAAAAAAGATCAACATCGTTTTCACATTCGATTTCACTTGTCGAGCTTTTTTGGTCGAGGTGAGCCAGGTGACTTCCATTGTGATGACTGTTGTTTACTTTCTGGATCGTACCCATAGCACCATGACGCATCGCCTGTAATGATTTTGTTGAAAAAATGTGGATCATCTTTGAACGCGTCCTTCATTTCGAATCAGGCTTGAATGCGACGATGCCTTTGATCTCTGTTAAGAAGCTTCGGCACGAATTTTGCTGCCACTCTTCGCATCCCCAAATCGATGGTCAAGATGCGGTGAATTGAGCTCCAGGACAAATCAGACAAGTTCTCGCGTTGGTTGATTGTCCTGCGTCGATCTTCACAGACGAGTTCACGGATTTTGTAGATGTTGTTCTCGCTTCGAGCAGTTGGAGGTCGACCGGAACGGGGCCGATCTTCAACCACCATTTCTCCGTTTTAAAACCGAGTAAACCATTCGTACACTTGCGTTTTACTAAGAGCATGGTCTTTGTAGGCTGGCTGAATCATAGAAACAGTTTCTGCTGAGCAAGAAACAAAACTTCACTGCCCCACGTTGTTCATAAGAACTAGCCATTTCCTCGTGTGACGTCTGCACTGTACGCACACTCAAAGAACTGTCAAAGAAACCACACTTCTCACTGTTGGGTGACGCCGCGTGGCAGAATGACTCAGCAGAGCTCTTACTGCAACCCTCTGGTGGCGCAACGTGCTACTACAATTATACGATGTGCAGCATTATGATTCCGGTTAGTTTTGGGTCCCCCTTCGTATCAGGGATGCCTTGCAACGTGCTGTTCAGAAGACATCTCCACCCCCTCGTACTCTTACGGATTTATGGACAGTCTTCCAGGATTCATGATGTCATTCGCTCGAGCACTACTTCAGACATTAGCAGAGTCCATACCACATCGTATTGTGGCACTTCTGCGTGTTCGCTGGTGCCTACACACTATTAGGCACGTGGACCAGTTTCTTTGGCTCTTCAGTGTATGTGCGTTACAGTGCTCCATTTGAAACAAAACAAATTGTAGACATTTACATTAATCAATTATTCAAAAACAGTCTTAATTGCATTTATTATTATTATACCGCCAACCGGTTTCAACCCAAAGTAGCGGTCATCTTCTGGGCGTTTGCACCATTGGTCGATTGCTGGTGGTGTCACTCCTCTCATAACGACCCTTATGTAGACATAGGGGTCATCTTCTGGGGGTTTGCACCATTGGTCGACTGCTGGTGGTGCCACTCCTGTCATATCGAGCGTTATGTGGGAATAGGGGTCATCTTCTAGGCGTTTGCACCATTGGTCGACTGCTGGTGGTGTCACTCCTGTCATATCGACCGTTATGTGGGAATAGGGGTCATCTTCTTGGCGTTTGCACCATTGGTCGATTGCTGGTGGTGTCACTCCTCTCATAACGACCCTTATGTAGACATAGGGGTCATCTTCTGGGGGTTTGCACCATTGGTCGACTGCTGGTGGTGTCACTCCTGTCATAACGGACGTTATGTAGACAGGAGTGACACCACCAGCAGTCGACCAATGGTGTAAACGCCCAGAAGATGACCCATACGTCGGGCTGAAACCGACTGGCGGGATAATAATACTCTCCTGGAAATTGAAATAAGAACACCGTGTATTCATTGCCCAGGAAGGGGAAACTTTATTGACACATTCCTGGGATCAGATACGTCACATGATCACACTGACAGAACCACAGGCACATAGACACAGGCAACAGAGCATGCACAATGTCGGCACTAGTACAGTGTATATCCACCTTTCGCAGCAATACAGGCTGCTATTCTCCCATGGAGACGATCGTAGAGATGCTGGATGTAGTCCTGTGGAACGGCTTGCCATGCCATTTCCACCTGGCGCCTCAGTTGGACCAGCGTTCGTGCTGGACGTGCAGACCGCATGAGACGACGCTTCATCCAGTCCCAAACATGCTCAATGGCGGACAGATCCGGAGATCTTGCTGGCCAGGGTAGTTGACTTACACCTTCTAGAGCACGTTGGGTGGCACGGGATACATGCGGACGTGCATTGTCCTGTTGGAACAGCAAGTTCCCTTGCCGGTCTAGGAATGGTAGAACGACGGGTTCGATGACGGTTTGGATGTACCGTGCACTATTCAGTGTCCCCTCGACGATCACCAGAGGTGTACAGCCAGTGTAGGAGATCGCTCCCCACACCATGATGGCGGTTGTTGGCCCTGTGTGCCTCGGTCGTATGCAGTCCTGATTGTGGCGCTCACCTGCACGGCGCCAAACACGCATACGACCACCATTGGCACCAAGGCAGAAGCGACTCTCATCGCTGAAGACGACACGTCTCCATTCGTCCCTCCATTCACGCCTGTCGCGACACCACTGGAGGCGGACTGCACGAT
This sequence comes from Schistocerca gregaria, assembly GCF_023897955.1. Taxonomy (NCBI): domain Eukaryota; kingdom Metazoa; phylum Arthropoda; class Insecta; order Orthoptera; family Acrididae; genus Schistocerca; species Schistocerca gregaria. The sequence goes on from NC_064924.1 coordinate 229,453,565, forward strand.
GTTGGGGCGTGAGCGGAAGACGGCCTAACGGTGTGTGGGACCGTATCCCAGCTTCATGGAGACGGTTGCGAATGGTCCTCGCCGATACCCCAGGAGCAACAATATCCCTGATTTGCTGGGAAGTGGTGTTGCGGTCCCCTACGGCACTGCGTAGGATCCTACGGTCTTGGCGTACATCCGTGCGTCGCTGCGGTCCAGTCCCAGGTCGACGGGCACGTGCAACTTCCGCCGACCACTGGCGACAACATCGATGTACTGTGGAGACCTCACGCCCCACGTGTTGAGCAATTCGGCGGTACGTCCACCCGGCCTCCCGCATGCCCACTATACGCCCTCGCTCAAAGTCCATCAACTGCACATACGGCTGTCGCGGCATGCTACCAGTGTTAAAGACTGCGATGGAGCTCCGCATGCCACGGCAAACTGGCTGACACTGACGGCGGCGGTGCACAAATGCTGCGCAGCTAGCGCCATTCGACGGCCAACACCGCGGTTCCTGGTGTGTCCGCTGTGCCGTGCGTGTGATCATTGCTTGTACAGCCCTCTCGCAGTGTCCGGAGCAAGTATGGTGTTTCTGACACACCGGTGTCAATGTGTTCTTTTTTCCATTTCCAGGAGTGTAATAAATACGATTAAGACTGTTTTCGAATAGTTGATTAATCATACTAATCGTTGCTTCATCTTCACAACCATGTTGTCCAAACATTTACATTAAATCACGCATTTAAAAATATTACAGAGCGTACATAAATTGAACTTCCCAGTGGGTTAGATGTGGGATCCGATAAGTTATGTCAGTGACTGAGTATGCTGCAGCGTACGAGATTAAGTATGGCAACGTTACAGCTTGCGCCGGCAGAAGTTGAAGCAGCGGTTTTTGAATTTCGTGTGCGGGCTGACCATCAGTACTTTGGACGGAGCGGACCGCAGCGTGTGACTGGCACGGGGGCGGGGCGGGGTGTGGGGTGGCCGCCCCCCACTGCGGTGGGGCGCAGAGTTGCTGCAGAAGTTGTTGACGCCTCCTCGGCGTCGGCCGCAGCCAAAGGGCGCCGAGCGCCGAGCGCCGTGGCGTGCTGCCGACACATGCCCGTGGCGGGACGCGCGCCAACTTCGGCGTCGCCACTGCCGGGCTGGAGCTGAGCCGCGCCGGGCTGAGGCAACCAGCTACGTAAGCGGCGGGGCGTTTCCGCGGGGCACACACCCTTCCCTCTGAAGTCGCGCACACCGACGGACGCAATTAACTTCCCGTTTCCTTCGCTACGCTTTACAGCCATCTTCATCGCCTTTAACTGTTACTAATGTCATTCTCAATGGAGAGAAGTCTTCCGAAGTAAGAGCGATTTCAGGTGTGCCGCAGGGGAGTGTCATAGGACCGTTGATGTTCACAATATACATAAATGACCTTGTGGATGACATCGGAAGTTCACTGAGGCTTTTTGCGGATGATGCTGTGGTATATCGAGAGGTGGTAACAATGGAAAATTGTACTGAAACGCAGGAGGATCTGCAGCGAATTGACGCATTGTGCAGGGAATGGCAATTGAATCTCAATGTAGACAAGTGTAATGTGCTTTGAATACATAGAAAGATAGATCTCTTATCATTTAGCTACAATATAGCAGGTCAGCAACTGGAAGAAGTTAATTCCATAAATTATATGGGAGTACGCATTAGGAGTGTTTTAAAATGGAATGAACATATAAAACTGATCGTCGGTAAAGCAGATGCCAGACTGAGATACATTGGAAGAATCCTAAGGAAATGCAATCCGAAAACAAAGGAAGTATGTTACAGTACGCTTGTTCGCCAACTGCTTGAATACTGCTCAGCAGTGTGGGATCCGTACTAGACCGGGTTGATGGAAGAGATAGAGAAGATCCAACGGAGAGCAGCGCGCTTCGTTACAGGATCATTTAGTAATCGCGAAAGCGTTACGTAGATGATGGATAAACTCCAGTGGAAGACTGCAGGAGAGACGCTAAGTAGCTCGGTACGGGCTTTTGTTGAAGTTCCGAGAACATACCTTCACCGAAGAGTCAAGCAGTATATTGCTCCCTCCTACGTATATCTCGCGAAGAGACCATGAGGATAAAATCAGAGAGGTTAGAGCCCACACAGAAGCATACCGACAATCCTTTCCACGAACAATACGACACTGAAATAGAAGGGAGAACCGATAGCGGTACTCAAAGTACCCTCCGCCACACACCGTCAGGTGGCTTGCGGAGTTTGGATGTAGATGTAGATGTAACTATATGTTTAAACCATATAGTACTTCTGTTGAGTCTGTTTCATGTTGAATACAGTGAAAGTGCAAGGAACTGTACAAACGTTTCAGCACATGTCGAAGTAACTGACCCTTACAGGGCGATCAGCTGCTCCTACAGTTATCGTTTTGTGCAACTAGCACTACGTCTCCAGAATGAGATTTTCACTCTGCAGCGGAGTGTGCGCTGATATGAAACTTCCTGGCAGATTAAAACTGTGTGCCGGACCGAGACTCGAACTCGGGACCTATGCCTTTCGCGGGCAAGTGCTCTACCAACTGAGCTACCCAAGCTAAGCCATGTCTCCGCAATAGCCTTTCTTTCAGGTGTGCTAGCTCTGCAATGCTCGCAGGAGAACTTCTGTAAAATTTGGAAGGTGGGAGTCAACGTACTGGCGTAAGTAAAGCGGTGAGGACGGGGCGTGAGTCGTGCTTGGATAGCTCACTTGGTAGAGCACTTGCCCGCGAAAGGCAAAGGTCCCGAGTTCGAGTCTCGGTCCGGCACACAGTTTTAATCTGCCAGGAAGTTTCAGCACTACGTCTGTATCTGGAACGGTTTACAAACAGGCTACAGCTACGTAATCGATAAAAGCTACCTCTCAGAGCCTCGAACGACTATTAGCAATTGCAACATGATTTAGACAATTTATCTGTATGATGCGAAACATGCGAACTGCCTATAAATGATGCAAAGTGCGAGTTCATCCACAAGAGTACTAATAGAAATCTTCTAAATCTCGGTTGTACGATACATCAGAAAAATCCGAAGGCTGTAAATTCAATTAAATACTGAGGGATTAAAATTACGAATAACTTAAACTGGAACGATCACATATATGTCTTGGGAAAAGCAAAACCAAATACTACGACTTATTGGCAGGACACGTAGCAAGTGCAACACGTCCACTAAGGAGAATGAGTACACCATGCTTCTCTGCCGTCTTCTGGAGTAATGCTGTGTGAAATCTGTATCGGGTGGGACTGACGGAGGACACCGAAATAGTTCAAAGGAGGGCAGCTCGGTTTGCATTATCACGAAATAGGGGAGAGAGGACCACGGAGTCCGGCCAGAGTGGCCGAGGGATTCTAGGCGCTACAGTGTGGAACAGCGCGACCGCTACGGTCGCAGGTTCGAATCCTGCCTCGGGTATGGATGTGTGTGATGTCCTTAGGATAGTTAGGTTTAAGTAGTTCTAGGTTCTAGGTGACTGATGACCTCAGAAGTTCCATAGTGCTCAGAGCCATTTGAACCATTTTTTGAAGTGACACGGACATCATCCGTGAATTGGAGTGGCAATCCTTGGAACAAAGGTGTTTTCCGTTGCGGCAAGATATTCTCGTGAATTTTCAATCACCGACATTCTCTTGCTATTGCGGAAATATTCTGTTAGCAATCATTTACATGGGGAGAAATAATCATCTTGATGAAATAAGAGAAAGATTTAAGTGCTCGCATTTCCCGCGCCCTGTTCGATAGTGGAACAGTAGAAAAATATCTTGAAGGTGGTTCGAGGAACCTTCTGCCTGGTACTTATAGAGTAATCATGCACATGTACATGTAGATGTAGCAAACAGAATCATGAGACACACAGTATGTTTGGACCAAAATATACCTTATTTGTGCCATACTTGTCCAAGTGTCATCAGTCATTTGTATAATTAGTGGTATTGTCATAAGGTGTCTGGATGTCTCCGTAAGTTTATTCCGTGTATAATAGTTAACCTTCCATAAATAGTTCAGAAACGTGACTTTACAGCCGTCGGAAATAGCGAAATTACAGGAGACATAAAAATGGGAATTGTATAAGTTACAGATTCCATTATATAACCCAATGGAAAAAATTAATTAACATGGTGATTCACCTGCCCATATCGATGTCGTTTCATGCAACCCCACGTGACAGAACAATATTGTTGGCCAGTTTGCTCTGGAGATGTGAAGCACATTGTCAAATATGTTGCAGAGTAATTGGTAAAATCTACAAATTTTGGTTCCTGAAACTACCTTACAACATTAATGTGGTGACTCATATATTAATCTTTTCAGTCGATTAATTAATTTCGTTGTTTGTGATGCTGATACACATTTTATAAGTCAGTTTTTCTGAAATATTTAATAAATATTTAACAGAATAAATTTACAGATACACCCAAAATCTGTTTGACTGCTCTGCTAATTAAACAACGAAGGATTTGAGGGGTGAAAATGCCTCCAGTAATTTTTATATCGGTCCAACAATACCGTGTAACTCATGGCCAGTTCTCACCAGTGGTTTCTTATAATATGATTCCTTTTGCTAACAGTCGCCTAAAGCTCTGAAAGGGAACTTATGTCAATTACTTGGCTGTCGCTTGCCTGGATAACGTTCCTAATACAGGCGTAGCGAGTGTTGCACGGAACTCCATCGGTAGGGGCAGCTGACTCACTATGTATATGAGGACATCAGGCGTAAAGAATGCTAACGGACATAGTTATCGCATGTAAAACGTAATACGTGATGTGGTTTATTCCCATTAGCAGATAGTTCCACTACAAAGTAAGTGTCAAAAACGGGCTGCCAACAGTAGTAATTCGTGCGTTATTCGTGCCAAGAAAATTCTTTTCAGGGACGATTTCTATTAATCTGAGGACGCTGTGGATACATACGACTCAGATAAATATTGTGAACATGCTCCTGAACAGAAGTGTACTTCAAAAATTGTTGCTTATCAGGTAAGCACATATTTGTTCAACATACTTATTGAAAAAACCATTGAAAAATGGAAAAGAATAACCAAAGGAATTAAAATTAACGGGGAACGAATACACTGTATCAGTTTTGCAGGTGATTTAGTAGTACTTGCTCACTCAGTAAAGGAAATGGTGTTTATGTTCGTACAATTTGCCAAAATCTTAAGAGAATTTAATCTAAAAATAAATAAGAAGGAAACACAAACTATGGTTGTAGGGAAGACAAAAGAAAATGGTAAAAATATTAAACTAGAAGATGCTGTTCTAGAGCAGGTTGAGAAATTCTGTTATTTGGGGAGCACAGTCACTGACGACAATCAATGTATCGTATAAAGAGAAGAATAGCCTTGGCAAAGCAAGCTTTCCAAAATAAAAGGAATTTACTAATAGACAATCATATAAGCCTAGAAAGTAGAAAAAAGTTTGCCAAAGCTTTTGTCTGGAGTGTCTTAACATACGGATGTGAAGCGTGGACTCAGAGGCAGAGAAAAAGAGACTAGAAGGAATGGAAATGTGAATATGGAGAAGAATGACGAAAACGAGGTAGGTAGATAGAAAAAGTAATGAACAGGTCTTAAGGAAAGTGAACGAGAACAGAACGCTGCTAATTATATAGGAAGAAGAAAATAAAAAATGATAGGGCACATAATGAGACACAACCAGTTTCTAAAGACTGTATTGGAAGGAAAGGTTTTAGGGAAAAAACCAAGAGGCAGGCCAAGAGCAACGTATTTTAACAACATCAAAGAAGATATGGCGACAAAATCGTATGAAGAATTGAAAAGGATGAGAGGGACGTGACTAAATCGACAAGCCATAGCCTTTAGTTTATCATGATGATGATGATCAGGTAAGCACATAAATAATGTTAAGTCTTGTCCCTTACTATTGTTCAAGTGGATTTACGTGACAGCATGCTGTTATTGGACTTCCTTAACATTATTTATTAATTATTTATAATGCAGCATGGTTTAAGGAATGAAATGGTAGTTCATTTAACAAGATGTGATGTTTCCGAACGTAAGTAATACACACTACATGACTAGGACAGTTTGTGCGCTTAAAACATCCAGCAAATCTGGCTGTAATAACCAACTATACTACTTCCCAGCTCTTCTTTATATGAGAATTTGACAAGTTGTCAGATGGAGAAAACTGGTGACAACTGAGTTCTGTCGGTGATTATAGGCTGCATAGGATACATCGACTACCTAAATACCCTAATACACAATTCTAAACTTTTTTCGAGGATGCTAAAAGTACCGTCCTATATTATAATGTGTTGTAATAGGATGATTCTATTGTTGTCTATTGTTGTATTAGTTCTCTTTTAGCTAGAGAATGCCTTCAGACCTGTTAATATAATAAAACGCCTGGTAAATTGGATCATAACTTGTATTATACGGACATGCGACAAAGCGACGTATCGTGTAGCCTTACGTTGAATTTTAATGCTGTTTGTAATGAATTATGGCACTAAACACAATCCGAAGAAACTCTGACGTTAGAGCTGACACACAGTTGTTCACCTTCCACAAACAGTCGCTTTACCATTCAGCACATCACAACACGTGGTGTCACAGCTGTTTGATTCATAATGTTTATCCTATAAGTATAAGCGAAAACGTGACAGTGATTGCTAATCGCAATGAACAGCAACAACAACCATTTGCAGCGCAGTCCTCTGGCAACGAGAGAACAGCAGTGGACGGCACCAAGTCTTCCCCAGACGTCCCCTCCACAGGCCACCATGGACTCCCCTCCACGTAACTCTTGACGTTAGGAGGGCCTTTGATATTCAAATTGCTACAAACGAATGAGAATAAAACTTGGTACTCCGCCGGGTGAAACTTGGGTTACTAATAAAGCTGGCGCGGACCACCGGCCTTTGATCTCGGACAAACTGCGTCGACAAACATCGAGCTGCATTTAAATGTCGTGGAAAATTTGCCGTTTCTTCCCACGCAAATTGTGACCTCAGAAATTTTGTGAGGGTGTCGGTGTCTCGCCACCAGAATATTGAAGAACAGCGTCTTTGGTAGACTCTTTTTCCTTGCGTTGAAATGGGTTACTGTACTACATATGATCTTAGTTTTACTTCCTGGCTCTAACGTATTACTTTGTTGCAATATTTCTGACAGGAAAAATGCGTATCTGACAGTCAATCGAATGCGATTACTTCTTCACATTTTGAGGATTCCGTTCAGCTTCAAGTATGCTATCGTTTACGACTGCGCTCTTACGTGAAGGAAATAATAATGTATCTTCCTAAGTCTGCAAGACAAGCTTCGAATGTGAGATCATTTCCTCTCAGTGGAAAGTGCCAGAAGCTATCTCAACCTTGATCATCTACCTTTCATAGACCGAGCGTTACCTCTTATCTATCTCAAAGTGACTCACGAACCAACAAATGCACAATGGGTACCTAATTTACTGCCCGTGATGCTTCCGGAGATACGAGCTGACTACCTATTCAGCAAACAGCTTCAACAAAGTTCGATTTTGCACTTTCGTGATCACACGACTACTGAGATTGCTAATATCGATACGTTAATAAGGACTAAGAGACAGCAAACACAACCAAATTGTTGACTGAATCTGTTTTTAATGTAATATGATGTTAGGTCACAACGGTAAGTTCTTTTGGGCGGCTTACGGATGCTTATAATCACAGTACTATAGATCCACGTTCATCATCCATCCTACAACACGATGTATTAGCCGATGTCAAACTTCGTATCTGACTTTTCTGGGCTATCTCATGGCTTAGAAAGAAACTTCTGATTACCTAAAGCGAGCAGTAAGACTAACATGTGGTGTTCACCCACGTTCGTCATGTAGGCACCTTTCCAAGGAGGTGGACATTTTAACTACATATACATATATTCGTTAAATAAATTCGTCATAAATTGTCCATGACAGCTTGAGGATAATATTGATATTCAGACCTCAACACCAGTGGAGCAAATGACCCTTATTACTCATTAACAAACCTTTCAGTGTCTCAGAAAGGAGTTCAGTATCAAACAACAAGACGTTTTGATCATTTTTCCAGTACCATAAAATGTCCCGCAGGTAGCGGACAAGTTTTAAATCTAACCTAAAATCGTGCGGTGGTTTGACGAGTATGGATGTAGATGCATATTTAGATATATCCTGGACAAATCCTATTCCATGACCAATACTAACTTTTAAGTGTAGTGGCACATGTAGGTTAGAAATGTGTTCATTAATGTTGACACTAATCGTGTACACATATTCTGGAAGCTGACAAGTTCCACATCGTTTTTATAAAAGAATTGTTCAAATGATCTATGGGCGAGCGAGTAACTAAATAACATCAATTGAGTCATTTGTATGAACGGATCCTCAGCCCTTATAAATTTCTCGAGGGAAACAATATTATTGCATAAACTGTTGTTTTATTTTAAAATGAACGCTTTATTTCAGAATTTAGCCATTAGATAAATTCACAGCTGTCGACAAATCACGCTACATCACAGCAAAAACTGTAATGTATATAGCATGTATTCCACATATCCATGTGTGGGAAGCACTAGGGATTTTCCCATAGCCATCATACGGGCACAGCTATGAAGTAAACACGTTGAATCGAAAAAGGGCCCACTTCTGAGATAGTTGTGCCCCTACCTACTGTGGTCGCGAGAGAGACCACTACTAGGGGCGCCACAATATGTTGTTTACTCCTCATGATCTGGATTACATGAAGCTAGACGCCTTACAATTTGGTGTCATTTGACAATGCGCAAGGGGGTGCAATAGCTAATCGCCAAATTCTGAAATGAAGTGTGTATTTCAAAACAAAATAGCAGTATTTGCAGAAAAATGACTTCCCTCGAGTACCTTCAGTTTAGTAATCATTATGAGACCTGAGTCAATCAAGAGCGCTAATACTGAAACTGCTGTATGTTTGCTTCTCCTTGCTGACAGCATGCAATGGATGACGAACTAATGGTGAAGTTCCTTGACTCAGCGGTATTTTGTTCAGTTTTTGTTGCTGCAATTTCCCAGTCGTTACAATGGTCGAGCATAATTTACGTATTATGCGACAAAAATTCTGGCCTTGTTTCCTCGTTCTTATCTTACCACGTAACTCAGAGACTGCCACGGGTGGATGCACGACATGGCAGAGAACAGCTTTAACAATAGATCACGATTTTGGCCCAGGAACGAATTTAGTAGATGGTCCGCTCAGATGTATGTTTGTGACAAATGAAAACGAAGGTGAATATTTGCTAATCAAAGAGCTATCTTTCTGTTAAGTACAGACTTTCACAAAATTTTAGTACGCATTTAAGGTAACCACTTACTGAAAATTTTGTTCATCTTAGTTCGATCTGTTGAATTAATAACATGAGAAATACTATACGATCAAAAATCTGAGTTTGCTGATTTCATTTAGATAATAACGAAGAAACTAAGACGCTGAATACACCTTACAGTGTTCAAAGTCCACAGCAGAACTCCTGCAGCCAAGCGAGATGACAGAGATAAGACAATGGGCACGTATTTCGGAGGAAGATGGTTAACATCCTCATACGGATATGTAGATGCTTTTATTCTCCTTAATCATTTAAGGTTGGCCGATATCCTGCTCTGACCTGAGTTGTGCTCCGGAAAGTTAAATTCTAATCTTACTTCCTTATAGTTACAGCACGGTTTTTTACTTACTTTCTACATATTCACCACTGAATACCAAAAATAGTTTCTTTCATGTTTTAATTGGAATAATGTAGGGATAGACTCAGATGGGTTGAGGGATGCTTGGCACTCCGTTTTCTCTGTTCTCGAGTACGATGCACCTGTGTGAGGGGCATTATGTAACTTTAAGCGCATTGAATAGCATTCAGATAATTGGCACATCTGTTTCTGGGTAGGAGCCTTACCTGGTCCACACTGTATAGCCTCTCACTGACCTCTAACGACCTAACGTTAGCAGATACGATTTTGGGGAAAAAGGAAAACAAGAAAAAAACTGAAATTACAGGATAGTTCAGCTGTCCCTACCCAAGGGAGTTACGCAACCGGCAACGTCTTCATAAACCACGCACGATATTTTCATATTCTCTTGCTCGCTATAGGAAGAAAAAATGAACGCGACCTTTCTGTAGGAAATTTAATGTGGTGAAATTTTGTACTAGTGGACGTTTTCGCTACAGGCCATACTTTTAGAATCATTAAAAAAAAGAAAGACAAAAACACATACAAAGGTGACCTTGACTTTTTTCTTGTTTAACTTGAAAACCGTGGTGTCCAGAGACAACTTAAACACATTAAATTTCCTACAGAAGGATCCTGTTCATTTTCCCTAGGACTAACAGTTCGCCCCTAGCGAGCGAAAGAGTACGAAAATTTTGCGCGTTGCTTTTGAAGGCACTGCAGATGCACAAAACCTGTCTGCAGGTTAAAATCAAATGGCTCTGAGGACTATGGGACTTAACTTCTAAGGTCATCAGTCCCCAGAACTTAGAACTACTTAAACCCAACTAACCTAAGGACATCACACACACCGAAGCGGTCGCGCGGTTCCAGACTGTAACACCTAGAACCGCTCGGCCACCCCAGCCGGCTCTGTTGGCAGGGGCAGCTCAATCACTTTACTTGGTCGTCCATTAATAAGATGTAGATGAAGAATGGAAGTCTATTGTACGTAACTCAGAATGGCCGATGGTCGTTTTTGATGGCCTTCCTTTGGAATGCAAATCACCACCTCGCTTATCTAATTACCTTTGGTAATAGTACAGATGTTATGCGAAACAAGGGGTCAAGATCTTTGAAGAAAGTATGATGGTAAAATGCGATTTGGTGGCAGTGTACAAGCAAGTGAATTGCCTTGGTCGACTTACTGGATATTTTATCAAAGATACGTGATTGGGGGTTGGTGATAATTTAGCAGAGCATTGATCCTGATGTCGTGAGGGAAAGTTTTGTTGTTTAGTAGCACAGATTTTTTTTCGAGTAATTGGTCTTCTGACTGTTTTGATGCAGCCCCTCACGAATACCTATCCTGTGCCAACTTCTCCAAGTCACAGTAGCACTTGCAACATACGTCCTTAATTATTTGTTGGATCTAATTCAATCTCTGATTTCCTCTACAGTTCTTGTCCACTACACCTCCCCCTAATTCAATGGAAGTTTATCAATGATCTCTTCACAGATGCCCTACCGTCCTATCTCTTCTTCTTGTCAGTGTTTTCCATATACTACTTTCCACATCTACATCTGCATCCACATCTACAGCCATACTCCGCAAGCCACCTGATGGTGTGTGGCGGATGGTACCTTGAGTACCTCTATAGGTTCTCCCTTCTATTCCAGTCTCTGGAGAAACTCCTAATTTCTTACTTTTATCAGTCCGCCTAGTCCAGGTAGCACTGGTACATATTTAGAGAGATTCAGGGAAAGATAGTAGGAGTAATTTCTGTTGATTTAGACTTGGCAGAAACTAGGTATATGACGCAAGGCGATGGTAGTTTGTGAATTTTGGATGGGAGACAAGCGTTCAATACGATTGACAGGACAGAAGAAATCTGATGTTAAAAGTAAAAAGTTTTAAAAAATAAGGCGGAGTAAGTTGCTTTCAAGAGGTTGGGATATTAGAGGGCTTTCCCTGGGTCCAGAAATGTGAACTAAGTTATTGGTTCTAGAGGAGTGATTTACATAACCAGCAGTCTGCTCCGGCGCCGAGCGTGTATTGCGACTGGTCCACCATTGGGTCGACTGTTAAGGTCCTGTCTGTTCCACCTGTGTACTCTTGAGTGCTTGTCAACCTGTATGAGGTAGAGTTTCTGTTTAACGGGCATGCCTGAGCAGTTGTGCAGGGCCGGTTCACGCACAGAGTGTGTCGTCGGTGACGTCATCGGTGGCACACACTGTGTTCGAAGCGACCCAGCGTAGCTCCTCGCCTGTAAGTATCACACTGTAAAGTTCTGCAGGTGTCAAGTGGGAATTTGTGTGTTATTCACCGTCTGCCTTAAGTAAGATTACTGAATACAGAATAACTGGTTACAAAGGACTAAGGTAATCAAACTTCCCGCTGCGCTGTCTTGAAGCGAAGCGCGCAGGCGCGAGGCGGAGAGCAGCATTAGTCGCTCGGCCGCAGACCACTTGGCTTCACTTGAGGCGACGCTGGCCCAGGCGGGCAGGGCGTCGCCATCGATTACGCCACGGGCTGCCTGCGGCTGGCACCTCACCTGCCCGCCGCAATTACTGGCGCCAGCCGGCCATTTAATTATTCGGGTTAGTGGGCCGCTTTTCTGCTGCACCGCGACCGTCTGTTATGCAAGTACACAGTAGGGACTCAACAGTGTAAAGTGTGCGGGAGCGACAATACGACACGAGCAGTTTGCTTCGTCAGGCTTGGTACCTCTGCAATATTTCACCACCCAATTCATTTCTAACGGCTGTAGTTTCGTAGACTCTAAACTCTAGAGAGAGCTGTACTGCATCTTTTATGTCACAAGCATAGGAGAATAAAGTATACACAATATCATACGAGATCGCAGTTGCGACGATGGACATACACTGGAAGGCGCTAAATTTGCTTTGTAAAAATAGATAATCATAACTTATACTGTGTCACTCAAAGAAACATATATATAGAAAAAAAAATGGGACGCCAAGAAGGAGCTACGCTACATAAACGGAAGTTGGTCGGCAAGTTTCTACATCTGATAGGAAATCAGCGTGCAAATTAGGTTTGTTTTAAATACACGCTCTGACGGTCATGAGCGTTAGTTTCATTTGAAAGTGGTCAGTTGATGTTTGTCAAGAATGTTTTTAAGTCGACAAAGAAGTCATCATCAACACATCAAAACCTCACTGAGTTTGAACGAGGTTGTGTAATAGGGCTGCGAGACACTGGATGCTCCTTCCGCGACGGAGCAGAAAGACTTGGCAGGAATGTACCCACTACGTAATTACTGGCAGCGGTGGTCACCAGAACGTGCGGTCGCAAAAAGACCGGTCTCCGGACGGCCACGTGTCAGTATCAAGCGGGAAGTCCACCATGTTCAGCCTATTGCTTTTGTGCATCGTACTGTATGCGCAACTGCAATTTGGACAGCAGTTGTCACCATAGTGAAACAACAAATTATTAAAAATCGGTTACATCAGTGCCAGCTCCGAGCGAGACGTTATGTAGTGTGCGTTCCACTGACCCCAAACAACCGCCATTCGCGACATCAGTGGTGTCAAGCGAGAGCTCAGTGGTGGAAGGGGTAGAAGTCTCAAGTGTTTTGTGATGAAAGACGGTTCTGCCTCGGTGCCAGTGATGGTAGTACGTAGGCTAGAAAGAGGACAGCCTGTCTGCAGTCTGGACACAGTGGACCTACACTTGGAGTTATGGTCTGGGGTGCGATTTATTATGACAGCAGCAGCACTCTCGCGGTTATCCCATACACATTCTCTGCAAAACTGTATGTCCGTTTGGTGATTCTACGTGTTGTGCTGCCATTTTTTAACAACATTCTAGTGAGTGTTTTCCACCAGTATAGCGTTCCTCCACATACCACTTTCGTAACCTAACATACTCTATAGAGTATTGACATGTTGCTTGCTCGATCACTTGGTTTGTCTCCAATGGAGAACATATGGACATCAACGGACAACAACTCCAGCATCATCCACAATCAACATATTCTGCATTGACTGACCAAGTGCAACAGGCTTCGAATTCCATTGCACAGACTGACATCCGGTTTCTGTACAACACAATGCATGCCCGTTTGCATCCTTGCATTCAACAGACGGGCGGTTACACCGGTTCTTAAGGTACCAACATTTCTCATTTGCAATGGCTTATCTTGCAATTACATTAACCTGTGATCTTGAAATATTAATCAGTTAAGTATGTTACATAGACAAATGTATTCCCGAAATTTCATTACTCTATTATTTGGTGTTGCGTTTTTTTTAACAGTGTATTATTAAGTTTTCACGTAGCGTCCACCTTTAGGTCAAGATATTTCCAATTAAACCTGTAGTGTGTATTCTCTAGAACATAGTCCATCTACCTCTTCGTTGTTCTGTTTTTTCCCCTGCAGCCTTCGAATGCCATCAGGGCGGCATTATGTCAGGGCGGTATTGTGTCAGTGCAGGTCTGGTCTCTTCTCAAGACACTTATCCGGTCCAATCTGTGGACTCACCATCTCAGCTCCATCGAACCACTTGCACTGGTAGATGAGCTGTACACCACACCTCAGCCCCTTACAACAGCGTTTTCTCTTTTATTCATTCCTTACTCCAAGCGGTAGAGGGAGCAGTTTGCGATCTGGCGTGTTATCGAGTCTCTGTTACTTTCAGTCAAATACATGCGATTTGATGGTGAAGCGGATAAGTTTCTGGTGCATATTAGAATATAACAAGACTTGTGGCGTGATGAATGGTATACTTGCTCTCGATGTAGAAAAATGTATGCTACTGCCGATGACGGGGGAAGAAAACTCCTCTAAAATTTTTGCAATTTAAATATTTTGTTGCTTTTTGAGCTGCAGCTCTCTTATTTCAGGGGAAGTGTTTATTACAAATCTGTCACAGTTGCAACAAATATTTTCGTGTCTAGTTTCAAACTAACTGGTTCATTCTCAATTCTGATCTACTGGGGCTGCACTGAAAGTGCCCGACTATGATGTCAGTCATCTAAAACTGGCAATACGTACATCACACACTGATGGTGGGCTAACGTCTCAATATACATATGCTCATTATACATGTCAGCCTGATTCTGACTTGTATATTGAGAGTATGTATATCGCAATATTTACCCACCGTATGTATTGCCAATTTTAGATGGTTATCATTAACGTCAGGCACTTTCAGTGTAGTCTCAGTGGGTCGGACTTGAGAATGAACCTATCAGTTAAAAACCAGTTGTCGAAATATACGTGCTGCAAATGTGACAAACTTGTAATAATAACATTGTAAATCCTGTAATGTTCGAGTATATTACTCTTTAACATACTCAGGTGGATTTAATATCCAGGCGTAACGTTACAAAGTGATATGAAATGGAACGAGCGCATACGGTCGGAGAATTGTCGAGTTCCGTTTATTTAGAGAGGCAAGACTAACAAAAAAAATCAAGACCCGATCATATGATTTGTCGACCTGGAAAAAGCGTTGGACGGTGTAAAATGGTGCAAAATGTTTGAAATTCTGCGAAAAATATGGGTAAGCTATAGGCAGAGATGGGGTAGTATAAATAAGTACAAGAGCAAAAAGCGGATAAAAAGAATGGACGACAAAGAACGAAGTGCTCGGAGTAAAAAGCGTGTAGACAGTTATGTAGTCTTTTTCCCCTACTGTTCAATCACTTCATCGAAGAAGCAATGGTGGAAATAAGAGAAGGGTTCAGGAGTGGAATTAAAATTTAAAATGAAAGGATATCAATGATAAGATACGCAGATGACGTTGCAATGCTGTGTGACTGAAGAAGATTTACTTTAACTCCTGACTGGAATGAACACTCTAATAAGTACAGAGTATGGATTAAGAATAAATCAAGAAAGACTAAGGAATTAAGAAGTAGCAGAAATGAAAACAGCGAGAAGCTTAACATCTTGACTGATGGTCACGGAGTAGATGAAGTTAAGGAATTATACTACCTAGTCAGAAAAATAACCAATGACGTATGGAGCAAGGAGGACATGAAAAGCAGACTAACACTGGGAAGAAATAGCATTCCTAGCCAAGAGAAGTCTATTAATCTCAAACATAGACTTTAATATGAGGAAGAAATTTCTGAGAATGTACGTTTAAAGCACAGTATTATATGGTAGTGAAACATGGACTGTGGCAAAACCAGAACAGCAGAGATTCGAAGCATTTGAGATATGATGCTACACACGAATTGTAAAACTTTGGTGGACTGATAAGGTAACGAATGAGGAAGTTCCACTCAGAACCGGAGAAGAAAGGACCAGGAAAGCCAGACAAGAATAGGGACCTCACGGAGAGGCAGTCGTTTTCCTCTCATTCCATTTACCGCTGGAGTAGTAAATGGAACTATTAGTGGTGGTACAAGGTACCCTCTTCTAATCATCGTATGGTGATTGTATAGTATGCATGTGAAACCGAGGGAACATCTCGAAATCTTTGGTCCGCTATCCTCGTTTCCCTGATTTATTTGCGAGATAAATAGATTCACATGATAATACATTGCTGATTAACCTCAACTCTGGCTATTAATACATGAATACAGAAGCTAGTATCAAATACATTTTTACTAATACAGCTCGGTCAGAAAATCAGCATGCTTAGGTTCGTGAACGACAGTGGAACTTAGCGGACGTTGAAAACATAAAATTTTGTCAGTTTTACTTGGATAAACTCTCTTTCTCTCTGTCTGTCTCTCTGTCCCTCTCTATCTCTATCTCTCTCTCTCTCTCTCTCTCTCTCTCTCTCGCACGCACGCACGCACGCACGCACACACACACACACACACACACACACACACACACACACACAATAATAATGAATAATGAAAGATGCTTACCGAAAAACAGTAATGAAAGATTCTTATCACAGTCGGCGAGTGAGTTTGGGCTTACCTGAAATAAAAAGAAAACTCAGTTTAGACACAACTCGTGCGACGAAGAAACATTATTTAATGAGCTAGATTATAAGCACAGTTATTTCGTGCGAATTTTGGTTGGACAATGGTCAACATTGTGCCAACTATAATTCAAAATAATTTCAGTGGTCCGCTTCTGACGAACCGGCAATTGCTTTGTTGCGCCTTGGCCATATCGCCATTTTTGCATGATACAGGATCCATTCTTCAATAACCATCATACCACAATATCGGGTGCGCCTCTATGCATGTTCAGTTTACTCTTCAAATGAAGGCAATTGGGAAAGATGTCTATAATTTAATGAAAGTGAGGAAAGCCACATGATTTAGATTCTATATGTGAATGTGTATTTTTCATGATGTGTACTGCTAATGAAATCATCTCGGGCTTCAGCAAAGTGGCTGCGTTCAAATGAAGAGAAATTTTGGAAAGTGTAACTCTCATCATTTTGCGGCAAAGTGTCGAGATTGCGCGGGCGTACCACATGTTTTGTGTCTTGAGCGGCGGACGCTCCACATCCCTTCCCCAGGTGCGGGATTCAGTAACATTTGATAAGGGACGCGGGTCACCGTTCGATTCTCGGTGCGTTAGTTTTGCCCACATTCGCGCAGTGTCAACTGCTGGACGCGTCCTTGGCATGTAGCTATTAGTGCATGTCGAACTTAGCCGCTAGCCTTCGTTCTTAACTGATTCTTTGATGATGCTTTCCTGGGGGCCACTAGCTCTGCTACAATATTCTTGTTTTCTCAAATTCGAACGTATGTCGCTTGCTGTGCCACTGCTGATCTACCTTTATGCCACAGATGTTCAATTCAAATATGTTGCAAGCGACTTTGCGAGAAGCAGCGCTCTGTTTGCCCAGTTTCCTGGCGGCCACCTCTGCAAGTGTCACGCCGGATGTTTGCAGTTGTAATTTGTCCTTTAGAACCAACATATCTTTCGTTTTTCTTAGTGGTCAAAAGATGGCCTTGTCATTTTTCAAGGATTCTGGCAATTTTCGTTGAGGATAGGCCCAGTATTGAGGACAGAGGCGAGTTTCTCTCCCTCTTTTACTTCCTTCTCGTTGCTAATGGCTGCATCAGTCGTTTTCTTCAGTGCGTGTCTAATCTGCGCTTGGCTATTCGCAATATTGCGATATCCACATCTAAGGCGTTGCAGTTCAGCTGAGAGGCTGCCTTTCTCACAAAGGCACGTGTCCTACGTAGTAGAGTTCTGCGCCAGATGATAACAGCCCTTTGTAGGTACAGATCTCTGTGGATGTTCTTTCTGTAGACTAAATGTCCTAGTGGACAGTCTTCTTTCCTCCTTATTAGAATGTCCAAGACATTCATTTTGTTCTAGCTCCATGTATGTTTTTTGTTGGGCGCTGTTAAGATGGTCCTCCCAGATGACCGAACGTTGCTGCGTATGTGCCTCTGCAGCAGACGCTCAAGCTGACTCCTGTTTATCGTGGACGAAGTCTGGACTTTGCGCTGTAGCACTGGGTGATTTTTTTCGTATGAAATATGTTTTATGTTCCATTAGACAAAAAGCAAACACATATTAACAATCGGTAGAAAGGCCCAGTTCGGAGAAGTTGGCGTTATGTTCTGATAAATGTTTTAGTGGCCTTCACTCGGTGATCCATCTTTCTGGAAAGGACAGTGGAACATCATATCTATGCTCAGTGCGATGCATTCCACCAGTAGGACAATAAAACGTGTCACACAGCTCGCAGTGTACTAGCGTGGCTTGAGGAGTACCACTGTGAGTTAGCCGTGCTCCCGTGGCCACCAGACTTCCCGGGTTCAAACCTAGTCGAAGATCCATAGCAGCACCTGCAACCAGCTGTTCTCGTCACGGATCCTCAATCGGGAAACCTAGTGTACCTAGCCACGGAACTGGAGTCCGTACCTTCCAGAACATCCTGCACGTCTCGCAACGATCCGCACAACAAAAAGTGGTTATCTGGGCTGTTGTCCAGTTTTCATATTAATGCAACTGGACAGTGTATAATATTAGGTTAATGGTTGAATAAGCGAAGTACTACAGTTTGAGGCTGTATACGTATCTTCCAGCAGCGTAGCTCATGGAGTGCTAAATTCCCTGACTGCATTGATCCAGTTTCTGAGAATGAAAGCACCGCGACTTCCAACAAACTTTAAACTTGGTTTCAAACCTATTCGAAACATTTTCCGAGTGACAGCCACCACCAAATAATGAAAGAGAGAAAGTCGATCGCTTATTTCTTTTCCACTGTTCACACAGTAAAACTGCCGCATCACACATTAAGATTGAACTGATTACTTCTTATCGTACGACATAGTTCAGGAGGCGCTACTTCGTAAGAATTGGGAGGAGCGGCGCATCTTACCCAGATTATTATAGTGTCCGTTAGTGAGAACACTTAGCGACTAGAGCCGTTCAATAAGAAATGCAACACTGTTTTTCTTTAAGTAGGTTTGTTTTATTGTGGATTCCACTATGCGTTGTTATTCCCCATTCTTTTGCCTACAAAATACTATTTTTCAACATAATCTCCGGTCAAATGCTTAGCACAGCATTATTCGGGGGGGAGGGGGGGGGGGGACTGTATTCCCGCATGGTACCCATCTACAGGCTGACATCGTATCTAAAGTCTTGATCCATCAATAAACCCCTTCCCTTATCAATGTACTGCTTCCTGCGGACAGCATCCTCCATTGGGCCGAACAGGTGAAGGCGAAAGGTGCGAGATCCGGGCTGTGGGGAGATTGAGGAGTAAGAGTCCAATGCTGTTCTGTAGGCTCTTCTCGCATGTGCAGCCTTGCGTGAGACCTTGCGCTGTGATGGAGAAGAAGTTAGTCTCCATGGTTTTTTTTTGTCAAAGAACACTCTAAAGTCGTTCCAGCATTGCAGTACTCGTAATCGGGTGGGAAATTTTGTGTTTTAATTAGCGTACGGAGCTTTATTTCTACATTACATTTCCATTGTTGCTCTCTTGTGCATTTAATGTCAGTGTTATACTGGCAGTATTGTACATACCGTTGGGTGTATTGTGTTTGTCAAATGGCTCAAAGCACGATGGGACGTAACATCTGAGGTCATCAGTCCATTTCACTTAGAGCTAATTAAACCTAAGTAACCTAGGGACATCACACACATCCATGCCCGAGGCAGGATTCGAACCTGCGACCGTAGCAGCAGCGGGTTTCCGGACTGAAGCGCCTAGAACCGCTCGGCCACAGATGCTGACTTCTGTTTGTCACTTTGGGTCTTTCTTTACTTTTGTGTCAAAATGCTATAATTTCCATATTATTATATGATGTTATTTGCATTTCTGTTCTTCAGCTATTGTTGTACCTGTTATATGATGTCTGCCCTTTAATGTTTTGTGTTCTCTATAAGGACATTTGTATGTTTGTCATAATGTTGCTGTATAGTGCTGTTTGAACGTCTGCTCCAGTGTCATTGTCATCACTGCCGTCTAATTACGCTATTATTTTACTTTAAGAGTGTGTTTGCATCCCAACTTCCTCATTTTCGGCTGTTCTGCTTTTTTGCGATTATGATTCTTTGGCAATTTATAACCGTTGTTGACTGTCTGGTCCTTGTAACACAGAGCCAAGACAAAGAAATAAAAAAGTAAACCAAAACATTGCACACCACAGCTGTGCGCTGCAGGCCGGCACGCGGAGATCGGTGAGGTTTATGTGGCCTTGTTGCAATGATGACAGTCGTCTCGCCCAACGTCTCACTGTGGTTTTATTTTCGGCCGCGTCTCCGTAGACATTTTGCAAGCGTCTGTGAATATCTGCGATGTTGTGGTTTTCCTCCAAAAGAGCGTGCGTTACAGACGCTATTTTGAAGGCTACCCTGGAGCGTTACTATCCATCGGAAGTTCATGAAATCATACGATTTGAAGCGGGAATATTCCATTGTGTCCCACAGTAAATTCCACATTTTCTCAACAAAATTAGTTGAGAAAGAAATATGTTGCCTTGCGTACTGAACGACCCTTCTACATGGCTGTTGGTCTTTTTCAAAAATCGGCAAGTGGTTACGGGGATTATTGTTTGACAGTGACATGGACTGCTAATACAAACAAGTTACGGTTCTCACGCCCTCGTAGAGGTAGTATGTATTTTAAGTAAGAAAGACTGCTAATTGTCAGTAGGGAAGTGTGGACGAAAGTTTCAACGGCTTTACAATGTCGTTTAGCAACGTCCTGAGCAGTTGTGTACAGAGTGATATTGTAGATAACGCTAGATGTAGACGTAGATGCAGACGGGGCCAGGGCGCTATTTGCGGCGCCTGGCGGCTGTTCGCGTGCTGGAGGCTCATTCGCCGCCTCCGGGCCCGCTCTCTGCCCCGCAGGGTGGTAAACGCGGCCCTCTGCGGCGCACACGTTCGCCGCCATCATTACACCTGCTGATCGGCCGTCCTCGGAGCCCTCAACAGCTTACCTGTCGACTGGCCAGCTCCACCACACCACCGTGACCGGCAACTTCATTTCACTTTCTCCAGAATAAAAATGCCGACTCCGGATAGTGTTTCTTCACAGCTCAATGACATGGGACTGTGTTGTCATTGACGATGTTTCGTAAAATAAATACACTCTCACTGAAGTTTGTTACAATTGTGAGGAATGACTCTTGTGCGAAGGTGGAATATGTAGCCAGTTCTCAGAGCCCGAGACACACCAGTTACTTTTTTCACTTTCACATTTGTTGGACCCGCCATGTTAGCCTAGAGTGCTAATACGCTGCTTCCTGGACTCGGATTGAATCCGCCAGGCAGGTTAACGACGAGGGCCGGTGTGCTGGCCTGCCTGGATGTGGTTTTTAGGCAGTTTTCCACATCATGTTAGGTGAATACCGGGCTGGTTCCCACGTTCCGCTCTGTGCCACGATTTCCATACATTTGAAACACGTTCGCACTATTCCATGATTTACACTAGACGCAGACATCTGGGGTATACTGACTCCGTCCGAGGGGTTATGTTGTGTCGGCAGGAAGGGCATCCAGCAGCCTCTTCATATTAACCTTGCCAAATCCGTTGTAACCACGCCGACCCTGAGAAAAATGCGGGAAAAGGGCGTAAGCAAAAGAAAGAAAGAAAGATAGAAAGAGATTCTTTGCCATTACCAACTCAGGACGAAACGGTCACATTCCAACCTAACCTAGACCTACAGAACAGTCCGTCTCTAACCTAGTTTCTTCCTTTTATACCGCCAAGAGTCGTGCTCCGCAGAAAAGTCTCTGGGCGTAAGTGATGTGTCACTCCAGAGGAGTGTTCCAACCACCTTTAACTACTATAGTTACGAGAAAACAGAGAGGGGTGGGGAAATAGAGAGCACTTAGGCAAAAATAATTGTTTTGAAACATTCGTAATAATAGCCTAAAACCAATTATATGTAAAGTTTTGGTAGTTCCTCTACTTTCTCTGGCAATATATTAAATTAATTTAAATGGAAGAAACAGTACAGTGAATTTCTGCTGCAGATATCACAAAGATGTGATCATGCGCTATTGATATATTTTGTATTCCAGTTATGGACAAAAAAGTATTTTGTATGTAGTTGTTTGTTTTTGTGGTCTTCAGTCCGAGGACTGGTTTGATGCAGCTGTCCATCCTACTCTATCCTGTGCAAGCCCCTTCATCTCCGAGTAACTATTGCAGCCTACATCCTTCTGAAACTGCTTCTTCATTTCTCGGTCTGCCTCCATGATTTTCACCCCCGACACTCTACTCCTGTACTACCTTCGTGATTGCACAAAGTCTCAGTATGTGTATTATCAACCGATACCTCCTTTTAGGCAGGTTGTCCCACAGATTTCTTTTCTGCGTACCTCCTCATTAGTTACGTGATATACCGATATAATCTTATGTACAACCACTTTCAAAACTTGTATTCTCTTTTGTCTAAACTGTTTATTGTCCATGTTCCACTTCCGTAAATGGTTACACACCAGATAAACACTTTCAGTAAAGTTTCCCTAACACGTAAGTATATATTTGATGTTAAGAAATTTGTTTTCTTCACAAATGTTTTTCTTGCCATTCCAAGTCTACACTTTATATCCTCTCTACTTCGACCGTCATCAGTTATTTTTCTGCTCGGTCTACTACATTAAGTGTCTCGTTCCTAATGTAATCTCCTCTCCATCACCTGGTTTAATTCGGCTACATTCGATTAGTCTTGTTTCACTTCTGTTGAGTTCATATCGTATCCACTTTTCAAACCACTGTCCTTTTATTTCAATTGTTATTCCAAGTCCTTTCCGCACCTTACAGTATTACGATGTCATCGGCAAACCTGAAAGGGGTTATTTCTTCTCCTTGGACCTTAATTCGTACTCCAAATTGTACATCAAGCTATTCACCTCCCTCCTGAGTACACACAGCACGCTAATCATATCGAATCATCGCATTTAAAAATAGACCACTCACAATAATTAGCCAAATAAACTTCATCCCACAAACTTTAAGCTACATTTCGTGAACGTACCATTTTTACATGTACCGACTCGATAGATACTGTGTCTACTTAGATCTGAAGATCGCCATTACCGACCGAAATTGACAACCTGATATGTAAAGAGCTGTGACTATATAGCAACTAATTACCTGCCGTGGCTGAGAAACTGTGCGTGTGTAGGAGAGAAGCTTATATTAAATACACATGAGTGAAAATAACCGCCACTTAAATTGTTTGTCAAATTCTAGTCCCGCCACATAAATTGTCTGTCAAATTCTATTCGGAACTTTGAAGACTGACATGCAAATGAACAATCACATGGAATGTCTAATCACTATCATTTTTACATTTCAACAAATTTTAATATATTAATATTTTGGGTAATGAGACATCAGAAACATAGTCGTTGGGTGACTTCTTCAGTATATGCAGCATAATTCCAAGCAGAGAACCTACCACTCCAGTACCAAAACCCTTTGTATTTACTTACGTCTCCAGGAAGCATCTAACTCGTTAGGCTCTGTACTGCATGTAGTTCTTGATTTCAATCCGCCAGGGTACTAGTTATCGTTATCATAACAAGGAACTGGGCTCTTTTATCTGCCCCATAGTCACGCGTTCTATAGCTCAAATAATGCTTGTCTCCTTGTTCCTGTTTGTTTCTCCTTAGAAATCAGAAGACTGTAGCAGAACACTAAAATCTTCACGTTTTCGTGAACTTCAAGTGATAAATCTCTACGATTACGCAACTCTCCCTCACAAACCGCTAAAAAGGATTGAAATATAGGCTTTACGACAAGTCGACCATGATGACATCAGAGTGGTAGCACACATGTTCGTTCGTGAGTTTTTCAAAGGAACCGTCTTACGGTTCTCATTAATCCTTAGAAGGAAACCGTAGACGAGGATCTGACTTCCATTCCTCCTGGATGCTTGTCTAATGTATTAACAGTTGAAACATACCCTAAGTGAGAAGGGCGATATGGATTTAACTATGCTGTGTTCCAGTCATTTAATTCCAACTCACATTACTAGTTTCTTAAAGTTAACTAATACACACAATACACAAGAGTAACGTGCTCACTAAGAGTGTCAGGCAGTCTCGAAAAGTAAAGACGAAGAGTAGCTCTTTAACTGTTGCTCTCCACAAGAGATAGCGAACATTATGGAAATAGCAGTACGGTAAATGTCTTCCATCGACAAAGAAGTTTTTCGGCACCATAATACAAAAAATTATGATATTTTAAACATTTTGTGACTGTGCGCTCAGCAACCGTATATGCAAATATATAAAATATAACAGTCGGCCAACGGGTTGCACGTAACTTTTTTTTAAAAAACACATTAACAAGGTTTCGCTAACTCTAAGACTGTCTTCATCAGAATGGGAAAGGTTATATGAACTCACATGACAACTTTTAAATTTTCAGCAACAGTGCTATCGTCCAACAACATAGTTTTGTTCCATGAGTCAAGAACAAAGGTAATATTATTTGACGATAGCACTGTTGCCGAAATTTTAAAAGTTGTCATGTGAATTCATGTAACATTTACCATTGTGATGAATATAGTTTTAAAGTATCGAAACCTGGTTAATGTGTTTTTAAATAAAAGTTGTACGCAACCTTTATGCTGACTGTTACATTTTGTATATAGGCTTTACAAGTAAACTACTCTCGACACGATTTTGCAAAAGGTATATAATACTTTAAAATGTTCTACGGAACTGAAATGGATTGTGAGACTATGGATACTAGGGAAACCGTGTCTACACAATTTTTGTGGTGTAATTCACTTCCGGAGATTCCTAAATCGGGTACCGGATTGTAAGGCGCATCCAGGAGAAAATACTTCCTGTCACAGAGGTCATGGTTCGTAGTAATGGACGGAAAGTCATCTAATGAAACACAGGTAATATCCGATGTTTCCCCAAGAAAGTGTTATAGGCCTTCCCCTGTTACTTATTGGCATAAACGATTTAGGAAAAAATCTGAGTAGTCCTCCTAGACTGTTTGTAGATGATACTGTCATTTATCATCTTGTAAGTTCATCAGATGATCAAAGCCAAGTGCAAAGTTATCTGGACAAGACATCAGTATGGTGTGAATAGTAGCAATTCATCCAAAACAGTACTAGAAGGAAACCTTAGCGGTATCCTTTCAGTTACACGATAAATCACACAAATATAATTGCAGTGAATTCATTAGTTAGTGATTACAATTAGGAATATCTATAATTTAACAAATTTGTAGGCTTCGTTGTGGGGAAATCAAATCAAAGACTGTTATTTATTGGCAAAACACTCAGAAAATGTTACAGTTCTTCTAAAAAGACTGGCTACACTGCACTTGTCAACTACATCGGGAGTATTATTGCTTTGTGTGGAATCTGCGTCAGATAGGATTGATGGAGGGCATCGAAAAGGTTGAAAGAAGTGCAGTTCGTTTTGTATTATCGCGAAAGAGGGGAGAGAATGTCTCAGACATGATACGCTAGTTAAGGTGCCAACCATCAAAATAAAGGTGTTTCTCGTTGGGGCAGGATCTTCTCATAAAATTTCAATCACCAGCTTTCTCCTCGACAGGCGGAAATATTTTGTTGGCATCCCCCTACTCAAGGAGGAATAATCACCATAATAAAATAAGAAAAAATGAGCCCGCACGGAAAGATTTAAGCTTTCGTTTTTTCCGTGCGCTGTTCGAGAGTGGAACGGTAGAGGAAAAGTTCGAAAGTGGTTCGACTAAGGTACGAACCATCAGATGTAGCTCACTAAAGAGGCTACATTGGTATTCCACGGGACGCCTAGCGGTAGTAGACACAATCGAAACCCCACCCTCATCAGAAAACGGACTGCTAACTTAATTCGTGTCCGACTCTCTCGTGAAAGACTCAGAGATAATATTGACATAAAATCACTATATGTCAATGTTATCTTTGAGTAATATATATATATATATATATATATATATATATATATATATATATATATATATATATATATATATATATAGAGAGAGAGAGAGAGAGAGAGAGGCGTACTATATCAATCGGAAGTGATGGAAGAAAGAAAGGAAACCGACTGTTTCCACACTGTATCACATCTCTCTGTGAATTTTATCCTCGCCAACTGAGGGCTGACGCAGCAGTACTGGTGGATGGAACTGAATGTTAATGTCATAGAGAGAAGAGAGATTGTTAAGGAACAGCCTGGAAGAGTGAATGCTCCGGAATGGATTGAGGAAATAAATGCCGTGGTGCGAGGAGCTTTCAGCTGTTAAACTCCGCATGATTTCGGAAGTTGATCCACTTCTATATCCGAGCGCGCAAGGTTTCGCTTTGTAATTATTTTTCCTACCCTTTCTTCTCTGTCGCTGTACTGAAACGGACTCCCAACGCTCTTCCTTCTGTCGGAAACACTAATATCTCCCGCCAACTCTTTATATTGAAATATTTCAACAAAAATGCGAATAGCTTGACACACAGACCTCATGCGGACTTTCAAAATGACGGTAAAAACATCCTGTTGAGAATATTTGAAGTAGAAAAACACGACTAAATGACTTTCAGCGTCCCTGCTGTGAGAAAAAGAAAAGGCATCTCTCATTTCGCATACACCTAAACGTAGACAAGATTTATAACGCACAGACAATTTGACCCATATGGAAAATAAGCACTTAGGAGAAGTTCATGGCGGGCTGCTAACATATTTGGCGTCATAAATGCTAGCTGTTCCTGTGGCGTTTGCTGTAATTCGCCGTTGCTCATCACTTGTGTCATAAAAAATGATATCGTCGTTTGCATGAATTTAAGAAATGGTCACACTGCCTGTGCTATATTTGTGTGCAACACAAAGTAAAGCAACAAATAAGAGGGAAAAGTGTAAATTTGAAAATTACTACGCAAATAGAAAGATATATACAGGGTGGGCAAAGTAAAGTTGGCCCATAAAAAATTTATAAGACTGACGCGGAATTGACACTTGTACAAGAAAAGAGAACTGACAATTTCAGAAAATGCTGGAAAGCGTAATTTCGATGCAGCAGTCGTTTGCAGTTATATGCCTGCGCATGCGCAACTCTCGCATGCTCTAAAATGTCAAACCAAAATATCTTCAGTGTCTAAATTTCCAGTGTTATTATGTTGGAGAAACCTGTTTCAGCACCACATTACGCTACCTTCAGGTCCCCTGACAAGTGAAAATAGGGACCAGCGTTATGTGACTGGTATCCGTAGATTTCTTCTTAACATAGCGATTCCTTCTACCATCATCTGCCGACAGGAAAACGAGTGTACTAAAAATGGCATATGAAATGCATAACGTAAGAGCTATGAGCACTTTTTCATCTTCCTTACTACAAGGACATCTCTTCAACTGCAATCTGTTTGCTTTCCATATTCTGAGAGGTGGTAACACGAACCAAAACAAGGAAAAAATGTCCAGTAGATACGGGCTCTAAGGTGCTTATCGTAAGACCGATGGGCACACATTCAGTGGGAGAGATGTGTTTCACAATAGCTCTTAAGGTATGCACTTTAGAGACCATTATTACTTGAGTCATTTTCTTGCTTTCATCTGTACTACCATCTCTCAAAATATGGAGCACTTTTTTAACAGCCTGTATACGGATCGGTTCTGAGTGGCGTTTTGCCGTGTGCACGTGAAATGTGGTCTGTACGCGGCTGGAAGTGACTCGAGAGCAATAATAAACAGCCTCATCGGAAATGCGCCGGGCCATCACACACTGCAAATGAAACTGCTTATTTAACTGCGAATACTGAAAAACGGGTTCCGCCAGAGCGGCGCGATTGTGTTTGCTCCTCGTCGCTGCCTGTTGATCTGCGCCCGTTTCTGCCGCCATATTTCCGCGCTACATTTCGAAGCAGGATGGGGGGGGGGGGGGGGGGAGGAAAAAAGGGAAGAGAGTGCATGGGTTAGCGAGAGCGGTACAGTACGTGTTTTTGGACTGCGGCGATGTTAGCGAATCAATTAATCGTGCTGTGTTGGCAGTCAGTGTAATGTTGTTGTTCCGGGAGGAGTCCATCGAAAGAGGTGGCGGAGCTCGCCGCAGGTACACCCAATCAGCCTACCTGCTCGCCGCCGAGAGCGGACGGTCATTGTGAAGCGGACATTGCAGTCCAAATTATATTTACCGTTGCCACATATTGACGGTAGCGTTCATGGGCTCACCCCACACCCATGGACAGCGGTTGCATTTTTGATCCCTCAAATATTTGCGTTATCGGTCTGACCTCGAAAACGTTCCCGGAATGCATATAATTATCGCCGGTGTATGGATATCCTGACTAGAATGTACACTGTTTGAAATTCTTCTGCTCGCAGTGATAAAATACAGGGAGGGATGGTTGTATACTGCTTGCACGGAAACCAAACTGCAGTTGTAAGAGTCTAAGAACAGCAGGAGGTGCTATTCGATGTGCACACCGAACAAGCAATTAAGGGAAAAATGAGGATGTGGAGAGAGAATTAAAGTTCCGGGAGAGGAAACGAAAATGTGTCTGTTATTCTGTCGGAGATAGCAAAGAACAAGAGCTGTTTAATGGAACGGATAGTGTCTTCAACTAGGTTATAAGACATAAATGTTGTAAATGATATGCACGGTGCAAGGATTCCTTACCAGTACGTGTCCACCCGCTCAGTGCAATTTAAAACAAGACTCGTCCGACCAGGCAACATGCTTCCAGCCATCAACTGTCCATTGTCGCTGGTGATGGGCCAGGCGAGGCGTGTGGCTTTGTATCGTGCAGTCATCAAAGCTACGCGCCTGGTCCTTCGGCTCCTAAATTTCATATCGATGATGTTTCGTTGAATGGTTCGTACGCTGGCACTTTTTGGTGGCCTAGCATTGAAATCTGCAGCAATTTGATGAAGGGTTGCACTTTTGTCAAGCTGCACGATTCTCTTCAGTCGTCGTTGGTCCCGTTCATGCAGGGTCTTTATCAGGCCACAGCAATGTCGGAGATTTGATGTTTTACGAGATTCCTGATATGTACGGTACACTTGTGAAATGGTCGTACGGGGAATTCCCCGCTTCGTCGCTACTTCGGAGATGCTGTATCCCGCCTCTCGTGCGCCAACTGTAACACCACTTAAATTGTAACCTGCCATTACTAACAACTGCGCCGGACACTTGTTTTCTTATATAGGCATTGCTGACAGAGCGCCGTGTTCTGCCTGTTTACACATCTTCGTATTTGAAAATGCATGCCTATACCAGTTTATTTGGCGCTTTAGTGTATAACGACGCAGATTGGAATTGAAACGAAAATTTCAGCCTGCCTTTAACATGCCAACCTTAGGCGTAATAATAAGTGACAACGTATGATTATTATGTCTACTATCCAATATTATTTTGGTTCTACCATCAAACAAGAAGAAGACTATTCAGCTATTAGCCTTAGGTGCTAGATGTAAGGCAATTTCTTATATCGTTCCTTTGCAGCCATCGTATCGCAATTGGAGCTACGCTAGTTACGTAAGACGTTAGAGGACGTTTGTACGTATTTTTCACTTTTCCATGGTTGAATTAACCTTGTCTTGTTGATCTCCAGTATTTTACTATGATGTTAACAGATCTTCATAAAAACTAGTTGTATGAATTTTTTATGTTAATCGTTTAGTGGCTCATTAAATTACTATGATAGGTGTGACAACGCTAGATTTTGGAATTTCACATTGGTGTAGAACTATAATTTATCGATACGATCTTCCGAAAAAGGATTTCCTACTTTTTACCTCTAATGTGATGTAATAGTTCTGTATACGACTTTCGCATGAACCTATTAATGATTTTTGCATAAGATTTGGTGGATCTCTTCACCACTAACATATGAGCAAACACGTTGTAACTCGGCACTTCTTGATGTAATTTAAAGGTGATATGCAAATTTACTTGCTGACTTTATTTATTGAAAAAAGGATCTTAGACTACTGTATTGGAATGAAACTGGGCTGATTATTTTGTAATACAGATTTTACTTATACTACATGACACAGACTGAAGTTACTGCAGCAAGTTTGATGGATGGTAACTCACGCAAATGTTCTGTTGACTAGAGTGAATCATTGCTACTGCATAACGTGGTGTTTTACTTGCTGTTGTACGTAAATCAATTCTGGTTCTATAATTTCCTTTTATTTTTTCAGTGAAGCTGGCTGTTATGGCTAAAATCTGGATACGCAAGAATAATAAAGAAAACAGTAGTACTGCCGGTGATTGCTGTGTTCCTTCCCTCGTTATAAGATGAACTCCTGCAAAAGTAGAACGTGAGTGATGGAATATAGCCGAATTGCATCGGTTGATGCTGAGGGGAACAGGTTAGGAAATGGAAATGAAAATGTAAATGTGGTAAATGAGGTTTGTATAACTGACGATGGTCGAAGTAGGTGATATAAAATGCAGACCGGCTGTAGAAAGGAAATAATTTCTGAAAACGTTTACACGACAGTAGGCGCACACGAATTGCAATCCTCAGCTTACACATGGCGTCAGGAGGGGCAACCAGCCATTAAGTCGAATGACAAAATAAAGTTTGGCAATACTCGGTAAAAACAAAATTCCAAAAACAAATATGGCATAAATTCGTCTTTATTTTTGGCAACCAGTTTCGGCAGATATAACTAGCGTCACCTTGTCTTCAAAAACTTTCTGTTACAAAACGTGTTCATTCCGAGTTACAGCCTCATCTAATTGTGTCATCATAGTGGATAAAATGTAGCACATTATGCAAAGGTTTGCCAGAAATGAAATATTTATAGTTTAAAAGCACTTTGTGCAAATGGCCATGTCGCTATACGGAGCGCTCACAAACCATTGTTAATTCACAACATGCAGTAAAAAGCACATTTGCACATTTTGCGTGTGTGATTTTTAAAAATTAACAATCATCAATGAGCGCTAAGCATACCGATATGGGCAAGGTATGTGCACCAAGGGCTTTATTTATGTGATATTGGCTGTTGAAAGTTTTCTAGCCAGTAGAACACAGATCGCTGCTTCTAATTTCTCAACATGAGATAAATCAGTCAGAATTTGGCAAATTTCGAAAATGCTACTAACGGAATAAGAAAAAGAAAGATGAAAGCCCAATGGTAGGGTTAATTTTTGTGTTCGCCACAAGAGTTCCAGATGAAATACTTATACTTAGGCACTGTTTGGTTACTTTATTCATTTTCCCGGTTCTAGTTCAGTTTGAACCAAGAAACTGATTCATCGATAGGAACTATTATCCTGACAGCAATGGAGTGTTTGTTGAACGAAACTTTTTCATTTTTCGCACCATTCTTCAACTTCCTCGTGAAATCAGGTTAATTATTGAGCATGTAAACTAGTTCTGAGTGATTATTCCTTAGACAGTTTAGTTTCACCGAACCGCACTGCTATAAAGTTCTGAACGAATACAACAAAGATTCCTTTAATTATTTTACAGAAATTTTGTTTAGGTTCCAAAAGATGTCTCTTGTTACTAAATATACAATCGTTTTTAGATATTCACAGCGAAGTAAACAGTCGTTTCAAATACCATAATTTTACCTCCAGAATGAATTTTCACTCTGCTCCGGGATGCGCGGGGATTTGAAACATCGCAGCAGATTACGACAGTGTGCCAGACCGGGACTCGAACGCGTGACTTTCTCCTTACTCTTGATAATGTTTTACCGCTTGGGCTATTCAGACAAAACCCTTAGAGCTTTACGTCTGCCGGTATCTCTCTCGCACTTACCAAACTTGGCAGTAATTCTCCTGCATGCCTTCCGGAATCCAGCACATTTTTCTGGTGGATGCAGCTAAAATTAGTGTACCACGAATGTTAATATTATGTAATTTTCGTAATAAAGCAGTGGAACTCCTTTTAAGGTATCACAGACTCCTTATCGCACTAAACGCTTCACTTTCAGTGCACGTACACTGGACAGTTAATGTACGAAACTTGATCTCCCTTCAGTATCGCTTGTATTTTACACGCTATTGCGCCACAAAGAGGAAATCCTTGTAGACGAAAGGAAGGAAGGCCGGAAGTTGTATATAACTTTTCATAGGGAACATGGTCACTGGGTCATTCGAGAGGACACAGCAACAAACCGCCTGCGGACTTACGATGGGAACCATTTCAGTAACATTTTTGATACGAATCGTATCATCGGATCCAGTTGCGTAATCCATCTGTATGGAATATTTGCGACAAAACCGACAGTCAGAAAGATCCTAGAACCTTCATCCCAGCGCTTCGCGGTTACTGCTCCACCAACTGCTTTATACTAGCTGACTGTCTCCGAGCATCACTTTGCCATTAGCTCTCTGCTACACGTCTTCCTCCATTACTGTTTGTTCACAAACATAGCACTCTAGTCTCTATGAAGACTAGATATCTTGGAGCGGCTATTATGCGACTGAAATAACTTTATGATTTTTTTAGAACCGTCGAGTGGTAGAGGCCAATCCACCGACCAGGTCTTGGTCTCGCTCGACCGCCACATGCTCGCTGCGTTATCTCAATTTAGGTACATACTGAGCCTTGTCTAGCGTGCCTAGCTGCACGCCGGAAA
Organism: Schistocerca gregaria; assembly: GCF_023897955.1. Classification (NCBI taxonomy): domain Eukaryota; kingdom Metazoa; phylum Arthropoda; class Insecta; order Orthoptera; family Acrididae; genus Schistocerca; species Schistocerca gregaria. The sequence continues at coordinate 229,486,161 of NC_064924.1, forward strand.
ATCTGCTCCCTGTAGATCACACACCTATTTACTTGGATGTATAGCGACTACTTTCATTGCATCACTAAAGATGGAGATGTGTTCTTTAATCTCCATAATGTCGATTTTTGGATGTGAGCAAATAATACCTTGCAAAAGCTATTTGCAGCATTTCAGACTGCAGTGCTAAGTAGAACAAAGTATTTCAAGCCTATTTTTGGATCCGAAATGTACCCTTTGACCCCTAAAGAAGTGTCGTTAAATGAAAAACTTAAAAGTTCAGCATTTATGTTACGTTTGCGCTAGTTATTTCAACTGATGCATGGGTGTCCGTAAGGAGGAGGACGTTAGGGGGCGGGAGGAGACGGCGGGGGCAAGAGGGGGCCATTTACTGCCCTCCCTCAGAATCTAAAGTCCAGAGTTTTTATTTATATATTGAGTGAATATTTATTAATTGCCTAGAATAATAAGTTTTAATGTCATCTATAAAATTTAGCTCTTATGCCGTGACACGTCTCGGAAATGACCTACTCATTCACATCAAAAATAGCACTATTAATGTCTTTCTCCCTCCTCCAAATGGGCGACCAAAGAATTTTATTTCGGGCGGGATATATTTTGAGAGGGCAGAGGAGGAAGGAGGTAGATATTAATATTGCTATTTTTTAGGCAAACGATTAGGTCATTTTCGAGACGAGTCATGCCATAAGAACTAAATTTTATAGCTGTCATTAAAAATTTATATGTAATAAATATAATAATAATAATAATTATTATTATTTTGACTCAAGTCTTCTGACTGCTTTGATGCGCCCCGGCCGCGAATTCCTCTCCTGTGCCGACCTGCCAACCTCTTCGTCTGAGAGTACCACTTGCATCGTACGTCTGCAGTTATTTGCTGGATGTATTCCATTCTCTGTCTTCTTCCACAGTTTTTACCCTCTTCAGCTCCCTCTAGACCATGGAAGTTATTCCCAGATGTCTTAACAGATGTCCTCTCATTCCGTGCCTTTTTCGTATCAGTGTTTTCCGTGTATTCCTCTCCTCGCCGATTCTCCGGAGAACCTCTTCATATCTTACCTTATCCATGGAAGTCAATGTATCAAAATTCCTTAACTTAATTTACTTCATAATCACCAATTCTGATGTTAAGTTTCTCGATGTTCTTATTTCTACTATTTCTCATTACTTTCGTTACCCTTCGATCTACTCTTATTTCGTTATTCAGTACCCACTGAACTGTTCATTCCATTGAGCGGATCCTGTTATTGTTCATCACTTTCAATGAGGAAAGCATTGTCATCAGCGAATTCTACCACTGATACCCTTTCCCCTTCAATTCAGATTACATTCAACTCTTCTCTTATTTCCGTCGTTTCTTTTTCGACGTACAGATTCCATAGTAGGGGCAAAAGATCACATCCCGTCTTACACCCTTTTTAATCTGAGCACTTCCTCCTTGGTATACACGGTGCTACGAAACGCATCGCCGAATCTTAAATGAAGAGCGTAGTTAAACATTTCTACGGATTATCTGAAATCCACAACAATGAAGATAAAATTAGGTCGCTTGGTGGGAATAAAGCTACGGTTTTCCCCCATAAGGAATATTCACTAAACAAGTACTTAACTTACACTGCTCTCTTGCCTTGTCCACAGGGCTGTAGGGTTACTGAAATACAAAAACAATGTTTCCTGAGTAAATGAAAATTCTTCACAGGAAAATGACAGTCTTTAGTGAAGACTTCTATGAACAACGGTAGTGAACAGGCGTGATAACCGCGCTTAAAGGCAGGAGGGAATGTAATTGCGCAGCTATGGACATAAACGGGACACGAGAGCGCGCCGGAATTTCCACACAGTGTAATGAAGTCGTCAGCAATTGCGTTTAACACGTGCACTGTTACACTGGTTTTATGACATTGTTGCGCACTTTCTGGCAATTACTGACAACTCGCCTGTCCCATTTGTCGACTGCGGAATGTCAGAGCTCGCTGCCGCGCGCAGCACATGCCCACTCCCTAACTCCCGAGTCCTGACCGGGGAGATGTGTGAGGGTTGGATGGGTGAGTTGGGGGGGGGGGGGGGGGTACAGGAACGGGGAAGAAAGGGTCAGAAACAGGTGTTTATTAACAGAAGATAAATACGTATAAAACATACGTAAACGTTTTTGGATGAGGTTAAAATTTAAATACGCCACTTCACTCATGACAACTGACACCCACGCACGGTAACTTCCGATTTGCCAGCTCCACTGTTTGCTGAGGCACGTAGGAGAAATACGATCGGTACCTGCTACTCTGTTCGAATCCTGTGACATATTTACACTATTGAATTTCTTTAATCAATCGTTTGAAAGCATGTTTTTTTATTCCCTGCTTACGTCCCAACAGATACATTGCAAAGTGTCCTTAAAGGACAACGATCTGTTAACTGGTAGGTACTCGCTGGATGAAACAGCTGCTTAGAATGTTAAGAGAACGTCTTGCACACAGCAGTGTCTGTAAGAAGTGTAGAGGGCAGGGTCTATGGAAAACACTTCATTCACAAACCACCTAACCCCCAGTGCAAGACATGTCCAGCTAGCAACCGTAGATATTAACCATGGCACAATAAAATGGTGTTCTTTTTTGTGTTCAACCAAGTTTCTGATTCAATTTCTGGAATTAAAAAATCTAATAGACAACTCTATCGAACACACGAAAGCACACCATTTATGGCTAGCATCGAGGGAATTTGAAAGGACATAGAAAAATATTCATGAAAACCCCGGCCTGAGTGCCTGGGAAACTTGGAAAATGGGAAAGACAGAAACGAAACCTTTAGAGTTATCTGAAACGGGTTGTTACAGAAGTCATCTAAAGATCTGATGAAAAGATTGTAAAGAAGAAACACTTTCTGCAACGAGTTAATGTGCTTGATAAATAACGTAATGAAGCGTGAAGATACTATGGCTGGCCACATTTTACACTATGAGTCGCTGCTGAATGCAGCTGAGGCCCATGTGGGAAATCGATGTACACGTATCAGGGGTCCAATATCCCTCCAACTGTCCGTGCCCCAGACCATTAAAGAGCCTCCACCAGCTTGAGCAGTACCCTGCAGACTTGCAGGTTCATGAACTCGTCTCCATATCTGCACAATTCCATCCGCATGATACAATTTCAAACGAGACCCGTCAGATCAGGGAACATATTTCTAGTCATCAACAGCCCAACGTCGGCGTTGAGGGGGCCAGGCGAGGCGTAAAGCTTTGTACTGTGGGGTATCAAGGGTACACGAGTGGACCTTCGGCTCCGAAAGCTGATGTCGATGATGTTTCGTACGCTGACACTTGTTAATGGCCCAGCACTGAAATCTGCACCAATTTGCGGAATGGCTGCACTTCTGCCACGTTGAACGATTCTCTTCAGTTGTCGTTGGTCCCGTTCTTGCAAGATTTTTTCTCGGCAACAGTGAATTCGGAGATTTGATGCTTTATCCGATTCCTGGTATTCACGGCACTCTCGTGAAATGGAAAATACACTGGAAAATCCCCGCTTCATCACTACCTCGCACATGCTCTGTACCATTGCTCGTGCACCGACTGTAAGACCACATTCAGACTCATCTTGATAACCTGCCATTGTAGCAGCAGAAACTGATCTAACAACTGCGCCGATCTGCCTAAGATTATTTACTTACTTTATGGTTCTTCCATTACCTCCAGAGCAAAGGCACGCTGTCTGTATCTCTGCGGCGAATTTCCTACTAATTATTCCGGCCGAACACGTTCGTAGATTCCTTCATTAAGCCGAGATTTAAGGAGTGCATTTGCCGAGCAGAATGGCATATCCTGGGAATTACAAGCTGCTTAATATGCGAAGTACCATGTCTAATTACGTGTGCCTCATCTTAAGCATTCCTGAGAGAGTCGGAGCAATTGCAGTTTTGTGACGCTGCCGAGGAAAAGGAAACTTGGTACGGACGCCGGAGGCTAAACTTAGCCGAACGCGGCACTTTGTGTTCAGTTATACTGATTCCAAATTCATACGTACTGGCGTACTCTGATCACTGTAGTCGAACTCCCATCCCAGGCGGAAACCGCAAAATAAATTGCGTTCGGTTCCGTTACGGGAAAGTAGATTCTTTTTTTTTTTTTTTTTCATTTCTGTTCCCTCCCGCCCTCTGTTCCCACCCGTTCCTCTTCCTCAACCCACACCTCTCTCCCATCTCTCTCTCTCTCTCTCTCTCTCTCTCTCTCTCTCTCTCTCTCTCTCTCTCTCTCTCGCTCTCCACATTTTCAACAGTCAGCGCGGCGAACCGGTGCCTTGTGCCTTCTCTGCGTAACTCGATAACCGTTCGGCTTCACTCCTTTAACGTTCGGGTTCCGTTTGGACAGGCGCTTTCCCTTTAAGCGACCCGCCCGCATACGAGTCCGCCCACGAAACCGCACCCAACCTCCCTCTCGCCACTCCGCGCCCCGCCTGTGGTCTTGAGGAAGATGGAGCCTTCGGAGATACTCCGTAGTGCATTCACCAGAGAGGCTGCCACAGTGCCCTACTGTGTAACGGAACAGAGCGCCACTAATACGTTATTCTGGGAACTCCGTCTCGTCTGATCGTGTTTGTTGATACGTCCTGCCATTTCGACGCGTTATACGCCCACCATCCTACTGCGAAAACATAGGGAGAGCGCCGGAGAGTAACCCGTCCCTAACCTAACCATCCAACGAAGACAGTCCAGCGGCGACGTTGGGGCAAAAAAAAAGTAGCAATATTCGTATCACACGGATAGTTGTATAACTTACATGAAAGTCGGATGCATTCTGTTCTCAATATTCTTAGGATCTGCTCCACGCCAACCATCAAGGATTATGAAAATATTGCTGAGCAATATCCAACTAGCGATTTTGTCACATGCAATCCTGACTATCGATGAAGGCAGTCAGCTAGACACGATACTTACTGACGTCCGAAAAGCGTCTGACTCAGTTGCACACTAACGCTTGTTAGTGAAACTGCCAGTACATTGCGGTGCCAACGAAATTTAGCACCACTGACGATTTTTTAGTAGGGAGAACGCTAGATTTTAAGGGTGAGTCCTCGACGGATGTAAAAGTAGTTTCTGGCGTTCCCCAGGTAAGTGTGTTGGGAACCTTGCTATTTTTGTGCACACACTTTTCGCAGTTGATGTAGTTATCTACCTTGAAGTTTTGCTTGAAAGGAACTTCACAGATGTCCAGACAATTCTTGCTCGGATTTCAAAGAGGTTTCATTAGTTAGTAATTCGCTTTGAACATTCAGAAATGTAAAACAGTGAATCTCACAAAAGGAAACCAGTGGCATACTGGGAAAATGCAATCTACGTACAAAGTAGATTGCTCAAGACGCACTCGTGCGATCTATCGTACAATACTGCTGAAGTGTGTGGTACCCCTACCGAATAGGGCTATCAGGGGATATTGAACGAATACGAAGAAGGGCATTCTGTATGGACAGAGGTCTGTTTGACACGATGGAGAGGTTTACAGATATGGTGAACACCCAAGCCGTCGTACACTTGAGGCTAGAGGCGAACTATCCCGAGAAAGCCTAATTGCAGAGTTTCATGACCCAGCTTTAAGTTATGTTTCTATGGATATGCTGCAACCATCACATATCGCTCCTTTAAAGATAGTGGATAACACATTAATTACAACACCTATGAAGGCATCTAAGTAATCCTGTAGGCTCGTCTACCATCATTGTACAGTAGGTCACTTGAATAAGGGAACGCGGCCTGCCTCTGGAGAAAACAGGTAAGTTGTTACAGTCCATAAGAACGGTCGCTAGACAGATATGCGTAACAATGGACCTGTCTTACTTACATCTTACATAATTATGGAACATACATTTGAATTCGATCACTTATGAAGCAAGTTGATGCAGTTATGTAGTATGTATGGAAACGAACATTGTTTCCGCAAGCACAGATCGTGTGAAAACTAGATTACTCTGTTGTTTTATCATAACCAGAAGGTGATAATTAGTGGACTTCTGGTTCATGCCGTGTTTCTTGACTTCTAGAAAGACAGCTGCGACCGGGACAATCGCATAACAAACAAAATACATGCATACGGAAACTCTGAATCGATATGCCGATATGACTGTTGTCAAGACTTTTTAACAAGATGAACTCAGTAAGTTGTTCTTGACGAGACATACAGGCAGTGTGGAATAGAGCCGACATTGTTCAGGAAATTAAAAAAAATAAAGATAAAGTGAAACAATCAGCTGGGACAGGAAAAAACGAAATGAAAGTTAACTGGTGACAGTGATGTTATTGCAGTTATTGCGACATTTACAAAATCAGTTCTAATTTACAAAGTACTTGCCAGTATGAACCAACTTTTCAGTATGACGTTGCACCCCCTCTAGTTTGGATGATCACCCTCATTCGGCTGGATTGAAGAGGTTGTTAGAAAGCGATTTTTAGCTGGTCAATTACCGTTGTAACTGGTTGATATCTTGGATATTGGCACTGGAACGGAGGTGACGTGGGAGCTGATCCCAAACATATTTTATCGGCGACAGATCTGGGGGCCTCACTGACCACCAGAGTACCTCAACGTCACACAGTCTGTCCATACAGACACATGCCATTTGTGACAGAGCATTGTCCTTGTCAAAATGGCACCACGATACCGTCGCATGAGATATGACACATTAGGACATGGGTGACCTTGACATTCCGTTCACAACACGAACGGCAGCTCAAATGGTTCAAATGGCTGTAAGCACTATGGGACTTAACATCTGAGGTCATCAGTCCCCTAGAACTTAGAACTACTTAAACCCAACTAACCTAAGAACATCACACGCATCCAGGCCCGAGGCAGGATTTGAACCTGCGACCGTAGCAGCAGAGCTGTTCCGGACTGAAGTGACTAGAACCGCTCGGCCACAGCGGCCGATCAAACGGCAGCAGCTGGATTGTTGCTGTGACCGGGAAGCATGGACTACATTCTATTCAGCGATAAATCGCATTTTTGCAGTAATCCGCAAAACCATATAAAAGTAAATAATTGTAATTATTTGCACATTTTGTTTGTGGAGCGATCAACTACGTGGTTATTAGCGCCGGGACTAATTCCCAATCTTTTCACTGTCCAATCTCCCCACTTTCCAGAATGATGATGAAACGATGAGGACTACACAAACACCCAGTCCAAGGGCGAAGACAATCCTCGACCCGGCCGGGAATAGAACCCAGGACTCCATGATCCAGAGGCAGCAACACCAGGCCGTAGACCACGAGCTGTGGACCATTAATGAAAATATGAGCTGACATCTGGGGAATCTAAGGACCTTTAGAATTTTTTTTTGAAGTTCTGAAGTCTACGTCATGTGATCACTTGCCTCTGAACACTTAAATGACTGGTACTGTAGCCTTATTAAGAATCTTTTTCTCATTGGTTCTGCACACGATCTGCCACATATGACTTTTATGAGTCTGTGTCAGGTGTTTTGTACTGAACTCATCTGAGTTCAGCGGTCATTATTAACTGATTCGCCCTACTCGCTGAAGTGACGAGTGTATTTTAAGGGTTCCCTGAGTTTACAACGCACATTATAATAGCTAACTGGTACATGTGATTTTTGTGAAACCTCTCACACGGACGCTTAGGTTCTCTTGGGACTATATTCCTACAGTTTTCGAAATCAATGTGAAACATTCGCCTGTAGTGCTGGTGTGTTTGAACCACACTTCTGTACGCTTGGATACAGAGCCGGATTGTTCTGTGCTGCATAACATAATCAGTTAAAGCCTGCTCAATGGGTTGTCTTTATGGCAACCTAGTGTAGTTTTGATGACACATTATGGACCAGGCAGCAGGTTCAACAAATATCATAATGGAAATTACTGACAAGTAAATTGGCATCCTGCCTTGTTACGAGAACAAGCTGGTCTTTTTGTTTGCAACCCAGTAAGATAATGCCTGAATGCCCCATGTAAAACATTACGAGGACACGTCAATACTCCAAAAACCTGTAAATACGACAGTTACGTAAGTCACCCATTTTACGACGTCATTAATGTCAGATGCGTACTGCATTTAAATTGTGGGCCACAGCAAGGCACTAGGGAAAAGTACGATTTGGACAGGCGGCAGTAAATTCTACGAGCAGGTAAGATGAAGAAATAGCACTCCCTGGGTTGTGTATTCAGCCCTCTCACGGCCCCATAAAAAAATACTTTCTTTTAGCACCACTGCATTTTCACTTTTGTTTTAAATGAAATGAAAGAGAGATATTCAGTCATCAATAATTTTATCACAGGTACACTCACTAGTACTAATAGAAACAGCCCTGTTAACAACACGTCACCAGTGATCTCACTGAATCACGTTTATCACATCACATTATGTTCAGCCACAGCACCGATTTCTGTTCGTGCTCGCTCCTCTTTACGTCACTTTGTAATGGAGCTTTAGGTGATGCAGTTTCATCTCGGATATGACTATCATTCTGTTACTGTACACAACTCATAGTATAGAAATATCAACAGATTCTAGGTGAATTAATTTCATTTTACAGTCACTGACGGTCGTTTAGGCCATCATCAGGTAGAAAAGAAAAAACTATTACTATTGGTTTACTGCAATTAATTAAAGAGAATTGCACGCCAGACACTTTTCACTTTCATTTATAAAGAATTCTCTGTAGTCATTCCGCAAAACTGGAGACATATGTTCGTACATTTTCGGTTGTTTTGCATTAAAAACAGCATTTTGTTCATAAAGTTGGTGTGCAACTTACAGTGTTCTTGCCTTTTGTTTACATATTCTCCAAGCCACTGTTTCTTGCCTCTTTGTTACCAGAGGTTGATGTCAAAAGAAACTTTTTTCAGCATATATAGTACAGTTGTCAGCTTTTTCCATTCTGCACTACTTCTTACTCTGCACTTGCGGTATTTACAAGTCACCTATTTTTGGAAGTGGAACTGAAGTTATGTGTGTTCTCACTCGGGCCACTAACACAGTGTTTGTTCTATTCATTCGTTTTGAGAATTGCCAATCTGTTAACCTATGAACCTACATTAATTTTTCATGACATAATTCGAGTGTGTGTGTGTGTGTGTGTGTGTGTGTGTGTGTGTGAGAGAGAGAGAGAGAGAGAGAGAGAGAGATAGAGAGAGAGAGAGAGTAGAAGTAGTTTGTGTAGTAGGGGGGATGGGGAGGGAGAGGGTAGAAGGGAGAGAGAGAGAGAGAGAGAGAGAGAGAGAGAGAGAGAGAGAGAGAGAGAGAGTAAATAAGTGAAAATGTCTTGTATGTTTGACAGAGATGTGAAAGGAGATAGGGCAGAGGGCGGAGGTGATTTAAAGTTATTTCAAGTTTTTTTTTTTTTTTTTCTGTTTTGGTTTCACAGATTGAGAATGCTCACGACTTACACGAAAACAAATAAACAGACATAAACATGGTAATGCTGTGTTGAGTGAGAACATACATTAAATCAGTTCCACTTCCAAAAGCGAGGTGACGTGTAAATAACGCAAGTGTGCAGTACAGGCAAAAACTGCCAAGTGTATATGTGTAAGAGGTTTCTTTTGCACAAAGAGGAAAGAAGCAGTGGTTTGGAAAACATGTAACCAAGAGGCAGAAATACCGTAGGTAAATTACACAGTATATTTATAAACAAAATGCTGTTCTTAATCCACAACAACCAAATACGTACAAACTTATGCATCCGAATGCAAAATTACCACAAAAGATGCTTTGTAAATAAATGTTAAACGTAGCTGCTGTAAAATTCTCTGTAATTAATTGCAATAAGGTTAAGACCGAGATACCAAAAGTAATATTGATTTTTGCTTTTGTACCTGAAGATGCCCCCATGAACCATGGAATTTGCCATTGGTGGGCAGGCTTGAGCGCCTCAGCGATATAAATAGCCGTTTCGTAGATGCAACCACAACGGAGGGATATCTCTTCAGAGGCCAGACAAGCGTGTGGTTCCCGAAGAGCGGCAGCAGCATTTTCAGTAGTTGCATGGGCAACAGTCCGTAGGATTGACTGATCTGCAATTAACATTAACCAAAACGGACTTTGCTGTGCTGGTACTGCGAACAGCTGAAAGCAAGGGGGAAACTACAGCGGTAATTTTCCCCAATGGCATGCAGCTTTACTGTGGGTTAAGTGATGATGGCGTCCGCTTGAGTAAAATATTGCTTAGGTAAAACAGTCCCTCATTCGGACCTCCAGGAGGGGACTAACCAGGAGGACGCCGTTATCAGGAGAAAGAAATCTGACGTTCAACGGATCGGAGAGTGGAATGTCAGATCCCTTAATCGGGCCAGTAGGTTAGAAAAATTTAAAAAGCGAAATGGATAGGTTAAAGTTAGATATGGTGGGAATTAGTGACGTTCGGTGGAACAAGACTTCTGGTCAGGTGAATACAGGATTGTAAACACAAAATCAAATAGAGGTAATGCATGAAGATGTTTAATAATGAATAAAAAAATAAGAGCGTGGGTCAGGTATTACGAACAGCATGGTAAACGCATTATTGCAGCCAAGATAGACACGAAGCCCACGCCTATCATAGTAGTACAAGTGCAGGGCAGCGTGGAGGGTAAAAATCGTAGAGGGAGACCAAGAGATGAATGCACTAAACAGATTCAGAAGAATGTAGGGTGCAATAGTTAGTCGGAGATGGAGGCGCTCTAGCACAGGATAGGGTAGCACCGACAGCAGCATCCAACCAGTCTCTGGACTGAAGATCACAACAACAACCTGAAGATGGTCTAAAAGCAATTTTCAAATGCACGTAATTCACCTAGAATCTGTTCTTATTTCTATACTCCGATTTATGTTCAGTAACAGAATAATAGTGTCATATCCGAGATGAAACTGCATTAATTCACAGTGGAAGAAAATGTAACCTGCGCTGACTCTCGCAACGGAACATCAAAAGAAAACTATTAAGTTACATTAAAAAGTGACTTAAAGAGTGGGGAACGTAAACAATAATTAGTGATAGGATTATCATTGTCGGCTGGAGTGGCCGTGTGGTTCTCGGCGCTACAGTCCGGAACCGAGCGACCGCTATGATCACAGGTTCGAATCCTGCCTCGGGCATGGATGTGTGTGGTGTCGTTAGGTTTGTTAGGTTTAATTAGTTCTAAGTTCTGGGCGGCTGATGACCTCAGAAGTTAAGTCGCATAGTACTCAGAGCCATTTGAACCATTTTTTTGTTTATCATTATGATAAGCTTGATTCTTTTGTACAACATTCTGAAGAAGGAGACTAACTGCCTGAAACCGGTTAAGGAAACAAAACTACGTTTATGCAACTTCTTGTTGATTATTTCCATAACTAGAAAAAATGGTTCAAATGGCTCTGAGCACTATGGGTCTCAACTGCTGTGGTTATTAGTCCCCTAGAACTTAGAACTACTTAAACCTAACTAACCTAAGGACATCACACACATCCATGCCAGAGCCAGGACTCGAACCTGCGACCGTAGCAGTCGCACGGTTCCGGACTGCACGCCTAGAACCGCGAGACCACCGCGGCTGGCCCATAACTAGAACTATAGTTGATGAAGATGGATAAAATACTAACACCACAGGTGTATGAAGCTACATCTATTATTTCACTACCAGTTTCGATCAGTGCACTTTATCATGTTACGCTGCCAAGGTCATCGTAATAAATTGTCTCTGAACTGTAGCGGTATCATGAATGAAAAAGTCTAATACCCTGAAGTTGAGGGCGCATTCCGGAATGTGATGGGCACATCACCACTCAGCAGACCGCCTGACAGAAGTCCAGAGAACAGTCAGTGTAAGGGAACATGGCGTATAACAATCCATGTACCCTAATGCAGCTGTTTTGGTTGTTATTTACACTAACATGAATCAACTGTGGGGCAGTTGACGAAGACTCTTTTCTGAATATTGTATTTCATAAAAAGTCTTATGACTTCTTAACCCGCGAATAACGTATGGAAAACTGTGCAGCTTGCTGAAAACTGTGCAGTGTCACAAAGTTATTTTTATGGAGTACGGCAGCTCGAATGGAAACTGAGCACCGAACAAAATCTAGCCTTGTAGCGTTCGTTTAATTTCCACCGTTCATAACTGGTGCTATTACGCACGGGTCGCCGTCAGGCAAAATACTTCCAGTCTAGTGCACTCAGATTGCCTGTTGTTTTCGACTAAAAGGGCGCCTCCTCCCACTAGATATATGGCGTAATTACATAAATATTATTTGCCTTTATTAAGCACGGGTACACACGTGCGGAAATAATTTTATCACTTCGCACCGGTGCGTCCATACACTACCCAAATGATTACAGATTCGATTCGTGGGGCTAGAGAAGAACAAAAAAAAAAAAAAAAATTATATATCGAGGGGTGTGTGTGTGGGGGTGGAGGGCTAAAGCTGACGCATTTTTTTTCGTGGCCATCCTTTTTTATTCGGCGAAATAAACGCGCGCCGGTATTGTTTTGGCGGGTGGCCGGTGCGCGCAGCTGCACGCGATTCCATTATGCGAGGCGCGGCGGCGCGCAGGTGCCGTCGCGAAGCGCCCTCGTCTGCGACGCAGCTGCGACCAATGGTTCTGCTTTGCCTGCCAACGAGCACGGGGTCAGCGGGACGGCGGCCCGGCTGGCGCGCTCCGAATTCAGCAGCGAGGTAGACGAGGAGGCGAGGGGCAGAGGCGGGGAAGGGGTGGAGTGGTTAGCAAAAAGGAGGGGGGGGGGGGGGGGAGATGATGGCGGAAAAGAAGCGTGCTGCGCAAGTAGGTAGACCGTGTGCGCTGGAGAGGCGTCGCCATCGAGTAAACTGGTGGGCTGCATTAGTATAGGGCCGGGGTTAGGATGTACGGTTACTGGATTAGATCTGACATTTTATTTTGCTCTGTTTAAAAAAGTCGAGCGTCTAGCACATGTGATGCTAGGAAGAATTACGCTAACAGCAGCTTAAATTGTTGTTTTGTTAAAGCACAACAGGTTTCCCATCCTAAAGCCTCATCACGAGGCGCAATCTACGCGGTAAAAAGCAAAGTACAGTTTTAGCACATTTTATGGATATTAAAATTAATAAAGGAATGTCTAAATTATACTCACAACGTTAAAAGATCATTGGCATAAGTATCGCTCCTAATAAGAATTTTCTATTAAGTGAATGTTGTCAATACTATCGCGAGCGAAATGTAACGAAGATGTGCTCCACTGATTTATGACAAATTACTGATATGTGGAAACTGCTGTTACAGAGACGTGTTTTAAAATTCGTTTGCATCCAAAAAGAAAAATATTTTATAACGACAGGATGCTGCAAGTTCTTAAAGGGGGCGGACTGGCGATAAAAAATAGACACTGCTAGTAGATGAAGTTAAGGAATTCTGCTACCTAGGCAGTAAAATAACCAATAACGGACGGAGCAAGGAGGACATCAAAAGCAGACTAGCAATGGCAAAACAGGCATTCCTGACCAAGGGAAGTTTAAAGCACCCCGTCTTCAGGCCACAGGTGGCCCATCGGGACCATTCGACCGCCGTGTCATCCTCGGTTGAGGATGCGGATAGGACGGGAATGTGGTCAGCACACCGCTCTCCCGGTCGTTATGATGGTTTTCTTTGACCGGAGCCGCTACTATTCGGTCGAGTAGCTCCTAATTTGACATCACGAGGCTGAGTGCACCCCGAAAAATGCCAACAGCGCATGGCGGCTGGATGGTCACCCATCCAAGAGCCGTCTACGCCCGACAGCGCTTAACTTCGGTGTATCCACTGCGGCAAGGCCGTTGCCAAGAGAAGTCTAGTAATATCAAATATCGACCTTAATTTTAGACAGAAATTTCAGAGAATGTACAGCACTGTATCGTAGTGAAACACTCACCGTGTGTGAACCGGAACAGTAGAGAATCGAGGTATTTGAGATGTAGTACTACAGATGAATGTTGAAACTTAGGTGGACTGATGAGGTAAGGAATGAGGAAGTTCTGCTTAGAATCGGAGAGAAAAGGAATTTATGGAAAACACTGAAAAGGAGAAGGAACATGATGATAGGACATCTGTTAAGACATGAGGGAATGAATTTCCTGGTACTAGAGGGAGCCGTAGACAGTAAAAAATGTAGAGGTAGACAGAAATTGGAATAAATCCGGCAAGTAATTGAGGACGTAGTTGAACGATCAACTCTGAAGTGTATTGTGCTGCCCTCAGGAAATCGAAGAAATTACTTCTGGGTGTTCGTCGCCAAAGAAGTGCAAGGGAGCTCCTCTTTCTCCATGACAACACTAGACGTCACACAAGGAGCTTCTGAGATGAAGACGTTGGCATAGGACAGGAATTCGTGGCGGGTCGCATCAAACCAGTCAGAAGACTGATGACAAGAAAAAAAGTCACGGCATTATGCAAATTTCTATGTGGTATGTATCAGGTGGCAATGCCCTACCAGTGTGACAGCAGGGCCACCCGGTGTTGGGCAAAATAAAATCGGCCCACACGAACCACAATAGTGGTTCGTTTGCTTGGGCATTACGATGCTGATCGTGACAATATTTGTCGACCGCCGTCACTCGCGATGAAACATTGGTTCATCAATTGTAACCAGAGACAAAACGGTTATTCATGAAGTGGTACCACACCACCTCTCCTCCGATGAAAAAGTTCAGAGCCGCAACCTCAGCAGGTGAAGCCAAAGCGACGGTCTTCTGGCACTCTGAACAGGTTAATCTATTTCATGTCCTCTCTCATGGTAGAACGATCAGCTGTGAAGTGTATTGTGCTACCCTCAGGAAATCGAAGAAATTACTTCTGGGTGTTCGTCGCCAAAGAAGTGCAAGGGAGCTCCTCTTTCTCCATGACAACACTAGACGTCACACAAGGAGCTTCCTCGTCCAGCCTAGAGCCCGGATCTCGCACCTTCCGGCTCTATGAAGGATGCACTCCGCGGGAAGCAGTACGTGGGTGATGCGGAGATTATTGATGCAGCATGACGTTGTCTCCGACCTAGAGTGGAGTGGTACCATGCGGGCATGAAGGCCCTCCCAATAAGGTGACATAGCGCCGCCCCATTGAAAGGAGATTTTGTTGAAAAATGGGATTTTATAATGAAAATAGTGTGGATTAATATGGTGTATTGGAGTATTGAAAAAAATTGCTTTTAGAAAAAGTGTGTCGTTTTACTTATTGAATGTCCTTTACACCCCCGTCGGAGGTTCGAGTCCTCCCTTGGGCATACGTGTTTGTGTGTGTTTTGTCGTTAGCGCAAGTTAGTTTAAGTTAGATTGAGTAGTGTATAAGCCGAGGAACCGATGACCTCAGCAGTTTGTCCCATAGAACTTAACACAAATTTCCAAATTTATTTATTTACGCTGTCGGAAAAAAATTCAACAATCTCAATCACTGCGTTCAGTGACACCAGGTTATAATTTGTGCACGATAAGGGACTATTGTGATACTGATTCATTTGTCTCGGGCATCGATCAACAGGCAGAGATAGGGAGGCTTTTCTATGCACACACTGTTTTGACCCTAAAGGCAGCAATCGTACAGAGTTTAGAGGTGAGCAGTTTTGGCAGGAGTCATTAAAGTGTACAACCGTGCGCTACCACCGAGCACGTATTCCTCTTGAACAGTTTCAGCCTTTCCAACGGGGTCGCATTTTGGGACTGCGGGAGGCTCGTCGAATATACCGACGGATTGCTACACATGTTGAGCACTGTTTATCTGTGATGTGTTGCTGCTTTGATATGTGGGACATTGCTACACCTATAGTGTAGGTTTTGGAAGTCTGCATAGTACAGACGCACGTGAAAATCGACTCATTGGGCTAGTAGCGGTGACCGATCAGAGACGAAATTCACGCACACTTTCAACCGGCTGTGTTACCAGGGACCACTGGTAACCCTCTAATTGCAGCAGTATTAAGCTCCCATTTGCCTACGCCCAGGATACCACCTACACCACATCACCGCCGAGGATGGATACTCTGGTGTCGTGGAACAGTCGACTGGAGAGTGCGATGGCGCTCTGTTGTGTTCAGTGATGAGAGCAGGTTTTATCTGTATGCAAGCGACAGACGCACAAGTGTACGGCGTAAAGCTGGTGGGTTTCTGTCACTGTTCAGTACATGCTTTGAACGGTATGGTGATTATGTGGAAAAAGTCAACAAGTGTATCAATCAATAAAACCCCGTATTTTTTTTCAAATGCGCTTATCTAATGAAACATGTTTAAATGTAGTACACTTAGTGTCTCAACATGCCTCGTATCTGCGAAACCATGCGGGATAGTGCGAATGTCCATAGGAAGTTTTTACTGGAAATGATCGCTCCTGTCATATGCCTAAATGCTGACGTCTCCTCCTGGGACACCCTGTATTATGATGTATTATTCCTGCTACACAATACATGCTAAATAATAATAATTTTGCTTTCATTCCTACCGTTTCATTTTCAATGATCATTATTGTACTTATCAATAATCGCTAGTACAGCATTTTCTTATTCTGGAGATCTGATATTACTTTATATACAGGTGATGCTGATGATTCCATATCGACACGTGTGCAATGTTTTCCATCTTTTCAGGATGACTTTATCCACTTTTTCAGTATGACATAAGGGTTAGGGTGACAAGAAAGGGGGCCTTTATGCAGCAGTACACTGCATGTTGTCTGCAACACGGAGGGTGACTCCCGCGGCAGGGACTACACTGGAAAGACCGTGGAGCGAGACTCGTCGCCTGGAGTGGCCTGCCGCGGACGCTCTGCGCCGAGTGCCCAGCTGGCGCTGCTAATGACGTCGGCGGGTGACGACCTCCGCTGACCACAGCAAAGCGCCGTGCCAGCCCCCAGCGGCGCTGACCACTGTTCCCTGGCCTTTGTCTCGCTGACACTCCCAACAACGACCGGCGCAGGCAACCTTTGACGGCTGGACGCTCACAGTGGGATACACAGAATAACGACGCTCGTACAAGACTCCTGCGTTTGCAAGCGAACATTCTAAACAAGAAAAAAAAAAAATCAACTTCGTCGTGGACAAAGCAAAGTCGCACTAAAGAGGGACCTACATTTGTAAGCCAGGTGGAGGTTAACTGAGGGGAAGATTGTTCATAAAGTGTTAACAGTGAATTAAATTTCAATGAGCTATTAGTTATATCCGTTCAGAACCCATGAAAGTCAACATCACATTTTATACAAAAAGACTGCATCAATCGAAAACGCATATATTTTAATTTTATTTTCAGATGTACCAGACCACAGCCGGCTGCGGTGGTCGAGCAGTTCTAGACGCTTCAGTCCGGAACCGTGTGACCGCTACGGTCGCAGGTTCGAATCCAGCCTCGCGCATGGATGTGTGTGATGTCCTTGAGTTAGTGAGGTTTAAGTTGTTCTCAGTTCTAGGGGACTGATGACCTCAGAAGTAAAGTCCCACAGTGACCAGAGCCATTTCGGTTCTTACTCGACATAACATCATTTATTTGATGAACATTATAGCCGTTGTTCCTTTGAAGATCTTGCAAACGTGGCTCAGATCACGGGGATCAGCGTCCGATATCATTCCTGCGCTGTGCGCCAATATATGTAACACAACGCGTTTCTGTGCCGACTGATGATCGCTGATGGGGTGCAAGTACAGATCAGCGTGGGTAGGTTATCTGACCTCTGCATTCTTCAATAAATATCGTACGTTTCTTCGAAGTTAAGCGAAAGGCGTTTTGTAGGAAAACATTTGTCAGATATTTAAAACACGTTACTTACTAGTTACGCTGGGATATTATTGTGGCATGGTTCAAATGGCTCTGAGCACTATGAGACTTAACATCTGAAGTCATCAGTCCCCTAGAACTTAGAACTACTTAAACCTAACCAACCGAAGGACATCAGAATATCCATGCGCGAGGCAGGATTCAAACCCTCGACCGTAGTGGTTTCGCGGTTCCAGACTGAAGCGCATAGAACCGCTGGGCCACACCGGCCGGCTTTGTGGCATGGGTAGTAAGTTTTACTGAATGCTGCCCTACACTTCAGTGTGACACAGACACGTTACACTATTTTCCAGCCGGTCGCTGTGGCCGAGCTGTTCTAGGCGCTTCAGTCCGGAACCACGAGGCTGCTAAATTCGCAGGTTCAAATCCTGCCTCGGGCATGGATGTGTGTAATGTCCTTAGATTAGTTAGCTTTAAGTAGTTCTAAGTCTAGAGGACTGATGACCTCAGCTGTTAAGTCCCATAGTGCTTAGAGACGTTTGAACCATGTGAACTATTTTCCAATATAGTACCGAAGTCTTTGTAAACTACATTCGCGATGTTCCATCAATTGTTTTTCGTCAACGGCAGAAATACATTCTTTGGCCACGGAATCATTCGAGGACCACAATGTGAATGTCTTCATCGTCGAAAAATCCGCGATGGATGTGAATCAGTTCTTGGACTGCCTGGACACTGTCTTCCGTGGTTGATGTCAATGGCCTTCCTCCCCTCTGAGTATTGTCCACGGTAGTGAGGTCTTATTTAAATTATTGGCAACATTTCACTACGGATTGGACGTTATGTAGCATTTGTTCCATACACCGCCAGAATTTCACGGTCTGTTTGGATGCAGCTTACACGGGTTTCCCCACATGAATCGTACTGGATCCGCATACTTCAACTTTGGAGTACGTTCCCAGTTGCCGCTCCATTTCACTCCCGCACTGTGATGCATCAGTTACTCATACCGCAGTAGAACAGTGTCTGCTGGAGACCAAGGTGCTTGGTTAGTGGTGAGTTACTGCGCGGTCATCAGAGCCCGTAAAAAGTCCAAATTTTTATACAGTCCAAGTTGTACAGAGTCTAGTCTAGCCACTCTTACGAATGATGATGATGATGATGATGAAATGATGAGGAAAACACAAACACCCAGACCCCGGGCAGAGAAAATCGAACCCGGGACCACGTGATTCAAAGGCATCACGCTAGCAACGAGAGCACGAGATGCGGACAAAGATCATGTATCCTCTCTTGTGCAGTGTTGCGCAATGGGATTTCCTGTGTAACTAGCTTCTTGAGGTCAGCTCGTATTTATATGAGGACGTGCTGGGAAATAATACTCTTCACTGTCTCAAGCCGCACCCGTCTACCGCTAGAGAGCTCCAAATTATAGCGAGTAACATGGCGCGGTGTAACGTAACACTGTCGATGCGCGCGCATGCTGTAATAGTTTGTCTAACTGCAGAAAATTTTCGTCCTCACATAGAGTACCCTCTCCATCAAAACAATTCCGGACAACACACGAGTGCTGTGACATCAGCAACAATCCGACTCCTTGGGTTCAATATCAACAATAATCCTCGGTAGTCTCGACTCGGCCCCATACGATTTTCATCTGTTTTCAAAAGCTTAGCTTGGAAGACTAGTGAGGATAGTGACGAAGCGGTGCAAGCAGTGCTGAGGTCGTGGCTCAATAAAAAAAAGACGAAAATTCTACAGTGATGGTATCAACTAACTCGTCTCTCGTTGGGAGAATCGTGTTCGTCCCCAGGGTAGGTATATTGAGAAAGAAATACGTAGACAGGAAGAATAACGGTACAGAATAGTAATCAACTTAGTTTTACTCAAAAAGCTTCAAGCGCTTTCACGTTTGTTTTCGTATTAATTATAGCGACTCGTACTGCTCTTGTCATATTCATACATAAAAAAATGTTTTCCATCATTCTGGTCCACAGAACTCCTGAATATAGACGTTGACTGTGGATATAGTATCTCAGGCACAATTCATTTGACTGTTCAGAGATGTTACTAAACCTGACCAAAGTTGTAAACAACTATGCATGAGCAGCGCCTGTCAGACGGAGGGGGTCCGACAGCCGAAGTGGCCGCGCGGTTCTAGGCGCTGCAGTCTGGAACCGCGAGACTGCTACGGTCGAGGGCTCGAATCCTGCCTCAGGCATGGATGTGTGTGATGTTCTTAGGTTAGTTAGGTTTAACTAGTTCTAAGCTCTAGGAGACTAATGACCTCACAAGTTGAGTCCCATAGTGCTCAGAGCCATTTGATTAAGAACCATCCTCCGATCGATAGTGCAACAATATCGGCAACAGATTGGCGAGGCATTCGTCTTCACGAACGACGAGCTAACATAAAACACTGATTGGAGTTCCTCGGTACGGGCTTTTGTTAAAGTTTCGAGAACATACCTTCACCGAAGAGTCAAGCAGTATATTGCTCCCTCCTGCGTATATCTCGCGAAGAGATCATGAGGATAAAATCAGAGAGATTAGAGCCCACACAGAAGCATACCGACAATCCTTCTTTCCACGTACAATACGAGACTGGAATAGAAGGGAGAACCGATAGAGGTACTCAGGGTACCCTCCGCCACACACCGTCAGGTGGCTTGCGGAGTATGGATGTAGATGTAGATGTAGACGTCGTGCACATTTTGTGAATGACTTCCTTCAGGATTACTCCATCGCTCGACTGGAGTGGTCAGGATGTTCTCCAGGCCTGAATCCTATCGAACATGGCTGGGATGGAAAGACGTGACCAACCAACCACCCTGAGTGATTTACGCCGATTCACCGTTGAGGAGGGGGACAACTTGGACCAACAGTGCCTTGATGAACTTGTGGATAGGATACCACGACTAATATACCCATGCATCAATGCAAGAGGACGTGCTACTGGGTATTAGAGGTACCGGTGTGTACAGTAATCTGGACCACCACCGCAGAAGGTCTCGCTGTATGATGATACAACATGAAATGTGCAGTTTTCATGAGCAATAAAAATTGCGGAAATGATGTTGATGTTGATCTCTATTCCAATTCTCTGGTTCTCTAGGAACCGAGGTGAAGCAAAACTCTTATGCGTGTATTTAATGGAAGATAATGCAAGTAAACGCGTATCAGTATCGAATAGCTTGGAACCATCTCCATCGAAGACTTAAGTCGTTGAAGGAAAAATGCAGTGTAAAACTTTCACGTAACTAACGGTCCACTGTCATTTCTTTAGAAATTACGATTTCGACTTGGAGCGCGACTGACATAAATACATAAAAGTGTTTTTAATTCTGCATTTGGGAGTCATTTCATGTAATTTAATTCAACATCCTGTTTCACTTTACCAAGTGTGAGGTAAACCAACTAAACCATTAGTTGGTTACTTTAGCATCACCTTTGCTTTACTAGGCCACAGGGCTCTTTGGAGCTAACATAAAACACTGATTGGAGTTCCTTCTTCGTTAGTCTCGGCCTCTAACTACCTCTTTGTGAATGTTGGATTATGCCCAAGTAAGAAAGAATAAAGCAGAAAACGCAAATTAGAAAGATACAAGTGTAGGAAAAATGAGATCTCTCCTCACCAAAGCTTCCTTGTTCCACTTGGCGTCAGTCTAAAGGGAAACCATCTTTGCCGTGGTTTATATGAGGAGGAAGTGTCGGATTATTGTCAGCAAGTTCCACAGAAGCTCAGTTCTGCTCTGCGGCCACAGGAAACCGATTTGCGCACTTGCGCTGCGCGTGCATAATCGTGACGCTTGACCGCTACCTGCGTAGTTCGCAGCTGCGCGCATTGACCTGTGCATCTCTCCTGTCGACTGTAAGTCCGGAAATGTCAATATCTCATTATCATACGAACCACTGAATTGTTTCGGCTGCGTATCAATAGCTCGGCTGTTTCGTTGTATACCCTTGTCGTTCGGACTGACAATCCGCCCATATACCTTTTGGATGCCACCGTTTGGTGCTGACGAAATCATTCCGCCGCTGCAGTGTTAGGGCATTGTGATGGAACTGCCCGGCTGACAACCAAGCGTTTCTTCCATCTGGAACTAGCTGTGCCCTTGTTGACCATGCGTCTGCTCTCCTGTGGAAAACATGATTAGCTAAAAAAAAATGATTTCGCGGAAATAGTATGCAGTGTTGAGGACAATGACAGGGGAGCATGACAAAACAGTCTGTGATCGGGCAGGAGGGCTCTCTTTGAAATACGAATTCAATGCTCTACGAAAGCCACGTAGGTTGCATTGTGTGTAATACATAGCGCTCCATTACCATTTTTACCCTCTTCTCTCATTAAAAAAAGGCGAGTGACAGACAGAATAACGACTGTGGGTGGACATCAGAACCATCGACAACTTCTCTAAATTTGTTTCCATGTTCGTTTCGTGACCTATATGTTAGAGGAAGCAATATTTTTCACGATTCACGTTAGAACGTACTCTCTCTAGATTAAAATCCAGTAAACCATGGCGCAAGGCAGAACGTCTCAAAAAATGGTTCAAATGGATGTGAGCACTATGGGAGTTAACTTCTAAGGTCATCAGTCCCCTAGAACTCAGAACTACTTAAACCTAACTAACCTAAGGACATCACACACATCCATGCCTGAGGCAGGATTCGAACCTGCGACCGTAGCGGTCGCGCAGTTCCAGACCGTAGCGCCTAGAACCGCTCGGCCATCCCGGCCGGTAAGAACGTCTCACGAGTAGAGTCTCTCATTGGGGACAGATGAGTTCGTGCTAAGAATTCTGTGACCATTTTTCGCTCTCTTTCCTAATATTTTATCACCATCCTCTTTCCAGATTTCCTAGTAATATCGACCGATGGGTCGTACGACTATTTTGTCACGTTAACGATTTTAGATCAGAACCGTCTGTATGCGGCTGCAGGAATACAATATTATTTATGCCAGATGCGTTTCACCTCAAATTATTAAGGCAGCATCAGTGGCCTGAAATACAAATGTATTTTAATTTGTATGCTGCACTTTCAACTTACATGTTCATGTAGGTTACTAATAATTCCAGCCTATACACTTTTCCTCAATCTAAGTTTTATTAGTAACTGCGTGTGTTGACATTGTTCCACAGGTTCTCTTGCTTAACTGTTAGTGACGCTCTTCCACCATGTTAACTTGTGTAGTACTACATATTGTTGCCAATTGTGTAATGCATTTTGTGCTGTCTATGATTAAAGGTTGTATTTGCGTGTGTGTGTGTGTGTGTGTGTGTGTGTGTGTGTGTGTGTGTGTGTGTGTGTGTGAGAGATAGAGAGAGAGAGAGAGAGAGAGAGAGAGAGTAATCTTTGGTCAGATTTGGCAATAAGTTGATTATGTGCGTATGGTTGGATATCAGTTGCTTGCTCTCTGCTATGGTTCCTTGAATGTGACACTTTTTTTCCGTGGATAAGATTTGGATTTTTTAATGTGATAGTTTTACTTATTTTTGGGACGAATTAGCTACTGTGGTTATTTTTTCAAATAATTTCTTGTCATGCAGGGTGTTTCAGAATGACGTAAAATTTGGGGAAGATTCCTTACATCAACAGAAGAAAATTAATTTCCATAATATTGGCTCAGAAACGTATACCGTAAGAGCTAGCAGCACTTGTTCATCTTCCCTAAAGTGAAACACATTTCATCTATCATCTAGCTATCAAGACCACTATACCACCTCTACTCTCTTCAGTGTTTCGGTCTTCCGCTAGTTTCACTCCTGGTTTCTCTTTCGCACTTCTCTGTTTCTGTTACATGTCGGGCATGGGATTTTTAAATATCCTGATATTGCACCAGGCGTTCACCTACCTGTACACCGGCATCAACTGAATTAAAATTTACTAATTAAAGCACAGTAGAGCAAGAAATCTATAGAAATTAGAACTGCATGAAAGCACAACTGCGAAAAAGGTTAAAACGACTATGTGTCTCCAGCCCGTGATCAAACTTACAGTCACGTTCGCCCATAACACGACGGACACCCAGAAAAAAGTTTGCGGATACAGTTCAAGCACCTGTCCTCTGGCAGTCTCTCACTGGCTTCTGGTGTTCAATGTTATACGGACAGTTGACGTATGCTGTTGTAAGTCGGACCTTTGCAGGCTGTAAACGCAGATACAGCTATGACAGTGGTTGTGCCGAATGCGAATCGCGCCGCCCGTGAAGGGCAAAGTATTATCCGTTTTGTGCAGGCGGTACATTTTAGATCCCAATTTACGGCGAAGGTGTAATAAATACAGCCACTGTCCGAAAGTGATGCATAATGTTTATGAGTGGGAGAAGAGACGTTGATGACGCAGAGAGATCAGAGCGACCCTCCGTCAACACCGGTGCGCTGAAACAAAAGATGAACGACATCTTTCGAGAGAACCAACGATTCACTTGAGTGACGTGCTTGATCAGTGTCAGGAATTGTCTCGTTCCTTTGCGTATGAAATTGACACCGAGTACATATGGTACCACGAAATCTCTGCACGGCGGCTGGCACGGATGCCCACTGATGATCAGAAAGCAGCGAGGACGGTCCCAGTATTAACTTTCTTTTCCACCTCGGTACTGCGAGAACAGATTGCCAACATAAGGGACCCAGGTTCGATTCCCGGCCTATTCCAAGATTTTTCTCCGCTCGGGGACTGGTTGTTGGTTGTCCTTACGTTCGTACTGTAGAAACTGACAAAAAAAAAATGGTCTCTAATGCACTGCCGTATCATCAATCCATTAGTGAGATGGGTGAATGGGACGGCAGACCTATAATTTTAAATTAAAGAAAAAAGTTCTTTGTGCGTTACGAAGGGGATGGCAACGCGTTCACTGACCAGACTGTTAGAGCGAGATGAAACATGGATTTCTCATAACAATCTCACAATGAAACGACAGTATATGGAGCGGCATAACCGTCAAACCCCACAGAAGCCACGCCAGTTCAAATCGCATAGTCTAAAAAGCTGAAGGCTTCTCTATTTTGGGACAGTGAAGGAGTCCTGCTAGTCAATTTTGTGCTCCGCAGCACAACAATCAATTGTGATGCCTACCCTCGAACGTCTTTGTTAGGTTATCCGGAGCCCCGAAGAGACAAGCTCTCGTATTGTTCCGTTGCACGACAAATGCATATCCGTTTACACGCCGGCAGACACAAGCCTTGCTGCATGATAAATCCTGGTGGGAAATCTTCGAGCATCCTTGATACGGTGCGGACCTAACACCAGCGGACTTTTTCCTGTTTCCAAAACTGAAGGCACAATCTGAATTTAAGTGCTTCACATATGATGAAGACATGAAGAATGCTGTCATGCCCTGGTTGAATAGAAAGGCCACATGGTGTGAATGGGGTACATAGAAAGTGGTGCCAAGGCATGACAGATATCTTAACGTCAATGGCGATTATTTGGAGAAGTTACATGAACGCATGGTCTGTTCACTTGGACATGTCCAAATGCGTGGTGTCTGATCTTCCGAACATATCCGAAACAACCAACAGCACGCATTCATATAATTGATATGCCTCGATGGATTATGAATCCGCAATCACCAGTGTTGGTACACGTTTCAGTTCGATCCCTGGTGGGGATATAAAATCAGTGAACAAGGGGGATACAGAGAGGGGCTGCAGGTAAGTGATGGCGCTAAGTGGTAGTGTGAGTCGGCCGAGGTAGTGCACGCATTTGCGATTAACACCGTGTCCGTGTGGCACAGTGGTTAACGCAACTGCTTAGTATGCAGAAGATCCAGGATTCAAAACCTGTTCCATTACACATTTTGGGGCAGTGAAGGAGTCAGTGACTCCGCATAATTTAGCGGTGCATCTGGTATCATCAGGTCGTTCCCTTTCCTTTCCTTTCTCCCTCCTCACCCATTAATTTAGATAATATGTGGAAAGAATACAAAATATGCATCGAAACGTATATGTTCAGTTTCCGTATTATTATTAAAGATTATCTTGGTTTGCGGAAATGTTATAAACGCCATACACAGACGTAACGATACTAAACGGTGTGAAGCTTGTTTCCGCCGGCGGCATCGAGGGTGAGTTTCTGCTGTGACCATCGGCGCCCTCGTGGCAGTCGACGTGTTAAAGGAAGGCCTTTCACACCGAGATCAATCGGACCATTGGCGTGCAGCCGCCGAACGTAGTTCATAACGGACTATGCGACGGCGCGCAGTAAATCACAGCGTGCGGCAATGGCCGCCACACGCACACGGCCCGGCAGTACGGGCAGGTGATTCTGCTGTGACGTCAGCCTGCTGACAAATGCGCTGCCCATTTACTGGATGGCTCAGTCCGGTGTGGGCGTGGCCCTGGGTGCACTGCTCGCCCCGCCGCGCCGGCCGTGCGTTAAACTGTGAGGCCACGGGGCACGTAGGATGACGCGGGGCCGAGGAATTTATG
The DNA here is from genome assembly GCF_023897955.1 of Schistocerca gregaria. Classification (NCBI taxonomy): domain Eukaryota; kingdom Metazoa; phylum Arthropoda; class Insecta; order Orthoptera; family Acrididae; genus Schistocerca; species Schistocerca gregaria. Next base: position 229,512,255 of record NC_064924.1, read on the forward strand.
CGGAGACCCGCGCAGCCCCGTGCCACCTTGCAGCGGCGCGGTCGCCCCGCCGTAAAGCGCGGCTGCCGTCATAACTTAAGCAATCTATTCACTCTCCCAGGGGCGGATTAAAGTATAAAGGCGGCGTGATTACCGGCCGGCGGCGGTCAGTTTGCCCTCGTACATCGTGTTAAGCGTATTGCTTTATCGCCGCGCGCCGGAGATTTCGGGATCGCGCGCGGCGGCGGTGAGGATGTGGTGGCTTGGCCGAGGGTGGTAAGGGGGATGCGGTGGGAGGAGGAAGAGAAAGAGAGCCAGGAGGAGGAGGAGGAGGAGGAGGAGGAGGAGGATGCCGAGAATGAGGCGGGAAGGTCCTAAGCCTCGCAGCAGTAGCGACATGGAGCGCCGATGTAGTGCGCTGTAGTGCGGTCCTAAACCAACACGGCCAGACGCATCCCAGCGTCAAAGCCTACCAGTAACTCACGTACTTCCACGTCCAGCCATTTACCACGTCACTTTTAGCATGCCATGTAGCGTCCGTGTATTTTATCCTTCTGAACTTTGAAGGAAACTTAAAAAGAGAAAAGTAAAGAAAAAACAGTGACGATCAAATTGTAAGTAGGCTGTTTAGGTTTTTTTTTTTTTTTTTTTTTTTTTTTTTTTTTTTTTTTTTTTTTTTTGTAACGACACGCAGCGCTCTGTATGAAAATCACTGGCTGTGCTGTGTGCAGTCTGTGGCTGGTTGGCACTGTTGGAATATTCGCTGTTGTAGTGTTGGGCAGTTGGCTGTTAACAGCGCGTAGCCTTGCGCAGTTGGAGGTGAGCCGTCAGCTTTGGTGGATGTGGGGAATGAGATGGCGGAGTTTTGAGAGCGGATGATCTGGACGTGTGTCCATCAGAAAGAGTAAATTTGTAAGACTGGATGTCATGAACTGATATATATATATATATATATATATATATATATATATATATATATATATATAGAACACTATTAAGGTAAATACATTGTTTGTTCTCTGTCAAAATCTCTCATTGGCTAACTATGCCTATCAGTAGTTAGTGCCTTCTGTAGTTAGAATCTTTTATTTAGCTGGCAGTATTGGCGCTCGCTGTATTGCAGCAGTTCGAGTACAGAAGATTTTTGTGAGGTAAGTGATTCATGAAAGGTATAGGTTACTGTTAGTCAGGGCCATTCTTCTGTAGGGATTAATGAAAGTCAGATTGAGTTGCGCTAAAAATATCGTGTGTCAGTTTAGTGATATTCAGGATAAGTAAAGAGCGAAATGTCTGAGTGCGCCAGTTCTGCTCAGCTGTTTGAAAATCAAATAACGTAAGAGTTATCCAAGCACAGTAATTCTTAAAGTTTTCTAGGGGACGTTTCAAAATGTATTTCAGCTGTGACGAACTGTCGACCTTGGCAGACCGGGATCGATCCGTAGGTTTTCGGTTGTTTTTCAGAGGCTAGGTAGCTAGTCTACACACTGAGGTCACTAAAGCCATAGGATAGCGATACGTATATATGCGGATCGCGGTAGTAGAGGCTACACAAGTTATAAGAGGCAGTGCGTTGGCGGAGCTATCGTTTGTACTCAGCTGGCTCACGTGAAAAGGTTTGTGACGGGACTATGGCCGCTAGTTTGGAATTGAAAGACTTTGCAGGCGGAATGGTAGTCGGAGCTAGACACATGGGACATTCCATATTCGAAATCGATATGGAATTCAATATTCAGAGATCTACAGTGTCAAAAATGTGCTGTGAATACGAAAGTTTAGGCATTACCTCTCAGCACGTACAATTCAGTGGCCGACGACCTTCGCTTAACAACCGAGGGCAGCGGCGTTTGAGTAGAGTTATCAGTGCTGACAGACCACCGACACTGCGACGCATAACAGCAGAAATCAATGTAGAACGTTCAAAGAACATATCCGTCGGAATAGTGCGGTTAAATTTGGTGTTATTTGGCTATGACTGCAGAGAACCGACGCCAGTGCCGTTGCTAACAGCACGAAATCGATTGCAGCGCCTCTCCTGGGCTTTTGACCATATCGGCTGGATGAGTGGAAAATCGTATGCTGGTCAGATGAGTCCAGATATAAGTTGGTAAGAGCTGATGGTGGGTTTCGAGTAAGGCGCAGACCACACGGAGCCAAGGACCCAAGTTGTCCTCGAGGCATTGGTGGTGGCTCCAGAATGATGTGTGTTTACATGGAATCGGTTGGTCGTCTGGTCCGAATAAACCGATGGTTGACGTGAAACGCTTATGTTCGGCTTCTTGGAGACCGTTTGCAACCAATCATGAAAGTGTTCCCAAACAACAATGGGACTTTGATGGATGACAATGTGCCACGTCATCGGGCCACAGTTGTTTGCGATTGCTTTGAAGAACATTCTGGACAATTCGAGCGAATGATTTCTCCCAGCCAGATATCCAGACATGAATGCCATCAATGTCATGCAACATAATCGAGAGGCCTGTTCGTGAACGCAATCCCGTATCGGCACCGTTTTCTCGATTATGGACCACTACAGAGGCAGCATGCCACAATATTTCTGCAGGGGTCTTCCAGTGAGTCGAATCCATGCCACGTCGAGTTGCTCCACTAAGCCAGGCAAAAGTAGGTCCGACACGGTATTAGGAGGTATCCCTCATGACTTTTGTCACATCAGTGAATGTAATCGATACTAAGTGTTGTAGAGAGGGAGCAGAGTTGGGGAGAGGAGTTGCGGACAGAGCGATGAGAAAAGGTGTGGCATGGCTGTCTACGGGCAGCTGTAGTCACCAAGAGGGGTATCGCCGAGCCGAGTAATACGGCACCGCTGGGCACTGACACACGCAGCAAGGAGAACGGTGGACTCAGCAGCCGGTGGCCAGGCGCACAGCGCGGGAGTAGCACCTTTTAGTTGCTGCATGTCTATCCTACATTACCATGTGGGGATTGGCAATGCGTCATCGAGAACAACTGATGTTCGACTACGTGCTGGCAGACAGTTCGTGAATCTGGGGAATCGACACATTTAACAACCAGATATGCACGTTTCTGGCACGTCATTATGCTCTCGAATATAATTCAAGTGTTCTACCGAATCCAGGTAGAATATGACTGTCAAGGAAGTAGGGCTCCCGTCCTACTGTAGATGACGATTGGTAACTTGATAAACTATGTTAAGTCGAAGAGAAAGACTGACGTCGGAAAAAGACCAGTCAGAGGGGTGGGTCCCGCTTAAGAAGTAAATTACTTTTAATCATCAGGTTTAACTTCAATGATGGGTGTATATTTATGTGATTTTTAAATGGATGTGAACATTGGCTAATCACAAGAAAAGCTTCATAAATTTTCTGCCTTATTGTAAAGCGAGTTTGTTTAGAGCGTAGTTGCTGAAGCGTGATTTGTAAAAGCCCTAGTTAACAGGACATAAAGCTATTTTTTGAAGTTCTAATTTTTCTTAGCTGGTGTTCTACACCAAATTGAAAAGAAAATTTACTTGCATGCACAAAATTTGTGAATTTTTTATTTTTATTTTTTTATTTTTTGCTAAGAATTAAGTAAGGTAATAGAACACAGTACAACTGTGCAGCATTGTTTTACTCCTGTTTGGGCTACTGATATCAAATAAATGTTTTTAATAGTTTCTTTTGCCATTCAGTAAACCTCTGTCATTCCACTTCCTTAAATCTGTGTCGTGTTATTGTTCAGTATCAGAAGGTAGGCAACGTATCAGTAAAATAATGAAGTTGAGATTAGTAATTTTTAAACAATTTACAGAATAGGCGACAACAACTCAGCAAGCAAATCTTCAAATACCTTAGGGATAGGAAATTTACAACCACATGGATTCAAGAGGCTAGTAATGACTAGGACAGAAATAACGTGAGAGAGAGAGAGAGAGAGAGAGAGAGAGAGAGAGAGAGGAAGAAGAAGTATTGCAAAGAGCGTTTTTTTAGGGAAGAAGTTATAAAACAGGAAGGATTCGGCGGCGGAGGGAAAAAATGAACTGGCACAAAGAGGTCTGAAGACAGGAGAAAGAAATGTAGTGAAACTGTAAAGGAATACTGGAAAAAACGGAAAGAACAAGAAAGGATTAAGGACAGAAATAGGTTCCTAGAAGGTCTCCCCAAGAGGTAAACTTTAAGGCAGTCATGAACTATAGTTCGTAAATAATTTTGAAAAACTGAATATTAACTGTAGCATAAGCTTCCACTCATGATGGTTCGTATATAGATGTTATTACGTTTAAAAGTTATAGAATGACGGGAAGTACCCGATTTTTACAGAAGGCAATACATTAAAAATTAACATAGCGAAGAAAATGGCCAAGACGACTCGATATACAGGGTTATTACAAATGATTGAAGCGATTTCACAGCTCTACAATAACTTTTTATTTGAGATATTTTCAAAAATGCTTTGCACACACATACAAAAACTCAAAAAGCTTTTTAGGCATTCACAAATGTTCGATATGTGCCCCTTTAGTGATTCGGCAGACATCAAGCCGATAATCAAGTTGCTCTCACACTCGGCGCAGCATGTCCCCATCAATGAGTTCGAAAGCATCGTTGATGCGAGCTCGCAGTTCTGGCACGTTTCTTGGTAGAAAAGGTTTAAACACTGAATCTTTCACGTAACCCCACAGAAAGAAATCGCATGGGGTTAAGTCGGGAGAGCGTGGAGGCCACGACATGAATTGCTCATCATGATCTCCATCACGACCGATCCATCGGTTTTCCAATCTTCTGTTTAAGAAATGCTGAACGTCGGTATCCAGTTGTGGCATGAGCCGATTTTCCAGCATGTCCAGATACACGTGTCCTGTAACGTTTTTTTCGCAGAAGAAAAAGGAACCGTAAACTTTAAAACTGTGAGATTGCACAAAACACGTTAACTTTTGGTGAATTGCGAATTTGCTGCACGAATGTGTGAGGATTCTCTACCTCCCAGATTCGCACATTGTGTCTGTTCACTTCACCATTAAGAAAAAAACTGTTGCTTCATCACTGAAAACAAGTTTCGCACTGAACAGATCCTCTTCCATGAGCTGTTGCAACCGCGCCAAAAATTCAAAGCGTTTGACTTTGTCATCGGGTGTCAGGGCTTGTAGCAATTGTAAACGGTAAGGCTTCTGCTTCAGCCTTTTCCGTAAGATTTTCCAAACCGTCGGCTGTGGTACGTTTAGCTCCCTGCTTGCTTTATTCGTCGACTTCCGCGGGCTACGCGTGAAACTTGCCCGCACGCGTTCAACCGTTTCTTCGCTCACTGCAGGCCGACCCGTTGATTTCCCCTTACAGAGGCATCCAGGAGCTTTAAACTGCGCATACCATCGCGGAATGGAGTTAGCAGTTGGTGGATCTTTGTTAAACTTCGTCCTGAAGTGTCGTTGCACTGTTATGACTGACTGATGTGAGTGCATTTCAAGCACGACATACGCTTTCTCGGCTCCTGTCGCCATTTTGTCTCACTGCGCTCTCGAGCGCTCTGGGGGCAGAAACCTGAAGTGCGGCTTGAGCCGAACAAAACTTTATGAGTTTTTCTACGTATCTGTCGTGTGCCGTGACCACATGTCAATGAATGGAGCTACAGTGAATTTATGAAATCGCTTCAATCATTTGTAGTAGCCCTGTATATGCTATAGTTATGAACGTTCCTTTTTATTTCTTATGAGTACTTATTATTATTGTTATTTTTATTAGCACCAGAGGACTGTCTGTTGTTTGACCGAAATTTGTAGTTTTAATAACTATTTTGCCAAAATCTGTTTTTAAAAGTTGAAAATAAAGTCACAGCAATCAGCGCCTTTTCAAGAAAAAGAGACGATTAGGGGTAAAAGTCATTGTTGCTGATAATATTTATGAAAACTGGAAGTTTGGGGTTAGGGGGGGGGGGGTAGAAAAGAAAGGAAAGAGAGGGGGAGGGAAGGAAATAATGATATCAGCTGCGTCAGTACTTTATGCGGAATTGGCAGCGGAGAGGGTAAATGTGTGCCGGACCGAGACCAGAACCCTCTCCTACTTAGTAGGCAGTTCCGTTAACCACTGCGCCAGTCGGACGCAGTGTTTGCTGCAAACGCACAATCTCGACGCACTCCCCGGCCAACCCACGTCGCCAGCCAGCGTCACTATCCTCCATGCTCGCTAATTTTAGATTCCCCTCGGAGGCCGTACGACAATGTGCATCCGCACTGAAGGTTGTGTACTTTCAGGCGCAACCGTTGACCACCCTGACGCTGTGTTAAACACAGCCGCCAAGGCGCGCCTACAAACACCGGAGTCAACAAACCACACCACTACATTTAAGTTATACTTGTCCTGTTTATGAACAGTCTTCCGTAAATTAGGAAATTAGGCAACGACAGACGGAATCCCACCAAGTCATCTGAGAAGGTTAACTGTTTTCTCAAAGCCGCACGTGCTATAAACAATAGCGAAAACATAGCAATTTGCACGAATGTCTTCAACATAACAGGGACTTTGAATCAGTACTGCTACACTTTTTTTCTCAGCCTGTTTCGGTTAAAGAATACACAATGTGTTGTGGGAGATCGTGGAATACTGCCGCTTCAGCCAGTATAATTTCGTAAAAGTTCTGGTAGGCGGCGGCGCTATACTTCGCCTTCGAAACGAACGGTGGACGTTCCAAGTGGAGAGCTGTAATTGACTTTCTTTTGACGGAAAACCAGAGCATTACAGATATTCATATTCGCTTACAGAATGTCTACAGTGACCTGGCAGTGAACAAAAGGACACTGAGTAGTTGGGTGGGATGTCTGTTGTCAACGCAACAAGGCCGCAACCTCTCGCATCACATAGCTGTGACTCCTGCAGTATGTTCGTAGCCACAAAAATGGTAACTTCTACTTCTCGGTGGGAAAGCTACGCCTGACACAAATAGGCTCAGAAAACTTAATTGGGCCGTTGTTCCTCACCCACTGTACAGCCTGGATCTCGCACGTTCCGTCCGTCTGTTTGGCCCAATGAAAGATGCACTCAGCAGATAGCAGTAACTGAATGATGTGGAGGTTATTGATGCAGGACAACGTTGGCTCCGACGTAGAACAGTGTGGTGGTACCTTGCCGGCATGCGGGGCCAAAGATTAACGTGGCGTAAGGTCGTTGCATTGAACGAGATTATGTTGAAAAATAGGGATTTTAGCCACGAGTGTGAGGAATAACATGGTCTATTGGAATCCTGAATAAAAAGTATCCTGTTTTCAGGAAAAGAAGGGCTGCATTACTTACTGAACGCCCCTCCTACATACATAAAACATACAAACAAAATTTTAATTACTCTCTGGGATTGAATTAAAAAATTCCAGTTCCCACAGTTTCGCCCTAGATTTTCGAGAGGTTTTGCTTGTTCGTCAGGTACATAGCAGAACTGGCAAGCCCCTTCCACTTACTCCCATTTGGGAACAGCCACCCTAGTGATCAGCCCGTCTGATCCACTCGCGTTGGTTTTCCCAGTTTAGTATCATTCCTGATCTAGCCGTTATAAGGCGAATAATATTACGTTAAGAAAGGAATAGTCTTTCATTAAAGTTCAGTGGAGAAGTTTATAATAGATTGCATTTCAACAGTTTTAATAAAAAAAGCGTCCTGTAACCTTAGTACTGTTTCTACCTGAATGGGAGCTCGGTTGCAGCGATGACATTTTACTAGTCCCCTGCGATGTTTCATACGCTGACTGTGGTGTGGTGGGCATGTCCGTTGTGAGACATGGCACGGAGGTGAGGGTAAAAGTGGCGGTCAATTGTGTTTAAGCAGTACAAAGTACGTGTGTGTCCGCTGGTTTCGGCAGGACACATATCGGCAGGCACGATACGAATCATACCGTTAACGTGGCACACTCGTGACAACTGTTTTTCCTAGTGACACAAAGCTAACTTGCTGAAGAAAGATGCTGCCGATGGTGAAGTTTGCGACTATCCTCTTATGGTAAATTAAACACTCGGACTCCCTGTACGTTCCTGGGTAGCCTTGTCCATCAAGGACATCATCTGCAGCGATCCACGTCGCCCCAGCAATGGGTGCTCCAGGTACTGCGTGGCAGCTGATGCTCCTGCTGCAGCGGCGACGGCAACAGGCCTGGTCGGTCCGGGTCCAGATGGTGAGGCGTGCCCTGCATGCAGATGGCGGGATTCCCCTGCTAATGAGCAGACGCTAACGAAGCCTTTGTTGCTGCTCGGTAAGCGGCCTGGCATCTCCGGCCGTCGGACGCTCTATGTTTTCACGGCGCAACTCAGTGTGGCCCTCAGTTTGAAACACAGCTGTCAGTCTGAGTATGGTAGAAGGAGACAAACACTGAAAAAGCAAATACATTTACTAAATGTGTATGCAATAACAGTGGATATATTTTGACGAAAATCGGCTGGATCGCTTGAAACACTTACCCCATCAAAGGTATCGAGAGAGACGTTAGTGGTCATTATTATGAGGAATGTATCCACCTTTCGCCTTAGGATGCCTTGAACTCTACTGGGGACACTTTCAATAGGGTTTCTGAATCTCTTGGCAGGAATGACAGCCAATTCTTCCACAATTACCAGAACCGGAGACGATAGTGATGTTGGACACTGGAGCGTAGAGCGGAATCGACGTTCTCAGTCATCCTAAAGACGTTCAACTTTGGACTTTGGCCAGGTCAGTCCATTTCAGGATTGGTATTGTCCAGAAACCAATGTCTCACAGATGCTGCTTTACGACCGGTGCATTCTCATGAGGATACAAACAATCTCCGAACTGTTTCTCGACTCTACACACTACAGTATCCTGTAAGATATGGTCATATCCATCATATCCATCCGCATTTATGTTTTAGCGTTTTATACCCGCAGAAAACACTCCCACTCCACAACATCATCTCCTCCATACACCACTTGGCCCTACGCATGTTGGCATGTAACGTTGTTGAGGAATTCATCAAAACCAAACCTTTACATCGGACTGCCACTTCAAATCACTCGTTTCCAGTCATCCACTTTCCATTGCCGTTGCTTTTTATACTCCTCAATCGTCGCTTGAGAAGCTATTCTTTTTTTTTTACGCACACAGTCATTGTTCTACCTAGACTACTGGCAGCCCTTTGGAACCCACGAGTGCTTCCTTTTGATGATTTCATATGATTTTTTGCAGCTACCTTCCTCTATGCTCGATGGTGTCTGCCGGTCTTGGTTCAGCTGTGGTGTTCCTTCGCAATTCCGTTTCACCAACAAATCACCAACAGTCGACTTGGACAGCTTTGGACCGGTTTACCTGTGACAGATGAAGCTGTCGCTCAGGTGAGATCCAACGACTTGTCTACGTTCGTAGTCACTGAGCTCTGCCAACTGTCTCTCTCAGCTGGTACCACTTTTCTAGCGACATCACATTACTACCCGTCTCCTTTCATATTGTAGGGTTCGCCTCTTGAACATCTATTGACCAATTTCGCATTATGTATTTATGACTGTAGACTTATGGCCAGATCGTGTATATTGATTCATTTATAACGACTTTTGAGTTACTGACTTCATCTGATCAAAGACATAGATACCGTAAAACAACGTTGCGTGCCAATCAGTAAAACATTCAGAGGCAGTGCGACAGCCGGCCTGGGTGGCCGAGCGGTTCTAGGCGCTGCAGTCTGGAACCACGTGACCGCTACGGTCGCAGGTTCGAATCCTGACTCAGGCATGGATGTGTGTGATGTTCTTAGTTTAGTTAGGTTTAAGTAGTTCTAAGTTCTAGGGGACTGATGACCTCAGAAGTTCAGTCCCATACTGCTCAGAGCCATTTGAGCCATTTTTGCAGTGCGACAACTGTCAGCCTAAGCTGACGGGTGCCTCTTTGACGATTGCTCGGTCTTCACATTAGATGGCTCCCTAGGTTGACAGCTTCCTTCTTGACGCTGCGTTCGGTCATCGTTCATGCATTCCTACCAATATCGTCAAATAGCGGCTTGCTCCTATTCAATTGTGTTATTCGCTGATTACTTCAACTGGCCTCTTTTGAGCCCAACAACAAGTCCTCTATCAGTTGCTGACATAGGCGCGTATTTTTCACGCGCCTTTCTGCGAGGCACAGTTAATTTCCGACTGAGTACAAGGAATGAAATTCGGCAAAGCTTTATGCCCTGTTACAGGCATGTCCCCTGTTTACTGTCACAGACAGCTGCGGGGTGAAATTGCGATGCAGCGTCACACATTCATCATTCCCATGATCCACTATTGTGCGTTTAAGTACTCGAGCTGTATCACAGAGGAGCGATAAATTGGGACTGGGGCGTATGCTATGGATTCTGAAGGAAAGCATTACAACTCGTCATTTTACCTAATTATCGATCCTGATGTACAAGAGCGTGCAAGTGAAGTCTGCAACAAGCCTTACTTTATTTGGCGTATTTGTATGTCATTTGAGCTGCGTAGTGGTTGTTTCTGAGGGCCCTTTGAGTAAATCCTTCTAATAATTCTCTCTACCACTACGATATCGTTAGGTTGGCAATTTGTTATTTCTTAGGTGACGTCCGCTGCCAGCCAGTTTTCCGCAGTTAATTAACGACTCATTTAACAGCTGACACATTAAATTTATATGTCTCATTTATTCCGTACGAGGAATGTGTTTCTTATTCGAGCACCCCACCTCCCGCTGACGGAGGGGGACGGCCGGGTAGGTCGCGAGTCCGGCGGTGGCACATCATTACCCGGCTGGCGCTAAGGAGCAGCTGCGGAAGAGCGCCGCGCGTGTGTCGTAATGACGGGTAACGATCTCCTCGCGATGAGCGCGTTATTTAGGCCATCCAATTAAGCCGCTGCCTGCGGCGACGGTTACTAATTACCTGCGCGCCGTGTGGGCGACGTTCGAAACGGCGTGCTGCGCGCGTAATCACGCGGACTCTGTGGCAGGTGACGTCTTGAAGGCGGCCTGTGAAACTGACAGCCGCTGTGACCGCCCTCTTCCGTTACAATTCCCGCAGAATATGGAGGTAATTTCTCGGCTTGACGCAGAGGAGAAGTTGAGATCAAGTTTTAATTCTGTCGGTATATTGTGATGCAAGTCTATTGACTTCTACAGTATTTTCAAAAATCCGATAGCGCCTCTTTTGTCAATTCGAGGATCGACTATTTCAGATGAAACTCCTCTTTGAAGTGTAACTAGTATTTTGTATAATGAATATTGGTTCTAGTTAGTACTGCACCCTAGTAAGACTACGGTTCGGTAATTTTGGTACACCACAAAAATGACGCTGTAAATAGTAGGATTACCAGCAGAATCGGTAGCCTTGGTAAGGAAAGAAACGTAAATGAAAGTGTAAGAGAGAAACAGTGAGCCGACGATTTTTGTTTTGGTTTTTGTTTTGCACATAATTGGAACCGCACATCGTTTAGTGTTATTCCAGTTGTCCTTACAGAATATGAATTGCTATGTATGTAAAAAAAATTAGTTGATCCCGTTACCTCTGCCGTTTTATGTAACCTAAGCAATTTGTTTTAATGCAAGTACAGTTTACATGCACTAACATAAAAAAATATAATTATTGTTGTTATTTTCTAGTAAATAGAACGTTCTTCATCGCGATCAAAGGGAAGAGTTTCCTGTTATCAATAGAATTAAAGCTTTCATCACATTGCTGCCGATAAATCTTTCGGAGTATAAGGTAATGGTCCACGAAAGTCACAGAGGAATTTGGTGGACCACGACCTTATACCTCGAAAGTTCTCTCTGCTATCGTTGGTAAATGCAGAAGTTGTTCATGAATAACAGAAACATGATTTCTGTAAGTCCAAAGAAGCGATGTTTGATATATTCCTGTTTTGGGTTTCCTTTTATTATTTTACTTTCTCATTGAGGAAATTACGTTTCCTAGCGCTGCGTGATGAATCAGTCTCCTTCTCTTTATTTCTATTAAAACGTTTCTCTGTTGACAGTTTCAGTTTTACTATAAGCTCTGTTTAGTTTTAAACAACAGACAGAAGGACAGCTATGTAGAACTACAATTTTCCGCAGGTCTCCCGGCTTTTTATGTAGCCTAGCCTCAGTTTCTAGACGGTTCACCACACCTGGTTCTTAGGGGAATCTAATAAGACATCACATTCTTAAAGAAAGCGATATAATGATATAACTCCCAACAGATATGTAACACCACTTAACATACTGGTAACGCGAGTATGACCTTAGACGGTAACACAACAGACAGATTCACCTCAATTCAAGATTGCTTGAAATTACCTGTACCTTTCCACACACAAAGTCCGCCTCCGTAGCTGAGTTGCCAGCGTGGCTAGCTACAATGTGGAGGGCCCACGAAAAAAAAAAAAAAAAAAAAAAAAAAAAAAAAAAAAAAAAAAAAAAAAAAAAAAGAGAAGGGTTCAAATGGCTCTGAGTACTATGGGACTTAACATCTGTGATCATCAGACCCCTAGAACTTAGAACTACTTAAACCTAACTAACCTAAGGACATCACACACATCCATGCCCGAGGCAGGATTCGAACCTGCGACCGTAGCAATCGCGCGGCTCCGGACTGAGCGCCTAGAGCCGCTAAACCACCGCGGCCGGCGGCCCACGTTCGATTCTCGGTACTCGCAGAGAGTTTTCCTTGGAAAGGGGGGTTAGGGAGGGCTGGAACGGGGTGCACTCAGCCTCGTGAAGCCACCTGTACGACTGCTTGACCGAATAGTCGCTGCTCCAGGTCACGAAAACTGATAATAGCCAGGAGAGCGGTGTGTGGGTTCCATGCCACTCCATACAGCATAGGCAGAGGATGACACGGCGGTTTGTCGGTAGCGATAGGCCCATCAGGACTATGGACGGAGTTTACTTTCCTAATAGATAGATTTTTTTGTATTTTCATGACTTACACCAAATTTTACTGACATCAATTGGACGCCAGAACAACTTCTTATTTTCAGAGACATAATTGTTTTTCTGTTGGTTTGCTTATAAGAACTACTGCTGCATAGTCTAATGCGAGTACATTGCTAGTTAAATTCTGATGTTTTCAAAATGTCTTTTGAGGCAATCCATGTGTTTCTGTTGAAGCTCGAGGTTAAAATAGCTTATAACTAAACTGAAGGGGATCATTGCCATCAGCTGCAGCGGGACATTACGCGAAATCAGCGGCGACGATCGAAAATTTGCATCGGAACGAGATTCGAACCCGAGATCTTCTGCTTACCACTCAGATGCGTTAACCACTGCACCATCCGGCAAACAACGTTACCTCTACTTTACCGACTATCTCGCCAGCCTCAGGCCGACCATCTTGCCACCGAGCGCACCTATCGGCAGTCCCTGTCCTTTGACTCCATGTTCGCTACTCAAGAGATTCCCGCAGGAGATGGGACGTGTTTGTGCATACGCAGTGAAGAAGGTGGTTCCATTGCCCAGCCATTATATGAATGCGTGGCGTCTGTTCTTTCGGACATTCATATAAGAAAATAGCTTGATTATGTTAACTTGTTTTGCTCAAAAACGCGATGTTTTAATTACCATTATTTAAGATATCAGTAAAGATACATCTATAACTGTCGTCATAAATTGGACAAAATCCAAATTTAGTTTCATAATCTTCCTACCAAACGCATTTCAATAAGACTGACTTTTATCTTGGAATTTCTCTAGTAATTTCTATTTCATTATGCTTTTATGCGCTCTACCCCACTTCCAACCTGGAACAGTCAATAATTTATAAACTATTTTGCATGTGAACAGGGCCAACAAATTTTGAGGAGCTCCGGAAGTCATTTGAATGCATGAATTAGCCGTATAAGCAGCCATCGGCAAACTTAAAATTGTATGAAACTTAATATGATTCGTAAGACACCTCACATGAAATGTATTCGCAGTTGCGAATATGGATATCTATCAGCTGTACAATGAAATGACGACAATGAAAGCTTGTGCCGGAACGGGGACTCGAACCCAGATTTCCCGTTATCGCGAACCGTCGCCTCAATATTTTTCTTAACCTCATTTTGTTCATTCTGTTTGTTCGGGGCGGGCGACCCATCACTCTTGTTCCAGTTCATCGCTGATCCATTAACTGAGTCTTTTTATTACAGAAGGCAGCTAACCCTCTGACGGAACACGCTGAGCTACCGTGCCTGCACCATTCGGCTAGCAGAGCATGACTCACGACGGGACCCAAAATTCCGTACGTCGTCACCCATGTGCCTACGAATGTTCTCGTTCATCCATTACATATATTCCCGTACAGGCGAGACGTTTTACTTGAAAGTCGATTGCCCGGCATCGGCTGATAAGTAAGCTATGGCAGTGCTGTGTTATTCCGAATTACGATGCGGTGTCCCTCCGGGCGTACGTGCATATCTGAAGGAACAGGCATTGCAGCGATTACAGCCGTTTAGAAATACATGGTATGTATGTCTCGTAATTCTGTCATAGGCTATGTTTGTCGCCGCGCAAATGACGTAACAACCCAGCAGCATAAAAGAAGAGCCCTCAGCTTAACTCTTGTTACGATATTGACAGCTACAGATGTGGATGTTGTACAAGATGACCCTGAGAGTTTGCATCTAGTGTGTCGGTGGAAAACTGATATTCCAGTGCGTTCCACTTTCGTTACAATAAACAAGTAGTAAGTTTAGGTTTTGATTCTTATTTATAAAGTGAAGAACACGTCAAACAAAAAATGTCTCCATGGACCTGCACTTCTGGAGAATCAACGACCTCAACGTAAGTTTATCCATCTGAGTGGTGGATCTGGAAATCTGGGTCATTAGTGAAGGCTCGTATTAATGCCATTTCAAATACCCTCAGCTAGATAACTATATATTGTGCGAAAGGATATGTCAGTGTGGAAGAAGAAATTGTTTTTTTCGTAATACCTGTCTTAAATGAATTTTGTGTCTTTCTTTCAAATATAAAAATTGGAATACCGCGAAGTCATGAATTTTCTGCTTCTGTTGCTTTACCGCATACGACCCTGCACCCCCATTCGCACAACTAGGAGGCATGGGTTAGGAATATCCTTCTTGAGATTTAGTCAGGTATCTCGTACCCAAAAGTTTCGTAAAGTCTCTCAAATCTGTTTGCGGTTCGCCAAATCCTGACCAGGACGTATGAATAAAAGTACACAGCTGTCAGTCACACGTTGATTTCCTTTGACAAAAACTACCAATGTCAGTACCTTACAAACAATCCCATTAAAAAGGGAATAGAATTCCATAAAACTAGTTCCTTTATAAAAACACTGCCAGTTTCCAAGTTTTGTGACCGTAATTGCTCTTCCTGCTATATCCTTTGTCTTAGTAGGCCGGGAGTAAGGATGGAAGGCTAGGATCATTAGCGATGGAGCACGATTGCGAACTGGGGAAGGAAATCGGCCTTTTGCTTCATAAAACAAGCAACTCGGTATTTGCTCCAAATCATTTACGAAAGCCATGAGAAACATAAATCTGGGAATGGAATAGAGCCGACGGCCTTCCGAATATAGCTTCAGAGATACTGAGAAATTTTAGCAAGGAATACTGTTCCTATGAAAGAGATGGCTCTGAGCACTATGGGACTTAACAGCTGAGGTCATCAGTCCCCTAGAACTTAGAACTGCTTAAACCTAACAAACCAAAGGACATCACACACATCCATGCCTTAGGCAGGATTCGAACCTGCGACCGCAGCAGTCGAGCGGTTCCGGACTGAAGCGCCTAGAACCACTTGGCCACTCCGGCCGGCAATGAAAGAGAAACAATGAGTTAGTAAAACGGATGTGCACATCTTTGCCTTAGAATAATGTTGTTGCGCGAATATTAGTAAATGTTTTAAGTGTATTGGGCCAACAGGTTACATCCTTCTAGATGGATGTAGAACTTTTTTTTTACCGATTGTAAATCAGTTTTTTACTTCGTAACTATCGGCAGTTAAAAAGGTAAGGAGTTTCCCTGGCTTTGGTAAAAACTTATTTTCTTAAGCAAAACATCGTTACGTAATATCATGTATTCATGTATTAGGAATGCTGCAAATATTTACGGCTTGCTGTCATTCTGGTGTAATGTTTCTTATCGGTTTTGTAGCTTTTATTTCATCTTTCGCCGTTTCATCATTTTTAGTTAGATACCTTTAGGTTCTTCACTTTCTCTCTTCCACCTATGGCACTGAAATATTTATTATATGATATTTAATATCTGCTTATGAAATACAAATTAAACTTCAGCATCATACACATCTACGTACGTCTACTACAAGAGGAGACAGTTATTTTAGAGTCAGCCTGGCAAATGATGGTTTTCTTTTTGCGCAAGATTCAGTATTTAGTTCAATGGGTAACTACATTGTTCTCAGATGGCTTTCAAGAATTGAGAAATTGTCATAAATCACGATAATTCACATTGCGTTATTATTCTACCCGTAAGAGATAGTGTATATAGTGAAGACGCTGATATTAGGAACGGGAAGAATTATCTGTATGTAGTACACCCGTAATTTGTAAGAGTCCTTACACTAATAAAAATGACAAAAGGGTTTATGGTTTTTTGACGATATAATATTCATATCAGAACTGAATTGATTCGCAAATAGTTCAAAAAAATGGTTCAAATGGCTCTGAGCACTATGCGACTTAACATCTGTGGTCATTAGTCGCCTAGAACTTAGAACTAATTAAACCTAACTAACCTAAGGACATCACACACATCCATGCCCGAGGCAGGATTCGAACCTGCGACCGTAGCAGTCGCGCGGTTCCGAACTGAGCGCCTAGAACCGCGAGACCACCGCGGCCGGCTTCGCAAATAGTATGAACTGTTGATTGGTTCATTGGTTTTTCTTTTTTCCTTTCTTTTTTCTATCGTCCATCTTCTGAAGAACTAGATGCGGCAAGCATTAATATCCTCTCGTGTGCCAAACGCTTAATTCAGAGTATCTCTTACACCCATTAGTGTGCAGTAACAAATAATACATTATCACACTGTGCACGCGTACATGTGAAAATCCGTGCTTAATTATTATGTCATTTGTATTTCAGATGACTGCTGTAGAGAATGAAAGGCACAAAAAGTCACTAATTTTGTTGTAAAAATCAGTAATAAAAAATTACTAATTGCATTGGGAAAATAAGTAGAGGCACACTACGGCCGGGAAAAAAGGGAGAGTTTTGTTCCGCGGTGCAGAATATTCTGTAACAAGCAGAGCAGTGAAACGAAATATCAATGCCATCTACCCCGCAACGTGATCAACAGGTCGAAATGTCCGCGCGAGTGAAATTAATATGCATGTCCCCAGGAAGTTTGATGGGATAATACAGCTTCTTACGCGGGGCATTACGGAAAGCTAATGAGCACTAGCAGTCGCATTTGCATGTAATTAACATGTTTAGGGCCTGCTGCATGTCATTCCATGTAACTGGCCGGCTACTTCCTTTAACTGATAAGAATGTATGTGAAATAGACAGATGACTGTACGCTCTACAGAATGTAAAGTGTGAACGTCTTGAAAGGAAAAACGTAAATTTGTAATAATTGTGAGGTGTGTTCGAAATTCTTGTGGAATATATTTTGTCTTTATGCTTTCCATCCAGCACGCAGAAAAACTGACACCTCTTAGCCGCTAGGCATGATGTGTGATGATGCGGTACTTCAAACAACTGCTTACATGAATCAAATAATGGAAATTAAACACTAAAATAATATAAATTACTTTGCATATGAAAAGTAAATAAATCCATTTTCCGTTTTCCCCTTTAATGTTCACTTTTATTTTTATTTTAATAAAAAAACCAGAACTGAGACTGTCAAGTACAGCATACGGATTCCATGAGAAATATCATACAGCTTATAATCCAGAACGAATAGTGCGGTCATAAAGACCATTGAAAATGAAAGCCATTAAAGAAACTAAAACTAAAGTAAAATCCTTCCGAACACGCCATGAAGGCCCAAAGGTACCGACCGGCCGCCGTGTCATCCTCAGACCATAGGCGTCACTGGATGCGGATATGGAGAGGCAAGTGGTCAGCAAACCGCTCTCCCGGCCGTATGTCAGTTTACGAGACCGGAGACGCTACTTCTCAATCACATAGTTCCTCAGTTTGCCTCCCCGCTTGCCAACAGCGCTCGGCAGACCGGACGGTTACCCATCCAAGTACTAGCCCATCCCGACAGCGCTTAACTTCGGCGATATGACGGGAACCGGTGTTAACACTGCGGCATGGCCGTTGGCATTAAAGAAACTAGACTCGTTAAATTTCTCGACGGAACAAATTCTCTCCGTGGTCACAGAGTCATTGCAGAACCTCCGTGCGATTGTCTTTTCCTCACTAGAAAATCTCTTTTTTCCCAATGTTCTTTCAGCTTGCCGAAAAAGTGGGAATGGCGTGGTGTAAGATCTGTACCGTATGGCGATGCTTCCGTACCTCACGTCTAAAATGTTCAAGCAAAGCATACGATGCGAGTGCCGTGTGGTGTGTAGGATTGTCGTGCACAGAGTACTCATTTATGTCATAACGTCACTAGTAAGACAGCGTGTGTAGACCGACATTCTGAATGCCCTACATACGTACTGGTTGACTAAAATGAAAGAGCACCTGCTCACCGAGGTTCAGTGTGACCGTGACCTGTAATTACCGCTTTGCAGTGATATTTCGTAGATATTCTAACACATTAATGTGGAACAGATTTACGCTGGAAAAAAATTAATTCTGATTTTTGCCATCAGATGGAAGTCGGTGATGTGAATGCAAGAAAGACGTGTAGAAATGTTTCCACGTGCAGCAAGTTAGAAACAGGACGTGGGCAGAGAATGTAAAACAAGTGAGAAGGGCATTATTAACCGCTGCTTAGACACTTTGTTCAATATGACTCCCGGAGACGTCGACCAGATACTGTACAGAGCGTAATATGCATCTGGTAGCGAAAATTGGAACTACTACTTTTTCCAGCATAAGTCAGTTCTGCATTAACGCATTATAAAATCTACAACGATTCGCCGCCATACGATAATTACAGTCCACACTGGACCTCTCTGAGGATCTATAATTTAATTTTAACCACACGGTACCTTTAACCACCGAGAAATGTCGTTTCTGCCAGTTTGTAAGAGTGCAGACTGTGGAATCACACTTCATCATAAAAAGAGCCCCACTTTCAGTTTAGCACCGTCTTAAACGACACTTTTTCTGTAATATCAAAAGCCATTATAAAATAATTAGATAAATTACCTCGATAACATGGTTTTGTAGCCTTGTTAATCAGATTCAGCTTGGACTCTGTGAGAGCGTTGCTCGTAGTTAGGCGGGTGTTGGCTGTGTTCTGGTAAGCAGCACTTCATGTGGGACGGGATTAAATGACCGTCGCACGCTATTTGCTCATAGCGTAGCTGTTCCTAATCCGTTTGGCACGTGAGTGCGAGACCGCTGATATTGTTGCACTTACTTCGCGTTAGAAATGTCATTATAGCCCTTCACCACGTAACAGAAGGTTACGAGTTCTTCTTTCAAGTGGTCTGAGCCAGCAGTACGACCTCGGATTGGAGCCATAGGTACTTGCATTTATGCGTCTTTCAGAAACATGACACACGAAACATAATTAGTTAAAGCCATGTTAAATATAAAAGTTCCTTCTCTCATCATCATTTAAGTTTACCGTTTAGTATTGTCTGCTGCGAAATAAAATGCAACCATGTATGCTGTTGAAATAATTTTTAAACAGGCATAAGATAAGAGCTGAGCGTTTCATAAAGAACAAAAGAAGGAAAACACAGGAGGTGAAAAAGATAAATCATAATACTGCTGCAGTAAAAAACGTTGCCCAACTACGAACCACATGTATCAGTTTTTAACTGGTAATAAAACAAAGGTACAAAGTAACCGGTTTAACGTCCATGTCTTTCATAATATTAGAAACACAAGTAACTGGAAACGTTTGTAGAACTAATTATGTTGTAAAATTTCTTCCCGTTAAGATTTATTTGAATCAGTTACTAGTGTGCTCTCTCTCGCAATATGTTGGATGTGTAGCTTTTCGTTAGTGTACTGTAGTTAACTGTGTAACTATTGGAAAGCTTTGGTAGACTCACAATTGATCTAAGACCTTTGCTTCCGCCAAATGAACATCATTATTACGGTAAATATTTGTATCGACCTCATTATACGATATTATAAACGCTTTCTGATAATTCAACACAGTGAAATACAAATATGTTGTCCTCAAAAGCAGAGCAACAAACAACTGTCTTTTACAACAAAACGTATCTGTATCACTCATGCAAGAACTAACATTCCAAGGTTTTTAGATTATTTTTCGTGTTCATCGAACCTAACGCAAGCTCTGTTTTAATCGATGTGACATACTTCATATCTGCAGTGGGTATTTTTCTGACAGAACTTATCAATAGTCCGTATGTTATGTCATAGAGATGAGCATAGGCAATGCCATGTTTGGTGGTCAGTACCATTGCTGTTAGCAGTGAGTTTCAGAACTGAGTAAAAGAGTCGGGTGTTGGTCACATTACTGAGCGATCTCGAAATTGGTAACTGAGCACACAGATAAAGATGCGTAGGATGCTGCATTTTGGAAATATGATTGATCTGAGAGGTATGAATATTTTCAGATAATGTTGTTGCTGCATTGCTTGTATGATGTGTTTGGAAGAGGCAATGTTTTAGAATATTTCGATTTTGATTGCGTTGGTTGGTCCGATTTTCGCAACGTTAGTAAGCAAATTACACTCACAGTTTATAATTTTAAAACTCATTTACCATTCCAGTAACGAATTTGCAGATGAAGTCATATTTTTGTTAATACGACGTTTGTAATCGTTAAGGTATCATAATTTTACAGTCTGGTTTTGAGCATTCAATAAATTTAGTTTAATTTCTTGCCCGTCTCGTCACGAAATTTTTTTCTTGCAATAGAGTCGTCACATTGCACTGAGCGGAACAGAGATACTAAAAATAAAGAGTGATCTGCTTAGGATAGCTGCGTGGCATTGCATCGTACTTGCTCAGCGCTTTAATTTCTTGAGCTGGTTTGCTGCATTTTAGTGTTGACCACTTTCGAGTAGTACCGAGTTTCCGTTGCTGTGGGCAGTCCCTATTAGGGTCACGTGAACATCAGTAAGGAAACAATAAAATCATTTAATCAAACGAAACTGTACGGCTTCAGAGACCTCTTCGAGTCTCAAACAACTAGGATGTATATATGCAGACTGAAGAGACGAATTAAAATATGTACCAAGACCAGGATTCGAACCTCAGACTCCTGCTCACTTGGAAGATGCGTCCGGGAACAGTGACTGCACAAGTGCATGTACTACCTGAGCACACTTCACAGTCAGGCGTTACGTATCAAAATTATTAGCAGGTTCAATTTAGATAAAGTTCAGTGCAGATCTCATTTCTTATGTAGATATTTTTGTTCTTGCAGAGCAGAGTTAAATTCGCATAAGTGTCGTTTCATGTTTTAAATTCTGTTTTGTCAGTTTGAGTACGTAAATTTACAGAGCGTTTTCACAGAAGTATTTTGGACATCTATTATTACAAAATTCGATTTTTAATTTTATGAAGAATTTTTATTCTGTAGGCTTTGTATGTTGGCTGCAAGTCACGCACTGTGACGTCACATTGTAACGCTGTTCTCTGCCCGATAGAGAATTTCACAAGATAGTTTATTCAGACTACAGTTCCAGGGTTTTGATTATTTTGGTAAAAGTTAATTCAAATACAGTTATACGGAATTAGATATAGTTTGAGGATTCTTTTCACCAGACAGGGTTTACGTAAGCACACCACTCGCATTATTCAGGATTACAATACAGAGACACACGAAGTTAAGAACAGGAGTCCAGCTCAGTTTACAACAACAATCCCACCATGTTACAAAGTTGATCAACGATTACAAACGCTAAATTGTTGCAATACATAAGCTTCTTCGGTGGAACCATCGCCCTGCGACTGGATGGGGCCATCCTGATGCTATGGCACCCGGTATACGTCATCACGTTACCAGTCACCCTCTTCAATATTTTAGCAAGAGTCACATGTAAGAAATCTGAAATCGTAAGAAGCCGCTAAGAACGCAGCTACAGAGTTCTTTCCTCCGCTAATCGGCTCTCAATCATAAAATCTCTTGAGATACGTCCGCCTTATTATTATTTCAGGCAGTCGCCGGAAGTAATTCGTTACCCTGATTTGTCTTGCTATTATTTTTATTGCATCCATGCATGATAAGGATTCAGAAACCTTTTTGGGACGTAGGGATACTAACCTAGTGCAGGTGGCGTCAGAATCTGGGTACACAGAAGTTCAGCGCTAACCTGAGATGATAATGTTACGGATCCAGACATACTAACGCAAAAGGGTCACTTTGACCTCAGTACTGGGCCGTCACTGCAGCTCAGCCATTTCCAACTCTTCTTTACCTTTCACTGGTAGTCTTAAAGTTTAAAGAGTTACATGCTGCCATGAAGAAGCTAGGTCTTCTGTTTCTACAGCCTTGTAATTACTTGGTGAACTTTATCTGGTCACTGCATTTTTGTAGATATTGCTGTTTAGTATTTGCTTACGGCGGGACTGTGTTTTATACTGCTTCAAATAAGCTCACAGGACAAAATATAAATCATCCGGTTAAAAGAGCACAGTGTTAGCTTTGGAGCGCTGTAGATTGTCTTTAACTGATATCAAGGGCTAATTTGATCCTCGCACGCTGTCGTAGGTCATGGTAGTGAAGTGATGGGATCTGTCGGTCGGTTGTATGGAATCAGCGAAGTAAGATGGTCCAAGTGAAGAAGCGACAGAATGGCACAAAGGAGCTGTCGTGTTTCGACACGTCCCAGACCAGCGACAGTGAATCAATTTGCCCAAATGGTTAGTGTACTGACGCGGACTGTGCAACCTGTCTTGAAAAAAAAAAAAAAAAAAAAAAAAAAAAAAAAAAAAAAAAAAAAAAAAAAAAAAAAAAACTGCGTATCACAACGTGTTATTGACAGTCTACAAAACCCGACAGAAACAGAAATTGCTGCCGAGAATGAATGCTGGTCCCTAGCAACCATGTTTCCAGCGAATATTGCGGAAAATTGAGTTTCGCGGCGCGTACCTCGCAGCAGATCATTGGTCACAGCATCACATTAGTTTGCAAGTCCGCGATGAGCCAAATAGTACAGAAACGGGGCTGCAGCTGGCAGGACCGCGTGTATTCTACCCCGAAAAGCTGCAGTTTTCCCTCTTTTCAAATGATGGAACGTGTTGAGGGCACCAAGACCAAAATCATGGAAACCTGGCCAAAATTGTAAAATCTGCTCTAATACGGCCAAGAAATGGGTGTGATGGCGTTTCTGACACTTCTAATAACGAGTTTCATATCAAAATTGAAAAATTCGAAAAGGCGGATCAAATATAGCGAAAAGAATCTAGAAAAAATAAATGGAACAAAGAATTTTTCGTGACCACTTGTAATTTTAATGGCGAACTTACCAAAACTGTCTCTCCCTTACTGCAGAAAATATATATTACTAATAAAAATTGAAAGTTTTGTGTTTCTTGTTCTTAAACTTCTGTTCATACTTTCTCTTCTTCCACAAAATCTGCTAATTTGTAAGTTTCCGCAGCAGGTGCCAAAAGGGCAACAACTTCCGACGACAATGTTGTCATTTTTCTCAGCGATGGTTCCCGCAAAGAAGTACATTTAATATGTAACAGTAAAATGTAATTTAACAAAATTAAGTATATCTAGAAAAAATATTAAGGCTATGCAATAATCTAATTAGTTCATATTTAAATTTTTATTAAATATGAAACATATTGTTATGTTTAGTAATTATAATTTTATTTTTAATAGCTTATTATAAATGTTATAGAAATACCAAATGAGTGATTATATGTGCGTATTGTTTACTTCGCATTTAGTAAACTTTTCAATTCTATTTTCGGAGTGTAAACAACGACATTTTTTCAGCTGTTGCTTGAGAAACGGCTCAAAGCCGGAACTGCTGCTAGTAGCAGGATTTTAAGGATAATTCGTGAAGATAATAATACGTACATAAGGACGGAGTGAAAAAGATGACGGAATGTCATGAAATGTAGAACTTCTCTTTTTGCAGCTAGCTTTTTACAGTCTCTCTCTCTCTCTCTCTCTCTCTCTCTCTCTCTCTCTCTCTCTCTCTCTTCTTTCTCTTTGCATTCTGGTAAGAACTTAACTAACAATTAAATAATTGTAATCGTAATTAAGTTCACACCTTCTTGAGTAGCCTCTAATTAAGGAAATTTCGTATAACAAAAATATTACATCCGAACGAAATTCGAATTTCGGAAGAATTAGCTGGCAGCAGACCAGAATTCAATAGTCCCAATACAACTCTAGCCAACATGTTAAAGGTAACTTCAAAATCGAACATTTTCTTTTTTATAGTCACCTTATCGAGATCATGACCCTGTGTGCGACACTGCCCGCAGTTTGTGGAGGGCAATTTCAGGCCAGAGATGGTTCTATGACCTTTTAGAGTGTTTTTTGTGCCATGACTTCAGTCTACTTAATCAGATTACCGAGAACATGAAGTTGGATGTTTACAGTGACCTCTCCCTGGTACTTCTTCACGATGCATGTTGTGCAGCCACCCCAGATTTTCAAGATGAGAATTCCGTGTCCACAGTGTTGTATGCATACGTTCCTCATTGAGTAAGACTCGGGCTCTCACTTGTACAGTATCTCTATTGGCCCACTTAATGACCAGTTGCTAACCGCTTAAATTTGTAGAGGACTACTGGAAGAGGGAGTAAAGCGCAGCAATTATTTTTATCTCAGTTTCGTAGCTCTACGTGACCTGGTTATTAATGAGTGGCTACAGCCGGATGAGGCAAGCCCAAAGAAACTCGCGGTCTCTCTTCTTTGCTTGAGGTCGTTGCCGAAGAGTGACAAATTTTTTGCCCGGCGTGTTAATTTTGTGCAGCAGGTGTAATCTGCTGGTGCCCGCTTTGGCGTCTGGCGCGCAGCCGGCGCTTCGCCGGCGCCTACTTTCGGCAGGCTGGAGGCGGCGGCTCTCGCCTCGAGCGCGCCCTTTGAGGCCGCCCCGCTGGCTGCTCCGGCGCCGGGGGCAGCGCATTCTGCGGCGCCGACTTCCGCCCTTAGGGCCGCCCCCGCGCCGGCGAAAGGAGCGCCCGATACCGCGCGGCCGCCGTCCTTTCAGGATCATCGCTATTCAGCCGAAGAGAACCTGAAGCCGCTCCGCAGCAAGTAGTTAAAGGGCGGCCGACTTGCCCGCGCCGCCACTGATGCGCCCAACTCCCCATCGAGCACTACGCCGGCCCGCTGAGTGCCTTGCCTCTGATCAGCCACATTCGCAGGCACTGCTTTCACCTCAGTTCTAATCTTCCGACTTGCTCTCAGCGTGAGTTGGGTCGGCCTGGTCCTTATCACCTCGGCAGTTCCATTTTTTCACCCCTGCTCACCTCATTTATGGGCGCCCTCAAGAAACTGCACAAGGTTATTAGTTAATCCGTGAAGCATTCAAACAAGTAGCAGAAAGGGATCCTCCTTTAGTACACTAAAACACTATCTTATCTATTTCAAGTAAAATGCGAGGGCTGTCATAAAGATTTAATTATCATCTCGAAACAGTAAGGTTATGTAATTCATTCTTGTTTATTTGCAAGTGTATGTCTGCAGTTCCGGAAAACACTGAAACCTTCGTCCCACGACACCGTATAACGCAGCCAGCGGCCTTAAAAAAATGGTGCAATCCATGGAAAATTTAAGAGCGGCTGCGTCTTTCCTCTGGCGGCGTGCTACCGGTCTGTGTGTGCCAGGACAACAGACGTGTACCTGGAAACGAACAAGCAAATAGTAATTAAATATAAAATCATCTGGGTTGGTCGGACGCGTCGTATTCCCTTCTAAACTAATCGATGTTTCGACCCCTCTGCAGGGATCTTCTTCTGGATGTTTCGGTATCCACTATTGCTAGAACACTTTAGTGACAACGGTCACGAAAGCCTGCAGACTTACATAAAAAGTAATTACATAGCTTTAATTTCTCGAGGTGCCAGTTAAAACATTATGACGACAACTAGAACAAACAAATAAGAAAACAAACATTGTCGCAAAGGCCTTGAAGCCCTAACTGTAGCCTCGGGCTGCCGTGTCGTCCTCAACTCTTAGGCGTCATCGGATGCGGATGCAGAGGGCCTTGTGGTCAGCACACCGCTGACCGGTGCCACTGCTTGCCAGTCAAGTAGCTTCTCAATTGGCCTGAGCGCCACCCCGCTTGCGACTGCCGTTACAACTTCACAAATTTTTAATGCACCCATCTTCGATTAAAGGGCAGAAACAGTGTGATACATCTGCCCCGACAGACTGGTTTTAAGCAGGCTGCAACTCCTTCAAATACCATACAAAAGATTTTCGTATTTTCCTCCTCACTACACGTGAACTTAGTCCTACAGAAAAAAATGAATAAGACATTTTCATCGCAAAATTAATGTAGTTAAATTTTGTATTGGTTTACTTTTTTGCTTTAACTATGTTAAAATACCCGACAAAATGGTCCTGTTCATTTTTTCTGTAGTGCTAATACTTTGTGAATAGCGAGCGAGAGAATATGAAAACCTTACATGTTGTTTCTGAAGATGTTGTGGGTTGCATAAAACGCATTGCTAGGGGCAGCTGAGTTACCCTGTATGTGCGAAAGTCCTTGTTTCCACTTGTCGGTTGAGCATAGGCCATATTACATATTTCTTTGGCCATATATTTTTTCCATTCTTATCGATCTTCAGTAGTTTCTGTGATTCTCCTTTTCCCCCTCCTTTTCAAGATGTAAAATTCCTTTTTGTCTTTCTGTCATGGCAGTTTGGAGACATCATTTAAGATATGGGAATGAATTATTAGGTATCGATTTTAGTTTTGTTTTGTATGATCAGGTGTCTCATCTAGGCATATTTCGCTCACTGTAGTCTGCCACATGTATCTTATTTTTCAGCTTGTTTGCAATGTCTTATTTTTCTTCGTTAACATTAGCTTGAACCCAGCCAGTGGTGGTGGAATAACGCTTTTGGAAGAAAATAGTACAAATAAAATAAGATGTTTGAGTAATGACAAAGATGCTCCGACTCGCTTTGATGTTGGGACTCATTTCTTGATGCCTTATTGCTGCCCAGGGAAGTGCAGAATTTCAGCTAGTTTTCCATTCTGCAAATGATATTGAGAATTTTGAAGAGAAGTGGTAAGATTTCTAAAATAAGCGAGTTTAATAATAATAATAATAATAATAATAATAATAATAATAATGAAATGGTAGAGCTGACGAGAAACAACTTGAATAACTTATCAGGTATGAAACCTACAGTGACATTGTACTACCGTGACTTTGGCGTAAACCAGTGAATGTGGTTCAAGACATTCTGGATACTCTGGAGGGAGGGGGGGAGGGTGCCAAAAGATGCCAATGAGCACTAGACAACCACTGTTATTGATGATATATCCATCCTTCAAGGACAAGGAACCACTTTACTGGAATCAGAACAAGTTATCCACCAATACATCTTCAGCCCTAGACGCATAGAAAATGACCGATTTGAGATAAAATACGAGATATAGCACAGTGAATTCATTTGCTGCGTTTAATATTATAACAATGAAATAATAATGTCGGAATAAAAATTATTTACTGAAAATTGTAAGAACAACACATTACTAGATGACTGTGACCTACACAAGAAAGTGTTTAGGATTGCACTACAAATCAGACAAATTAGAAGAGTTGGAGAGAAAGCTGGGTAAAGCTGTTCGTTTCATAAGAAGCACAGAGGTCTGAAAAAAATAATGATAATATAGAAAAAATTAACAGAAACAATAAAGAGAGGAAGACATATTTCGAGGGCATTTAAAGAGAATGAATAGGTATTCAGCTGTCTAATTTTAATTCTGCAACTTTTACATTATGTGCTCACTTTCAGATCGTCTACATCGCCGTTTACTAACAACATAACTGTACAATAAATCGACACCTAATGGCTTGAACATAGCCTGTAAGGTGAAATTTGCCAATCGTGCAAGGTATAGTTTGTTGTGAAAGAGAAGCCGCGGTGGAAAGCTTGAAAATGTCCTTAATTCAACTATCAGTGGAACATGAAAATGCTTTTGATATGGGAAGTTAAAAAACTACACACTGTAAAAGAAGTAGTACCAGAAGAACCGAAAGGGTTGAAATCGGATGGAAGTCAGAATTGCAGTGCTAAGAGCAGTTGTCCATATGGAGAATCCGTCTTAAGCATCAATTGAATTAATTTAGAGAAGAAACGCGTGATATATTGGATTGCGTTGTATTTGAACCGGACTATCCGCAAACAGAGGTCTAATCACTTAAATATACCATCGCATTATTGGAGACCAGATTGTCAGTGATCCACCTTGCTCCTGATACTGGAAAGCCAGTACAGATGTACGTAAGTGAGATGGATAAGCGGCAACTGTCCTCGAAGACTTTACAAGTGGTCCAATTTGTTTCTTGAAGAAGGACCCACGAAATAGAAGTTACGCTGTCTCTCGATAATACGGACACAAGAAATCAGATTTTGATTAACTATCGGATTTACAGCCTCTCGTGATTACTATATTATTTAACAGTATACTGAAATTTCCACGTGAGGACGTGTCCGGCACAAATTAAAACGTTAAAACCTGCTCAGAAGTGTGATAAAAACATAACTAACAACCTGCTGCTCTCAGTTTCCGCTACAGCGCTGCTGACTCCGATTTAATGTAATCCCGTTCCCTTTTTGGATTTTTTTGCCGACGTAACGCGGTCCTCTGGTGTCTACCGCCGTATCAGTGGTAGCCCAGTGGTAACAAGTACATGGAGAAAAAAGAAGAGAGATGAACAACAAAACGCATTTAGGAGTATCAATCATCAGCCGATATTCACTCGGGAAGCTGCCTCTGATACATCAATTGTTATTGTTAATTGGGATTTTCAAACAACGCCCAACTCAATTAAGCGCATTGTCCTGTTTAGAGCAGTTCGACTGGCTAGTAGCAAGGGGGGGGGGGGGGGGGGGGGGGAATCAGGTGGCCGTGGTTTCAGCCTGCCGGAGTAAGCGCCAATCGTGGTCACACAGGTTTTACAAACGTGTGGGGGCAAACATTCCACTGGCTGGTGGCCTAAATCGAAATTTACGTAACTGATGACAAAACAAAAGCTAAAGGTAGATGTCCATAGCTTGGACATTTTCATCTTTACCTGCATCGGGGAAAGCAAGATGAAACATAACAAAAATGAACACACATGCATACACAAATTCGTGTTAGAATAATTATAGCTCAGCAAATAAATGGCAGTTCGGCAGTTTTAAATTAATGCACAGTCTTTTGCAGTATTAATGGCCATGCTATGGCTTTAAGGTAGCAAGCAATTTAAAACTAATTTAAAGGTGGCTATTCACAACTGAGTCTGATTGTGTGAATAGTTGTTCTGTTGGTCTAGACGGACATTGACACTGCAATAAAGGACACCATTATCCTCGACAAATACAATACAGGATGTGTGAATGCAGAGGCTTGCGGTGGTAACACCGACAAAAAAGCTCTCGGGATTCTAGCCGCTCCTAGTGGCTAAAATTTCACCAGCTATATGTCACGCACTCCATTTCTATTGTCAAATGGTATGACTGCCAGTGGACTGCTGGTACGCCCGGATGTGACGTCACTGGTGCTCACTCGCGGCCGGCGCGAAAGACAGGGCTCGCGGTGGTAACACTGACAAAAAAGCTCTCGGGCTTCTAGCCGCTCCTAGTGGTTAAAATTTCACCAGCTATATGTCACGCACTCCATTTCTGTTGTCAAATGGTATGACTGCCAGTGGACTGCTGGTACGCCCGGATGTGACGTCACTGGTGCTCACTCGCGGCCGGCGCGAAAGACAGGCCTTGGTGCCTACGCCACAGCACGAGACACTGATACCAGTAGCCGTGTCCGCCGGGGAGCAAGTAACTGTTTCAGACGAAAGTGGTTGAAAAATCAAAGGTTTATTTGCCATTGACGTAGGTTTCTATATTTCTAAAAATATCTTTCTTCAGAAGGAGTGGGCCTTGTTACATCACATGATGGTACATTGGATTAGATGTGGCCGAGCGACTCTTCTCATATATAAAACTGACAAAGAAGAACTGTCCCAAGCCACGGCTCTACATAGCAGCCGGATTAAATATAGCGTATTTCAGAATGAAACTCACTAATAAATGTCCACAGGTAGAGGCTCTTGTCAGCAGGCTGAAGTATTTGCATAAGCTACGTATACATCATACCAGAGATTAAGGACAAGTGTGCAGTTAAAAATGGCTCTGAGCACTATGCGACTCAACCTCTGAGGTCATCAGTCGCCTAGAACTTAGAACTAATTAAACCTAACTAACGTAAGGACATCGCACACATCCATGCCCGAGGCAGGATTCGAACCTGCGACCGAAGCGGTCACTCGGTTCCAGACTGTAGCGCCTAGAACCGCACGGCCACTCCGGCCGGCCAACTGTGCAACAGTCCAAAGGAACCTTGCATCCTAATCAGAATAACACCTCCACTGCAATATCGTATTTCTCTGCCGATACCGGGGAAGCGACTTTGATGTAGAACGTCTGACTCGTACGGGAATATACATAATGTATGTACGAATGCAGGTCGTAGACGCATGGTTGACAACATATAGAAGTTTGAGTCTCGCATGAGTCGTGCACGGATAGCCAAATAACCGACACAGTAGCTCAGCGTGTTTGGTCAGAGGATTAGCTGCCGTCTGTTATAAGAAAGCTGAGCGAAGGGATCAACAAAGAACTGTGAAGGGTGTCATGGGATGTCCGCCTCGAACAAATGCAAGGAACAAAATGAGATTTAAAAAATTGGTAAGGCGACCGCTCGCTATAAGCAGGAGAACCAGGTTCGAGTATCGGGCTGGCACACACTTTTATTGTTGTCATTCCATTCTACAGTTGTCCTTATTCGCAACTGCGAATACATTTGATATGAATGTGAGTCCATGTGACTACGTACAAGGGACTGATGACAGCTGCACTGTTAACTGGGATGTACAATAAAAAAGACAGATGATATTACGGCCGATGCTGACCTCCTTTCTGTCCTAGATTACAGAAAGCTCATGGGGCACAACTACTGCCATTGTAAGTAGGCTGTTTAGGTTGTTATGATGGTAACGCCACGTAGCGTTCTATATGAAAAACACTGACTGTGCTGTGTGAAGTCTGTGGCTGGTTTGCATTGTTGGAATATTTGCTACTGTAGTGTTGGGCACTTGGATGTGAGCAGCGCGTAGCGTTGCGCAGTTGGAGATGAGCCGTCAGCAGTGGTGGATGTGGGGAGAGAGATGGCAGAATTTTGAGAGCGGACGACCTGGACGTGTGTCCATCAGAAAGAGTAAATTTGTAATATGATGACTTTTGCACAGTATTAAGGTAAATACGTTGCTTGTTCTTTCATTTACTAACTACGCCTATCAGTAGTTAATGCCTTCAGTAGTTAGAATCTTTTATTTAGCTGGCAGTATTGGCGCTTGCTGTGTTGCAGTAGTTCGAGTAACGAATTTTTGTGAGGTAAGTGATTCATGAAAGTTATAGGTTATGGTTAGTCAGGGCCATACTTTTGTAGGGATTTTTGAAGTCAGATTGCGTTGCGGTAAAAAATATTGTGTGTCAGTTTAGTGTTGATCAGAATAAGTAAACAGAGTAATGTCTAAGTACGTTCAGCTCTGCTCAGCTGTTTGAAAATCAAATAACTTAGAGGTTTATCAGCACTGTAAAGGTCCACCCCGGTAGCTGAGTAGTCAGCGCGACAGACTGTCACTCCAAAAGGCCCTGGTTCGATTCCCGGCTGGGTCGGAGATTTTCTCCGCTCAGGGACTGGGTGTTGTGTTGTCCTAATCATCATAATTTCATCCCCATCGACGCGCAAGTCGTCGAAGTGGCGTCAAATCGAAAGACTTGCACCAGGCGAACGGTCTACCCGACGGGAGGCCCTCGTCATACGACATTTCATTTCAGCACAGTAAGGCATTAATTTTGCTAAGGGGACGTTTCACCATGTTACAGACATATTGCCTGAAGTCCATGCAGCGTCGAATGAAGCAGAGCTGAAATGTATCTGTTCTCGGTCTGCTTAGTCAAAGGGAATGAAAATGGCTGGTTGTAATGCAAGGAAGGCTTCCGGAGCTAACGGAATTCCTGATACCTCGTTGCTCAGCAAATTTATTTTCTTGCGTGGCAACCGCTTCTTAAATTCAGCTCACACCGCACGAGTATTCCATTAGGGAGCTAACTAATAGCTGCACATGTGATATCACAGGTAACAGCCGCTATAAAAACTAGTGAGGGCCAAATGTGTAGCTTTGTGGGCGTGTTAGACGGCGCGCCTCTTGTGTGTGTGTGTGTGTGTGTGTGTGTGTGTGTGTGTGTGTGTGTGTGTGTGTGTGTGTGTCCGTGCGTGCGCGCGCTTGCTCGTATAGCAGATAGGACTCCGCGCCAGTGTAATTTGGATGGGGCACGGCCTTCGCCGGAAACAAATTGTAAAGCCGCAAGCCTCGGCTCTCAGGTACGCAGCGGTTCCGAGATAAGGAAACAGGCAACGTAGCGCTAAGTACGTAATACCAACAATTTGCCGGTAATAAGGTGCCAGCGCGGAGAGCCGCGCAAGAAACCGCGCGCTAATGGCCGGTAATTCGCGGTCGCGGTCGCGCTCGGCCGGGACCTACTAGCATCCTCCCCCACCTCCATGCCTCACATCTTTTTATTCCTCTCGCCGGGGGGAGGCCGGGCACACGAGCCGCCAGGCGTGACGGGACATTTCACACCTGGCGGCGCTCGCCATTAGCCCGGCTGGCCGGGGACCGCGGTTCGCTGCCCGCCACCCCGTGGACGCCATAAAGCGCGGCTTCTGGGTCAGGTGGCCGGCCGCCATAAGCCCACGTCTGCGGCGCAACCGCCGCCTGGCTTCACTGCGCGGTCGCCCGGACTGTTGGCAACACTCCCGGGGCTCTGCAACGTCACAGGGTGGAGCTGACATCGTGCAACTGACGGCTGACGCCCACGCGGAGTGTCCGAGCTGGGATGGAAAATGTTTAGGGTGGTCAAAGTAATGACTATTTTCAGATAACTTACGGGAATGCAACCGGGTCACGTCGTTGCCAACCGGCGATATTTCGACAAGGGCACAACCTGCCATTTTAAAAGGAAAAATGCAGCAAGTAAGCTCTGCGATTCCGCATTTCTAACCTCGGTTTTCAGAGAAACTCTCCAAATAAGACACCCACAAACAAACAGAGACATAGACAGAGAGAAAGAGAGAGAGAGAGAGAGAGAGAGAGTAAACACTTGAGCCATTTCAAACCAGAGAAGACCGACGTCAGAGATATCGAAAGCAAATTTAATAATCAACGCCTAAGGTAGCATAAATTCTGTCCCATTTTTTTAAGAGGGTGGGGGGGGGGGGGGGTGGGGGTGGGCAGGATTTGATGCACAATATGAACAAAAACCACCATCTCTATTTATCAGTTTACTAGCAAATTTAATTTCAACAGCTTGCTTAACAACATTGAATTATCTCCCGCTGATAGTAATAAAGGAGCGATATGTTTTACGTACGAAGAAACGTTCGACTGCCTAGATCGCGTAAAATATTTCTTAACTCAAGGCAACGGGTTTCGACCGACTTTTCTGTCATCTTCAGAACGGTAATAAACTGCATACGCATGGAATATTGTCTCACAACGTAACTTAAGACGTAATAATTGAGAAAAAGTTTTAGTTTGCATTACCAAAGCGGTCAAAGGTTCAAATCCTGCCTGGAGCATGGGTGTGTGTGTGATGTCCTTAGGTTAGTTAGGTTTAAGTAGTTCTAAGTTCTAGGGGACTGATGACCTCAGAAGTTAAGTCCCATAGTGCTCAGAGTCATTTGAACCATTACGAAAGTCGGAAGCGAAATTGTGCATTTGCATACCTTCTACACCTACATCTACATCAATATTGTGCAAATCACATTTAAGTGCCTGGCATAGGGTTCACCAAATCATCTTCGCAATAATTTTCTCTGATTCCAGGTTCTTACAGCTCGTGGAAAAAACGAACACTTGTATGTTTCCGTGCGAGCTCCGATTTGCAGTATTTTATTATGATTATCGTTTCTCTCTACGTAAGTCGGCCTCAACATAAGTAGTTTCGCATTCGGAATAAGAGGCTGGTGATCGAAATTTCGTGAGAAGATCCCGTGCAATGAGAAAAGCTTTTGTTTAAATGATATCCACCCCAATGCTGTGTGTTCCTTCGAATTTAAGTTGTTCGTAATAGTAATTCCTAAGTATTTAGTTGAATTTACGGCATTTAGATTTGACTGATTTATTTTTTAAGTAGTGAGAAGTAGAACTGCTCAAGCAAAGGCTACTTTTAACAAGAAGAAAAACATCTTAACATCTAAGAGCATCAGCCTTGAAATCAGGAAAAGATTTTTGAAATCATGTGTGTGGAGTGTGGCATGCTATGGGTGTGAAACATGGACTCTCGGGGCAGAGGAAGGCCAGAATCTAAATTCTTTGGAAATGTGGTGCTATAGACGCACGCTCAAAATAAAATGTATCGACAGGGACACACACGATGTGGCTCTGGAAAGAACACGTGAGAAGAGAAGCTTCTGGAATTTCATTGTTAAAAGAAAAGTTCAATTTACAGGCCATAAAGGACTCCTGAACACAGTAATAGAGGGATATGTCGAGGGGAAAAAGACCAAGAGGAACACCACAGCTGAGGTGCATGGATCAAATCGTGAAAGATGTGGGATGTAACACCTATAAATAAATGAAGAGAAAAGCCGAAAGACGCACAGAATGGAGACAAGCTGCCATTGTAGCTGTTGCAAACCAATCCTTGGACTGACCACTACAGAGGAAGAAGTTTGTTAAATCGAAGTCTAACGTATTCCTTTCAACACTTATGTGGATCACCTGACACTTTCCATTATTTAGGGTCAATTGCCAATTTTTGCACCATACACACATCTTTTCTAAATCGTTTTTCAATGTGTTTTGAGCTTCTGATGACTTTACAAAACGATAAACGACAGCGTCTTCTGCAAACAACCTAAGACGCCTGCTCAGATTGCCTCCTAAACCGTTTATATAGATAAGGAACAACAATGGGCCTATACCACCACCTTGGGAACCCCAGAAATCGCTTCACCTTAAAATATTTCTGTTGTGGAACGTGTTAACTTGACATCATGGCGTGAGGCTTAACGTAAAATGAACACTTTTCACAAGATAAGATTTTTAAGGTATATATGCGTACAATTCCACTTCCAGTTTTTGTAATGCTGAACTAAAACTTTTATCTCAAGTACTACGTCTTAACTCATGTTTTGAGACATATTCAATGTAGATGCGCTGTATACAAAACTGAAGATGGCAAAAGACTGTCGAAACTGGTTGTCTTAAGTAAAGACATATTTCATGCGATCTAGGCTGTTGAACGTCGTTTAGCATCTTCAATAACCCTATTCCAATACTGCAAGTTCAGGCCGTATTGTCATATTCCATAAGACGTACGGTGCCATGACAATGTTCTTCAATGGCGGGTTTGCTCGGATGTCGCAATTCTGAGTGCCGCATATCCTCAGCACACCCATCTCCACTGTCCTGATAGTTTCCCCAAAACACGACAAGCCGCAACTGCAAGGGATACGGTAAACACCCACCCCACTCAAACCAAGATCATCCTTTATTGGACCTAAATGGACCCAATCGCCAGCTAATGGTCGAAGAAAACACTTCACATCAAATTTTCGCAAAGTTAGCTTGCACAGCGCTTACTTGCTGCAGTTTTGCCTCGAAAGTGGCAGGGTGTGCTCCAGTCGAAATATCGGAGGTTGTGGACTACGTCACCTGGCTGCATTCCCGTAAGTTATTATTTGAAAATTGTAAATGTTGGGAGAATCGAAGGTCTTACAATGATCATTTTGACTTCATCCATATTTTGAAAATGTGAACGTGACTGTATTCATCATATAGGCAGTATGAACAAAAATTGACTCCTTTCACAATTCTGTCGTGTTTTATTGAATTATACGATACGTTTCTGAACTTGTCCCAATCGTCTTAATATAAGCGACAACCAAATGGAAGCGACAAGGATGGAAAAGAGTACGTAAACTCTTTATTATTTCAAAAGTAATCATGATAATCCCAGTATGAAATACGACACTCAGTAACTTAATGGAAAAATGCTTGCGGAACCATAATTATGCACAGCTGTCCACCTCTTCGTTCGAAACAAATCGACGGCCACGAATCTTTTTCTTCAGGGCTTCAAAAATATGGACTCGAACAGGGAGAGATCGGGACTGAATGGAGGCTGTGTAACGGTTTCCCAGCGAAACCTTAGCAGCTTAGTTGTAACAATCACGTTTTTATTTGACAAGGATCCGCTACTCATTGACTTTCTGGAACATGGTGCCACAATTACCGCATAGTGGCTAGTGTACATTTCGCCGAAGTTGAGACACACCATCAAGTTCTAACGCCCAGGAATGTTGACTGATGGCATCATTTTGTTGCAGATTAATGGCCGTCCACATTTTACCAAGATTGTTTTGCCTAAGTTGTAGAGGATTCGCTGGGAAGACTTTACACATCCTCCATAAAGTCCCTAACTCTCCCCATGCGATATCCATATTTTAGGAGCCTTGAAGAAAGACCTCCGTTGCTGTTGATTTTCTTAGGATAGAAGGTGCGCTCCTGGTTATAATCGTAGTTCCGTAGGCAACCGCAAACATTTTTCCATGAAGGCATTTACTGTCTGCACAGCGAAATAAATGTACCGTATTAACCGTTACTGCGATTGCTTTTGGAGTAATAGACATGTGCTTGCTTTTTTTTATTACTTGCAACTTGTTTTCATTTGACTGCACCGTACACATAATTTACTTCTACTCTTGAGTGAGATCAAACGCATCCTTTCCTGTTACCAAAGGCTTAGATGTTAGATTTATCCTTCCTGTCATCGTACATCAGGTCACTAAAGGCGCTCATTTGTTGCCACATTTCAAGACACTTCACATACATAGTTTAAAATGTGTGACCAAAGAAATACTCAGGTTTCTGACACCACGTAATCAAATTCACGCTTGATCATATCACTTTAAACCACATCCGTAAGTGGTTTTCGAATGTGTAAACAAATATGCGTCTTGAGTGAAGGATGTACTACGACAGTTAGGATAAACCAACGTTTGCCGGCGTTAAAATGGGAAAATTTTTCTTCCTTTATTGTTGGGTAAGCTTTTCACGTTTTCTTTTATTTTATTTTTAATTTACTGTTTTTTCATTATGTTTTCTGCTGATGATACACGAATTGCAAAACCTAACATCTAACCTTCTCGTAAGAGAAACAAGCATTTCACCTCACTCAAGAGCAGAAGTAAATATAGTTTTAGAGCGATTAAATTGTGTATTAAGATGATTTGCACCTGGTGAAGGGCCCACAGTGTCCGAAATGCATCGCGCAATTCAATGAAATGGTGTAAAATTGTGACTGAAAGTGTTTTATTGACATTACTTGTGGAATGATCATTTGAATACAAAAAATTCACAAAGATATATGTCCTGTACTGAAGGTAACAGGGATAAAACACAGGGAGCGAAAGACTATACTAGTCTGCATGATATGAGACACTTGAAAATAAATATGTGCTCTTAAATATTCTTTAATTCTGATTTCACAGTTTTTCTTAGTTCTCAATTACCACGTATTTCCCTTTCATAATGGAATGAAGATAATTAATTTTTTTATTATAGGAATTACATTAGGGAACCATCCTGTGCACGTGAAATATCTGAGCTTTTTAAGTGGGTAGGGTAGCAGTGCGGAGCAAAAGCATTGAAGCATTGCTATGTCGGTGTTTGGCCTGATCGGATATTTTTTGATTTGGACTAAAAGACTTGCATGAACAGCTTGTAGTCTACAGAAGTACTGCTTCCATAATTGTATATCAAACTGATATTGCCGAGCCGCTCTGTAAGGGCTCTTCCATAAAATCCATTCTGCTTTACGTAACTTTATATGAAATATCCTAGTGTTTTCAGTGTATACCTAAATAATTAAAAAATAATTATAAAAATGGAGACAATGTACGAAATTTTAATTTTATATTTGTGCTTCGATTACTTTAATCTCGAAAATATGTGATCTTCCTTTGCGAAAAGAACTGATACCTTAGAAAATAATTAAAATAATTTTCTAAATCAACTTTACAAAGTGGTTCTGGAACACTCCTTTTTGAGAAACCATTTGACAAAAATGTAGATCCAGGCTTACGTCATCTACGAAATCTACAAACTTTTTTATAGAAAATTATGAACAACTAGTACGGATTACTGAAAGTTCCTGACACGCATACTGTCTATTTGATTATTACAACTCATTCTGGTTATCATCCATTGTCAGGGAATCTATGTACAGCGATCGAGAGCAGAAGACAAAGAGAAATTTGCAGTTGTTCTCGAATGAAATGAGAGGTTGTATAAACTAATACTTACAAAAGATTATATATTACTTCGTTGTTCAAATCTTAAGTTTCCACCTGCTGAGGACAGTAGCATCAATGAAGTTGTGTATAAAGAAATACGTTAAGGTGTTTAGATGGGTTTATTCATTAAATATCACATTTATCGTAGACTCGTAAGGGAAATTTATTTCCTTCATTAATAACAAACTTATCTTTTTGGTCATCCACTCTCTGAACTTTTATTACTACATGCATAAAGGAGCTACAACAAACGGAACATTTTGTGACAGTCTAACAGATTTGCATTACAGAAAGGATGTACGTCTCATAGACTTGTTTGTATTCTTGGAGTGTAGCTATATATACAAAAGAAATAATTCGAGCCCACCTTTTCCTTTGTCATCAGTCATCTGATTGCTTTGACGTGACCCATCACGAATTCCTCTCCTGTGCCAATTTTTTCATCTCAGAGGAGCACTTCCAACTTATGTCCTCTATTAATTGTTGTTTGTATTCCAATCTCTGTCTTCCTCTTCAGTTTGTACCTTCTACTACTCCCTCTAGCACTATGGAAGTTATTCCCCGAGGTCTTAATAGATGTCCTATCATTCTGTCCCTTCTTCTTGTCAGTGTTTTCCTTATATTGCTTTCCTCGCCGATTCCACTGAGACCTTCCTCATTCCTTACCTTACCACTCCACCTAACTTTCAACGTTCTTGCCTGGCACCCCCTCTCAAATGATTTTATTCTCTGTTTTCCGGTTTTGGCACAGCCCATGTACCACTGCTATACAATGCTGTGCTCCAAATGTACATTCTCTGAAATTCCCTATCTCAAATGATCACGGATGAACACCTGTGTTTGATACTAGTAGACTTTTCTTGGCCAGAAGTGCCCTTTTTGGTGTATGAGCACTAATTTATCTTTTTTTGGTCCTTGCACGAAATGTGTGTTGGCGGCCGTAGAGTCGTTCTGCTGTGTTCAAACGCAGCTTAATAGTGCCTCGCGAAAAGAACGTCGTGGTCCCTCCAGGGTTTCCCATTTGTGTTCACGGAGAATCTCTGTACAACTTGCGTGCTGTTCGATCC
The DNA here is from genome assembly GCF_023897955.1 of Schistocerca gregaria. NCBI lineage: Eukaryota > Metazoa > Arthropoda > Insecta > Orthoptera > Acrididae > Schistocerca > Schistocerca gregaria. Next base: position 229,551,789 of record NC_064924.1, read on the forward strand.
TCCCGATAACAAATGTAGCAAAATGCCTTTGAACTCCCTCGATGTTTTCTTTTAATCCGAACTGCTGGAGATCCCACACAATCGAACAGTTCTCAAGAAAGGGTAGCTCTAGTGTTTCACATCATGTCTCCTTTATAGATGACCTACACTTTCCTAAAATTCTACCAGCAAACCGAAGTCGATTATTCCTCTTCAGTTCTTATGCTCGTTCCGTTTCAGATCTCTCTTCAACGCTAGGCCGAGATATTTAATTGACTGTCAAGCAGAATAATACTAATGCTATATTCGAACATCACGCATTGTTTTTCCTACTTTTATGCATTAACTTACATTTTTCACAATTAATAAAATATCTCGGGCTGTTATTCCGTGGTCAAAGCGATTTCACTTTGAAATCCGACGTTTCGTCCCAATCTTCGGAGGACATTTTCAAGGGGGATCGTATCTTTGTTGAATGTCCGATTCGCACCCTGGCTCGCTAATGACATATTTTTCTACATTTAGAATAAGCAGCCACTCATCAGACCAACTAGAAATTTTGTCTGTCATTCTATATCGTCCTACAGTAGCTCAACGACGATACCTTCCCGTATAGCACACCATCATCAGCAAACAGCCACAGACTTATTTAAGGAATTCCACATTAAGGAAATTTATTTCCTTTATTTGGCAATCCACTGTGATTACTTTTATTACTGTCTGCATGAAATAAAACAAATGAAGCATTTGTTAATAAGATGACAGAGTTGTAATAAAGAAGGGATACACACCTCTAAGACTAGTTTCTAGACTTGTATCATAGCGCGTTATACGTAAAACTGTTCGTGCGCCACCGTTACTTATGCCCAGCTGAGTTGTTATTCCATCGACGTCCCTCCCTTCAGTCACTCCGCTGCAGGCAGAGATGCCCTCCGCGGGCGGTCCGGAATCTGTCGTTGTAATGGGCTTACTGATTACTGGAGTACTTGGACGAGTTATCGTCCAGTGAATACCTCCATCTCCACGTCTCCATCAGCTCAGCTGAGGGGCCTTCGATTACGTTTCATTATCTGGCCGGATCGAACGTATCACGACGTTGATCTGAGGGGGGTCATCAAGCTGACGGCGGAACCGGTACAGTCTGTTGCTAAAGATGCAGCACACTCGTGAACACGGCTGTTTAAGCATCACCTAACCTCGTCATATCAGACAGTTTGGAAAAGTAGTGTACTGAGAAAAAATAGAGGAAGATTAGTGTCCAAAAACTTGCTGGGCACCATGAATAATCACTTGCTAATACACAGTCCGTTAGTACGATAAAAATACTTAAGCAGGCTTTTAATTATAATACACCAAGCATTCAGTAACTCAGATTTGACTTCACTGTCTTTTATGTTTCCGTACATAAAAATGAGTTCTTTAGACCAAATATGCGTCTAAGAAAGATTCTGTGTTGGTATTTCTTTCTTTATGTGTTTAGAACGAAATTATTTCGCTGGATCATATGCAATAAGATGGACTTCCATAAATTTAAGATACCGTATCACGTGCTGGGACGAGACCGTGGGTTTATAGCAAAGAAATTATAACTAATATCTGTTGTTCAGGAGTAAACATGGCCTGAAGATGGCGGTAATGTGTCGCAGGAACTACTCGTGGGATGGAATAAAAATATTCGCTAGATACAGCTGTGGTGGTACTTCTTTTTCCTACTGGAACTCCACCGACAAAGTTTCTGAGGTTGATCACGGATGCTTTCTGAGTGGTTTGGGTGAGATATCCGTACTCTGCAGTGGCTCGTTATATGGTTATTGTATTTTGTCTAATTTCTTACCCACAATGCACTGTAAATATCTGCATGTTTCTTGTTTGGAAACGAACATGCTTCGTTCACTAACCGTACTTGCTCTTGACGACAGTAATTCCCAGTTCACTCTTGGACCTCCAACCTGCATTTAGTATTGTTAGGTTTTGTCTCGCGTTTGTTACACCGGCAATGTCAAGTGCACGTTAACATCGAAACGCAGCTGTATAGACAGCTTCACTGATGGGAAGTTGGCCGATATGCAACTCTTGTATGGGTTCAGTAAATGCAGTGGATGAGCGGTGCAATTGCGCTATGTTGAGATGTTCCCGCCCCAATTGCAGGAATATGACAGTACTGTACTTCTGAATCTCTCAGAGGGCTGTTCCATTACTCTGAGTTGTACTGTACTTTTCGTGATTGGATATCACATAAATTTTATTGTTGTTAAGATGGTTTAACAGACACAAAGGAAATGAAGACCAGGTGTCCCTTTAAAGCAAATTACTCAGAAAATACACCTGAATAAAATACGATATTTCTTATGTGCTACTTGGGTTTACCATTTCTATTCCACGCCAACTTACGCGTTCCGCAAGCCATTTCGCAGTGAATGACGGAGATCTTTAGAGATTATCTTCAGGAATAAATTTATGAGATCACTTAGTGCCAAGATTTCTTATTTTTATTTTTGTATTTTTATTTATTTTTTTACTATAAATGTACACTCACATGTATAGTTGGCGAATTGTTTTGATGCGCAAACCTAAAATATTTATTTAACTTCTTTTCACTGGTAACAATGGGGAAAGATACAGCTACAATGTGAGCGTATTTGGATACAGTGCTTTGCACTTTATATGGAAGCTTTTCAACGTTTAGCCTGCCGAACAGGTTTTTTGTTGATGTCGTAACCCTCTACCGTACCCATATATCAAATGTGATACAGTTAGGCGATATTTTTCCTCACAATCAGAAACAATGTTTTGAGTTGGCAGCCGTACATGTTACACAGTCTGTGCTTCACGCTCGTAATTTTTGAAGTTTCTCGCAATCACACGAAGGTAGCTGCACATCGAAAACACAGTGAGCGCTGAACGAATATGCCACGCGATAGATAAAATAAGAGATTGTATCTTCGACATTTTTTAGTTTCGTAAAAAGACTTAAAAGAATAAATAAATAATATATACAAACTTTGATTTCCGTTAATTAATATTTCGTAACCCAAAGTTCCTTAAAATGTCAATAAACAGCAGTAAATAAGTATTTTTTACGTTTGACAATTTTAGCTTCATAGAGACCTGGTGTACCACGTTTGGTACATGGGCTACGGCTACTTTTGCCTGATAGAGACCTGCTGTATCACATATGACATATGACCTATAGGTCACGTATGGAGTAATAATTTATTTATTTTTACAAATTATTGGCTTTCAGTGATCTTAAGAAGTGAAATATTTCCAATTTTCCTATTATTTCTTTAAAAGTTTCGATTCAGGTCTCTAGAAAGTAGAAGTCAGACGTTTCAATGTTTTCTTAATGAATCCACTTACGTGTTCACTTGTTAAACAGTGTCTCCACGTCCAACACTGTTCGCATGTAAGTAGGCTAACATCAGGGAGCTATTCTGACGCCTATTTAGAAAAAAAAGTGAAATAACTTATTTAGTCGATACATATGCGACATCCTGCGCTGCCTCATACGTTCCAAAATGCCGCGATTAGAAACTTGGTTCTTCCTGGGTCAATACCCCGGGTTCTGTTGGTAATAGAAAAGAGGGAGCAAATTGTTTGAAACTTTTTGCATTTCATGTGGTCTACGATGATCCTTAAGGGGTTTGTGGAGCATCATTATTTCAGTGGCGTTTCCTTAGAAAATCCCCCAATTTTTAAAAAATATCATTTCTTCGCACCAAAACCAAGTCGCAGATTCCAAGACGTCTCTGCTCAGGAAATGACTGAAATTTTTATTTATTCCTCAGATCCAAGTCTCGAACAACATCGACATTTTATTGATATCTTTATCCGTTCCCGGGTTACAGAGGTTCAAATTTACCCTAAGCGTAAAACACACACTGAAATTCCGATGCGAGATGAAAACATAAAGTGATGTAGTACCGAGTGTCTCCACTATCATCAGGAGGTTTCTGAGATCCGCATGTTGTAGTACTGAAGCACGTCCAGGTTTTTTTGTCCACGCAAAATCCGGTCTGAGGAGTAAAATTAGTTTTCACCTAAGGAAACTATCAAAAGTTCACCAACCCATGAAGTTCTTTTCACATGAGTAGCATATCGTGCTGTGTAAGGAAAAAGAAGTGATCCGGCTGAAAAATTCCCCTATTTGAGCACAAGGAAACCGAACATTCTCTCGTGTAAAAGATTTTGACTGAAAAGTGATACACCAACTGCCTCGTTCTGCTTTCCTCGGCACATTTAAAAATTTTCACAAAAATTTTGGCCTGCAAATTACTTCGCGCTTTTCTGTGCTAAGAGAGATGGAGGCAGTGGCAGTGTGAGGGAAAGAGAAAGATTCAGTGGCAGTGAAACACAACCGACAGTGACAGAACACTGCAAGGAAGAGAGTGAAGGAGACAGAGTCAGTGGAAGAGAATAAAATCTCAGAAAAAATGAAGGTGGTTGAGAGGCTGTATGGTGAAAGACACAGTCTGTGACAATAACAATGAGGGAAAGAGGCAGTGATAGTGAGAAGAAACTTCAGCAGTGAGGATGAATGAACGACATAGTAACATTATGAGAGAGCCCCAGGGAGACAATGACAGCCAGAGGAAACAGTAGTAGTAGGAAAGAACGAAGGAGGCTGGCTGTGAAACCCGGAACAGTAACAATCACAATTAGTTGTGTTGAATGAGTGAGCGAGGATGGGCAAGTGGGACGGAATGAGTATGAGCGACTTACAGCGATGGAAAATGGCTGTAAGTAAGTAAAATTTCGGAGAGCTTTGGGAGCGAGAGGTGAGTTGCATGTTAAAAAGAGGACGAATGTGTTCATATGCCAAATTTTCGGATTTTTTTTTTAAATTGCTGAGAAGGTAGAATGAGGTAGATGGGAGCCAGCTTTTCAGTCAGGTCTTTTGAACAGGGGCATATCCGCCTTTTTTGTGTCACCATAGGAGTATCTATCCGCTCGTATTGATATATTTCAGATCTTTAAACGACCCCAATTTATTTTTTTATATTTCATTTTCTAACATAAAAGTAACGGAATATGGCGTGATCTCATTTAAAATATACTGAAAAATTAACTTCAACTGTCCATTTGGTGAGCTTTTTTCCTTACAAGCTAAATGCTCACCACCACTGCTCCAAAAGCTGAGTGCACTAATGCGCCTAAACATTTACCGCTTAGCTTTTCGCCCATTACAGCTGAACTACTCTGTACTCAGAACACCACTGGAGACTCACGCAAATTGCATTAAATACGTCTCAGTAATGTAAAGTCTCCATAATCAGCTTAATTACACTTTTCAGCAACTCGAAGAGCATTTCTCGCGGATTATAAGATTGGCAGGCAAGAGGGCCACCGAGTTGTGTCCTTTCTATCCTTGGCAGCTCTACCGAAGAACTGTAATTTTTAATCAAGGAATGTGGCACCGTGATACTATGTAAACGTTAAATAACAAAAGAAATCACAAGGAAATAAAGAATGTAATAGTACCAATACCCCCATTTTACCTAGACGAAACGAACTATGATAGTCACTGTAGACGTTTTCCCATTTCTCCAGATTGGTACGTGTTATCCTGTACTTGGGAGACATAGTTAAGTCTAGTAGGGATTATACCTTTCATTTCTGAACGAACATTCGAATGACGTAGAGCATACATTACTGTTCTATACTAGCATTTAGCGTCAGCTGTGTGTATGTTCCCATTCAAATTTTAGGCTTTCCATAGTTTCCCTAAAAGTAAATGTTGGAATTGGTTAGATTCGCCCGCGACGTCTTTCTCGCCTGTACAGACGTCTTCAAATATTTGTAGGCTATATTCCAATCTCTGTCTTTTCCTACTATTGTTATCTTCTACGACTCCATCTTCTACATGTCCTATGACTCTGGGAAATACGTCCGACTCCCTTCTTTATCCCGAGTTCGAGCTCCGTACTGATCGGATAATCGTTGAGGGGATATTAATTCCTAATCTTCTTTCCTTTTCTAAAAAAAGTAACCTGTATTTATGGTACTTCTGTGGATCACTCTTCAGTGAAAAAATTTTCGTATCTCTCTAACTAACAAGATCCTTTAGTACTATTTGGGCTCTCTTTTGGGCGATTGCTTGAGACTATACTTTCACAACCTGTGCACTCTGAGCTTCCGTTCATTGAGTTTTCTTCATTCATTTGCTACAATTTTCTGTGTTCGTTACCCATAACTAAGTACTACAATCACTAGAGATATATCCTGTATCCATTACTGTGTGGTATAGATATCAATTAGCGTATTCCGAGCAATAACAGAGTGCTACAAGCATTATAAGGGACATTTGTAGCCACTGATAATTAGTATAAATATGTGTGACTAGCCATTGTTGAACACTATAGATATCAATGGGTAACGGTTGTGTTATCTGCTCTCATAAATTTACAAGTACGTCACGGATCGTATAAAAACCGACAATGGAAGTCTGCTAGAAATCTGTAACTGGTGCTGAAGATCAAATAAAATGCCTTCTTTTATCCACAACTTATCATTTGGCATGTATGAATAACGAAAACGATTTATAGCACGTGACACAATTTATAAGAAAAAATTCGATTAGTAACACCTAACCTGACAAGTGAAAGTATTTAAGTAGTATTGGAAAATAGAGTAACATTATATCTGCCCTCGGAGAGTTGGTGCATGCTATTCTGTCAATGCAGCATCGGTTTCAGAAGTAGAAAGACATCCAAAGTGCTATCCCGGTCCTGGGGAACCCTATAAAAAAGTATCACGTGATGTTAGCTCCTTATGGTAATGCACCTGGCTACATCGCTGGAATCATTTCCATGAGCCGCGCGGAGTGGCCGTGCGGTTTCAGGCGCCATGTCACGGATTGCGCAGCCCCTCCCGCTCGAGGTTCGAATCCTCCCTTGGGCATAGGTGTGTGTGTGTGTGTGTGTGTGTGTGTGTGTGTGTGTGTGTGTGTGTGTGTGTGTGTGTGTTGTTCTTCTAATAAGTTAGCTTTGAACAATTTCGTTTCCAAGTGAAATTTGTTGTTCATGAAATCTGTCAGAAGGCTAACACACCCGGAAACATTTCTATGAGTATGTCTGCCATCTTAAAGGTCGTTAGTGTGTAACTATTCAATTTCCGCATCACTTTCGCATTCCTGGCCGATCGACTGCCCTCCCTACTCCACGATGGGCTGGAACATTGACCAATATTCAAGTACTTTCTGGTAAACATACTCCGCGATGGGTCTCCTGACGAAAAAAGCAAATTTATTTGTGGGCTGTCAAATTGGATCTCAGTTATAGGAAGTTTCTCACATTGTGTCTATCGACTTTTCCAGACAGGTAAAGCATCACTTCATCCTATTTTGTTTAGTCGCTAGAACAACTTCCACTCAATATAGCCATAAAATTCTGCCAAACTACCGAACTCTTTATGAGATCACGGGGCTGCAATGCCTTGCTGCTGTGCATGCACAATTTTCTCCGCAGTTTATGTTAAGCACCTACAGCTGTTAGCTGGTTCCCCTCGATGATTACGTGTGGCTTGAGGTCCTCATTCCAAGCTTCTTAGTTCTTCGTCCTAATACAGACGCTTTAATCCTGAATCCTGTGGTCTCATTTCTTTGAAGGGGTAGTGAGTGTTTTCTAGTTAGAAGAGCTAATCTCCTACGTCTAGTGTAATTTAACTGTGCGTTTACTCATGCGGTGTCCGTCAGAGATTTTAGAGACGACTAGACTACGAATCAGCAGTTTGTAGTTACCGTAGCCTCTCATTTCAGGCTGCACTTCCACAGCATACAACATTAGGCCACACAAAATCTTATTACATATATCAGCGTTACATTGTTAAACATTTAGTATACCTATCGTAAGTCGTAGGGAATCAATAATGAGCCTCTGCCAATAAACGGTTTCCTATATAGGAATGTAGAATTATCACATTAACAATCGATAAATCACGTCGATGCTGGGATGCTACACGAGGATCACGACAGGTTCCTTCACTGTGTCTCTCTCCAACGGAGCTGTTGTTTCGCCTCCCACTGTATTATCAATGTTGACGAAACAGCTCTTGCCCTCCTTCGTGAGATGCCCCCCCCCCCACACACACACACATAAAAACTTTTTGAGATACGATAGTAAGGAAAAAATATTGAAACGATGAATGAGAAGACATAAAACTTGAAAAGAAAGATCTATTTACTGGTTTGTTGAAGCCGCCCTCTGCGTACTGAATTCCGGTAGAGCTATAGATACTAAGTTCAATTTTTATCTTGTGCACACAACTGGTTTCGACATCTAAAGTCCTATTTTTAAGTGCTACACTCCTTCTACAGCTAGAATTGATGTTCACGACCATTAAGAACGATCATAGACCGTCGAATGCATTTATAGCAGGCGAAGATTCACTCACTTGCATTCGCTTGGTATGACCTATGCCTATTCGAGTCATATACAAGAGTTAAAGTGACAGAAATAGAAGAAAATAGAAAACATAGTAATCGAAAGTGTTACATTTTGTAAAACGAATTATGGAGAATATTCGATGTAGTAGATGCTGAAAGACTGGTGCAAGATAGAAAGAGGTGGCTTAAAATAATAGATTGACGATTTATCAAAAAACTGACGCAGACTAAATACCTCAGTGCATAGTTCACATTAAAAGTCAAAATTTGTGTGTCGAATAAAAAAAAAATTATGTGACTTATGCAACTTAAACTAATTTCACAGTAATGAACGAAACCGATAAGAGAAAGTATCGACGGAAGATCAGCTGAAGGATAAGATACCACATGTGGAGGTATGTTCGAGGATGAAAGTTTAATGCCAGGGCCTTAAGATATAGGTTACTACTGTAGCTTAGGAAACTGGCTTTAGCGTCATTCAAAATACTATTTCAGTATTGGCCACCAGATGATTCAAATGGCTCTGAGCACTATGGGATTTAGCATCTGAGGTCATCAGTCCCCTAGAACTTAGAACAACTTAAACCTAACTAACCTAAAGACATCACACACATTCATGCCCGAGGCAGGATTCGAACCTGCGATCATAGCGGTCACGCGATTCCAGACTGAAGCGCCTAGAACATTTCGGCCACACCGGCAGGCGCCACTAGATGTGTAAGAAAATCATTTAAGTTCAACGTAGAAACGTCTCCCTGCGATACAAAATCCATCCTCTCCGAATACGACTGCAGTGGCGTCATTTATGATACCATTTCAATATTGGCTACCAGCTGAGTATAGAAATTAGTTTCAATTAAACGAAGAATGATCTCAGTGCGATACCAAGTCCTCTCTTGCCGAATGTGACTCCAGTGTCTGAAAAGCTCCACCACCTCCTTCGGCACTACATTTATTTGATAATAATGTAAACAGAAGTTATAGTGGGAACACAAATATTACAGAATGATAAGCTGCCATTCTAACACCTGCTCGATGTGCAGACCATTTGAAATGGACATCTGTGTGAAGTGTTGGACTTATCACATATTTTTCACGTACACTGACCCTAGTGTTTTCCGGTTTTCTTTCGCTATATTTCCGTAAATTGTGCGACCTGCTCATGTAGTGTAATGTGCAGTGCGCTCTTTTTTCTATTATGGTTTTAGGGAGCAAAACTGCTACGGTCATTAGCGTCCAGTCTGTGACTTAGGAAAAGGTAAAAAAACGAAACTGGAAACCAGCAGCAATGGGAACGAAACTCTAAAAATTTGAGAAACGAAAAACAGAAGGAAAGCTTAAAAAAACTACTATAGAAGTGGGTTGGTTGTCCCCAAAAAGAGCTTCAAATGACTGACGTCATCTCACTGGCACTAAGAAACTCGAGAGCGCGATCAGCTGAGCGCGTGTCATCTCCTAAAATGGAAGATATATCAGGCGACAGTTGTAGACGGGCGCGTAATGGAGTAAAATAGGGGCACTCAATTAAAAGGTGTCTTTCCGTCCACAGCTGAGAGCAGTGGGGACAGAGTGGGGGAGGATCGCCACTTCAAAGATGTCGATGGCTAAAACGACAGTGCCCTATCCGGAGTCTAGTTAAAATTACCTCCTCCCGACGACGCGTTCGGGAGGAAGAGGTCCAAGCACAGGGCAGAGCTTTCACGTCCCGCAATTTATTATGGGGAAGTGTCGACCAATGTGCGTGCCACAAAAGGGCAACACGACGACATAAAACACTCGGTAGGTCGGCGAAGGGAATCGTGCGAATAGCTGACCGAAGAAGAGAGACTGCAGCCTTGGCCGCTATATCGGCCGCCTCATTTCCACAGATACCAACGTGTCCTGGGATCCAGAGGAACGCCACAGAGACGCCCTCCAAGTGGAGCAAGTGGAGGCAGTCTTGAATCCGGTGGACCAGAGGGTGGACAGGGTAGAGAGCTTGGAGACTGAGGAGAGAGCTGAGAGAATCTGTACAGATAACATACTGTATCCGCTTATGGCGACGGATGTATTGGACAGCCTGGAGAACAGCGTAAAGCTCCGCAGTACAAACCGAACACTGGTCGGGAAGCCGAAATCGATTCGGGGTGTCGCCAACAATATAGGCACTCCCTACACCAAACGATGCTTTTGAGCCATCAGTGTAAATAAATGTGGCTTCCCTCATTTGTGCACATATAGCAGCAAATGCCTGACGATAAACAAGTGCAGTGCGCTGTCTTGTGAGATGCGGGAAGGAGGGGGGGGGGGGGGGGAGGGGGAAGAGACAGACAGAAGGAGGACTCGAACCTCGGACGGGGGAAGCCGCGCGAACCGTGCAAGACGACTCAAACCGCATGGCTACCCCGTGCGGCAATTTGTATGTGATGATTGACGAGATATAAGAAAGAAGTTCAGTACTTCCTGAATCATAATCTTTATTTGTGACTCTGCCGCAGCTTGTAAGATTACTGGGCAATGGTCTTGTCCACGGGTCGGTCGAAATGTTTTTATTTGTTCAATTTTTGTGCTTGTTTATTCGAACGCCTGGTCCCCATCTCCGGCCCAGAGAACAGAGATATATAAGCAGTCGAAATTCGATGACCAGGAAACAGTGGTCCCCATGTGACGGGATAAGCTTTAGGAAAATAGAGATTTCTGTAAATTTTGCACGAGATTACAAAGGGCTCTTCACGAAAAAGTTGATGCATTCCTGGTATAAAACTAAAAGTGCACTCCTATAGAGAAAATCTATCCAGCTGTACAACCAGTATAAACAGAAGAATGAGATGAAGCGCCTGGTCTGTAATACAGTTGTACGCAGGATCACCAAATTCTCAAACCCCAAAACGAGAACACGGTGTACAGGATTGACCAGGACGGTTCTAGTCCGTATCTCGATAAGAGGCTAGAATAAGGTAAACATCACTGACGTCATATGATATATAACGGTGCTAGAATGTTTCTCTTCGTTATAAATAAAAAGGTATGATTCTTGTACCCCCTATCTGTAGCATAGACCAGACAATAGGAACTAGATTTAGATGTTTTTTTTATTTTAAATAAGAAAGTACGATTGTTCTAAAGGAGGTAATCCGTAAATGTCCATTTCCTCTACGTCACGATGAGAATTATGAAATTGTCTTAAACAGAATTTAAACAAAGACGATCAAAACGCTTTGTTCAGCTGCAAATAAATTTCAGTTCATAAATTTTGGAAATCATGAAACGTTTGTTTCAACGTATCTAATAAGATGATCTATTGGCTGAGGGAGATCTAATTTAAAGAAGACGCAGCTGGGTGGATACACTTGTTTCCTAAAAACACGTGTACTGCACAAAAACAGATTTAAGTGAAAATCGGAGAGAAGGTATCACAGTGAAGCACCCATAACGTCTCTAAGCTAAAAAGATGAAAACATCCATTTAAAGCAATATAAATCGATATTTTTGGTATTACAGGTGTGACAAGTCGATTGTAAGGATTTAAGAAATGGCTGTAATAGCTGAAGTAAAAAGTGTGTACATTTCTCACGATATAAGACTGAAACAAAAATGAAAACAACATAATTCCGAAAACTAAAAGTTGCGGACTTTAGTCGCAATAGTAAAAATCTATTCAGACGGTACATTAAACCTGCAAGATGCGGAATGTGCCATAAATGAGGATGTATACTAACGCTAGTTGTACGAAATTCGACAAATAATTGTGCTTCCATTGTAAAGTGGGTTGAGCGTAAGTCGGTCGTTAGTTCTACAGCAACTCTAATTTCAAGGGCCAGACAGTTTTTTCTCGTTAACGATCGTCCTTGTAACTGAATTCAAGAGGAAAGCAAACTTATACCACGTAAACTAACTTCTAGGGAGTGGACTGTGTGATGACAAGTGGATTCACAGCAGGTCACCTGCTACTGCCTGTGGGCGGCAATGTGGGTGGGGGTGGGGGTGGTGGTGGAGGGGGGGGGGGAGTTCTTCGTCTCACGGTGGAGGCTCGATCCGGCGCGGCACAGCCGGGCGCCGCAGTGCGTCGCGGAAATTTTCGGCGGCCGTCGCGCGGAAACCACAAATTAACAGAGAGAGAGGCGGAATGGCGGAGTCACTGGGCCGTGAGCCGCGATAACGCACACTTTCTGCACGCCGTTTTAATTCCCTTTTGCTCCTTTTTTTTTCCAAGCTTTTCTCCCTGTTTACGTCCTAGTCGGGCAGCACAGTCACATTCAATCTCGAGAGCAGTATCTCTCGTGAATCGTCACTCTCCGGCGACTTAAATTTGAACAGAAAAGAAAAAAAATCTTAAAACAGAAAGCATAATTAACTGTATCAGCGATCATCGTACATGACGAATCGTCTTTTTCTGTTATCGTTTTCACTTATGTTCGCTATGCCTTGCGAATCTATGAAATGTCAGTTTCTCCATGGGAGGAGGGGGACAGAGATACCCAGGTTTCACAACCTGCGACATCGTCGCGATAAAACAGTGACCCGTATATGAAATAAGTTTCCTTTCTCGTGAATCGTCACTCTCCGGCGACTTAAATTTGAACAGAAAAGAAAAAAATCTTAAAACAGAAAGCATAATTAACTGTATGAGGAGTCACCAGCGATCATTGTACATGACGAATCGTCTTTTTCTGTTATCGTTTTCACTTATGTTCGCTATGCCTTGCGAATCTATGAAATGTCAGTTTCTCCATGGGAGGAGGGGGAGAGAGATACCCAGGTTTCACAACCTGCGACATCGTCGCGATAAAACAGTGACCCGTATATGAAATAAGTTTCCTTTAATTTACGTCTATGGTCACAAACTTTTTGTTGACAGATTACCGGTTTCGGTCTTTAATGACAATCATCAGATCTGTTTCATAAAAACGAAGTCTTAATGTACTGCAGCCATAGTGGCATCGTCAAACGTTAAATGCGGAATCAGCACCAGCATCGTCAAATACATATAAATAACATCACATGCACGAGTCATGTTGGCAGTAGGACATTAGGACAGTGGTACATTAGGACTTTGTTTTTATCAAACAGGTCTGATGGTTATTAAAGACCGGAACCGGTAATCTGCTAACAGAAAAAATTGCGACCGTGGATGTAAATTAATGGAAACTTATTAGATATCTATATTCCGCAAACTACCTTACGGTATGTGGTGGAGCGTACTTTGTGTTGCAGCATCACTTTCCACTTTTTCTGTTCCGGTCGCGAAGTGGTAGTGGGAAGAACAATTGCGGGGAAGCTTCTGTGTGTGCTCGAACCTCTCTAATTTTACCTCCAATCGTCTGCTCATAACTGTGGGTTCTTTGACTGCTCTGCGAGATGGCTGATCGGAACTACAATATGTAAAACATTAGTTCACTTTATTGCAAGGATGCTAAATTTATTTCCTTCACTTCAAATAATCCATTGCCATAGGAATGTGTCGAATATTTACAACTGTATCTGAACAGCAAAGCATCACTTCATACAAGAAATTACAAACTCTCTTCTTGAATTACAAGTTTAACATTTACACAAGTACAGTTCCATTTGACACTTAAAGAGCACTAGCGCCCTAAGTAGATGATACTGACTGGTTCATTGTAAGTCTCCAACTTGGGCAGAGCGTGTCCATACTCGATTGTATATTGACATCTGTGCGATGACGCAAAGAGGGGGCATATCTTCAGGAGCGTCTTCTACTCGTCGTTGAAGATTGCAGTGAGACATCACTATTGTCTATGGTAACTGTGTGCGTTGCCGATTTTGGTGTGTCATCTCGATCTTTGGACGATGCGACGACATGCATGACCTTCTCATGAGATGTACTCTAGGAGGAGTTGATTCTTGCAGCAATGTACGCTCTAGAAATTTTAACACAAACCATACTGTGTCTCTTTGCCAATGGAGTTGGCTGAGCCTTTACATGACACTTTCGTGCTTAGTAAATGAACGTGTAGCGAAAAAAGGCTGTTTTTCTTGGATCTTCTCTATTTCTTCTATCAGTCCTATATGGTACGGATCCGAGACTGACAAACAATATTAAAATATTCGGCGAATGGAGTGTTCTACTAAACTGCCTTCTCTGTGGGTGCGCTACATTTCCTTGAAAGTATGCCAAGGAATCTCAGACGGGCATCTTCATAAGGGCTGATGACGGAGATAAGGGAATTGGAGAGAAGCGAAAGGAGTCATTGCCAGAGAAAATGGAATTGAATGAAAAAGGGGTGGATGGAGTGTGGGGTGAGAATGGATAGGATGTGGGCTATAGATAACAGAAAGTGTTGGATGAAAGAGAGAGCGAGATAATAGATACAGGATAAGTGAAAGTGATTAGATTTCGGAGATTTCGTATGTAGGGAGCAATCGTGACCCAAGACAGAAGGTCGTGTGGAACGATTGTTCGAAGACGGGAACATTGGCAAAGGCTGGTCAGTGTAGGAAGGGAGAAGGGTAGGTAGATAAAGACTGGGGTAGGAGTTGAATGCAAAGGTGGGTGAGATGGAGTGAGATACCGTGAGGAGTTTGCAAATTTCGAGCTGTAGACTCATTGCGGGAAACTGAGTGCTCCAAATTACTGTTGAATATGCAATTTTAAAAGGCGTTAAGAGGCTAAAAGCTTTTGAAAGGGTAACTGAAATTATATTTTAAAAGTCTCGAGTGAGCACGTGTAAAATGTAGTAACCAATGGTTTACGATACACGGAATGTCCCTCAAGGAATGAAAATATTCAGCTGTATAACAGGAACAATAATTCGAAGCAAAAGAATTTAGTAAACGCGGTCTCTAAAATCCATACCTTAAAGGCTGTGAGTACTTCATCTTCTACTGTTAGCTCCTTTCCATGTTTTAAAAAGTTGGGACTATAACAAAAAAAGTCCAGTAAACATGAAAAACGAGTGCATACTTTAAGAAATATGAGCATTTGTATAACTTATATTGTATATTGTATAACTTATATTTTTCTTCTGTTGAGGGAAAGCTCAAAGTTCTTAAGGTACCCATCTTGGAGGCCATTATTACTTCACAGTTTTTTCTTATTTATTCTTTCCCAAAATATGGAAAACAAATAGCCTGTAGTAGAAGAGGTTTGTTTCATAGTATCGAAGTTGAAGAAGTGTTAAGGCACACATTTAGAGCCCATGTTTATTAGACTATTTTCCTTCGAATGGTCTTTTCTGTTCAAATGGTTCAAATGGCTCTAAGCACTATGGGACTTAAAATATGCGATCATCTGTCCCCTAGAACTTAGACTACTTACACCTAACCAACCTAAGGACATCACACACATCGATACCCGAGGCAAGACTCGAACCTGCGACCGTAGCAGTCGCGCGGTTCCGGACAGAAGCGCCTAGAACCACCCGGCCACAACGGTCGGCGTCTTTATTGTCATATCTCTGAATATTGACCATTTCTCCTGGAACACGCTGTATATAAACAGGAAGTCGGAATAACGGAAACTGAGGACAGAAAGCTCATTTTCTTAAAACTTTCTACTGATGACGTTTGACTCTTGTTAAAAATCAATTAAGGACGATCACCTCTGGAACCAAATTGCCTCCAGAATGAAACTTCAGCCTGCTGCGAATTGTGTGTTGATACGAAACCTGTGACAGATTAAAACCATGTTGCTAGACCTGGATAAATAGGAATGATAGCCCCGCAAGTTACCTGGGATAACTTTCGTGAAGTTCGGAAAGCAGGAGAAGCGGTATTGGCAGAAGCGAAGCTTACAGGATGAATCGCGAGTCGTGCCTGGGTAGCTCGCAGGACAGCTGTTCAACGTCTTGGGAAAGACACTGGCCCTTTTCTGTTATTCCTTTTCTCTTTTTTTCTTTTTTAGAAAAAACCTCGAGTTTCCATCAGTGGAAATTGATAAGTTTCATGTGACACACACAATGAACTGCTGTAGAGAGAAGACGCAGAGAGAGAGGAAATGTTGCTCATCCACGAAGGAAATGGTTTACAAGGCGTTTGTTCGACCTATTTTTGAACATTGTTCGTCAACCTGGGACGCTAACCGAGTAGGACTGAAAGAGGAAGGGAGAGAGAGAGAGAGGGGGGGAGAGAGAGAGGGAGAGGGAGAGAGAGAGAGAGAGAGAGAGAGAGAGAGAAAGAGAGAGAGAGAGAGAAAGAGATCCATCGAAGAGCGACCCTTTTCGCCACGGTATCGCTTAGTCGACGGGAGATCGTTGCAGAAATACTCAAAGCTCCAGTGCCAGAAGTTACAAGAGAGGGGTTATGCATCACGGAGAGATTCACTATTGACATTGCGAGAGAGTAGTTTCTGGGAAGAGTCGGACAGCACATTGCTTCCTCCCCTCTCGCGAAATGACTACGATGAGAAAATTCGAGAAATTAGAGCTAATATAAAGACTTACCAACACTCATTCTTCCCAAGTACCATTCGCGAGTGGAACGAGGAAGAGGGGATCAGTTAGTGGCACCAGAAGCGTCCTTCCTCACGCACCATCAGACGGCTTGCGGAGTGTTGATGTGAATGAAAAGGAGTAGCTCAGTCGAATTTAGGATGTTTCATTTGAGAGCACACTCTGCTGCAGCGTGACATTTTATTTTTTAACCAAAACAGGTTTCAGTTTTACATAATATTTTCTGGATGTCGGATGCGTATACATAACATAGGCAGAAATTGTGCACGGAGGGTACAGAAGAAGGAACTGACCAGCATTGTTTTGAATAGAAAATAAAGGCCAGGACTCTCCAGGATTACTACTGGACGATTGTAGTTTACTCTCCACTAGACTGGGAATAAGATACAGGTAATTTTACTATAGTCTTCAGACTCACAGCTATTTTTTAAAGTGTGTTAGCATTTTTGCGCTGTCGCTGTATTAATGAATCATGGGACCTGACTCTGCTTTAACGAAATTTGTGATCTTTAGTAATATATTTGTCTATGTAATTAATGCAAAACAGTAAAGGCTGATCCGAAACCTAGTTCTTAAGGAACTGAGAGTTTTGTGGATGAAAATATCCCTCATTGTAACTAAGACAAAACGAAGATGAACAAATTTAGTTTCATTTATGGGTATTGTGGAACTAATTCATTGCCTATAAGAAGACCACGGATATTAGATACGTAGCAAAAGTAAAGGAATTGCGAAAGCAGAACGATCAAGTTCAAGGAATTATAGATGATATAATCATAGGCCTGTTTTACATATGGACAAATAAATACAGTCTTCCATCCATTCAATAGCAAACTTGTCTGTGATACACAACGCCTTACCTATAGCCTCTGCCACAGGAGGTTGTTGGAGACATTCGCAGCGCTCTTCCGCCAACTAAACAATGCCGTAATGAAATAAACTGTTCTTCATTGGATCTTCTCTATGTTTTCCATAAATTCAACCTTGTAAGGGTCGTAAACAGAAGAAGAGTTCTGAACAACCTGGCGAATAAGTGACCCTTCTCTCATGGTTAAATTACATTTCCTTAAGGTTCTTCATTGAATCTCAGCCTGTGGCTTGCTTTTCCTACAGCTTCAGTGTTGTCATTTAACATAGTTCGCTCCAGGTGTTTTACTGTAGTTACTGTTTCCATTGGTTCGTCGCTAATAGCGTAATCGAACAGTAGTGGGTCTGTTCACTTAATTACACTAATTTACGTTAACGATCAATTGCCACACCCTCCAAAAGTCACTGATCTTCTGAAGCTGTTTTCACAATTCACTGCATTCTTCTAATCTATAAATTTAAAAGCCATCGTGAACAACCTAATAATGGAAAAATGTATATTGCTCCAATCCTTTTTGTTGCAGAAGGTGGAGATTACCATGACGCAAGCTCGACAGTCATTACAATGTTAGAGTAGATCGAAGGGACGCATTTTTAGTGGCACCAACTGAACTTTGAATCTATCCGCATGAAAGGATGTATCACCTTCCATAGGTCGTATGAAGATGAGAAGAAATTTTTAGCCTACGCTGAAGCGAAGTTACGTCCTGTACACCTCTTCAGGTGTAATTTATTGAATTGGTGTGCTGTTAACTTGGCGTGATAAATGGACACGAGTGAAGAACGATTTTACGCTTACAGAACGGATTAATTTAACGACCTGTTGCGACACCTCTGCGATCCTTAACAAGGGAGGCGACGCTGCGTCTTCCACGCTGGTGAAGTGCTGCTGTCTCGATCTCTATCTGCAGTGGTTTAAACACTTCGTTGTTACACTGCAGTGCCACAGCTGCTCATTTCAACATCCTTAGTGTACACACTGTATGCTTATAGCTCTGTCAAATGAAAAGAAAAGGAAAATGCGCAGCCAAAAAACTGTGCACCGTCAGTAATATACAGTACTGACACTGACACTGACACCAACTGTAGTTTTGTGGAACAGAGTATCATGTCAATGAGCTGCACACTCCCAGTACTCTACTGATCGCCGTTAAATTTCGTATTATCTCACAGAAAAGTAATTTACTTTGATAGATTGATACGTATAGTAAAAGACAAATAATGTTTTTGTAATTGCAGGAACAAAGCTTTTTTCTGAGTATTTTCGGTTGAAGACAATGCACTTGGCCTAGCGTGATCCAAATTACACCTTAATTCGAAGAAACTCCCTTTTACCTCTAAATCATTCTATGAGGCCAGGAAAGATGTAAGGTGGCATGACATCCACTTTTGACAGGAATACACCATCCGTCCATAAATTTTGGAACTGCTTCCATTCCCTGCGTATAGCCCATATTGGCATAATAAGTACGTTGGCAGCATGAACTAAGAATTGTAAAGAACAGATAGATATTCGATGAGGTAGTTACTGACGGGTGGTGTTAAATAGTGGACATGGACTCATGGTGTGTTAACGTTGTTGTGTCATAAATCGCAATGGAGCTACATCTCTAAATCAAATACTGAAGACTTACTCTAGAATGTTTTGAAGAAGAGAAAGGTGTGAGCAAAGTCTTTCCCATATATTTCAACCCCTGCGGCGAGCTGATTGAAATGAAAAACGCGGATAATTTTTTTCTGGGAACAATCACCGCGGGTGACGAGACTTGGTACTACGAATACGGACTAATCACAAAACGATAAAGCGAAGAAATTCACGTGGAGTGTCTGCGCTCTGAGGACGTAACCAACATTCAAACCAATGCAACGCGCGAGTTGAAGCACGTCCCTAAGAAGGTTTTCCAACAGATTAACAAAGTTATATGAACGCTTGCTTTGTATTCAATTGGGGGGGGGGGGGGGCGAGAGGGGAGCGGGATGGACTACTAAGAGCACCTAAAGTAGTAAAACTATTCACTTTACTTTTCACAGTTTTTTATTAAGCCAGTCTCGAAAATTTTTTGGAGCAAAGGGGTACTTCGTTTGGCACATGAAAGTAAAAAGCCTGCTAGTAAATTGTAAGTATCTGCCAACATAATCCTTCTATAGAGTGCGAAGTACACTGTGTACTTCATCGCCGAAAAAAACATGCAACACCCATAAGGACAAGGTCGTTTTATTGTTAAGTGAAGTGACAGGTAGCCACTGCAGCAGGAACTGAAATTGCCGAAGCTGTTCAATAGGCGTACGTAATCGTCGGCGGGGCATGGTTTTGCCCTAGAATGATGCTGCAAATACAGTTCACTTCTAAGCTCAGCACAGTTCCTGTCGGTAGAATCAGAACAGGGAGTACATACACAGCCCTCTGAGCGTCATTTGATCGCCGATAACCGTGATAAATGTATCGCTAACTGTACAACCTCTCAGTGTGCACGTATTATACTGTGGTGCTGCTGAAAACAGTCCTTGGGGGCATCACATTTTTTTACGGTAGTATATACATTTTCTTCCATGACTTACAGAAGCGCAGCGCAAACCTGTCTTCCAAAACTTTGTAACAGTTTTGAAAAACACAACAAAGTGAAATAAGCTTTGCAAACTGCTGAAGGGTAGTGCAGTTGAAACCGGCTAGGCTCAATAGAAACATCGTTAACCGAATTTCCCGCTATTTCACAGAAAAACTACGTAAAAAGAGACAGAGAACTGTTCACTAAATAAATTACAAGCACATGAAAACATGATTACATTTGAGCAACAGGTCACTACAGTGATTTACAAATTCGTTTTAGCGTGCACAGTTTTCCGAAAATGATGTTTTAATCAAAAGTGCGCTCTAACTACGCTCTCTTGCGAACGAAAGCGTAGGAGATCCTGAAAACGAATTCGCGTATTCACGCCGGCCTTGTAGTCCAAAAGTGATTAAACCTTGTGAGTTATACTGAAAGAGATCATGGACTGCTTCATATAAACAATTACTCTTGATCAGCTCTGGCGCAGTTTTCTGCCATTAACGTGCTGTAAATGCAGCCCGCCTTATTGGCAAAATAGCACCCGCGCCGTGATCCGCCTGTTACGGCAGAATGAATAGCCTATCATTTGCGGGATAAAGTAATTTCGGTCCCTTACATGCGCAATAAAGCGCCCTACACGCAGCTATGGCACAATAAACGGGGTAATAACACATGGCCCCGTTAATTGATGCTCCGAATTGACGATTTAATTGCTCCACTCGCCTTTTACTGTGGGCCGGAGTCCGAGAGTGCGGTGTAAACACAGCGAGGCAGGAACTGCTTCCACAAGCTCTCGCACCGAAGGCGTACGTCTGTTGGCCTTTCTCTGAAGCGAAATCACGGTTAGCTAAAGTGTGTGTATGTCATGATGATAAACTGAACGAGCTGAGCCTGTAGTAAGATAGCTTTCCCCAGAGATATTTTTAAAATTGCTTGTTCTGGAGCCAAAACATTACTCTGGTTTCCTCTCTGCAACATTGGCAAATGAGAGACGCAACTACCACCTTTGTAAAAAGTACCGTCGTGGCAGCAATCTGCCACTGGCTGGCTCTTTTTGAGCTGTTGGCCACGCGGTTAGAGGCGCCTTGTCACTGATTGCGCGGCCCCTCACGCCGGAGGTTCGTGTCCTCATAAAAATGGTTCAAATGGCTCTGAGCACTATGGGACTTAACATCTGCGGTCATCAGTCCCCTAGAGGTTAGAACTACTTAAACCTAACTAACCTAAGGACATCACACACATCGATGCCCGAGGCAGGATTCGAAACTGCGACCGCAGCGGTCACGCGGTTCCAGACTGAAGCGCCTAGAACCGCACAGCCACACCGGCCGGCAAACGTGTCCTCCCTCGGGCATGGGGGTGTGTGTGTGTCGTTCTTAACATAAGTATGTGTAAGTAGTGTGTAAGTCTAGGACCGATGATCTCAGCAGTTTGGTCCCTTAGGAGTTCACACACAATTCAACATTTTTTAGCCGTTGACGTGTTAGTGCAAATTAGGCCGCAGTTCACTCTTTTCCCACTGAGTGTTAGGAGATGTTCGTCCCACACCACCTTGAAAAGTCGGTCTGCAGAATCAACCGCCTCCGCTCGACTTCAGGAAGGGTCGCTTGTGATATTCCCGCTTCCGTGCTAAGACGTGAAGTTCCTCGGAACAGGTCTTGGTATAGTATAGTTTCGGTCTGTATGTGTTCTACCCGTCCGTACTGAGAGAATCACTCAATTCGCTGACTACTCTGTAGTGCCTTTCGGTTGTTCTTGTTTGGTTTCTTAAGCAATTTTCACGAAAAAACTCACCATCGTCCTTTGGGTTTGTTCATGCCAAGGGCGACCACGTGCCAGAGCTTTATTTGACCAGTAACATACCGTATTTTGCTTAAGAATAGCTCATTAATTGATTTCATACAAACCACAACTTCATTTAGATGGTATCCGGTGCTCTACACAGTATGCGATTTTTTCAGGTAACGAACGGCGTATAGGTGTAGTATGTTAAATGTAGAGACTATGTCGCTATGAAGGACACCAGATTAAATGCAGAACGAGTCACATATCGAAAAACATTACTCGATAGATTTGATGATTACAATTTTTATCGCTTCTAGTGGAAAATCTCTGTGACCTCTCTGTCACACACATGTAATTTCAATTATGGCAGAATGAACTGCTTCTCTTCTCTTAATGAGTTGCGTGTGGTGATGTTATTGTAAGGTTAATGTAGAATTGTCCATTTCCAAATTATAATGCCCCGCGCTTGAGTTCATTACACTGATTTTCAGCGAGACTAGTTTTAGGAAGATTCCGCCTCACGTCCAATTTTCCACTTCCTCAATAATGTCCCTCTCCCCCTCCCCCCCCCCCCCCCAAAAAAAAACAAAAAATGTTGTTTGAATTCAGTATGAAAGTTAATACAGTTTACGTCTATGTCTACGTCTACCTCTACATCTGTATGTAATAGACCTCTGTCATCATTGAAAGTGTTCCACTGCGTAAATTAATATTAGGGTTTTCTTCTCATGAACAGTTCTGATCAGCTGGCACTGCACACACAGTATATGTGAGAAAGGTATAATTACGTGAGCAACTTGATCCCTAACGTTACTGAGTCAGGGAAAATGCTGTGAAATCCATGTTATACGGCAGCTTGCTTGTCTATTAAACATAGAGTTCATTCGTGCAACCCCAAGTTCATCCATTCAAACTGGAGGGAGTAAATTATAACTCACATTGAAATAGGCGTAATACAATAGTGACAAGGACGGATAGGACTCGTGCAAGGTATTCCGTAATTTCCCTAATATGTTTAAGACGAATGACGAGATGGTTGATTTCGTTCCCTAAGTTCCCCAAACCGAGCTTGTGCTCCGTTTCTAATCACCTCGTCATCGACGGGATGTCTTGTAATAGTGCAGAGAATTTCTTTAGTTTCTGATGTCTAGCTTGGAATTTTGATTTTCTCTTGAGCAGATGTTCTAAGTTCCTAGACAACATCGAAATAAACCGTTTTTTCTTTGAAAAAAAAAAAACCTCTAAGGAGAAGAAGTGGTTAACGAACACGTATGAAAGACATTGGGAGAGAAGTTTTTCTGAGTAAGAACAGAACACAAAAGTCATAATATTACGCCCTTATACCTTGTCACCATCAGGCGTTCTGATGGATCGTTCGTGTTTCTGGAAATATCTCCGATTGACGAAGTAATATTGTGCCAATTCAGTACATTTAAACAGTTAGAAGGCTGGGCAACACTACATTCTCAGTGACGAAATTTTGTTAACTCAACTACTAATTTCCATAGAAATCGTCGTCCGAACATTATTGAAGTACACTAAAAATTGTGCAGTCTTCCATCAGATTCGGCGCGGTCTTCAGAATCTAGCTTTCTAACGTTAATTTATCTATGTTGGTCCTAATAAAAGGAATAAATGTTACTGTCGTTAACGGTAAAGGAAATGCCACAACAGAAAGCAAACTTTTTGGTCTCTTGTGTCTGTAACACTCGTCTAACCAAATTACCAATATGATGTGGAGCTTATCTTAAAACCAAGAAAATGCTCATTATGATCAGACATGTCCATTATATTTACGTTGCGTATTTCCCCGCGGCCGGCCACTTTGGTTCATTCTTCGAGAAATTTTAGAACATTACACAGTACGTGCAGTTAAATGTCATTCGGTGTTTACGTACACAAACAAAAATCCTGTTGTAATGCATTGAACTAAAGTGAACTGCATAGTAAAAAGCGATGTTTTCAATCCGAAGTGACAAGGGAATTCAAAATCGCTTTCAAGTGAAGACAGTAGGTAGTTTTCTGTAAAGTAACTAAACAATATTTTATTCTCAATTTTCCAAAATTATTTTTCTTCTTGTTTTCATAACAAGATATGTAAAACAGACGTAAAATATGACACAGCCTCTCCTGAAGTGTGGTACACCCTTCAGCTGCATATTAAAATATGAACTTTCTGAGTGGAGGCAGTTTCTAGTTTCGTTTATACGAGATATCTTTAAAAACTGTATCCTCTCACAAGATTTTCAGATTGATATGAATTACTAAACTACTAACGATAGCACACAATGTCCTAGAAAATATACTGGCGAAAACAAAATGAATCATAGAATGGAATTTTCATACCAGTTTGTCTCTGTCTGAGTACTGTTAATTTCTAACAATATTATGAAAAGGATAGTTGCTACTCACCATATAGCCGAAATGCTGAGTCGCAAATAGGCAAAACAAACAGACTATCAAAAAAATAAGTTTTTGGGAAACAAGGTCTTTGTCAAAAATAGACCACACACACACACACACACACACACACACACACACACACACACACACACACACATAGGCGCGCGCGCGCGTTAGCGCAGCTCACATACGCATGACCACAATTTGTAGCAGCTGAAGCTTTATTTCTTGCAGTGTTCTCCACCTAAGTTGAAAATCATATATTAACCTACTCGGTACAGAGCGAAAGGCTTTCACTTTTTAGCCATTCGAGCTAGCTATATCAATTAAGGGGCAGAACAGACAACACGATATACTTCGTATGTGATATCCATAAGGCAACAAAGAGTTAAGATGCTCAGATTCTGTGCGAAGCAGACTGGAGTTTGTTTCCACTAAGCCTCACCCTAAATCGATGATAAACGAGACAATTGTCTGACTCTTTCGTGTTTATACTTACGTTCGTGGGAAGCTATAAAGGAAGTGAGGCATTTCAGTGACAAAGAACGTAATTTCCTAACGAGTTTTATATCTCGCTATTTTTTTCCTTTGCCATTTGCAGACAACGATCTGTCCCTTCCGTCCACATCTCAGTCCATTCCAGTATTTGTTACGTAGATTTTAAAACTACACTATTTTCTTAAGAGTACATTCCTGGATAATATTCGTGTTCGACAGACAACAATAAGCCTAGCCTGAAAGTTATTTCCGGAATTAAACCTCCAGTCCACAAAATAACAAAACTTTGAACGGCTCCGTAATTCATAGTTCAACACGGCTATTGCATCTTCGCTTTCATTATGTGCTTTTTCAGGTTTCATTAGAATGAAGTAAAATTGAGATTACAAATAATATTACGTACACGCTTAAGGTCTATTTTAATTTTGTGCTGAGAAACGAATACATGTTACTTGCAGCAAATTACCAATCTCATCAGCACAAATACTTCTCCTCTCTGCGTGTCCAATGTCAGTTTCTACTTTTTAATGTGTCATAACTTTGACTGTCGATGTTCTACATTATGGATCGTCAAACTATTTATACTAGGAGATGTAAGCCACAATGTCTGCTAATATGAATGGCCTCCAGGTCAGCGATATTCTTACCTGTTGTACGAAATCTTCACTGGTTTGTGATTTATACATAATTTTTAGGTCACGATTTAACCGCAATTTGCTTTGATTAACAGTGTAGTTGACATAATTTAACAGTGCAATATTGCGTAAGCATGACACATTCACCCGATGCTGACCGTTTTGATGCATTGATTTCACGTGTTATTAATTAATGATATCAAAGTTGTCACGTGTGTAATATTCGTAACTTTGTATACCTAATTTCATGTTTGCTGTTTCCTCGCTGCGTTACACATATTTAGCGTACGTAGAGTGGATGGTTCGCTATTATCGAATTAAAATATATTGTGGAATCTCAGATTATTGTGGATTAGGCTTTTTAAGTCTAAATAACAGACTTTTAAAATTTAGCTGCATTCATTTCATTTCGTTTGATCTCGAAATGACGTCAATGACGTTTTCTCAGGATTATTTCTCCCGTGCTGTGCCGAATATATTTCTGGAGGGCAAATGGAAACAAATTATCAGAAAACACTCATTTCCGAAACAGTGTCAGTTCAAGCTGCATTACAGAGATATATACGGAAAGAAGCTAGTGGAATTTTACATCAGTTCAGAAACAAACACAGTACCCACATATATGGTGAATGCTTGTTCAGAATCACCATCATGGCGTATAAAAAAGTAAATGAGAGGAACTGAACATTAAGATTAAAAAAATCCTTTTTTTCGTCCCAAAGACGGGCGTTGCACTATGAAGCATCGCAGTTAATTCCAGCAATTAGTAAACAAGCAGCAGATATTCAAAAGTCTGGCTTATTATTTATATCTCGTTTAAGAGTGGCTGCGCTTATCTGCACCGTACTCGATTGTGCAGCTGCAACACAGAAATTGTGACATATACCAGTTTTGTGGAATTCCATTATGAACGCCTGTAAGGAGACCATTTCAATAAGACGCTGTGTTTTTGAATTTTCGTTATTTATTCTGTGTGTGTGTGTGAATGTGTGTGTGTGTGTGTGTTTGTGTGTTTGTGTAAGTGGGCGTTCATGGCTAAGATTTTTTTGGCTACATTTCTGGCACTCAGTTTGTACACATGGAATCAATGGGTTCATGTTTCCGTACCTATTATCTTCAGAATCGCAGGGATTTAAAATTTAAACGACCTCCATTATTTGCACGTTGACGTGTACTTGTTGCCTATTGTAATCAATGAGTAACAGAACACAGAGAACCATTTCGATGGAGGAGAGATTCTGTTTGAAATCTTATTGCAACATAATGTCCCTAGTTTTACAATAGATGATTTTTTATTACCAAAAGGTAATTGCTTTCCGGTAGACTTAACGTGCTACATTTGTGCTTATCTACAATGTATAGATCAGATCTGCACGAGGTAATGGCCATTGCATTGCCATTAGAAAAACAATTAATCACCGCTGGATAATGAAAAGGTCATTATCATTTTTAAGCTTCGCGCTTTGCTGACTTCACGCCACGTAGGACTACGAAATAAATGAGCAAGGCGCTGTTTTATCAGTATGTTACGGTTTATCAATGTCGGTAAATGTTTCGCGGAAGTTGAAAGAATTGTAGAAACTGCTTCACAAATGACTTCCACCACTTTGGTATCAACGGGGCTCCTGACATGAATGCCTCCGATGCGAGGCAGAACGACCGTAAGGAATGAAATATGACCGTTTATTAACGGTGCGGTTCGTACATTGGTATTCAGTTTTCTTTGTACATTGAATCTAACTTCAGTTTTAATTTATGCTCCCGGATACTCTCAAATTCGCAGAAATGCCCTCTGATATCTAGGGCTCTTGTATACTTTCAAATTCATCAACAAACACTGGCATCTGTAAACTGAGCTTCTAAATGAAAGAACCCAGCTTTTCAAGCTGTTACTTGACAGACGCTTCGGCCTTATTCGAAGTGCCAAGATGCTTACATATGTTACACTCAAAGGAAAACCAACATCAGAGATCCTACGCATTCATTTGGGTAAAGGTCAAACTTCCTACCAGTGAATTAATACCACCTCTGCTCTTTTCCATAACTGCTTTAAGTTCGAAATTTATTTGGTCTTCAGAGAACAAGTTGGCAGCTGGTTCCATACAGGACTGATACGTACTTTACGGTAGTTTTTGTTTATCTAACACTGTACTACAGTGCGTTAATGGTGCTCCTCTGCAGTTTCATTGACGCCGGGAAGAAAATCCATGTAGCACTCTGTTATAAATACGGAGTAATTTTTGTAGACCTGTATTTTTAACAATAAGTCAAAAGAGTAAATATTATTTTCAGTCGTTGAACATTGTATTGTTCTGTTAATAAGAAATAGTAGTGCTGATCAACATTATAGCTGGACCGTTTTACAAAGATAAAATCGAATGATATGGTAGTCTGTCAACGGAATTTCCATATTCCCTTAGCTGTGGTGGTCTATTTCATTACTCGTGATGATGATGATGATGGTCTGGTTCGTGAGGCGTCAGTACAAAGCCCCAATCTTCACACAGTCCCATCTAGCCACTGTCACGAATGCTGACGAAATGATGAGGACAACACAAACACCCAGTTCCTGGCTAGAAGAAATTCCTGACTAGGCCGGTAATCGAATCCGGGACCAAATGGTGTAGAGAGAGCAGTCATTCCTCGTGTTCTAGACTGAACGTTCCGACTGCGAATCTGGATCATTCTTCGTCTATTTCCATTCAAATCTTATCTATCCAATACCTTCTAAGAGTCCTCTTAGTTTTTAACGAAATTTTGGAAATGAATTTTATAGTAACACCACATGATGGAACGTGGATACCTACGGCTTGGTGAATCAGGAAAATGAGCAAGAACTTAAAAAATGAAAGCACATGAATAATTATTTTGTGAAGACTCTGCCTTTATCATAAGCAATTTCGTGCTTTTTCCTCAATTATAAAATTTATTTTTGCGTAACATCGTCAACATGGATTTCTCTTTGTTTTATTGTCCAACAATAGGCAACTGTTATCTGGCAATACAAATAAGTTAGATTCTGGGTTACCACATTCTACAGTTATAACAAAAACATACATCTTAACTGCGATTTCATATTCCGAGTGTCTCATCTGTAAAGGAAAATTCAGGAAAACCATGGACAAATCACAGTCACCAATTATAAAGTTAAATTAAAATAATATTACGTATGGTGGACGAGAAACTATAAATACCTCTCCCACGTCAAATCTTGAAATTTTTCAGTGTGCTCAGACAGTAATCTACAAGTGTTAATGATATGAAGATATGCCACGGTAAACTGTAGGTCTACTTTCACCGGTTTGCTAACTGGGGTAGGTTAGGGACACGCAAGTCACCGAAGAGGCATCGAATCGAAGGATTTGCACAAGGCGGTAGACTCCAAGGCAATCTTGCCGCAGGAATACGTTTTATTTTACGAAAATATCTCACATCCAATCACGAGTAACGTGTTTTCTCTACTGACAAGGCTATACACTTTTTCACAAACTGTCTGGAATAACCTGGACAACAAACGAGAAACGTAACTAGCAAAGCACTGATGTCAGCAGCACTAACTAATAAATAATACCATTGAGATAAATAACAGAAACAAGCTGCGAAATAAATAGAAATGTTGTATTTTCATTTTAAAAAATGTTCAAATGTGGGTGAAATCTTATGGGACTTAACTGCTAAGGTCATCAGTCCCTAAGCTTACACACTACTACTACCTAAATTATCCTAAGGACAAACACACACACCCATGCCCGAGGGAGGACTCGAACCTCCGCCGGGACCAGTTCATGACTGCAGTGCCTTAGACCGCTCGGCTAAACCCGCGCTTTCATTTTGAACCGATAATAAAAACCCAGTACTTGGAAAAGACCCTTATTAGTTACTGGGAAAATAAAATGTATTGAGATATCAGTTGTTGTATTGAAGAAGGATGGCTCTGAGCACTATGGGACTTAACATCTGAGGTCGTCAGTCCCCCAGAACTTAGAACTACTTAAACCTAACTAGCCTAAGGATATGACACACATCCATGCCCGAGACAGGATCCGAACCTGCGACCGGAGCAGTCGTGCGGTTCCGGACTGTAGCGCCTAGAACCGTTCGGCCAACACGGCCGGCAAGAACACAAATAATGTTTCCTGAAGAATAAATCATTTCAAGATGTAAGTAGAATTATTTGCTATTCTACTTCACATACTACCGCTTCGTCACTGTTTCGCTTACACGTAATACAAATTATGTCGTATTAGGTTGTCTGTTAAAGTATTTAGTAATCTTCCTTACTATTACTTATTGCTTAATAGTCGCTAGGTGTGTTATAATTGTGTCAGTCCTTCTACGCCAGTGGTTGTAAGTGCAGTAGCACTGTAGCAGCAATTTCAGTTTCACAGAAAGAAGGAAAGCGCAAGGCATTTCGCACAGGCGTACAACTCCTTGGTACTCTCGTGTCGGTCGCTACGGACGTTTCTCCGCTCGTCGGCACTAGGTCACCGAGAAGGCGCGCCAGCTCTGCATCTCGCATCGCCCGCCAGCAGCGAGCAGAGGGTGGACTTTTATTTCCCCGGGATGTTGCCCCCTTTGTGTGACGGCGAGTTGCTTCCACGCGACTGCAGTTTCATCGCGAGACGCGCCACCCGCAACTGTTAACTACTGTACTACTCCCGCGAGCGACCTCTTGTCGCTGAAGCTACCGCCGCCGGGCAACTTTGTGGCGAGCAATTACGGTGACAGAGTGTCTGTGTGTCCCAAGTCGAGGGGCCTCTCCTACTTACTCCTATCGACCACGTCAAAGAAACGCGGTCAGTTCCTCTAAAAACTCACTCCCCCTCCACCCGTCCCAGTTAGTTTACTGCAACAGGAGTGACGCTCTCTGTGGCATTTTAAGTGGCATTTGTCAAGAGCTTTCATGAAACAACATGCAATGCGACAGCATCTTGTTACTAATATTTTACACTACTGGCCATTAAAATTGCTACACAAAGAAGAAATGCAGATGATAAACGGCTATTCACTGGATAAATATATGACACTAGAACTGACATGTGATTACATTTTCACGCAATTTGGGTGCATAGATCCTGAGAAATTAGTACCCAGAACAACCACCTCTGGCCGTAATAACGGCCTTGATACGCTTGGGCATTGAGTCAAACAGAGCTTGGATGGCGTGTACAGGTACAGCTGCCCATTCAGCTTCAACAAGATACGACAGTTCATTAAGAGTAGTGACTGGCGTATTGTGACGAGCCAGTTGCTCGGCAACCATTCACCACACGTTCTGAATTGGTGAGAGATCTGGAGAAGGTGCTGGCCAGGGCAGCAGTCGATCATTTTCAGTATCCAGAAAGGCTCGTACAGGACCTGCTACATGCGGTCGTACATTATCCTGCTGAAATGTAGGATTTCGCAGGGCTTGAACGGAGTGTAGAGCCACGGGTCGTAACACATCTGAAATGTAACGTCCACTGTTCAAAGTGCCGTCAATGTGAACAAGAGGTGACCATACATGTAACCACAGGCACCCCATACCATCACGCCAGTATGGCGATGACGAATACACTCTTCCAATTAGCGTTCACCGCAATGTCGCCAAACACGGATGCAACCATCATGATGCTGTAAACAGAACCTGGATTCATCCGAAAAAATAATGTTTTGCCATTCGTGCACCCAGGTTCGTGTCGACGAGAACACCATCGCAGGCGCTCCTATCTGTCATGCAGCGTCAAGGGTAACCGCAGCCATGGTCTCCGAGCTGATAGTCCATGTTGCTGCAAACGTCGTTGAACTGTTCGTGCAGATTGGGGTTGTGTTGCAAACATCCCAATCTGTTGACTCAGGGATCGAGATGTGGCTGCACGATCCGTTACAGCCATTCGTGTAAGATGCCTGTCATCTCCACTGCTAATGATACGAGGTCGTTGGGATCCAGCACGGCGCTCTGTATTACCCTCCTGAACCCACCGATTCCATATTCTGCTAACAGTCATTGAATCTCGACCAACCCGAGCAGCAATCTCGCGATACGATAAAAAGCAATCGCGATAGGCTACGGTGCGACCTTTATCAAAGTCAGAAACGTGATGGTACGCATTTCTGCTCCTTATACGAAGCATCACAACAACGTTTCACCAGGCAACGCCGGTCAACTGCTGTTTATGTATGAGAAATCGGTTGGAAACTTTCCTCATGTCAGCACGTTTTAGGGGTCGCCACCGGCGCGAACCTTGTGCGAATGATCTGAAAAGCTAATCATTTGCATACGACAGCATCTTCTCCATGTCGGTTAAATTTCGCGTCTCCGTGGTGTAGCAATTTTATTGGCCAGTAGTGTATTAACATTTCACAATCGGGCAGCATGTTTTAAAAACGAAGATAAACTAGTTTCTATTTTAGAAACTAGTTCATCTTACTTTTTAAGTCTCTTGATTAATGTGAACAAATAATTGTGAAAGTGTTAAGTTGTAATGTACTTGTTACAGTGCACTGTGTGCTTGCCAACGAAATGTAAGTAAATGCTGTAACAAAATGAGCTAACCATGCCTATTATTTAATGTACATGCCATAACATATTTCACTTCCTGAACAGAAGTCTTTTCAGGACATATAACCTCAATGGCAAACACAACAAACGAAACTAACCTCACTTCATTTTAACTACAATGTAAAATAGCTGTAAATGCACGTCATGATGGTAGCGTGCTGGCGAAAGGCGTCGTGCTAATAAAATATTAGTAGCAAGTCACTGTTGCAGTGTATATTATTTTTTAAAAAGTACAATACTGTTGCAGCCCTCATACAACATTAACATAACATCGATAAATCTAAGTTGTTGAGAAACATAGTCCTCTTTACTTCTCTATGAATGCGTCCTCCGACAAATAACATTTAACAAGGCGCGTGTCGTTTGTTTTTCAGGTCTAGGATGGTGGTGTCGAATCGAAAGTATAGTTTCTTTACTCATGAATAGTACTGAAAGATAGGTATCGGTAGTTTAAGGTATGGATATTAACCGTTCATAAATAGCTATGGTTGCGCCACTAACAGAGTAGTTTGTTGATGAAAAGATTAGAGTAGGTACTCTACAACACCTGCAATCTCTGCTTTTAAATTCAGTCTGTAACATCAAGAGCGAGTTTTCACAATTTTTAATTAGATTAGTACAAGCATTAAATCAGGTAGTTTTTTGTAACACCTGAACGGAACCCGAAAGTATGAGAGCAAAGTAATGCCCCCAAATATTTTTATATATAAACTCGCATAGAATTTTAAACAAAACACGCATTATTAACATTCTATATCTTTATTCTTCATGTCTACATGTACACTATGTTATCAAAAGGATCCGGACACCTGGCTTAAAATGTTACAAGTTCGTGGCGCCCTCCATCGCTAATGCTGAAATTCAATATGGTGTTCGCCCACCCTTACCCTTGATGACACATTCCATTCTCGCAAGCATACGTTCAATCAGTTGCTGGAAGGTTTTTTGGGGAGTGGTGCAAGGAGGAGAGGTATCGATGTCGGTCGGTGAGGCCTGATAAAACATCACAAAAGTGTTCTATAGGATTCAGATCATGACTGTGCAGGCCACTCCGTTACAGGGATGTTATTGTGATGTAACCACTCCGCCACAGGCTGTGCATTATAAACAGATGTTTGATCGTGTTGGAAGATGCAATCACCATCCCCGAATTGCTCTTGAACAGCTGGAAGCAAGAAGGTGTTTAAAACATCAATGCAATCCTGTGCTGTGAAAGTGCCACGCAAAACATCAAAGGGTGCAAGCCCCCTCCATGAAAAACACGACCACACTGTAACATTACTGCCTCCGAATATTACTGTTGAGACTACAGACACTGGCAGACGACGTTCACTGGGCATTCGCCATACCCACACCATGCCATCGGATCGCCACATTGTGTACTATTTTTCGTCACTCCACACAACGTTTTTCCATTGTTCAGTCATCCGATGTTTACGCTCTTTTACACCAAGCGTAGCGTCGTCTGGCACTTACCGACGTGATGTGTAGCTTATGAGCAGCCGCTCCAAGTTTTCTTGCCTCCCGCCTTACTGTCACAGTACTTGCAGTGGATGCTGATGCAGTCTGGAATTCCTGTGTAATGGTCTGGATAGATGTATCGCTATTACACATTACGACCCTCATCAGCTGTCGTCTGTCTCTGTCAGTCAACAGACGGGGTCGGCCTGTAAGTTTTTGTACTGTACGTGTCCCGTCACGTTTCCATTTCACTGTCATGTCGGAAACAGTGGACCTAGGGAGGTTTCGGAGAGTGAAAATCTCGCCTAAAGACGTATGACGCAAGTGACACCCAATCACGTGACCACGTTCGAAGTCCGTGAATTTCGCAGAGCACCCCGTTCTGCTCTAACTCCTAGTGAGGTCGCCGATATGGAGTGTTTGGTAGTAGGTGGAAGCACAATGAATCTAATATGATAAACGTATATATATTTTTTGGGTGTCCGGATACCTTTGATCACATAGGGTATACCTATCAACATAAAATCCGTGGTGACAAACACTGTTCTTCCAAAGACAGTACAGTTTAATAAATGTTTGACATAAAGTCACTAAAGAGGCTAGCGACCGTTTTAGTAAATACGCGTCCATTGATGGTTAAGCTGGATAGGTCTCACAAAAAGTCATGCGGCAAATGAAGAATGGCTTTACTGACCACGAAGTACGCATGACGGGTTTCGGATTTATTTCCATCTTCAGAAATCCAAGTGAAAAGGTAGCACAAGAACAAGAGCGTTGCTAGTTATGCACGGAACATGAGGTGATACACTACTTTGTAAATGTTGTCAATGGAGAATGCTTGACAGTGCTGATGCAACCACAACATCAGCTCTCCTTGCACCGTTTCACCAATATCAAAGTGATGTTTCGAAGGTGTTCTATAAGTTTTGCAAACAAATGAAAATGTGCCAGAACGAGAATTTCATTCTTCAGCGGAGTACGCGCTGATATGAAACTTCCTGTCCCGCGAAAGGCAAAGGTCCCGATTTCGACTCACGGTCTGGCACACAGTTTTAATCTGCCAAGAAGTTTCAGATGAAAATGTGATTAGGCGAAGTTGTGACTGTATGGAGGATGATCGATGGCTGTGAACCCAAGGAGTCGCATTGTTGCAGCGCTCGTGTGTGGTCTGGCATTGCCACGCTCTAAGTGCGGGCGCTCAGTGTGTGGACGAACTCACCGAATTCGAAATTAAATTACAGCATACTGTTTCTCACGCACCAATATAATTACATTATATACCGTAATGTTTCACGCTGCAATTCGGACCCCTCTATCGACGGAAGACTGCAGATGTGTAGACGTGACGGATAAAGAAGTGCCTGCCGTTGTGGCCGAGCGGTTCTAGGCGCTTGAGTCCGGAACCGCGCTGCTGCTACGGTCGCAGGTTCGAATCCTGTCTAGGGCATGGATGTGTGTAATGTTGTTAGGTTAGTTAGGTTTAAGTAGTTCTAAGTCTAGGGGACTGATGACCTCAGATGTTAAATCTCATAGTGCTCAGAGCCTTTTAAACCGTTTGATGAAAAAGTAGAATATTAATAATGATTGTTTTATTTAAGACCCTTTAAGAGTGCTCACATTAAAAATTCTGATGGGATTACTTTTCAGTACACCAGGGTAAAAGATATGAAAAAAAACTTCCGAGTAAAAGTGTCCTTCTCGAGATGAAAGTACTTGATATAAATGTTGAAATTTTTTCGTATCCCTGTCCAGTACGTACAGGTGAGAGTAGGGGAGTAACGAAAGATAGGAAAAGAAAAAATAATTGTGATACCAGAATGAGATTTTCACTCTGCAGCGGAGTGTGCGCTGATATGAAACTTCCTGGCACATTAAAACTGTGTGCCCGACCGAGACTCGAACTCGGGACCTTTGCCTTTCGCGGGCAAGTGCTCTACCAACTGAGCTACCGAAGCTCCAGGAGAGCTTGTGTAAAGTTTGGAAGGTAGGAGACGGATACTGGCAGAAGTAAAGCTGTGAGTACCGG
This sequence comes from Schistocerca gregaria, assembly GCF_023897955.1. NCBI lineage: Eukaryota > Metazoa > Arthropoda > Insecta > Orthoptera > Acrididae > Schistocerca > Schistocerca gregaria. Next base: position 229,587,306 of record NC_064924.1, read on the forward strand.
GGGTGAGTCGTGCTTCGGTAGCTCAGTTGATTGGCCCCTCCCTCTCGAGTGGCACCCATATTTCTTCCCCTCTCTCACATATCCGGACCTATTTCATCGAATACAGTTATGTCCATGCCGACTTGCCTAGTACAAGACCCCCTATGGCACGTGATGTTTACCGAATCATGATGAGAAATCACACTCGGAATGTTGTGGAAAGGCGATATCCTACGATCGCATGGCCCGTGGTATGGCGTTCTGTACACCATATATACCTAGACACGAGCGCACGTGCGACCTGGTATTTGGTCGTTAATGGAAAATACATGACACAACTTCGTCTACATGCCATAAAAATGACAGATTCGCCGCTGTGTCCTCGCTGCCAAACGCTTGATACGGACGAACATCGACTGATGTGTGGATCTTCTGCAGAGGTGTGGCAGCTGATTCAGAAGATGCTTGCCTTTCTTCTACGTACGGCTCCCCATGCCATTACACCGAAATCTCTTCTGTTCCCAGATGAGACATACTTCCCAAGTACGAAGACCAACGCTGTGATCTGGATAAAAGGTCTCTCGATCTCTTATTTGTTCCATGAAGGTGATAAGAGTGTTCTTGATTTTTGGACATTCCTGCAAGATCGCTTTACTTTTCTCATGCACCATCCGCGATACCGTCAGTACTATGCCAACTTTTTGGGTAGTGCCTTCTTCGATCCCCCCTGTAGCTGGGGTGTCCCAGGTATGAGAAGATGACTTCAATGAGAGTGTGTAATACCAGGACTCAGTCCCATGTACCGGAAAATGCAATATTCTTCGTGAAGACGTGCCTGGAACATGCTTGACTGCCTTGGGATTCGGTGTGCGTCTACCCACAAGTTGGCGGGACGCGGATACTGCTTTGTCTGTTCTGCCAGGAGGGCGTTTTCTTTAATTCCTATAATTCCCTTTAAACATTTAAAAAAAAAAAAACTTATAAAAATGCTTTATTGACAAAATTTCACAGGGTAATCACCAGTCGCTCCAATCTATAAATTCATTGTACTATTCTAGTTCATTTTACTGTTTAATTTTATTTAAATCAAGGCTATTGCCTAGGAACTTGTTTTTGTTGTCTGAATACATGTGTTGATACCACTGTGATACTGTTATGTTGTGGTAAATAAACTTTGTTCTCCAGAAAAAAAAAAAAAGCGGTTAGGATAGCTGGCTCTCACCCAGCAGGCCCGGGTTCGATTCCCGGTACCGGAAATTATTTTAATACGTTTGTTTCTATTCTCATTGTTCTCACGTTGCTGAAAATACTGTTGCAAACTTTAAATTGCTGATGTATATATTTTTTATACATTTCTTGCTGAGAGCGACATTCGCACACAGCAAGCGATCTCATTACACAGAAATGTGCTGAGCTGAAATAGAATAATTTTTGCAATACCAACTTATTTCTTCAGTTGAAATTTTAAATTCAACAAATTTCGTCCTGTTTGTTTAGAATGTTGTAAAGTAGATTAATATGAACACCTGGCAATTTGTAAATAACGTAACAACACTCAGAACTCAATAACCATTCAGATTGTCGTAAAAATAATAACAATAAAAAAACTCAAGATAAGTGCGGCTCTCGCAGCCGAGCGAAGCGGACATGCGGTGTGTGCTCTCCGCTGGCAGAGAGGGCCCGCGCGCCTTGTTTACTTTCTTCGGCCGACACTAACGTGACGCCGTAGCGCTACAAGACCATGGCAAACTTTTTTAAAAGAGGAAGCCAAGATCCTGGCTGCCGACATTGTCGGCATTTACTTTTCGATCTTCAGTAGCACGGTCTATGTAAAGCTCATAAAAAAAAGAAAAAAAAAAAGTTGGTAGAGCACTTGCCCGTGAAAGGCAAAGGTCCCGAGTTCGAGTCTCGGTCGGGCACACAGTTTTAATGTGCCAGGATGTTTCAATAATTGTGATAGTTTTGGATAACGTATTTTCTTAAAACTATTTCAGCTTTTATGACCGTCCCCTGAAGGTCAGCGTAATGTTGTATCTTGTGTAATTTGTTTTCACTTGAGATGATGCAGTAGACCATTTATTACACCTGCTCATACTGGTAAGGGTTTTGATTCTTTGTGAGCGGGCACCACGGCCTCGATAAATTTAATGAACAACGTAATTTTAACCAGGTTTTCGGTTTAAGTAAGTAATTGATGAAGCACTACTAACTACTTCACACATGTAATTCTCAGCTGCACAACGTATGGGAACCATTGCTACTTACAATTAGCGTAAAACCGAAATCACTTGCCGTCCATAGCTTACGCCAGGCAAGGTAGCGCTGCTGTCTGTCACACAATGTTTAACATGGTTTCTCGATCAGAAATATAGATTTGGTCGCAAAAAAATGCTACATGGGTAGAGGTGAACGAAATAATGGTTTCTAGTGACAGACGTAGATTACACTTGGAAACTATACTTACCTGGCTGACGTGCTATCAGTTGCAATTCTCGCAATCATATAAATGAAAAAGCACTATTCTGCTTAGTCAAATAAATTATAAGGGGCGATCAAAAAGTTTTCACGTGAGAGCTTTGTTATAGCGTCTATGTAACTCAGCACGATTGCGAGGCTGGTATATAAGCTTCGACATACAGGAAAGACGTTAGTGTGGCCTTCGGACAAAATATTTTGATCGTCACTTCTACTATCCATTTTCTTTGTAACCAAGATTATTTAAATTAGAGAGAGAACGGTTTTGATGTATTACGGGAAGAAGATGGAGTGCTGCAGTGTTTTTAAGAACTGCGAATACATATTGGGTATCGGATATGCCACTTTTGGCATGCAGTGTCGCTGGGTTTGTTTCCAACAGGTCGAACAGCAGAGACACGGGAGGCGCAGTCGCTAATGCTGAATACTACGTTATATGAAATACTTACCATCCAGTGCAGCGATGCGGAATAATCGTACAAACCAGGAGAAATGCTGTGTGCCAAAAAGTGCTCGGAAATCCAGTGTGATGAACTGAGAGCTTGCTCATATTTTCAGCTGCTGCATATGCAGAGAATATTGCGATGGCATTATTTAAACCGCACTGCACAGCGCAGCCATAATTTGTCCCCTCCGGCGAGACGAAACAAATTGCAGACCGCATGCAACGCTTGCGCCAGGGGCAAAACGTTGTTCGTTTCGTGTGACCTTGCTAACGTGCATTCACCCACATGTCCACGAGTTTTCTTCCTTTCTCTTTCTGTCCTCCACCCTCCCACTCTCTCAGTTTCTCCTTCCTTCTCTGTCTCTGTCTCTGTCTCTATTTCCCCTTTTATTTTTATTTCCAACCCCCCTCTCCCCCCCATCACTCAGTCTTTTAGATGTTCAAAAATGGTTCAAATGGCTCTGAGCACTATGGGACTTAACTTCTGGGGTCATCAGTCTCCTAGAACTTAGAACTACATAAACCTAACTAACCTAAGGACATCGCACACATCCAGGCTCGGGACAGGATTCGAACCTACGACCGTTGCCGTCGCGCGGTCCAGAGTGTAGCGCCTATAACCGCTCGGCAGAGTGCGCACATGATGCTTGTGGGCTATGTATAACGCTACTGCCACTTCTTATATGTAGATCGAAACACAGTTTGCCTCTGGACGTACATGCTCAGCCTACCGCCATACTTCGGAGAAGGTTGGATCTCTGGCGTGTTGGATTCAGGACAACTTTATCCGTATGGACTTCTCAGTGAGCAGGTGTCCGGATTGGTCAATTGCCGCTAAGAAATAGTCATATAACGACACCAGAAATTCGGGCAGAGACTACAGGTACGACACATGTCACATTACACAGTAACTCTCCTTTCGCCTATAGGACTACTGGGTAGATTAAGGGTAATCAATCAGCCGACATGGCTTCCAGCTCCAATAATCTGCAAACAAGGGCTCAGCCTCTCCATTGAGTGAATCCCAGCCAGTTATGTCGTTTTCTTGTGAGTCATCAATCTTCTGCCTGGTTTGATGCTGCCTGCTACGAATTCCTCTCCCGTGCCAACTTTATCTCAATGTAGCACCTGCACCTACGCCCTTAATTATTTGTTGGATGCATTCCTAGGTTTTTTATCCTCTACAGCCCCCTCTAGTTCAATAAAAGCTATTCCCTGATGTTTTAAATGGCCCCTCCTTCTTGTCAGTATTTTCCATATATTCCTTTCCTCTCCAGTTCAGCGCATAACCTAGTCAGTCCAGCTAATGTTCAATCTTCAACTTCCGTTGGCGGTACCACATCTCAAATGCTTCGGTTCTCTACTTTTCGGGCTTTCCGCAAGTCCATGTTTCACTACCATATAATGCTGTGCTATAAACGTACATTCTCAGAAACTTCTTCCTCAAATTGAGACCAATGTTTGACAGTAGCAGACTTCTCTTGCCCAGGATTGCTCTTTTTGCCAATGTTGTTCTGCTTTTTATGTCCTCTTTGCTCCGTCCGTCATGGGCTATTTTGCTGCCTAGGTAGCAGAATTCCCTGATTTCAACTACTTCGTGATCACTAATGCTAATGTTAAGTTTCTCGCTGTTCTAATTTCTGCTACTTGTAATTACTTTCGCCTTACGAATGTACTTTTTTGTTTACCTCGTATCGTGGGAAATACAGTTAAGGAAACTGGGTTGAGATCTAGAAGGACCATGCCTAGTTTACCACAGAACCATACCATACACAATAGAGACAAACACAGTGAATAACTACACTCAACTGCAATATTGAGTGGCATTATGTACTGTTCTGCGACGAGTGTCGCTTCTGTCTGAGGCGGTTAGATCGGTGACATCAAAGGCGACGTGGTGAGAGTTCACACGAAACAGCGATTCTTGAGGCCCATACCTCACCACTTCCTGGAATCATAGTAATTGTTCAATAGAAGCTAGTTTATGGAAGCACTTCATGTAATAATATAAAAGGCGGAGACTACTGTCTTCTCACGCACATGAAATATACGAACACGGCAGAGACGAAGAGAGCGTCCTCTTAAAAGGAACGATGTATTGACGTACGTCATAGAGAGCCATCAATTGAAAATGGTATAATAACATGAAAGCGCTATCGTGATGGATAAATACATTCAGAGGGAAAATATTGTTTCGAGAATATTGCAAGACTGAGGAAGCAAACAATCAGAGTATAATCACCTTGAGGAATATACTATTTCTTAGCACACCTGCCCAGTCCACTTATTAATCACCCATACATTATGTCTGGGGTGCACTTTTGAATACTTGCGTCATCATACCAGCCTCCAGCCAGCAGCCTTCAAGAACTGAGACGACATTCGGAGGGCACTTGCATTTATGCCACAACGAACACGAGAGTGTATCGGTACGACCCTGCGTCACGCCTTGGACTGGTGCTCTTGTGTTCTGCTTCGTACACAAGAGTAAGGAGAGGTGGGCTCTGAGTGGTGCAGCTAATGCCATCGTAGGGAAGCTGGATGGGAACAGAAATGACTAGCGAACACGTAAATACAGTAAACAGAAGATTTACTTAATTTATAGCTCTCTCCAAGAGTAGTGAAGAAGCTTTACAAACGAACAAAAAGCAACCAAATACGGCTATTACAAGAAGCAAAAGAGCACAGTGCAGTGCGAGGCTCCTGCTGCTAAGGTACTAGAGAACTTTCGATAATAGACTAAGACTGACGACTGGTGCGCCGGCCGCGGTGGTCTCGCGGTTCTAGGCGCGCAGTCCGGAACCGTGCGACTCCTACGGTCGCACGTTCGAATCCTGCCTCGGGCATGGATGTGTGTGATGTCCTTTGGTTAGTTAGGTTTAAGTAGTTCTAAGTTCTAGGGGACTGATGACCACAGCAGTTGAGTCCCATAGTGCTCAGAGCCATTTGAACCATTTTTTGACGACTGGTGAAGACTAGGCCGTGTTGTTTTGTCTCCGACCATCCTGTAGCGCCATCGGCGTTTGTTGGCAACGTGCGTTTCCGTTGCCAACTGCGAAACGCCGATCAGGTTGTTATAGATCTATCATACTACAGATACTGGCGGTGATGCACATCACTTCTGAAAAGGGAAAGTTGAATGACTGAACGCCTATGCCGGCCGGTGTGGCCATGCTGTTCTAGGCGCTTCAGTTTGGAACCGCGTGACCGCTACCGTCGCAGGTTCGAATCCTGCCTCGGGCATGGATGTGTGTGATTTCTTTAGGTCAGTTAGGTTTAAATAGTTCTAAGTTCTAGGGGACTGATGATCACAGATGTTAAGTCCCATAGTGCTCAGAGCCATTGATACAATTTGAACTAGGGGAAGCTGGAGAGGCTAACAACTGTAGAGGAAGACATCCAGCAAATAACTGAGGATATAGGTTGCAATTGCTGCTCGGAGATGGAAAGTTTGACACAGGAGAGGGATTAAAGGGGGGGGGGATATAAAACAAGTGAGTTCAAAATGGTTCAAATGGCTCTGAGCACTATGCGACTTAACTTCTCAGGTCATCAGTCGCCTAGAACTTAGAACTAATTAAACCTAACTAATCTAAGGACATCACACACATCCTTGCCCGAGGCAGGATTCGAACCTGCGACCGTAGAAAACCAGTGAGGAAGTCGTGTTCAGCCACAGCGGAGTTGATGGATTGTAGATGCTGTTGTGGTCTATAAGGAGGATATGAGGGTGTGTCTTGTGTTCTCAGCCCGGTTCTTACTTTCATGTTCGAGCGCATGTCATCCGTATTATTTTTAATCACATAATTTGTGGTCACTGTCTGATATACTGACTCGGCGCTTACTATGTTTTATTCTTGGAAGCTTAAAGATTCATCTATGATTAAAACTATTATCTCTTATTATGCTCATTCACTACACAGTGTATTATCGCGTTGGTTTTCAGTCACTTGAGCGCCTTGACCATGACCAGTGGTTATTCGCCGTAATGCCAGAGGAAAAAGTATTGTTGGATTACGCTCAAAATATGGAACGTTCTAGGCGCCAGAAAATGTTCAAGAAATTCAGCGCAATGGTTCACGTAGCAAGTCCTGTACTCAAATCGTTCCCATGGACTCGGCCGCTGCGCTGTCGTAAATACGCGATTCGTGCGGTGTGGCGCGCCAATTACAGGGCGGGCGGCGCGCTTTATGAGGCACGCGCACCGCCTCAACACGGTCCGGCCGGCGGCGGCCCTCCTGTGGGAAAGTTCCCAAGGCTGGCGAGGGCGGTGGGGGCGGCGGACGTGGCCGCGGCTGCTACCGGCCGGCAGCCGTGCAGCGACGTGACCTGCCCGGGCACCTAGCCACCTGCCATCGCCACCGCTACCGGCCTCCGTGCTACGTTCCTACTGCTGTCCGTCTTACCTTTCCAAGTACCGCCGCCAAGTGAGCGCACAGCTACAGCTCTGGAAAGCCTCCAGAATCACCAGCGACTCCAGCACAGAGCACTACAGAGACTAATGCACTCACTTTGAAATAAAAGTCAAATTGGCATGAAATATACTACGTGATTGGATGTGCAAATGGGTACATGGTTAGGACGATGTCTGTGAGAAATAAATGTCAGATATCGAATGGTTCAAATGGCTCTGAGCACTATGGGACTTAACATCTATGGTCATCAGTCCCCTAGAACTTAGAACTACTTAAACCTAACTAATCTCACACAAAACCCAGCCATCATGAGGCAGAGAAAATCCCTGACCCCGCCGGGAAGCGAACCCGGGAACCCGGGCGTGGGAAGCGAGAACGCTACCGCACGACCACGAGATGTGGGCTGTCAGATATCAATCACTGCATTTATTCAAAGCAGTCTCCCACTGAATCATCACACTATCGTCACACTGTCGTCCATTTACTACTGTACAGCTTTCTTCCATGTCTTCAGTTGCGTCGTAAAGGTATTCTTTCTTTTCCAACTTCAATTTGGGGGACAACCAGAAGTTGGGTATGGCTGAATATGGCGTACACGTAGAACTGTGATCCGTTTGATGGCCAAAACATGCGCGCGATCCACGCTGTGTGGGCCGCGGATTTGTCGTAGTGGTGCGACCATGAAGCTGACTCTGGGTATTTGGGTCGAATTCGACGAATTCACTAGCTGTTGTGCCTAACACAAAAGTTTGTGTTGCCGCGCTGCTCATTCGCCGTTTCCCGACGAGTTTTAAACATGTACCGGTATTTTTGGGCCTACTGCAGAGATACTAGCGATTTGATCTTCTACATGGCTGTTATTTGAAACTTCATGCATCGTAACATTGCAACTCGCCACGAGATAGCATTGCAGCTTGAAATTCCACACAAGCAGTTCTAACGCAACTTGGATACACTGTACATTGATCTCGAGGGTCCTTTCAAAAACTGCAATCAGTCGGACAACTCTAGATAGACTGCTTTCGGTGAAAACTGATTTATTGTACATAACTATAACTCTACAAAAAATTTATACATCTTCGGTCACTACAAAAATTGTTTGAAATTATGCGTCCCTTTCTTTGTTGGTCTTTTACTTAATTTAGTTAGTCGAGCGTGTTGTAAAATGTTTGTGAGATGCATTTGAATGTTCAATATTAAACCACCAGTATGAGTCAGATGTGAATACTCAAGGATAGTTGGACGCATCTTCCAACATTACGAGATTTGTGATGGGTAATCGAATAAAAGTCAGATTTAAAAAAAAGAAACTATTCATTACTTCATAAGTACTCACTGTAACTATTAATGCGTTTTTTCACTGTGGGACAAGACGATCATGCCTAAAGACCAACGATTGTACTCAGACTTGCACCTCTTCGTCAGGAACAAATCCTCGACCATTAACCTCTATCATCGAGACTCCAAAAATTCACAAGTTGTCTCAAACTTTTGTGGATCAAACTGAAACGCATGATAGTAGGTCTACAACCGATTATATTGAGACAGGCAACGAAAGCACGGAAACACATACTTATTGTGTTATGGACATACACAGTAACAACGTTGATCACAGTAATTTTTCAAAGTGACAACTGCCAATCTCGATCCATGCATGACAACATGGCATAAATTTCTGCTGCATTCTCTCAAATATTCCTGGTGTCTGCTGCACCAGCAGACAGGCAGCTTGGACCCTAGCAAGCACCCCTTCATCCGTTTCTATGGAGGTTTCATACACCAATGTCTTGACGTAACCTCAGACGAAAAATTTCAGAGGTGTGAGATTTGGTGATCGCACTGGCCATGGGCAGAACCACCCCTTCCAATGCGGCGATGAGGTTGTGTGTCGTTGACTTGCTAGCGGACATACACTTCCAAGTGATTTGTTGCACGGTCGCGTTGAAACCATATCCTTTCGCAGACAACAACGGGTACAGCTTCTAAGAACTGTGGCGGCACATCTCACATGATCACCAGGTAACGAGGACCAGTCACAATGAGACGGAGGAAATAAGGTCCTATTAGGTGATGTTGGACAATATCCTTCCATTAGTTAACAGAGAATCGTTGCTGGTGTCCAGCGATGTGGGTGGTGGCAGATCTGCGTGCGCCGTTGCAATAAATGCAGTGAGAAAAGCGGTCATCGCTTTGAAAAATTACTGTCAGCTACATTGTTATTTTGCAGTTACGCTGTGTTTGTCAATAACACAGTATATATCTATTTCCGACCACTGATTTCCTATCTCAGTATAATCGATTGTGAACCTACGATCAATTTGACTTGAGAAAATTTGAAACAATCGCACGAAGAGAGATCGGGAATCTCAGCGATACTTACGACACGTACTCGACACGACCTTGGCAACTTGTAGGCAGCTGTTATCCTGCAACAGGATGACGTAATCCGTCAAATTACTGGGCGTTTGAATTAATGGTGCGCTTCAGTTTTGCGCAGTATTCAGTGAAGTCATGATAACCTTTTTGTCTGAGTGCTAGGGCCCGCTGATTGTTGACTTTCTGCGACACGATGCTACAGTTAACACACAGGGCTGCATGGACACTGAGGCTCGCCATCAAGTCCCTTATACTTTTACTAGTTAATCCGTTTTTATTACAACCGCAAACTGAGCGAAGGAGTCTCGTTCTCATCGAATGGACCAGTTGTACGTCCAGCAGCATGCCGCCTCACACCTATTACCTTCTTTGAATATATGCTTCTCTTATTTAAGATATTTCTGTTATTTTAGTTATTTCTTGACTTACAATATCCTGCATCGATGGCTGGCACTTCGGTTAGATTAAGTTATTATTTTCTTTCATATTTTGCACTATTATGCGATTTTGGAGACATATCTTGGTTACTTGACAGCGGAATCTGATATTCACGAACTGAGATTGTGTTGATAGCATTTCTGCGACCAAGAGAGCCCGAATAAAAGCGACTGTACGTTGGTTATAAATTGCTAGATGGGATTGTGGGACTCAAAAAGAACGTGACACTAATTTCCTGTAATGAATGTTTACTCTGGAGTGAAGTTTGTTCTGATTTTAAATTTTCTAGCAGATTAAATCTATGTGCTGCAGTGGAACTCAGATCTGTGACCATTGCTTTAACGACTGAGATATCGAGGCACCACGGGCGACCAGTCTTCCACGAGTGCTTCTCCACTTTAGAATGGTCGGGTACTTCGGCGAAGTTTGAAAGGTAGGCGAAGACTTAGCGCCGTCAAAGGTCCCAGGTGCGAGCACTGGTAAGGCACACAGTTTTAATCTGTTAGGAAGTTAGATGACATTGTTTTTTCAATAGCTTTTCCAAAATCTCAGTATGACGGGTTGTGCAATACACCCGAAAATGGCTGCAGAGGCTAAATTGGGCATTAGTGAAAAAAATCTGTAGTAAATGTCCAGCCAGTTTAATTTTTAATTTTGATTACGCAAAGCTGCACCATAAAAGAAGAGCAGCAATAGTAATAGCAGTGGCTATTTTCATGGGGACCTGCAAGCTCATCCCCGTCCGATGAAGACAGTGGAGGCGTTAGATGGCCTGTGAAGTTCTGAACGTAAACAGAAAGGCAAGACACACAAATAGGTGGGGGAGACAGCGACGGGAGGCCGGCAGGAGAGGGAAGCTGCCAGTGTTTTTCCAGCAGGAGACTGGAGCCGCAGGGCGCTGAGGGCCGCGGCTCTGGAAGTAAGTTATACCGTAGTTGGAGCCGCACCAGGACGGGCGTAGGCGCTGCAGCCGGCTGGAGCGCGGCTGGAGTGGGGCATGGCGGCAGGGGCGGCGGGGAAGACAAACACAAACAGGGCAGCGCCGCCCGTCCGTCTTTCTGTCGCTCGTCGGCGACAAGAAACACACTCAGCAGGCGGAAACGGGGCCCGCGTCCAGCCTATTTAGCGTCGCCACTCACTCTCTCCTGGCCAGCGATCCCTTGGCAACTATCTACTCCCTGGTCACATCTTCTGGAGGACGACTGAATCACAGAGTACGGCTTCTTCGCATCATCTCACGTCTAAATCACTGCCCCGCCACCCAAGTAAGACGTAATACATTCCTGTCCCATATCTTGGATCGTATGTAACACACATAAAGCATGTGAGCTATTGTGGACGCAAGGTTCGGTTTTCGGTACCCGTTGGAGGGTGCTTTGTCTTATAGGACTTTCCTTCAACCTCCTACAGAAACTGGTAAATGGGTTATGGTCCACGCCTATTACTCTGGCTTCAGAGCCAGTAACTATCCCTTAACGGCAGGTTTTCCTCCAGCAGCTGTTACAAATTGACGTTTAAAAATTCTGTTAGAAAGTAGGTCTTCTGTTATATCTGCATGTATACTCTGCAAGCCACGCTACGGTGTGTGGTAGAAGGAACTGTGTGTATCACCGTCAGTTTCCTCTTTCTTGTTCCAATCTCTAATAGTGCGCGGGTAAGCGGTTGCTGATAAAGACTTCTGGTTCTACCTCTGTGCTCCTTCCGTGACACAAATATATGATAAGGTAAACAATACAGTTACACACAACGCCCTTCGTGTCTGACAATGGAGTTGTGTGGATAGCTCCGTGATCCTTTAGCGCTTACTAAATGAACGAAGGAAGGAGGACATCAAAAACAGATTAGCACTGGCCAAAAGGGCACTTATGCAATACAGTTTTTCAAAAGTGTGTTTCCATTTAATCATTTAGTCAGTTCAAATTCCAAAATTCACGAGTCATGATGATCTTTCCTTTAGCAAACGATTCCGGAATAGTCCCCCATTCGGATCTCTGGGAGGGGACTGCCAAGGGGGAGTTTACCATGAGAAAAAAATTGAATAATCATCGAAATAACAACATTCACGAGTCGGGGCGTGGAACGTCAGAAGCTTGAACGTGGTAGGGAAACTAGAAAATCTGAAAAGGGAAATGAAAAGGCTCAATCTAGATGTAGTAGGTGTCAGTGAAGTGAAATTGAAAGAGACCAACGATTTCTGGTTGATAACAATCCATCATAATTTCTAAAGTTGTTGGAGGAAGTGGCAAGAAAACGGTTGTTCACGTTGGTGTGTAGAATGTATGAGTCTGGCGACGTACCATCTGATTTTCTGAAAACATCATCCACACAATTCCGAAGACGGCAAGAACTGACATGTGTGAGTATTATGGCACAATCAGCATAACAGCTCATGCATCCAGGTTTCTGACAAGAATAATATACAGAAGACTGGGAAAGAAAATTGAGGATGCACTAGATGACGATCAGTTTCGCTTTAGGAAAGATAAAGGCACGAGAGAGGCAATTCTTACGTTGCTGTTAATATTGGAAACTAAAGAAAAATCAAGGCGTTCATAAGATTTGTCGACCCGGAAAAAGGGTTCAACAGTGTAAAATGGCGCAATATATTCGAAATTCTGAGAAAAAAGGGGTAAGCTATAGGGAGAGATGGATCTTATACAATATTTACAACAGCCAAGAGGGAATAATAAGAGTGGACGACCAAAAACGAAATGCTCGTATTAAGAAGGGTGTAAGACCAGGATGTAGTCTTTCGCCACAAATGTTCAATGTGTGCACTGAGGAAGCAATGATGGATATAAAACAAATGTTTAGATGTGGCATAAAAAATTCAAGGTGAAAGGATATCAATGGTACGATTCGCTGATGACACTACTATCCTGAGTGAAAGTGAAAAAGAAATACACGATCTGCCGAACGGAATGGACAGTCTGGTGAGTACAGAGTATGGATTGAGAGTAAATCAGAGAAAGATGGAGGTAATGAGAAGTAGTAGAAATGAGAAGAGCGAGAAACGTAATATCAGGAACGATGGTCACGAAGTAGATAAATTAAGGAGTTCTGCTATCTAGGCAGTAAAATAACAATTGACGGACGGAGCAAGGAGGACATCAAAAGCAGACTAGCAGTTGCAAAAAGGGCATTCCTGGTCAAGAGAAGTCTGCTAATATTAAATATCGGCCTTAATTTGAGGCCGAACGATTCTAGGCGCTACAGTCTGGAACCGCGCGACCGCTACGGTCGCATGTTCGAATCCTGCCTCGGGCATGGATGTGTGTGATGTCCTTAGGTTAGTTACGTTTAAGTAGTTCTAAGTTCTAGGGGACTGATGACCTCAGAAGTTAAGTCCCATAGTGCTCAGAGTCATTTGAACCTTAATTTGAGGGAGAAATTTCTGAGAATGTGAGTACAGCATTGTATGATAGCGAAACATGGACTGTGAGGGAATGACTTCCATGGTACTAGAGGGAGCTGCAGAGGAAGACAGAGATTGGAATACATCCAGCAAATAATAGAGGACGTAGTTTGCAAGTGCTATTCTGAGATGAAGAGGTTAGCACAGGAAAGGAATTTGCGGCGGGCCACATCAAACCAGTCAGAAGACGGATGACCCTAAAAATAAAAATAAAAAAGAAAAGGCTCCTAACGAAAGAATTTCATACTTTCTGATTTCGTGTGTCTCCGCATTGCACTCTGCGAAACACAATAGCTAAAAGTGAGGCATAGTCTCTTCAGAATAGTTGCATGTCCTCTCATTGCACTTCCGCAAGATTTTTGTGTTGTTTAGCTTGCTTGCTGCTGCGGTATTTTATGTTCACTTCCAGCAGCACCAAATTTCTGTCACCGCAGGTAAGCCATATGAAATTTCAAAGGGCTCTTTTGGATTACAGTCAAGATAGTTATACCATTTGCAGTTACATTTCCTTTTCAAAATTGTTATCAGGATCATTTTAGGTAAGGGATAGTTCAAATCACATTTCTTATGCAGACAGTTTTATTCTCACAGTGCAACGAAAATAAAACTGTTTTCATATTCGCTTGTGTAATGCAATATTTGTAAATTTATTTAGTCAGTTCCCATTCGTAGAAGATAGTATTCTGCAGAAACGGTTTGGTTATTCATTCTTTCAAAATTCGTTTGGCAAATTTATGTACCATTTCTTATCCGTTAGCGCGTGCGTTGGAATTGCAAGTGACATTGTGACGTCACGCATTTTAGCGCTGCACTACACAGTACTGTTTTATTTAGTTTAAACCAAGTTTGCCTTTCTAATTAATTTGTTGATGTTAATTAAAAATATAATTATATGATTTCAGCCTCAAGCAACACATGTGATTTTTGTTTTGGCGACTCATTTATTAGATAACGTTTCCGTAACTACACTACTTGAATTGTTCAGCATTAAAATACAAACACATACGTATAAAAAAGAACAACAGTTCAATTAACTACAGTTTGATTTCACAAGATTAAACCTAGAATATTTACATTAGGACAGTTACAACACTTACAGACGATTCTCCTAATCGATCTCAGTCTGGCATCTGTCTTTCTTGCGAATGGTATTATGTGACCTTTCGACTATAAATCGCTCTCTGTGCGTATGCCGCCATATTTAATGGATGTGACTGCATCCAGTGATTGTTCGGCTGCCATTTAATCACACAATAAAGCTCTTTGTACCTATGTATCCGCGATATGTTACATCTGTCTAAATTAACAGTCAGTTGGCACACCCTGCAACAAGCGTCGATTCTCAGTAGATATTCCTGCATTTCTTTAAAACTTTCTAGCGCAGCAAGTTCGCTGTATACAACCGCATCATTCGCGAAAAGTCTCATGGAATTTCCGACGTTATCTATTAGATCGTTTATCAATATAGTGAAAAGTAATGTTCCTATGACTCTCCCTTGGGGTACTCCCAAAGTTACCTTTACGTCTGTAGATTTCTCTGCGTCCACAACGAAGTACTGCGTTCTCTTTGCAAGAAACTATTCAGTACATTCACACAGTTTGGTCTGACATTCCTTGTGATCGTAATTTGTTCATTAGGCGACAGTACGGTACTGTTAGGAACGCCTTGCGGAAATCAAGAGACGACAGATTTACCTAGGCGCTTTCTGGGTCTCGTGGACGAACTGAGCGAGCTCTGTTTCTCACACTCATCTTTTGCGGAACCAATGTAGATTTTTATATAGTTATTTTGGGTCTCCAGAAACGTCATAATACGCAAGCATAAGACATGTTCCGAGGTCCCATAAGACTTTACCACAAATTTCCAAAATTCCGAAGTTATACAACAGACCGACGCTAGCGATATCGATCCATCTCGAGGAAGTTTAATGAAAACGAATAAAATACTTTGGCTTTTGTGGCTAATGGAAGTATTAACTTTTTGTGTTAGATTTACGTGTTGACACTGAACTAATATCCCTTTTAGTTTTCGCTCAGACATTCGCTGTAAGTAGGTAGAGGCTAACTGAATAAACTGTTAGTGGTGAAGATTTTCCAGTCTAGTCTTAGGACCTGTGAGACTACCCGTGATTATATTCTTACAATGCGCTAATTATTGATTTGGGAGTAGTGACAATTTTAGTATTGTTTTGACTAGTTTAAATAGTGTAACAGCTCAGGTAATTGATCTGGGACCACCAAGCCGGCCGGAGTGGCCGTGCGGTTATAGGCGCTACAGCCTGGAACTGCGTGACCGCTACGGTCGCAGGTTCGAATCCTGCATCGGTCATGGATGTGTGTGATGTCCTTAGGTTGGTTAGGTTTAAGTAGTTCTAAGTTCTAGGGGACTGATGACCACAGCAGTTAAGTCCCATAGTGCTCAGAGCCATTTTATTTGGGACCACCAATAAACACATCCGAGTAAATTGCGGAGTAGTACGTCTTAAGCGCCGCACATAGGTAGATGTAGATGCAGATGTAGATATAGATTTACGTACATGTGTAGATGTTAGGTGCGTAGACTCTGGTCGCGGCCGTAAACTGGAACTCGCGTGACTTTACGGAAGCATGGAGAAGACTAATGAAATGTTTCAAGTACTCCCTCCAAATTCTGTCAGCGACACTCTAAGTCTTTCCTTAGCGTCTTCCACTAGTAATCAATGAGCTTTTCTGTGAGCCCCCTCCCCCCCCCCCCCCCCCCCCACCAATGCTAACTGAAGGAGGTGAACTAATTTTTTCTTAGTTCTTTTTCATTAAGGCAGCTTTACAGGGGTTCCCGTAATATTCACGTATCGATCAGAAGAGTCTTTTGTGGTAAACCACCGAATAGATGAATTATATCTTCTTATTGTTCCTTCAAACAACTTGGTTAGCATTTGTCTTTACCACGACTATGATTTCGTAGTCATTCCACCTCACATATTGAAAAGAAATTATTGTTAATTTTTCTGATAGTTTCTGTTTATTAATTTTGAATTGGAAATTGCTTCTTTGGATTGTCTGAAAGGTTGTTTGAGAAGCTGCGTCCATTGCAAACAGGGAATCGAAACAGAAATTAATCTGACTGCGTGATTTCCTAGAACGTGTACGGAGGCGCCTAATAAAGAAGACCAGGTTCTACAGAAGTTCCCTTAAAAAATCGTAACATTCTCTTTCTTACATCATTACCTCCTTGACGTAAAATCTGACAAAACCTTAACTGATTTCTGCTTAAGGAAGTACCTTGAGATCTGAACTGTAATTTTTTCTTTTATTCTCTCGGCTTAGCTGTGGCCATGAATAACGCTCGGGCAGCTACTTTCTAAAAATTGCTGCTGCTGCTAGTGAAAATAACTAGAAAGGCGCGTCTCATTTACTCAATTGCGAACTAAGTACAGGTGAACCCCGTGTGCAATGACTCCACGTAATGTGTCTGCGTTTCAAATTGCAATTGTGAAACTTTCTAACGAGTGGTAAAGATTGGGAAATGGGTGATGACGTGGTTTATTACGTTAATGCCGACTCCTACAAAAGGCGTGGTGGCAAATTTAGAAAAGTCACTTTAAAAAATGATTCTTCATTATAATCAAGAACTGTAAAGAAATGACAAGCTCTGGAAATACTTACAGTAGTTTGATCAACAGCGTGATGGTCAAAGAATTATTATAAAATATACATGCTCATCGTAGATTACAAGAAGTTGCCTTAATTGAATCAATTTTTCCGAAATTGTAGCTTTTTTTTGGGGGGGGGGGGGGGGAAATCGGACTTTTGACTGTTTTGATGCGTCCCACCACGAATTTCTTTCCTGGGATAACCTCTTCTTTTAGGAATAGCACTTGCAACCTACGTCCTCAGTTATTTGCTGGATGTATTCCAATCTCGGTCCCCCCCCCCCCCTCCTCCCATTAGTTTTTTCTCTCTACAGCTCCCTCTAGTACCATGGAAGACATTCCCTCATGTCTCAACGGATGTACAATCATCCTGTCCCTTCTCCTTACCAGTGTTTTCCCCATGTTCCTTTCCACTCCGATTCTGCGCAGAACCTCCACATTTCTTACCGTATGTTAACTAATTAAGAAGATGGGCGAAATTCTTTGTTGGTTGCTAAATTCTGATAACGGTGAGCAGACAGGAGCTCAAGTGTAATTAAAGTAAAACAAATAATTAATATCTTTTTATGAAATATTCATCAAACCACTAACAAAATAATCATTTTTCTCGCAATAACGATATTAGAAACAACAGCAGAAAAACAATTTCGTTAATTTTTTGCCTGCTGCCATGCAGCTGACTCGGCCGCGTCTCACTTCACGCTATGTGACCAACATGCGTGAGGAGCAGCCGGTGTAGAGATGTCACTGCAAGCGCGCAGTATCACAGATGACATTGCGCGCTGCGTGAGAAACAAAGTATGTGCGGCTGCCGTCTCTGTATCCAAGTTATAAGGTAAGCTGATAGTCAACAAATATCAACACCCCTTTCAATACTTAGCACTTAGCCGGCCGGAGTGGCCGAGGGGCTCTAGGCGCTATAATCTGGAACTGTACGACCCATACGGTCGCAGTTTCTAATCCTGCATCGCGCATGGATGTGTGTGATGTCTTTAGGTTAGTTAGGTTTAAGTAGTTCTAAGTTCTAGGGCACTGACCACCTCAGATATTAAGTCCCATAGTGCTCAGAGCCATTTGAACTTAGCACTTACGGCTGGCGCCACTGATGGTATACTCAAACGAAATCTGCTATTTTTGCCTAGTACATGCATGATAATACATATGTTCCGTTTAACAGTCAGAACTAATAAAAAAAAGGGGGCAAAAACTTTAAGATAAACTACACGAATTCTTTAACACTTCGTTGCATTTCATTTTTAAATAAATGGGATACAGCAAATTCCACTCCCCACTCGCCCAAAAAGGGCTGTCTGAAGAGGCCTGTGTATGTCGCAGACTCAGACAAATGTAGAGCAAGATTTTTTTTTCGTTTCTGTGTAATTATAATTATCGACACTAAGACTCCTTGTGATGCATTTAATACGTTGTTACACATCTATCCAGATGAGAATTTGTTTACTTTGCACTTAAGGACATTACTGTTTCAAGGTCTTGTTCTTCATTCTTACAATAAGCTTTTCCTATCTACAGATACAGTACATTCAACAACGCCGACATTTTTTCCTCGGTTTTTGGATTTATCTGTCCTTACAAGTACTTCTCACGATTTTTTTCTTTCCAATGACAAGGAAATTACTACTGTCCACACTTGCACAAGTCTCAGTAAGCTTTGGTTTCTTACGCAGAATTATCCACTTACCCCTTCCACACTTACTCCATGTACTACTTCTGCCAGCCTATCTCCTCCCTTAATTCAACCTGTAGCAGCACATTTCTCAGGATTCCAGTTCCCTTCACCCACCACGCTTCACTTACAAGCGCTTGGTGAAGAGTAATGCTTCCTAATTTCTTACGTGAAAACTCTTAAAGCTTTTCGAACAAAACAAAAGTTATTATTATTCTATATCTTAATTCTTCAAGTTACATATTTATTTCTGAACATTGTCACTCTGGCAATGAATACATTTCACCCAACGAGAGACCAGTTTACTGATACCTTTACTGCAGAATGTTTGACTTTGTTGACGAAGACACAACCTCATTTCGGCCAGCACCTGTTCATCACTGTCGAAGCAAAGTCATTGTAGGTGTTCCTTACGTTTCCGAAACAGATGGAAATCGGATGGGGCCAAGTCTTCACTGTATGGCGGACGCTCGATGTATGGAAGAAGTTTTCTGTTGTTAGAAACTCGATTACAACACGGTGTTACTCACGCAACGATACGATTGTGCTACACATCGCCATGTTACAAACGACGATGCGGACCCCTCTAGCGACAGAGTTCCGCAGATGCGTAGCCGTGAATAACAAAGAGGTATAATGTTAATGGTGTTTGTTTTATTTTACAAAGCTTTACGAGTTTTCACTTAAAAATTCGGAGGCATTACTTTTAAATACGTCGTCGTATAATTCTTTCCTCTAGGCATACCATTTCAAAAAAAGATTACCAAAATTTTATCGATAGGGTTCATTTGTAGAAGAAATCTTTCTTCGTTTACTCGACTCTCCTTCCGAATTTAGTTTTGCTTCTGCTGTCCTGATTAATCACGCTTCTTAGTTAGCAGAGAGTTTATTCACTTATTTGTTCTATATTGTATCCTCCTCCTTTAATAGTAAAATGATGTTCTACATTCTACTACACTTAATCGCCTTAGACATTTATGTCTTTACCCTTAACATTAGAATTGCCCACTAGTTCAACAGTTGCGCTTCTTGTGCACTTTCGCTCAAAAGAACTATGCAGACTACGAATCTTATCAGAAGTATCTGTTTCTGCTGCACTTTTATATTCCTATCCGAAATTTTTCACTTAATATCCACCATTCCTTCTTCGACATGTAAGTCAAATTGCAGTCCTGCCTAGCACACTTCTCCAAATTAAATTCTTGACCTTCATTTTTCACTTTATTTCTCTCACTTTGTTCTTGAAGATATTGTTTAAAACTGTCTTGCTCACTTATTTTGTGTCTTGGATATTAAACCTTCCGAAGAAATACCTTTAATATGAACATGTTAAACTAAAATCTGGAACTTGGCAAACATCTAAAAATATGACGTTTCCAGCGAGATAATTGAGCATCTATGGTGACCACTTTGGACGCGGTTGAAGCCAACGGCCTCCGTGGCTTAAATCTGACGTTTCAGAAAATTAGCGCAGCGCATTTGAAAGTATAACAGGCACGCAAACAGAAACCCACACGCATTAGCATGGCCTAACTCTAACACGCCACTCTCTAAGGAAAGTCATATTTAAGAACCACCAAACGCTGCATGTATAACAAACCTTTATTCGCTACCAGCTTTTATAGGAGCGATCATCATGAGGCGACATAAAATTATTTACAGGTTCTTATGCAGTATTATTATCACTGTGGCGCTCAAAGAATCAAATAACAAACCATCTGAGATCACTGTCGTCTAAAGCAAAGAATATAACTTAATATCCTCGTATAAGGTCTGTACGTGTAGAAGCGCGCTTGGAAATTGATTTCTCAAGTAAAGAACTGCTGCTTGTTATTACAGAGCAGGTCCTGCATTTTTGATTCTACATCTTACATCATACAAATTCGGTTTTATTACTACTACATTTTTGAGAATTTTAGAAAAGGGTAAAAATAGAGGAAAAAGAAACAAACAGAAAGAAGTGCACATGTATATATACAATTTTGTTTAAATTTGTTGCTAACATATATGATAAATAAGATAAATAATACGGTGTGAAATATTTAAAGTCGAAATTAAAATTGAATTTAATGGAAGAATTAAGAGATGACAATGAATTTCCCTTAAATATGATGTGCTAGTTCTTCTCTTTGTATGTACCTTCTATGTATTTGGTGTGCATCTGTTACACATGTTGTCTTGACTGTGGTAATTATTAATAATGTATTCAATGATTAGGCTACAATGTGTTTCTAAACTTAAGGAAACGGTGGAGATTCGGAGTTGAATTAATGTGTCATAGTGAGCTGCAACAGGTGCGAGTGCCCGGATAACCGAGCACGTTAGCTCGCCGCTTTTGTGATTCTGGGAGACGATCCTGCCCTGGATCGAGGCCGCGTCGCGCATTAACGACGAGCGCCTGTGTGAGAGCGCCATCCCACGTCCGCCTAGGTAAATGTCGGGCTGGTTCTACCCACGTCTCACCCCAGCTATCGACTAAGCAAACATTTAGAGCTTGTTCTCACACTTTAACACAGTTGGGATTCACAGTAAGTGCAGATATATAGGGTGCACAGAGGGTGGGTGTGGGGAGTGGTAGCGGGGTGAATGATAGCACCAGTTACCAGCTACCACTAACATTGCTTCAACCTAAATAATTACCTGCAACAGGAACGGAGAAAGGCGAAGAAGAAGAAGAAGAAGAAGAAGAAGAAGAAGAAGAAGAAGAAGAAGACGAAGAAGGAGGAGGAGAAGAAGGAGGAGGAGAAGAAGGAGGAGGAGAAGAAGGAGAAGCAGAAGAAGGAGAAAGAGGTTTGCATTCATTCTTTGTTTACTGATTGTATTCCACTTAGCAGCAGGGGAGCTACATGTAGCCGGAACTGAGATTATTTAACTGCGTTATTCAAGTTAACTTTTAATCCCAGTGGCGCGGGATTTTCTTTTTTTTATATTATCATGTTTTGAGGAAGAAAGGCTGTCACAATTCTTTATCTTCATAATGTTTACCATGTAGGGGCCGGTCGGTGTGGCCGTGCGGTTCTAGGCGCTTCAGTTTGGAACCGCGTGACGGCTGCGGTCGCAGGTTCGAATCCTGCCTTGGGCGTGGGTGTGTTTGATGTCCTTAGGTTAGTTATGTTTAAGTAGTTCTAAGTTCTAGGGGACTGATGACCACAGATGTTAAGTCCCATAGTGCTCAGAGCCATTTGAACCAGTTTTGAACCATGTAGGGACAGACACGGTGCACCATATATTAAATGTAAATGTCAAATCAGAAACTCCTTCAGCCGTCTATATTTCCAATTTGGTTTTATTTTGGTGACTAGTTCCGCCGTTTCACTACGGCATCTTCAGGCCCCTGACCGACGTCTATGAAGAATCTAAACTCAAGTACAAACGGAATAGGTACCATTACACAGTCACTGGTATCCGTAGACTTTTCTTTTAACAGCGCCCTGCATATCAGATGCATTGAACCCCAGAGACAGACGAAGACCAGCCTTTTCCACAGCTATTCAAGAATTGAACAAGGTTGTCGCCCCACTATGGATGATTGCCATATAGGCTGATGTAAATAATTTTATGTTGCTTCATAATGACGTTTTCGATTGAAACAAGTAGCAAATAAAGGCTGATGTTATCTTTAGGCCTTGATTAACAGTTACGAGTTTCCTTAAATATTCTCGAGTGGTGGGCCACGACTTTTGCACAAAATATAGGGTCTCATTGATAACTCGTTACTTCGCATCGCCACAATGTCCAACTTGACCGTCTGAAGAGCCCTGCGGGGGTAGGAAAGGCTAAGGAGGTCAATCGATGGCCTTTAAAGTTGTCTTCTAGTCATACACTTCTGGCCATTAAAATTGCTACACCAAGAAGAACAGCAGACGATAAACGGATATTCATTGGACAAATATATTATACTAGAACTGCATGTGATTACGTTTGCACGCAATTTGGGTGCATAGATCCTGAGAAATGAGTACACAGAACAACCACCTCTGGCCGTAATAACGGCCTTGATACGCCTGGCCATTGCGTTAAAGAGAGCTTAGATGGCGTGTACAGGTACAGCTGCCCATGCAGCTTCAACACGATACCACAGTCCATCAAGAGTAGTGAGTGGCGTATTGTGACGAGACAGTTGCTCGACCACCATTGACCAGAGGTTTTCAGTTGTTGAAAGATTTGGAGAATGTGCTGGCCAGGGCAGCAGTCGAACATTTTCTGCATCCAGAAAGGCCTGCACAGGACCTGCATGGTACCCCATACCATCACACCGGGAGATACGCCAGTATGGCGACGGCGAATACACGCTTCCAATGTGCGCTCACCACGATGTTGCCAAACACGGATGCGACCATCATGATGCTGTAAACAGAACCTGCATTCATCCGAGAATATGACGTTTTCCCATTCGTGCACCCAGGCTCGTTGTTGCCTACACCAACGCAGGCGCTCCTGTCTGTAATGCAGCGTCAAGGGTAACCGCAGCCATGGTCTCCGAGCTGATAGTCCATGCTGCTACAAACGTCGTCGAACTGTTCGTGCAGATGGTTGTTGTCTTGCAAACGTCCCCGTCTTTTGACTCTGGGATCGAGATGCGGCTGCACAATCCGTTACAGCCATGTGGATAAGACGCCTGTCATCTCGACTGCTAGTGATACGAGGCCGTTGGAATCCAGCACGGTGTTCCGTATTACCCTCCTGAACCCACCGATTCCATATTCTGCTAACAGTCATTGGATCTCGACCAACGCGAGCAGCAATGTCACCATACGATAAACCGCAATCACGATAGGCTACAATCCGGAATCGTGATGGGACGCATTTCTCCTACTTACACGAGGCATCACAACGACGTTTCACCAGGCAACGCCGGTTAACTGCTGTTTGTGTATGAAATATCGAGGGGAAACTTTTCTCATGTCACCACGTTATCGGTGTCGCCACCGTTGTCAGCCTTCTGTGAATGCTCTGAAAAGCTAATCATTTGCATATCACAGCATCTTCTTCCTGTAGGTTAAATTTCGCGTCTGTAGCACGTCATCTTCGTGGTGTAGCAATTTCAATGGCCAGTAGTGTATTATGACCTTCTCACCATACAGCCTGGTTTGTGAGAACAGTGTTCGATGACATTTGGCCGTGTAACAGTCTGTTTCCGGAGACACACAACAGTTCCAGTAGTCATTGAAAGAGCAGAGCGCACGTATTTACTTTGCTTGCAGCTGCGGAGGTCAGGAGGCGAAGGAAGCGGCGACAACAAGAGACCAGAGAGCGGATGCAACAAAACAAGGAGGAAGTTAATTAGCGTGGCGGCCGCTAGTGGGTGGCGGCGCCACACTCGAGCCCCAGCCCCGCCTCTCGAGAGCTGGTTGGCCGGCCGCGGATCCGCCGGCCGCGGAACGCACCCGCTGCCACTCACTGCGCCACGCGGCCGTTGGGGGGGGGGGGGGGGGCAGGGGGCAGGGGCCAGCTGCCGGAAACGCCGGTCGTCTCGAGGGGACACGCTGATTAAAGGCTCTGTTTCTAGGAAAGGCGGCTCATCCCAACAATGAAATGTCTAGATACTTTAAGAGACGTTACAGAAACGTTAACCGTTAACTAAGGACCCTCCTTCAGGAGTCCCAGATTTAGGTAAAATAACGTCACCTCCCAAAACTTAACTGGATTGCCAAGGTAAAGGAACCCTCGTCTAGCCACTGCTCTTGACGCCAGACGGTTTATTTGCTCCTTAGTGTTTGAAATTACATTTTCCTCCTTCGGTTGTAATGGCACGAATATAAAAAATGAGAATTAGAGCGTGCAGTCACAAAATTGTGGGAAGGCTCAAGGTCGTGACGATAAGCACACTGAAGTACTAAAGCTGTTCAAGGACCAACGCTCTCTTTTCTTACTGGTTGGATTCAAAGGCGAACTCATATCACATGAAAAAAAAATTAAATAAAAGTTTGTACCACTTCCCAAACAGCCCCATCCAAAGTGCAGCAGGGACTACAGAATTATAAGTGTAAAGAGACATGCCTGAAGTTATTCCTTGAAATACTGCAATTGAGAATATAGCGTAAATATGAGAAGAAGATTCAGAAATGATTTAGAAACTCGGGAGACGTTACGCAGTCTTCATGTATTGGTTCGTAGATGTCATTATGTTTATGTCGATGTTTATACCCGTTTCATCGATTATGAAAAAGTTTCTGACGCTGTTTATCATGACAAATTTATGCATGTCTCCGGTACTGTGTGGTCGTGTTATTCGACTGATTGGCAGTCTGTTTTGGAGACAAGGTTCTGTCGTGTGTGCCGATGGTCATCTGTCAGAAGAAATGTCGATTATGAATATTATTCAGGATCGCGCTCTGTCCCCATTATATTTTAACGTCGACCCTGAAAATATTTTTCTAGATGCTATCGGTGGAAAGTGTCAAGGAGTAGTGGTCAGTGGGGAAATCATTAATAACATCAGATACCCGGAAAAAGATTGAAACCAGGCTGGATGATATAAACTCTGTTACTGAAGAGAACAATGCCATGTGATTACTTTTAAACGCCAATGAGACAACATGGATAGTTTCCAACAGACGTCGAGATGAAACTCAGGATATTCTTGCATTTGGGAATTATAAAATCGAAAGTGTTTCATCGTATAAATATTTGAGTGTCAAATCAACGATAACTGGTAATTCCCTGAAGAAATTTCTAGCACAACTGAACAGACCAGAAGCTTCTTTCCAGGATATGAAGGAAGTTCTGCCTAGCCGTGACATGAGTGTCACACTTCGCGATCGACTACCTCGATGCAAAATGTTAAGTGTCCTGCTCTATAGAGCTGGGTCATGGTCACTTGCAATCGTGAAATAAATATAGTGTTACAGTCTCTGGCGTAAATATGGTGTCTTTCATGTTTGTCCACATAATACGCAACAATAAATACTATCTGTTGCAAGCAGTACTTTAAGGAGAGGCTAATGGTACACACAGTCTAGAAGTAGATTATTCTGGGTAAGTAACGTAATCCAGAAATTTAGAAAGTTCATTGAATCGCTGTTCAGAAAAGTCGTGGTAAAGAACAGATCATGCTACAGATAGAGTTCTTGGAGCTAGAGGCAGTTCAAGAAGAAGATCGTGATTATTATTTATTTCTGTCATTGGTTAGTTGGGAAACTCTCCCAGTAGGTTGCTCAGTGCGTCTAGCTGCAATGCAGAGGATCAGTATTCAACTCGCAGTATTGCAGGGGAGCTTTCGTTGGTCAGAGGACTGGTAGGCCGTCAAAATGGCTCTGAGCACTAAAAGACTTAACATCGAGGTCATCAGTCCCCTAGAACGTAGAACTACTTAAACCTAGCTAACCTAAGGACATCACACACATCCATGCCCGAGGCAGGATTCGAACCTGCAACCGTAGCGGTCTCGCGGTTCCAGACTGAAGCGCCTAGAACCGCTCGGCCAAAACGGCCTCCGGTAGGCCGTCAACTCAGCTTCGTGATGCCAGCTGAGGAACAACTTGAGTGAAAAGAAGCGGCTCCAATATGTGGAAAACCGATGACGGCTCGGAAAGCGACGAGCTGAGCCCGTGCTGCTCCTTCCGAATGAGAATGACGTCACACAGCAGACCTTGTAGCAGATAGGCATGACGTGGTACTCCGGGTCAGATTGCAGAGTTAATGTTTTTTATTTTCTTTTTTGTTGGCTACTTTTGGCCGTTACACCATTTTTAGCTACACTTAAGCTTGGAAGCTATCCGGCCACCAGCAATGGCAGACAAATGTTAAATTTAAAAGTGACTAGCCGAAGAGCTTGGTGGCTTGTGTGCCTGCACGTCAACTAATGCTTGAAAATGGCACAACAGCTGAAACTGGCGAATAGTAGAAATACTCAATAACTGTAGACGAAGGCAAAAAATGTTGTCATTTCAGAAAATTTATACTACTGTAATGCCTGTGCGAAAAATTGCAATTATGGAATTGCAACGAAACCCGGGGATGGGCCCTCCTCCAATGTGCTCTAATCCTTACTCTCTGCAGCCTTTCATCCTCTGTACCGATCTCCAGCTGGCTCTCGCACAGTCTGTCCCCCAGGCTCTTTCATGGCCTATCCACCAGCTTCTGCCCGCTGTGAATTTGTAAAGATTATTGTGTTACTAGATAAGCATACACACCAAGTTATATGAGATCCTTTGTTCTCTGACATATGCCATCCAACTCTCTACTTCTTCAATCCAGAACGACCTTTACTGAATCTACGATTTTATTTAAAGCTTTTCAGTCTCACACAAGGAGATCATAAGAACTACATTACCGAGTAGGCTAATTTAAAGCTTCCATTGCTATAATACACTAATTTATCAATGATAAAGCTGACTGATAGCATGCCTACGTATTCAGTTACTTGGAAAACAGCAACCATTTCTACGTAACATTTTTTTTCCGCTATTCATCCATACTCTCAACTGGCGTAATGTTGTAGAAATGAACGTATCATTTCTCCTGAACATGAATGAAAACCAGAAACTCATTTTAGTGTAAATAAAGTTATGTAAAAACTCACCGGTTGCTGTATTTATTCATTAATAGAAGTATAATGCACCTGAATGAGCCAACATTCTGAACCACTAGAGCATCCACGTCCTGAATAAAACTGCATGATCTAAGCTGCAGAGATGTCAGTGGGGTAGTTTCACCACTGGATTGCTCGAATTTGCATCTAGCAAATGATCTTGTGATTAACAAACTTCGGCGCTTCAGTCCGGAATTGCGAGACTGCTACGGTCGCAGGTTCGAATCCTGCCTCGGGCATGGATGTGTGTGGTGTCCTTAGGTTAGTTAGGTTTAAGTAGTTCTACGTTCTAGGGGACTGATGACCTCAGAACTTAAGTCCCATAGTGCTTAGAGGCATTTGAACCATTTGAACCTCCTGGTATCGTGTCCTTTTGCCCGTCCTCGAGAAGCAACTCGCTCTAGCATAGACTCAGAAAGAAATATTGAGCCACGCTGCCTCTACAGGCGTCCATAATTGCGAACAATTGTGATCCGGTGACCAAGCGCATTCTCATCGATAAATATTTGGGAACTTCAAGTTCATGACCGGATGCAAATTATCTCGAAGCAGCCGAACATAACTATTTCCAGTCAATTAATGGTACAGTAGGACCAGAGGGGCCAGGCCATTCCATATAAACACAGCCAATGCTATTACGGAGCCACCACCTTCTTCCCCAGTGCCTTGTTGGCAACTTGCGTCCATGGCATGGCTTCTTGGGGTCTGAGCCACACTTCTATTCCACCATCAACTCTCACCAACTGAAATCGGGACTCATCTGACCACCACGATTTCCTGTCGTCTAGGCTCCAACCAATATGGTCACAAGCCCAGGAAACGCGCTGCAGGCGCTGTCATGCTGTCATCAAAGACACTCGCGACAGTCGTCTGCCGCCGTGGCCCATTTACGCCAAATTTCGACGCACATCAATTTTTTTGCAACCATTTCGTGCAGTGTAGCTTGTCTGTTAGCACTGACACTTCTCCCCAAACGCTGCTGCTCTCGGTCGTTATGTGAAGGCCATCAGTCACTGCATTGCCCATAGTGAGAGGTGATGTCTGAAATTTGGTATTCTCGACACAGTCTTGACACTGTGGATCTCGCAATATCGAATTCCTTAACGATTACTTCCGGTTGCAGGCAGCAATATGGGAGCCTTCTGACAGCCGGAGAGCCACCGCCGGCAGCTCGTGCGAGGCCCGCCTCGGCAGACTCGAGAGCGGGGCCGCCGCGCTGCCTGTGAAGTACCGCCGGCCGGAGGCTGCGACCCGGGCCAGGCCAGCCGGTACTGAGCCGATAAACGCCGGCCGCCGGCGTCGCACTGGTTGATTAAGGCGGCCGCGATCGATGTGGCCGCCGCCGGCCGCCCGCGCTGCCTCCGCCGGCTCCTGTTCCCGCCGACGCTTTAATTAACTCACGCCGAAGCCGCCCACTTCCTATTGCGTCGCGCCGGCTGACGTAAAAATTCTGCTGCACGGCTAGACGTTTAGCTTTCGCGACATATTTGACTAGAAAACTTGGCTGGAGAAGTAGGAAAATCAGTGTACAAGGACCAACCGCTTTAGGCACATCAGGTTTTCCTTTGTTAAAGTTTTGGCACTTACTAACAATGAGAATTTATTGGGCTGTAGGTTACTTCATATGTCTCGCGCGCGGTGTAGCGCTCCAGACTAGTGCTCACACGTAATTTTATGTATCCTCTGCAAGAGTACCGGAAACGTCCAGGCTTAGCCGAGGCTGTGTACTTTTTCTTCAGTCGTTGGTTATCTTCAAGATGCCGCACCGCTAACTTGCGTTTGGGTCTTGTCGTCGCGGAAGGAGTGGCGCGTGTTTGAGTTGGAGACGGGAGTTCGCCAGGACATTTCATGAAGTGCGGTAGTTGTATATGGGAAGTGCACGTTTCACAGCTGCGACATGGTCGCGAAAAAAAACAGTGACCCCAATACGACTTACATTTCCTTTACTTTACGTCTGTGGTGACAAATTGTTTTGTCATCAGATTACCGGTTTCGGTCTATAATGATCATCTTCAGATCTGTTCTGTTAGGACATTTCTTTATAGAACAGATCTGCAGATACAAGTCATAGACCAAAACGTTAGTCTGTTGACAAAAAAGTTTGTGACCACAGACGTAAAGTAAAGGAAATTTATTGTAAAATAATTCGCTAGTATTTTCAAGTCTAGTAGGTGGCACCATTTTCTGACCTACGAAAGGCCAATTCCTTCGCCGCTGTTGGCGTCAGCTCTATGCTCCAACAGCCCACATTAAAGAAATAATAATAATAATTTTGTCTGCGACAGTGGAGGAAATTTTTCCAAAAACAAATGGTGGTAGTTAAAAAAACTCTGTTCCGACAATAGTTTTTAAAGACGTTTCACATATTTGTCAGGTTAATGCTGAAAATGGTGACCCTCTCCCTTTTATTCAGGGCCATAGACACGGGTTCCCAAGTAGATGCCATGCTTCTTGACTTCCGCAAGGCGTTCGATACAGTTCCCCATAGTCGTTTAATGAACAAAGTAAGAGCATATGGACTATCGGACCTACTGTGTGATTGGATTGAAGAGTTCCTAGATAACAGAACGCAGCATGTCATTCTCAATGGAGAGAAGTCTTCCGTAGTAAGAGTGATTTCAGGCGTGCCGCAGGGGAGTGACGTACGACCGTTGCTATTCACGATATACATAAGTGATCTTGTGCATAACATCGGAAGATCACTGAGGCTTTTTACGGATGATCTGTAGTATAGCGCGAGGTTGCTACAATGGAAAATTGTACTGAAATGCAGGAGGATCTGCAACGAATTGGCGCATGGTGCAGGGAATGGCAACTGAATCTCAGTGCAGACAAGTGTAATGTGCTGCGAATACATAGAAAGAAAGCTCCTTTATCATTTATCGACAATATAGCAGGTCAGCAACCAGAAGCAATTAATTCCATAAATGACCTGGGAGTAGGCATTAGCAGCGATTTAAAATGGAATGATCATATAAAGTTGATCGTCGGTAAAGCAGATGCCAGACTGAGATTCACTGGAAAAATCCTAAGGAAATGCAATCCGAAAACAAAGGAAGTAGGTTACAGTACACTTGTTCGCCCACTGCTTGAATACTGCTCACCAGTGTGGGATCCGTACTAGACAGGGTTGATAGGAGAGAGAGAGAAGAGCCAACGGATAGCAGCGCGCTTCGTTACGGAGATGACAGATAAGCTCCAGTGGAGGACTCTGCAGGAGGGACGCTCAGTAGCTCGGTACGGGTTATTGTTGAAGTTTCGACAACATACCTTCACCGAAGAGTCAAGCAGTATATTGCTCCCACCTACGTATATATCGCGAAGAGACCATGAGGATAAAATCAGTGAGATTAGAGCCCACACAGAGGCATACCGACCATCTTTCTTTCCACGAACAGTACGAGACTGGAATAGAAGGGAGAACCGATAGAGGTACTCGAAGTACCCTACGCCACACACCGTCAGGTGGCTTGCGGAGTATGGATGTAGATGGAGATGAAGATATTCCCAATTGGTAACCCATCTGCCTCACTACGAGTTTTCATAGTAATCGCTGAAAGGGATGACGACTCTGTGATGATTGTGTACAAAGATAGAGTGCAGCGCTACTCGCGTGATCTTTTCCCCCTTACATTCGTACATGAGTTAGCTGACGCCACGTAAAATTGCAAGTCATTACAGCTAGTAGTTGTCTATAGGCATCGTTTGAAGCAGTTCTGGTGCACGTGATGTTCGAAATGGAAAGAATCGGGTATCCAGCAGTGATTAAATTCCCCCTACAATAAGGTTTAACGAAGACCGATATTCAGTTGCGGCTTGTGAATTTGTATGGTGGCGCTTGAGTTTCTGTTTCCATCAAGAAGAAATGGTCGACTGAGTTTAGACGAGCCACGAAAGCGGACAAGGTGATGCGTGCGAAGAACGTCCAAAAAGTGCAACCACACCATCAAAGTTCATGATACGATTTTCGAAGTTCGGTGTATACGGGTGCGTAAAGTTGCTAACGCTCTAAGTATATCAGCGAAACGTTTGAATGCCTTTTAAAAACTACAGAAGCCATTTTTTGCGTCGATACGTGAGAGTGTATGAAACATTGATTCACCAAAAATCAGTCTATGCTGTGTAGAGAAACAGGTTCTTTAGCTCCACAGAAAGCAAGGACGGTGCCATCGGCGGGAAAGATCACGACATCAGTGTTGTGGGAGCGAAAGGAATTTAGTTGACTGCCTATCTTGAAGAAGGTATAACCACAAGTGGATAGAACTGCTCTCAACTCTTAGCGAAACTCGACGAAAGAATTTTTAAAAACAGACCCGGCTTAAAGAACAAAAAAGAAAACCATCTTCCATCAGGGCAAAGTAGAGAGTGAGAGATTTACACTATGAAATGTTCGGCTCCCTGCAACGTCAGTCTGTTCCCAAAGCTGAAGAAATTCCTCACTGGTCAGGACTTTTCTTCCAGCTAATAAATCATTGCCGCTGCAGATGAATGCTTTACTGCACTTCCGGAGAAACACCACTGTATAAAAAGTATTGATACTAGAGGAGATCATGTTGAAAAACTGCTTCAAAACATAAATTGTCGCTTTCTCTATCAGGCCTAGAACTTTCCAGACCACTATCGTATAATTCACTGTACATCTTGGAACGGAAAATGAAAAGAAGGGCCGGCCGGTGTGACCGAGCGGGTCTAGGCGCTTCAGTCTGGAACCGCAGGACCGCTACGGTAGCACGTTCTATTCCTGCCTCGGGCATGGATATGTGTGATGTCCTTAGGTTAGTTAGGTTTAAGTAGCTCTAAGTTCTAGGGGATTGATGACGGCAGATGTTAAGTCCCATAGTGCTCAGAGCCATTTGAAAAGAAGGAAAGAAATCATTTTTCTGCTTGTATGGGCAGGCACTCGTCCATTGAACGAAACCCGTAGAAATTAATTGGGTTAGTAATAGTTTGACGTAGCGTTAAGGGTGATTCAGAGGAACAAGAATCCGAAAAATTTGAACACTGTTACGCAAAAATGTTTCATATAAATTTGTGTTTTAACACTAAATAACATGTAGTTTAAGAATAGACAATGTAAATTCATGTAGTGGTAACGTCATCTTGTATATGAGCTCCACTTTTCCGCAGCCTCTTCTGGAGTAGGTCCACCTCCAGATACGAGAGATCAGAGTAGATGGCTACCGTACGGAGGACTTGGTTTCGAGTCCCTGCACTGTCAACGCTTTGTCGTTGGTAGGAGGAGTGGTACGTGGTGGAGTTAGCTTCGTGATGCCAACTGACAATCCAAGAAACAACTACGTCGAAGTATGACTGGAAGGCAGACGTAGATGGATATTTTAGGTTTAATAAAAGGGCTGTTAATTTATAGCCAGGAAAAAAATTGACAACGAGCTTTGGCTCAAAACAAAGCTACATCGAAATACAATTGCATTTTAACAAAAGGCTCCACTCTTTCACTCCTGCGCCGAGAAATCTTTTTTGCTCTTGTGTCTGCTATGAAAATTGTCACATTTTGTGTGAATAATACCAACAGTTAATTTTACTGTGATAGGACCAGCATTTCCTTCACCTGTCGGTAGTTTTTAGCTGTTCACCTACATAGTCGGTGAAGACAAATGGTTGATAATATATGAATGAAAATGTATACAGAAAGTTACATCATCTTCTGTCTTCTTTTACGTCTTATTGCTTTCTGTCATTTTCTACTTCATATACTTGCAGCTTCAAAACTAACTAATTGCTTTTTTTTAAATGTTCAAATCAAAATTGGGCCGGTAAAATAACGGATGAACTGATGCACATGGCAACAGTCCGAAACATATGCCGTCCAAGCGTATCGCGGAAGCCATTTCCAGATTGATGGACAAAACACACAAAATTGCAGGAATAACATACCGGAGGCAGTCCTGGAAAGCAAAAGCACTGTAGCGCCGTCGCATTCCCCCTCGTCCGTCCGCCGCAGTAGGGCATGTCACGCACGGACTGCAATTACGCAATGCAATCACCATTAGCTCAGATGTAATGGGATATCCTGCTTCGATATGTATCTTCAGTGGCCCTGGCAGCCACACAATAGTCAACGGCGCAGAACAATTTTCGTAAATGCGCGTACAAAGCCTCAACAATAGCCGGCCAAACGGCACGTGAGACGGGCGTTCCCGTAAGCATGTAACGCGATTACGCCACCACGAAAATTCCTGTCGCCGTATAAAGAAGAGGCAGAAATTCATAAGTGTGCTTCATAAAGCGTACAGCTCATTAAGAAAAGTAATGAGAACAGCGCGAATTGTACGGGCGTAAGATCAACAGTATACAAAGGGAGAATGTTCTCCAGAAAATCGACTACAATTTATTAACTGGTTATACATATCATGCGAACGTATCAGAACCACTAGCTACTTCGTACTGTGAAATTATCAGTGAAGAGCACGAAGTAGCGCTCTGTAGATACCAGTTTTGGAAATTCAGAGTTCCTGCCAAACAAGAGACCTGAAATCCTTACAGATCCTATTACATTACTGGCTATTAAAATTGGTACACCACGAAGAATACGTGCTATAGACGCGATATTTAACCGACAGGAAGAAGATGCTGTGATATGCAAATGGTTAGCTTTTCACAGCATTCACACAAGGTTTGTGCCGGTGGTGACAACGTGCTGACATGACGAAAGTTTCCAACCGATTTCTGATACACAAATAGCAGTTAACCGGCGGTGCCGGGTGAAACGTTGTTGTGATTCCTCGTGTGAGGAGGCGAAGGGCGTATCATCACGTTTCCGACTTTGATAAAGGTCGGATTGTAGCCTATCGCGATTGCGGTTTATCGTATCTAGACACTGCTGGTCGCGTTGGTCGATATCCAAGGACTGTTAGAAGAATATGGAATCGGTGGGTTCAGGAGGGTAATACGGAACGCCGTGCTGGATCCCAACGGCCTCGCAGAACTAGCAGTCGAGATGACAGGAATCTTATCCGCATGGCTGTAACGGATCGTGCAGCCACTCCTCGGTCCCTGAGTCAAAAGACGTGGACGTTTGCAAGACAACAACCATCTGCACGAACAGTTCAACGACATTTGCAGCAGCATGGACTATCAACTCGGAGATCATGGCTGCGGTTACCATTGACGCTGCATCACAGACAGGAGTGCCAGCGATGGTGTACTCAACGACACGAACGTGGGTGCGCGAATGGCAAAACGTCATTTTTTCGGATGAATCCAGGTTCTGTTTACAGCATCATGACGGTCGCATCCGTGTTTGATGACATCGCGGTGAAAGCACATTGGAAGCGTGTATTCGCCATCGCCATACTAACGTATCACCCGCGTGATGGTATGGGGTGCCATTGGTTACACGTCTCCGTCTCCTGTTGTTCGCATTGACGGCACTCTGAACAGTGGACGTTACATTTCAGATGTGTTACGACCAGTGGCTCTACCCTTCATTCGATTCCTGTGAAACCCTACATTTCAGCAGGGAAATGCAAGACCGCATGCTGTAGGTGATGTACAGGCCT
Source organism: Schistocerca gregaria (assembly GCF_023897955.1). Lineage (NCBI taxonomy): Eukaryota > Metazoa > Arthropoda > Insecta > Orthoptera > Acrididae > Schistocerca > Schistocerca gregaria. The sequence goes on from NC_064924.1 coordinate 229,622,218, forward strand.
TTCTGGATACTGAAAATGTTCGACTACTGCACTGGCCAGCACATTATCCAGATCTCGCAACAACTGAAAACGTCAGGTCAATGGTGGCAGAGCAACTGGCTCGTCACAATACGTCTGTCACTACTCTTGATGAACTGTGGTATCGTGTTGAAGCTGCATGGGCAGCTGTACCTGTACACGCCATCCAAGCTCTTTTTGACTCAATGGCCAGGGGTATCAAGGCCGTTATTACGACCAGAGGTGGTACTTCTGGGTAATGATTTCTCAGGATCTATGCACCCAAACTGCGTGCAAATGTAATCACATGCAGTTCTAGTATAATATATTTCTTCAATGAATACCTTGAAACGTCCCCTTAGAAAAATTATTACAAGACTGTGCTTAAACTGAAACACAATATTTTTTTAGCGCAACGCAATCTGACTTTCAAAAATCCCTACGAAAGAATGGCCCTGAATAACATTAACCTATACGTTTCACAAATCACTTACCTCACAAAAATCTTCGTTACTCAAGCTACTGCAATACAGCGAGCACCACTACTGCCAGCTAAATGAAAGATTCAAACTACGGAAGGCACTAACTACTGACAGGCATAGTTAGCAAATGAAAGATTTTAATACAGAACAGACAATGTATTTACCTTAATATTCATAATATATAAATCAGTTCGTGACACCAATTCTTACAAATTTCAAAACTCCACCATCTCTCTACCCACGTCCACCACTGCTGGCGGCTCACCTCCAACTGCGCAACGCTACGCGCTGTTAACATCCAGCTGCCGCTGCCCAACGCTACAATGGCGAGTATTACAACAATGCCAACCAACCACAGACTGCACACGGCACAGCCAGTGATTTTCATACAGAGCGCTACGTGGCGGCGGCGTTACCAATAAAAAAACCTAAACAGCCTACTTACAACCCGTTTATCATCTGCATTTCTTCTTGGTGTAGCAATTTTAATGGCCAGTAGTGTAAGATATACACACAAATTTAAAAAGTAATTTCTGTGTTAGAGGTTTCTTTTGTACACCAGTGTACGTATTATTAAATTCTAAAGCACATTGTGTTTCTTTCAGTTCCTGTGATCTCAGGTACTGATCGTTTTGGATCGTGTTGTATGCATGTCGGTGGTATAGTTACTGACGTATAATGGGCAATAAAACTGAGTTAATTACTGAATACGGTTCCATATTTATGTTTGTGATAATCTTGAACAATATAACAAACCACATCCGATATAAATAATTATGGGTCATGCATATTCCTGATAGCGAAATTTGCTGAGTTCGGAAGAACAATTGCGTGAAACTCGTGCGGATAATCGCTCGCGATAGCACGAAGTTTCACGGGCGCTCGCTGACCCGTATCGATTCGTTTGGTGTATTAACGACGTTGGCCGGTGTGCTGGCCAGCATAGGTATGTATTTTGGCCAGTTTCTCACATTCGACTAGGTCGGTGGTTTCCTTATCTGGGCTAGATACCACCTGAAGGGTAAAATCGAAATTTCTGAGGAGTACAAAAGAAAGGTTGCGATTGGTTTCAGTTATGAAACTAAATTATTTTCAGAAGACCTTTACTGTTATCTCTATTTCACAACGCTGTAATTACGTTAGTTACTGATAGCTACTTTTTCTTATCAAATGCTAGTGTAAATGCGTGACACAATATGGTGGAGGTTACAGACTGTGAAACTAATGTTTGAACAACATATTTATCACATAGTCCACCAACTACACACATGCCTCAGTGGTTATAATTAAAGTGCAGCTACTCACAGAGGTCCAGTGTGGGATGCAATTATCGTGTAGCAGCGGAACTTAGTAGATATTGCTGTTAATTGCTGCCGCACGGGATTAGCCGAGCGGTGTACGGCACTGCAGTCAAGGACTGTGCGGCTGATTCCGTCGGAGGTTCGAGTCCTCCTTCGGGCAAGTGTGTGTGTGTGTGTGTGTGTGTGTGTGTGTGTGTGTGTGTGTGTGTGTGTGTGTGTTTTTGTTAATTGCTGACTCGTTTTACGCTGGAAAAAATTTGTTCCAGTGTTGGCCATCATGTGCAAATCTGGCTCTGTACAGTGTTGACGGTATGACGTCCACGCTGTCATTTGACAAACGATGACATGAGTGATCAGTATGCTTACCGAAAAGAGAGGCCGTGCACTGTTAGTGATACTGTTTTATGTGAACGGCAGCAATTACAGTGCGCGAGGCCGGTCCCACCGGATTAGGGAAGGATGGGGAAGGCATTTGGCCGAAGTGATATAGGTAAATCGAAGAAAACCTAAATCGGACGGCCGGACGCGGGTTTGACCGTCGTCCTCTCGAACGCGAGTTGCTGCACTGAGGAAGTATCGTCGACTAAGTGGTCTGAGAAGAGGCCTGATGTCATTAAATGATTTAAAGAAGATGGTAATAAAATATGGAAATCAGGGGGAGCTTGGTGTGGTACTTACAAGAGGAAGGTATCCTGTCCAGGTAGACGTTAGCGACGAGGTTGCTGTTGTTATTCCTGACCATGCAGCACGTGCCCTGAATAGTGCTAGCGCTCGTGTAGTGTCACCAAAACTTTTAGTCCCATGGCCAACGCTACAGAAAATTTTGAGGTCTATTTTAGGTTCGTACCCGTGCAATTTCCAGGCGGTGCAGTAAATGAAACCTCATGATCAGCCCCAACTTTCTGAATTTCCTCTTCGGTTTCTGGCACGGTTCGAAATTGACGACATTTGGCCGAGCAATATTCTATGGAGTAACGAGCCACATTGTACACTACCGGGTGCAGTGAAGAAACACAACTATCGAAATCGAGATACTGTTAAACCGCGTGTAGTGCACCGAGACCCACTGCACTCGCCGTATGTGACTGTGTGGTGTGCATTCACAGGCATCTTTAGTCTCTTGATTGAAGAGAACAGGTCCAGAGGGACTATCAGGCATTCCGTGACATCTGCAAATTATCGAGACCTAGTGCAGCATGCGATTCCTGCTTTGTAAAAGCCCATCTGTTTTCATGCAAGATCGGGCAGCACCTTATGTCAATAGCCCAGTGAAATCTCTGCTTAATGTAACCTTGCGCTAACGTGTCATCTCAGTAGGTTTTACAGATGCACGCTCTGCAAGATCACCTGATCTGAATGCAAGTGACTTTTGGCACTGGGAATATCTAAAAAAACGCGTTTACCTAACCTGAAGGGCAGTATGCAAGTTGCTCGTACTGCACATGAACTGCTACAAGCAACTATTCATAACGTCGTTTTACCGATGCAGCATCTCGTCGACATCTCCGATGCTCATATTGAACAAACTGTATAAGCAATGGTTAAGAATAAATTCAACAGCACGCCTTTTTCAGTTGTTTCATCTTTTCTGCCTACGTTCTGTTGCTAATCTGTCACATGTGGAAACATTTATATGTATGAGAATGCAGGCTTTCTCGGCGAATCTTGAAGATAAATTCTTCTCGGGTTGACAGCCGAGTCAATGCGTTGTTCTCCAGCAACGTTTCAGCAAGTTTCTTACTAGCCATCTTCGCCTGAAGATGGCAAGTAAGAAACTTGCTGAAGCGTTGCTGGAGAACAACGCATTGACTCGGCTGTCAACCCGAGAAGAATTTATCTTCATTTGTATATGTCTTTCTTGCATTTACAGGGCCACATTTGCACCTGTTGGCCAAAATTGGAACTATTTTTTTTTTCACCGTAAATCGATTCCGCATTAACGCATTAGCATATTTGCAAAATTCCGCTGCCATTCCATGTTTACAGTCCCCACTGAATCTCGCTGAGTAGCTCCTCTTTAAACAGAATCACCTGGTACTTCATAACGTATAGCACAGACAGTAAAATTGAGATATATGCATCACATACTCTCAAATACTTCATAAAAATGCTGTATCACGGCCGTAGGAAGCTCCAGCAAGAGACTAGAAATTCCATCATTATTTCCTTCGCTGCAACAAACGAGCTAATTGACAGAACAACAGTGACTGTATAGTGCCTACCGCCGTTGGACCTACACAGTATTACTTTCCTTCTTCTTCTTCTTCTTCTTCTTATTAGAATTGTTATTAGTAACAGCAGTGGCAGCGTGAACTCTTTCAATCTCTGCCCGTTCAGAAGTAAGCAGTCCAGAAAGCAGGTGATTTACAAGCAATAATTATAGGACACGCATTTTAACTTATTTGATGTAAATAGGGGTGCAGGAAATGAGTAAACCAAGTGTCGGTAGACAGACGACTGTTACAGAGCAAGAATGTTTTGTACAATGTGTCTACCCTAACAATGGACAGTTAGCTCTCTTTTCTGAAAACCAGTTGTAGGTAGCAACCGTGATGCACTGAGAATTGCTTCATCTTTCTAGATAGACAGGTTGTTAGATATAACCATTACCATTTGTCTCATTCGTTCGTGGTTTAATGAAACACATATGAAAACTGGTTATTATTTATCTGCCATCATTTTCTTTACAAAAAAATAAAAGGGAAAATATGTTCGAAGGAAACTGTCTTTCATTCTGAAGTTTCTTTAGGCGCTAGTGCTGATGATAGTTTCTCCATTCCCACTCCACCTCACCCCCCCACCCCCATTCCCCCTCCAAACCTTCAGCTATAACATTTCGTAAAAAGTCATTTTCCTACTTTTACATCACCAGACGCATATGCATGGGGTACACAACTTCTGTCCCGGAGGAAAGAAGGGGGGCGGAGGTAGCGATGGAGGAGGGAGGTAGCAGGAGAAAGGCCATCCGGCCACCCTCTACCACCACCCACTTACGTTTCCAAATCCAGAATAACATACCAACCCCACGAAGACACGGGACGGGGCCTGGAGAAAGAAGAAACAAATGGAAGAAAACTGAATACACAAAGAGACCAAATGGATTTGAAAATTATGCGGAATTAAAAGGAGCTCAGCACTCCATTGTACGTTCTGAATAGTAGTAGACGAAAAGAGACTAAAACAGAGAAAACTGAATTGTCTATCACAGCCACATATCTTGCAGCTATGAAATATGACGCAGGCATAGATAGACGTCTCCAACAGATTAGGAATTGTGAGGCCAGATCTATGGACCCACTCCCCTATGAGAGGAAAATGTGTGCTGTATTAAGTGAAAAACAGAATTTTTTTCGCAATATTCGACAGGTCTTAATGTGAAAGAATGATGCAATAAGTCGAGAAGAAGCTGCGTGCTGCTGATGTCTACCCGTATAGTATCAGAACTGCACGAAACTGGCAACCGATCCAACTTCCACTTGCCACAAGTACCGGGAGCTTAGGGAAATAAAAAGTAGGTGCAAGCGATAGGTAGTAAATATAGACAGTATTATGGTGTAAGTCAAGAGGAGTGTAGATGGCATGGGAAGAAGTGATAATATACATACTAGAACACGTGCAAGATTATGGGGGAACAAAGAAATGAAGTAAGCCAAACTGGTGTTACAGGGAGGTAAAAGAAGAAGTAATGTAATGCGAACTAGGTACACAACAAAGTACGGGATTTCAATTGGTTTATCATGGTTTAGAAGATTTTATTAAGTCTAATTCCTCCTCAAATACAGAATCAAATTGAGAATTTTTTATTACATTAGTAAATGAGTGATCATGCACTTTGAATTATCACCTCAAAAACCGAATTTACGTTGTTAATTTTTTGTATCAGGTCCGTGTCTGTAGGTCTGGTACACATAGAAGTTCTGGCGTTCCAATACGGTAACACATTGCAGGAGCTGCAAAAAAAGAAAAAAACTACAGATACTCTATTACCTCGAAATATAAAAAGATCAAAATCACGAAGTATAACCGTAGAGAAAAGAGACTTGCTCTTTCGGTATAATCACTTGACAATTGCCAAGTATCGACGTAGTACAACAAAGAAGTTAGGGCTTGTTTATCGAGCTAGGAGTAGTATGTGTTACACAGCAAGGTTAATCTGAATGATAAGGCGTTCGATGTGCAGCGGTGTACGAAATATATACACATCAAAGAAAAGGTTTGCATCACCCCGTTTCCCAGAAATCCTGAAGATAAGATGTTGGCTGCCGATATCGTATCACAGACACAGTGCATTTGACTGTTCAGAGATGTCACTAAACACGCCCAAAGATGAAAGATGTAAACAACCATGCATGAAGTGCGTATATTAGACGGCGGGGGGTCCGACAGCCGATAACTTCAAGTCATTCTACCAGGAAAGAGGTACACGGCTCGTGTTGTCTGCAGTTCAAACACGCCTAGACGGCCGATACCGCGGTTCGATCACGTTCGCATTGTTACTTTGTCCCAGGAAGGGCTCTCAAAACGGAAAGTGACCAGGTGTCTCGGAGTGAACAAAAGGGCGACGTGGAAGAGATAGAGAGAGACAGGAACTGTCGATGACATGCCTCGCTCAGGCCACCCAAGTATAAATCCATATCTCAGTGAAATGGAACGGTCTTTCTCTCAGCTCTGAGAAAGTGAACCAAGTCAACTACCTCCCAGATATCATACCTACAAATTAGGGCTCAGTGCTGCTATCTTGGCCGGCCAGTGTGGCCGAGCGGTTCTAGGCGCTTCAGTCTGGAACCGCTCGACCGCTACGGTCGCAGGACCGAATCCTGCCTCGGGCATGGATGTGTGTGATGTCCTTAGGTTAGTTATGTTTAAGTAGTAGTAAGTTCTAGGGGACTGATGACCTCAGATGTTAAGTCCCGTAGAGCTCATAGCCATTTGAACCATTTTTTTGCTGCTGTCTTACCAAAAACTTCTTCTCTTAAAAAAAAAAGTTAAAATAATTCAAAATTTATATTCCTTTCGCTTTCTAATATATACATCATATTCATCCTTGCTGTCCTTTACAAAATTTTTGTCTTTATCTAACAGATAAAATCGCAAGTTAGCACAGCACTACTAAGTGCGTCCATCAGCTACCGCACTACAACTAACAATGTATCAGACTGCACAGACGCGAGGACAGTGCCACGACAATACCAATGATTATTTAACTGTAACCTAACCTGCTCTCACATCTGTAACACACAAAAACCAAACTGAGCCGCGCGGAATTAGCCGAGCCGTCTGAGGCGTTGCAGTCATGGACCATGAGGCTGGTCCCGGCGAAGGCTCGAGTCCTACCTTGGGCATGGGTGTGTGTGTTTGTCCTTAGAATAGTTTAGGTTAAGTTGTGTGTAAGCTTAGGGACTGATGACATTAGCTGTTAAGTCCCATAAGATTGCACGCATATTGGAACATTTTTTTTTTAATTTTTGAAACCAAAATGAAATGACCCACTTACAATAGCCTTGCATCTTCGCAGTCCTAATGGTTGCATACAAATGGCTCTGAGCACTATGGGACTTAACTTCTGAGGTCATCAGTCCCCTAGAACTTAGAACTACTCAAACCTAAATAACCTAAGGACATCACACACATACATTCCAGAGGCAGGTGGTGGTGGTGGTGGTGGTGGTGGTGGTGGTGGTGGTTAGTGTTTAACGTCCCGTCGATAACGAGGTCATTAGAGACGGAGCGCAAGCTCGGTTAGGGAAGGATTGGGAAGGAAATCGGCCGTGCCCTTTCAAAGGAACCATCCCGGCATATGCCTGAAACGATTTATGGAAATCACATAAAACCTAAATCAGGATGGGTGGAGACGGAATCGAACCGTCGTCCTCCCGAATGCCAGTCCAGTGTGCTATCCCGAGGCAGGATTCGAACCTGCGACTGTAGCGGTCACGCGATTCCAGACTGAAGCGCCTAGAACCACACGGACACACCGGCCAGCTGTTGTGTACACTGACTTTTCATGCTTCTGTTACCTTGTATTTCCCAGGATTTACTTTTCTTTTGGGCACTAAATTTACGGGCAGAATGATAGTTTTTATCACTGCACCCGATGCTTCTGAACACACCGAGTGCGTATCAGTAGCCGGTTAAAACAACATACAACTCCGTGATGCTTTTTTGCCTTGCCGCCCCGGTGGTACCGCGCGCTCCGGAGAGGTATGCGCCGCCGCGGCCCGCCTGTGTTATCCTAGGCGGAACGGCGCGGCTCGAGCCGGCTGCCGGCGACTGACTTACGATCGCGGCCGCGGCGGGCGCGCACGCAAGAACCGGGAGCTGCGGCCCCCCGTCCTCCCTGGATGGTGGGGGGTGGCGGCCGGCGGAAAAACAGGAAGAAATGCGCGCCTTAAAATAACGCCGCGACACGCGGAAGGCATAACTCACTCCTAACTAAACACAAAGTTACTCAATATTCGCCCTCCACGCCAGGCTAGAATGTGTGTTTGTGTGTGTAGTCACCCCTCGTCCACTTACTTCAAATGGTCCTCCCGTCGAACGAGAAACGCAGCTTTATACTGCCGACTGCCCCTGACCAACAGAGCCATCTCAAACATTGGCTGTAATATTACTTTATGTATTCGCCATCGGATGACCAGGGCCTCACCAACTGTGTGTGTAGCAAGGTTTCTTTTATTTACACTTACACTACCAGTTGAGGCCGGCCGGGGTGGCCGAGCGGTTCTAGGCGCTATAGTCTGGAACCACGGATCGCTACGGACGCAGGTTCGAATCCTGCCTCGGGCATGGATGTGTGCGATGTCATTAGGTTAGGTTTAATTAGTTCTAGGGGACTGATGACCTCAGAAGTTAAATCCCATAGTGCTATTAGCCATTTGAACCATTTTTGAACCAGTTGCGACTATTACTGTCTTCATGATTAGCAGCTATTTGGTTAATACGTGATTTATGTATATTATGATGTCTTTGGAGAGATTATGGAATACCTGTGGTACACGAAATCCCATTTCATGATGACTATAATTATCCAAACCGTTAGTTGCCGTGCTATCTATAAGATAAGCGATTATGACTCCTTAATAAAAGCAAGAAGGGGAGTTTTTCTGAAAAAGTGAAATTTGTTGATATAATTTGTCCGTTTTACTGGCAGGTGTGTGCATTGGCTGTGGATTGCATTATTTTAATCAGTACAGAAACCAGCCACTTTGTTATGTATTTTTACTTAAGCTAATGCAAGTTTCGGGTTTTCACCGACCTCCAGTTAGCATAATACATATTTGGGTCTTAAGTCAGCATCGACAGAAAACTGGATGCTGCAGCTGCCTTTACACTGCACTTGTTGCCATGTGCTAATATCATTTATAAACGCAAGTATTAGATTTTCTGAAAATATTTGCTTTTAATATAGTCTTAGTGGGAAGTGAAGTGTGGTCGATTAACTTGACAGACGAGAAGAGAATAGAAGCTTTTGAAATGTGAATTAGATGAATGCTAAGGGTTACATTGGTACGCCATGTAAGTAGCGGGAAAAATTGAGGAAGAAAGCAGCTTATGGCACAATTTGAATTGAAGAAAGGATCGCTTGATCCGCCACATCTCGAGATTTCGAGGAAACGTTGTCTTGGTAAGAGAGGGAAGTGCTGGGGTAACTGTTGTAGAGGGAAATTGGTCAAGCCGTTCTAGGCGCTACAGTCTGGAACGGCGCGACCGCTACGGTCGCAGGTTCGAGTCGTGCCTCGGGCATGGATGTGTGTGATGTATTTAGGTTAGTTAGGTTTAAATAGTTCTAAGCTCTAGGGGACTGACGACCTCAGAATTTAAGTCCTATAGTGCTCAGAGCCATTTGAACCAAAAAGAAAAAGGAAAAAAGCTGAATTTCATATACCCATTCGATAGAGCGGTCCCAGATTATTTAACTGTGATATAATCTTTAGCGATACGTATTAATCAGGACAGTAAAACACGAAGAACGACCATTACGAGCGCCTTGCTGGAGAACGGGCTATTCTTCGGGTTTTACTATCCCTGTTAATTCACGTCGTTAAAACGAATATCGCAGTAGACAATTTTGGGACTCTCAATCAAATAGCTATGTAAAATTCATCTTTAAGAATAATTTCGTTTGTACCCAGGAAACGAACAGCCGCATTCCGTATACACTAAGCATCACATGGTAGTCGTGATGAGTGGTTTTTGTTTGGGCTGGCTCCAGCCACATGTTGAAAGAAACAGAACTGCAAATATCGGTGGAAACAACATAAATGCGCCTGACGACTATAAGGAGATATGATATATATATATACAGACAGTGTTATCCGTGTATGTGCAGAAATTGTGATCATTTGTCCCTTAATACGTACCGTCTTCAGTGGGTTAGTTGTTTTTCTTTTCTCCACGTCTTTCCACAAACATTTCATGTAATTTACTTCCTGGTTTCCTGCACAGTCGTAACTACACCACTAATTGGATTATGTCTCTCAGTACAGACTAAGCGTTCTGCGTCGGCGCTTCTACTCTTCAGCACCTGACCTGATGATCAGGGGAAAAAAAACCTTAATGGCTTGCTCTTGTCGCATGTACGTGGCAGTAATGATTGTTACTCTTAATAGCTATAATTATGAGTTCGCAAATTAAGTAAACACTGATGTGATGTTATTCAGTACACCGTCGTCAGTCACTCATAAAATTATGTGCACCTATACACCTAACACCCAATAGAACTGATTTGTAACATGAAACGGAGACTCTTTTATACGCTGCAGAAGGCGGACTACGTCTGCGCCAGAAACTGTTGCTGCTACTTACTATCACTCGTGAAAAGCAATGAAATTCTATTATCTCTATCGATAAATTCTACCGCAGAGTCAACAGACGTTGTCTTTTAATCTATTTATGACACTGTCTGATAGTCTAATTTCAATGGATTTTTTTTTCTATAGCATGGTGGCAATAGAGAAGCAGAGGTAAAACTGTGTGTCTGTAACATTTTGTGTCTCCCGGTGAGACAAATATTACGCTGCCGCAGATTTTTCAGGGTGCAACAGCCGTGTGTGGCTATGGTGCTCAATGTATCTACTGTGAATGATGCCAATAGTGTTGTCAACGTACTTGTTCCCACAGTGGCAAGGGATTTGGCAAGCTCTGGGTTTCCTCAGTCCTTATTCAGCCAAGAACGGCTCTTAATCGTGATTGGCGCTCGATTTACACTTTGAATGCTGCGTCTTTTTAAAATTCGCCCGGTCTTTCATGATATGGCCCCAGCAGATGCCAGGGAATCAAGTATTTTACATTCAGCTTCCACTCGTTCCGACGACTTCCAAACTCGAAGGCACGACGGATTCGAATGTCTGTACAGCCATTCTGTTTGAACGCGAGCTTTTATTTATTCCAGCTCCTGCGTCAAGCTATCTGCGACTGAGACACTGTAAGCCCTTTTTGTCAACGTCCGTGTGACCCATGCGCGTTGGTACGATGGATGACAACTCGTTGCTGATGGAGAACGATGCGTGTACGTGTCTTTTCGATAAACGCTGTGTTGTGGATTCTACTTCATATTTTTTTATAAAAATTTAAACATTTTTGTTGTATGTTGATATTAAAAACGTAATCATGTGTATTTGAATTTTACGTTTAGGCATTTAAAAGTACGACAAAAAAGTTACGTTTAACGTAACGTAGTTTTCTGTTCCACACGGGGTTGATCTAGGTAAGACTGCACACCATCAGGATGCTTGAGATCGGTGAGTCACCTCGAATGTCACCGTACCACAATCAAGTTGACGGACTTTGGTGTATTTTTTCGTCTAACCACCGTAACCCTCGTGCCAATTACAGTGCCTTCTACTATGAAAGAAAAAAAAATTATTTCACATAAACCCTAGGTATCTACGGCGTGGGATCCCAATCTGAATTAAAAATAAAATGTTTACTCCCCCATAGTGGGTGAGGGATGGGTTGGGTGGGTCAGGAGGTGATCAGTTTTAGCACAGACAGCTGTCTCCCCCCACCTCCTCCCGAAAGGGAACTCTTTTTCGTACTGTGTATATTACCTTAAGTAGTTAATTTTTCCAAGTTAGAACAATCTCTCTCTCTCTCTCTCTCTCTCTCTCTCTCTCTCTCTCTCTCTCTATTATGCATATGTACATAGATAGTGTGTGTGTGTGTGTGTGTGTGTGTGTGTGTGTGTGTGTGTGTGTGTGTGTGTGTGTGTGCGTGCGTGTTTATAAACCGACGCCGTCGTGTAGAACAAACCTAAGCAAACAACGAATGGAAATAATTTAAAGAGAAAATGAAGTGTAATTAATGTTCATGTGCGAAACCATAAATGCTGCATGGATAACGGCTGCTGTTTAAGAATCACGAATAGGTGGATTATAATTACGGTATCCAATGTATCAGAATTCCCTACCCAGGTATCGACAGATCTCACTTATCACAAGTGATCCACCTTGCGGTACATATAATTCCTTTTTAGCTTCAACATTTTGTATTTTCCCTGCACTGAGCAACCACTGACACCACGAGAAAATGATGAAACTGACTCACCTGACATCAGGTGTTTATGCAGCTTCGGATCTTCGACTATGAGTCGTGCATCTTATTTTCATGACTCTGGTAGTCTTTTGGTGGATACAAAAGAGAATAATACTTAGAGAAGCTTCTTTTGGCAGGATTTTAATTTTAAGAGAACTACTTCAAAACTGGATGGTAAAACAGCGAACATCCCTAGGGATCCAAATCAGGCTGACATATCACCATGAAAGGGCGGAAAGTTGGAAGGAAAAATGATTAGTGCTCTAGACAAGCTGTAAAGAACTACGTAACAACAGTTATGTTAAGAGCACAAAGGAAGACGGAAAACAGCACTAAATTACAAGGACACACCAAAGCTCACGAGAAACTAGCTTCCTATATCGCACATTTCCAACTTTACAGTGCCAGACGCCTTGCGTTGCGAATTGCTTCCCCGTTTCGTAGCTGTTTCGTTCGTCCACGTATTTCGGCTTACTCCGTTCATTCTTTTCTACGGTACTTTGATTCACAAAGAACTGTGTACGCATAGGTATTAATCTAGCTCAGAATTTCCCTTCTGTGAACGACTAAGGGACTCCTCTGTAGCGTTTCTTGAAAGTGCAACTTGATATTACCGTAAAAAGTACTCCGAACAGTAAGTAAGTAGGTCAGGGGAAGGAAGTACGACAACCGAAGAAGCTGATGCGAGTCACGAATATGCATGTTGCACGTCTACTGTAGCAGCATGATTATACGTTTTCAGGAAATAACCGACTTCTGTTACTTTAAGTCTTTCGAATCGAATTGTTAATACAGTTCGTTCCACAGAACACAACACTAACTGTCCACTTAACGATCTCGGCGACCATGGCCACATTCTGCCCTTTTCGAATGGGACATGTTAGTTTAGAATCAAAATTGAAAGAGAACAGCCCTCGGTCACTATTTTTAACGAATTAACGGGGTTTCAGCACTGCTAGGAGTAAAAACATATGATACAGAGTATAAGTACAGAATCATCGCGAAAGACTGGCAGTACTCATATGTCATTTATAAAATAATAAATATGCCAAAAGGGCATTAGTCACAAAGATATTTAAGATAAAAATTGTGATGGCCAGACACTAAGGGCTTATCGTTACTTGCGCGGTTACAGGTTGTAAACTGACTGTAATTCGACCTCTTGGAAGTGTATTTGACGATATTTCATTAAAAGGTTCATCTAAACCGGAGGTGTCCAAACTTCTAACTTACCTGAGCCCAATTGTAAAAAGACAAGTATTTGTAGGCCGAATGTAATTTCCTTAACAAAACAAGGGACGTTCTAATGAGAGACTGGCATCGTTATCATGTGACGGTAGTTTTACTGTCACAACTTTCCAAAACTGTAGTTTTACTGTTTTTTTAATCGATCGTGTGGTAATTGCTCACTTCTTGGGCAGCTCTAATACTTGCACGCGGACCGCGAGCCATAGGTTGGACACCCCTAATCTGACCTGCGCTAGGAAACAAAATTAACTCTACTTGAATACAACAACATTAGAAACATCATCTCCAATTTCGTAATGTCTGTGTTCAAGCTGGTTTCATGCCATATAGCAAATGCTGTTTATATACTAAATCATCATCATCATTTAAGACTGATTATGCCTTTCAGCGTTCAGTCTGGAGCATAGTCCCCCTAATAAAATTCCTCCATGATCCCCTATTCAGTGATAACATTGGTGCCTCTTCTGATGTTAAGCCTATTACTTCAAAATCATTCTTAACCGAATCCAGGTACCTTCTCCTTGGTCTACCCCGACTCCTCCTACCCTTTACTGCTGAACCCATGAGTCTCTTGGGTAACCTAGCTTCTCCTATGCCTGTAACATGACCCCACCATCTAAGCCTGTTCGCCCTGACTGCTACATCTATAGAGTTCATTCCCAGTTTGTCTTTGATTTCCTCATTGTGGACACCCTCCTGCCATTGTTCCCATCTACTAGTACCTGCAATCATCCTAGATACTTTCATATCCGTAACCTCAACCTTATTGATAAGGTAACCTGAATCCATCCAGCTTTCGCTCCCATACAACAAAGTTGGTCAAAGATTGAACGGTGCACAGATAACTTAGTCTTGGTTCTGACTTCCTTCTTGCAGAACAGAGTAGATCGTAGCTGAACGCTCACTGCATTAGCTTTGCTATACTTCGCTTCCAGTTCTTTCACTATGTTGTCGTCCTGTGAGAATATGCATCCTAAGTACTTGAAACCGTCCACCTGTTCTAACTTTGTTCCTCCTATTTGGCACTCAATCCGTTTATACCTCTTTCCCACTGACATTACTTTCGTTTTGGAGATGCTAATCTTCAGACCATAGCCTTTACATTTCTGATCTAGCTCTGAAATATTACTTTGCAAACTTTCAATCGAATCTGCCATCACAACTAAGTCATCCGCATATGCGAGACTGCTTACTTTGTGTTCATATATCTAATCTCACCCAGCCAGTCTATTGTTTTCAACATATGATCCATAAATAACATGAACAACAGTGGAGACAGGTTGCAGCCTTGTCTTACCCCTGAAACTACTCTGAACCATGAACTCAATTTACCGTCAACTCTAACTGCTGCCTGACTATCTATGTAAAGACCTTTAATTGCTTGCAAAAGTTTGCTTCCTATTCCATGCAAAATACACCAAAAATAAAATTTTTACATGCAATATTTGAGTACTTTATGTGCAAAAGACATATCTCTTTCCCATATCACGCAAATGTATTTGTTTGGGTACTTCCGAATTTTTGTTGATACACACTGTGTGCACCTGGAAGATATAATAGCAAATTCAAGTAGAATTCTTCGCAGGAAGATCCAAAATGGTTGACTTAGTCGTCCAGTTGATATTTTCTTTATTTGCGCTCTCCGTGACTATTGAACCATACGCATATTAGTTCAGTACACGTGACGTATAAGAGCTGAGTGCTCAGATAGTATGGTGTTACATTTGAATTGGTGATGGTATTCTAAACTGCGGGGGGATGGAAGAAGACAGTGGCCGCACTTAGCGTAATATGTTGTAAAGCATCAAGCATACCTCCAAATTTAAAATTGACACTTGCTGTCACCTTGTGAGACGAAAACGAAACTGGTTTCATTCGCCAGAATTCGATCCCCACTGTAGTAGGATTAATAACTGATCTTCACTGCTACAATGGTCTCCATTGTTTTCTTACTTGCGTAAGCTTACTTCATCTGTAACAGGTACAGGATGTATGAAGTTCATCACAACGTCGAGTGAGAGGACAATCTAAAAAGTATCCACAGGTGTTATACGATGTGCAGAAGACTATCTACGAAACGGAGGCCCAGACGCAGTGGTGGAAATCGGCTCACTTTGAGTACAGTTCGGAAGGAGGTGTATCGCGTGGAATAAGAATTCGGCAGTAATGGGGACAAATTTACCGGCAGCTAGCGGTCTGCTCGGCTCCGCTCAGATTGACTCAATTCTCAAATCCGATATGCGCTCTCGCTGAATGGCGCCGGAGGACGTGTCCGCGTCGCAAGCGGATTCCGGCTGCTTTGAGAGCCTACGTGGCAGTCCCCTTCCCCTCACGGGCCCCTTTCGCTGCCTTTAAGGGGCGATGGTCGCCCAGATACGATATCCGGCGGAGCGGAAAAGTTACGCTAAGGAAAAAAAAAGTTCCCCACGTACGCTTTTGGCCGTTTCATAAGGAGCTTATTTCCGAGAGTAGATCTTCTTTTAAAAATAAATTCTGGCAATAATGTGTGGTGCTAAGAAACATGGTAAGTGCGATGGGTCTTTTCTTCATCTGAGGTACTGTAACTGTATATACAACGTGTTAGGGATGTAAACGCAAATAATGTGACAATTGGTAACTTAATATGTACCCACTTGGGTGTGTTAGTTGTTTCTTCTCTGGGTCAAACGGTCTTCCTGTACACACGTCACAAATTGCACTAACCGATGTTTTCTGCACTGTCTTGGGTACTCTACTAAGTGGACTATGTCTCACCGTGTAGTCTAACGTTTTGTGTCCATGCGCCCACGCTTCAATACCTCAACTGCTGCCGATGAGAAGATAATCATTACTGGCTTCATTTTGTCACATTCACTTGGAGGTACTAACCATCCTGAAAACATGCTGCTATAATCGTTAGTCTTCAGATGAAGTAAATACTAATGTGATGTAGTTCATTACCCCGTTCTCACTAACCATTAAAAATATCTGCACTTATACCCCCAACACCACATATATATTCTGTCTGACAAGAATGAAGCAGCCAGAAGAGCAGGAACAAATGAAACGAATCTTTTCAGGTGGAGAATGTATGTGAACTCACTGATACAACAACAAGTAAATTTTTCAGTCATTGGCAGCATGAGCGCACTTATCAGTATGATGTTGTACTATATTTAGCTTGGATGTATGCCTTTATCAGCTTGGGAAGATAACCGCAAAATCGTTATATTTATCATGAAGCTAACTAGAACACAATTATCGTCCTTGATACTATGAACACTGGTACTGGGACATAGTTGACATCCGAGCTAGTGCTACACATGTTACAAAACATATCATCATCAGATCTTTGGAGACCTGGAGATGTCTCTGGCCATGAGAGTATTTCAGCATCACGCTGACAGTTCACAGAGATAGATACCACATGTGAAGGAGCATTGCCCTCTTGAAAAATGGCAGTACAATTCTGTTACACGAGACGTTACAGTTAAGGATGCATGATGTCCGCGATGTACGGTCGTTCTGTAAGATTTCTCTCAGTCACTATCAGCCATGGCCTGAAATCATACCCTACGACAGCCCCCTTTCCTCCCCGCACATCAAGCGGCCGGCAGTAACGCCAGTTTGTCTCTCCAAAACCTTAAAAAGATAGGGACCCTCCCCAATCGCCGCTATTTTCACCCATGATGGTCATTTCAGGATCGTACAGACTCATGATTCAATCCTGAGCACAATGCGAAGCTATTCACCAGCAATCCATGCTTCCCGGTCATGGCACCATCCAAGGGCAGTTGTTTTTGTTGTGGTGTTAACGGCAGCCTACTGGCAGTTACTACTGGACTAGTCTCCGACCAGTGGCGTATGGTGACAAATATAGCTGCAGGGGCTCCAGTACTTGTTCTCGGATGGCAAGCGCTGATGTGATTACGACATGCTTGGTTCACAATACGTGGGTCAGGTGTTGTCGATCGGATTATCTTGGTATTGTACGGTTCGACCAGCTGGTCAAAGAGAGACCCTCAATGGGGCCCCTTTCAAAGTTAAGTGTTGATAACGCTGCTCTGTGTGTCGTTCACAGTGATCGCTCAACGTCTGGCGCTGCTGACACCTCTTATACAGGGCGATTCCGTGATGATGTTACAAACTTTTGGGGATGATCTGACGTAACAGGCCCTTGACTGGAAACGACCGAGACGCAAGTTACAAGCGAAAATCGTCCTGGTACTTCTGACGGTGCTCCTCTACTACTTTAAGCTCTTTGCTTTTCATATTTTGGGAGGAGGTAGTGTGAATTAAAACAAGAAAAGATGTCTAGTAAACATGTGCTGTGAAATACATACCCTCAGAGTCATCAGCACTTGTTCAGAAAATGTATTTCACCGTAGCAAACACGAACAAATCTCCATAGGTCTTAAACTATACACTCTGGAGATCATGTTTACTGGACGTGTTCTTCTGGTTTTGGTCCGTACTGCCTCCTCCCAAAGTATGGAAATCCAAAAGTGCATTCCAGTGGAAGACATATGTTTCACACCATCGAAGGTGAACATGTGTTCATAGCTCTTAAGGTGTGAACTTTAAAGCCCATATTTACTATTTATTTTTCTCGTTTTAGTCTCTGCTGTCATCCCTTAAAGTTTCGTACCCTACAATCGATTCATATATTCCACAACCAGAGTTATCAGAACGATTTTCCCAACCGCAACTTGAGGGTGCTTCACTAAGCGCTTCCCTTTTCTTTCATATGGAAGGAAAGAAGGCGCTCTACGATACAGCAAAGCTTTGTATGACAAAACTTTCTGATATCAAACCAGTCTCAGTGTTTTCTGATTTTCATTCATTGTATAAATGAAGGTAGGTACCTGTGCTATTTCCCACTAACGATGCGCTGTCATGAAATTTGGCATGGCGACGTCATCTCAGTAATTGTGAAATGAGAGTGCTGTCATCGGCCAAATACAAGCTATACGAAAAAAAGAAATCGACTGGTCTGAGTGGAACAGCGGTAGGTCGTACAAAATCATTCAAATGAAAGGAGTGCAATGCTTAAGCTTTCATAAACGTCATCCCTCCTCAGCGTTGCCAACAATTGGCGTATCATACATCACGCAAACGCTCATTTATTTCTAGCACAAACCAAAAATTATAGGCAGCCAGCACGGACTAAAACAGTAATTTCCATTCTATGAATGGCCTGTGTAAAATACAAGGCGGGTGAGTTCTGTTGTCAGTCTTACAGAGAGATACAGTCACAACTTACACAAACCTTCCAATTTATTGTAAACTGTACTGAACGGACACCTGTCAGCATCATCTGTGTCTTTGGAACAAAAAATAAATAAATAAACTAAAAAAATTAGTTAAGCATGAATAAGAAAAGTCTTTCTTTGTGTCTTCTTTCTGAATAAGATCGTCAAAAATGTTCGTATGGCGTAGAAGTACCGGGTGATCAAAAAGTCAGTATAAATTTGAAAACTTAATAAATCACGGAATAATGTAGATAGAGAGGTAAAAATTAACACACATGCTTGGAATGACATGAGGTTTTATTAGAACCGAAAAAAAGCCCACAAAATTTCCGACAGATGGCGCTGGACAGCAAAACTGATACCGATATGTTACAGAATCGCATCGTCCCCAGCCTGGCTGATAAACGCATGCTGGAACTAAGATGTTTATGCAGGATGGCACTCCACCCCATATTGCTAGATGCGTGAAAGGTCTCTTGCGCGTGTCGTTTACTGATGATCGTGTGAACAACCGCCAGTTTCGTCATGCTTGGCCTCCCAGGCCCCCAGACCTCAGACCGTGCGATTATTGGCTTTGGGGTTACCTGAAGTCGCAAGTGTATCGTGATCGACCATCATGTCTAGGGATGCTGAAAGACAACATTGGACGCTGATGCCACACCATAACTCCGCACATGCTTTACCGTGCTGTTCACAACATTATTGCTCGACTACGGTTATTGTTGGGGAATGATGGTGGACATATTGAGCATTTCCTGTAAAGAACATCATCTTTGCTTTGTCTTACTTGGTTATGCTAATTATTGCTATTCTGATCAGATGAAGCGCCATCTGTCGGACATTTTTTGAACTTCTGTATTTTTTTGGTTCTAATAAAACCGTATGTCATTCCAAGCATGTGTGTCAATTTGTGCCTCTGTATCTACATTATTACGTGATTTATTCACTTTTCAAATTTATACTGACTTTTTGATCGCCCGCTATACTAAGAACTTTCGACGACGTACCGTTTCTGGCAAAATAAATAAATAAATAGAGACCACTGTTGAGTGGAAACGACAGCTTGCCTTTGACAGAATAACCTCAATCAAATCTGGTGCGAAGGTGTTCATGGGTAATATAAATGAGATTAGTGACAGTCTGGTTATCAAAATCATGAGTCAAGAGCAGACCCAGTAAAAATACTATTACTTGTCTTGAGGTTTTAATATGAGATGAGTGGGGAGTGTCCCTACCAGAAGACAGTAAAGT
This sequence comes from Schistocerca gregaria, assembly GCF_023897955.1. Lineage (NCBI taxonomy): Eukaryota > Metazoa > Arthropoda > Insecta > Orthoptera > Acrididae > Schistocerca > Schistocerca gregaria. The sequence goes on from NC_064924.1 coordinate 229,642,261, forward strand.
TTGTGATATATTTGCTAGAGAATCTAGGAATAGTTAACATGGCGAAAGGAGAATATGTATTAGAATGAGTAAACCTTGTTTGCAAGAAAAGAAAGGATAGCTTGAAAGTAAGAAACAACGACATGGACAAGTTGGTCGTTGATTAAATAAGGCAGGTGAAGGAACTGGGGAGGAAGCCATTTACAGTACATGGCGGGTGGTTGTTACGTCTATTTCTGCGGCGGAAATGGAGGTGGCCAGAGGACGTCGACACCCTACCTGCGTTGACGATTTCGCAGAAACACACTGTTGTTTTCAATGCCATTGCGGCAGAACTTTTCCCCGAATCGACATAATAAGAAGTGAGGCTCTTCCGAGACAGAGGGAATTCACAAATTACTTTTGTCTATGAGAAAAAAATTGCAATGTTAAGTTTACTAACAATGGGAACGTTTGTGACATCTTTTTCAGTTCTGTGTATTGCTGTAATTTCGAGCACACCCTACAGATAACGACATGTGCAAGAGGTGATCATAAGATTCTATTTATCACACTATAAAAGCAAATATCGGTATTATTGTTATTGTTTTGTGTATGTTTTCAGTGGTGGTGCACACTGAAATCCCCTCTAGATATGGATCCACCTCCAATGAATACATCTACTCGAGAAATAAGTAACTTAGCTTTTACGAGGTGAGTACACCTCGCAACTTCACAAGTAATTTCGCACCTTCAGGACGCTACCTATGACAACACAAAACCAGTGAACTGCGCCGACGGTTGAGAAAATGGACTCTGAATTTACCCTGATTCCTTGTATATAACTATCTGTCCCACTGTTACGGAGTGAACTCGAATGCGAATACGTGTCACTTCAAAAACGAAAGTCCCCAGTAAATGATACTTGCGTTCAAACCGACCTTCATCCCAGACATTCAAATCTGTTTTTCATCGTAAATAAAGAAAACTATGCCTTTACTTTTGACATGCGCACCTAAGTCGGAAATTGAAATAAAATTCTAAAAGTATTGTAAGTAGGCTGTTCAGGTTTTTATGTTGGTAACGCCACGTAGCGCTCTGTATGAAAATCACTGACTGTGCTGTGTGCAGTCTGTGGCTGGTTGGACTCATTGTTGGATTATTTGCTTGTGTACTGTTGGGCTGTTGGATGTGAAGAGCAAGTAGCGTTGTGCAATTGGAGGTGAGCGGCCAGCATTGGTGGATGTGGGGAGAGAGATGACAGTTCTGAGAGCGGACGATCTGGCCGTGTGTCCGTCAGAAAAAGGAAATTTGTAAGACTGGATGTCATGAACTGATATGTATGTTATGGCTTCTGTACATTGTTAAGGAAAACACTTTCTTCCCTCTTAAAATTTTTCCATTTCCTAACTATGCCCATCAGTAGTTAGTGTCTTCAGTAGTTACAATCTTTTATTCTGCTGGCAGTATTGGGACTTGATGTATTGCAGTACTTCGAGTAAAGAAGATTTTTGTGAGGTAAGTGATTCATGAAAGGTGTAGGTTATTGTTAGTCAGGGCAATTCTTTTGCAGGGATTATTGAAAGTCAGATTGCGTCGCGCTAGAATATTGTGTCAGTTTAGTGTTGTTCAGAATAAGTAAAGAGAAAACTGTCTGAGTACGTTGGGTTTTGCTCAGCTGCTTGTAAATCAAATAACTTAAGAGGTTTACCAGCACAGTAATTCATAATTTTTCTAAGGGGACGTTTCAGTATACTACAATCTGACCTTCACGAGACGTTCGACCAGTTTTCCAAGTGACCTTTCTTTTTCTCCATATAGGTGCATTGCAAACATTAACGTGGTTTGTATCGGTATGATTTTTCTTTTATGAGTTCACAAATGCTATTAAGTAAGAGGGGGTTTTGTTGCTTGTGGCCCATGTAGTTTTCATATACACTAAGTGGCTGAACGCGGAAGCAGGATATATTTCATAAATCAATCAGCATACCAAAATTTAGTAAATGAGCGCATGAAAAGTCCGTATATTTTGCTGTGCGGTTAAAATATCCATCTCTTAGCTGAAAAAAAAAAAAATGCATCACTATGTTTTTAAAAAACTATGCGCTCTCTTTAATCCCATGATATGGTTCGTAAAGGTACGGTTAAATGATACTATTGCCAACGGCTGGAGATATTCTTTTAGAAAAGCTTTCTGTACAATTAGCATGACTTTTATTGCATAATGCGCTGTGTGCTGGCCTGCGGGATAGGGACGTGTGCCAGACTCAGAGATAATCGTGGCATCGATGTGATTCATCAGCCAGCACGAATGCCATTTTCAGGCGGTTTGCCACACTTATTTAGGCAAACACTGAGCTGGTCCTTAGCCTCCGCCTCAGAAAATAGGACACAGAAGTAGTAAAAAACAGTATGATAATAAATTTACTAGGTTCACAGACTGATGGCGCACTGGATTGCTCTTCCTTAGGTTAACAGATGACTGTGAAGGCGCGGAGCGTATGAGGCTACAACGTTAAAAGAAAAATAAAATTTGTTAATATCTATCTTCAAACTGTTTTTCACAAAAAAAAGGTTTTTTAGGAATTGATGGGATTCTCAGTGAATTAGCTGTTTTGTAGTCCTTCACTGGGTTTCCCGCTGTTACAGGTGATGCAATACTCAAATGACAGGGAAGAAAAGCCTTGGGAATAGCATGATTCACAGTGACAAAGTCAGGATGAATGTTGTCCAATATAAGCTTATACTACAATACAACCAATAAGCAGTTCGTAGCACTGGCGTAACAAATAGTCGCGGTTTCCGCATTTTCTTAATGGTCTAATCACGTCAGTTTGATATTCACATACTGCTGCTTAATGCCAATTTTACTATTGACAACAGCCTACAATGGATCAATATTTTCGATTTACTATTGAACTATTGGACATCAACTGAGGATGCACCTGTAACGGCGGGAAGCCGGCATTGTTACTACAGAGTAGCTGAAGCGGCTTGAAAAATATTCATTCACTGTGAACACCATGAATTCAAGTCATCTTTCTTCAGAAAAAAACCGAACAGTTTGAATATTCTTAAATATTAATGATGTACGTTTGTAGCTATGGGTACCCCATGTATTAAATAGTGTGTACAAATAAATTTGGTAATCATGAAAGCTGCTGAATCTTTATGACGGAATGAACGCTGAGAGAAAGAGAGAGGGAGGGAGGGAGGGGGAGAGAGAGAGAGAGAGAGAGAGAGAGAGAGAGAGAGAGAGAGAGAGAGAGAGACGTAGAACTAGCTAAATGTGAAACTTGAATCACGTAGTACAGTTCGGTTTCAGTTTTATATCATTAGGCTATAAACTTACCGAGGTCACAATACGCTACAACGGCCATCTCCTGATTTACGTCAGAATTATTCACAGACATAATTACAATAAATTTGTTTGCCGGTGTAATCAATTTTTCACGAAGCATCGAACAGTGTTTAAAGTAGTATAATACTTAACGGAACCACAGTTAAGTGAATTATCTGCCAGAGCTTGACAGAACATGACAAAAGTACATATTATGTAGGATTCATTACTCTGTAAAACATTTATAGAACGCCAGGAAATTTATTTTCCATTTGAAACCATAAAAATGTGAGTTTTGCCTAGGATACCGTAATTTTGTCAGAGGTCAAAGGGCTTGTAGGAGCAATTGAATGATGTGGATAATGGTCCTGTATAGGGATAATAAAATATTAACCTCAACAAAAGTAAAACGATGGAATATGGAAGAATTTAATTAAAGAGTATTGAGAGAAAGGTAGAAGTTGTGTTTAACTACGTGGGCAGAAAAATAAATGACAGTGGTCAGGGGCAGCAAATGTATAGAATTCAGACAAGCATCATCTAGATCAAACCCTGCTGAAAAAGAAAAAAATAATTAACATCCAATATAAATTTGAAAGTTAATTTTTTTTCCGAATGTATTTGCGTAAAGCACAGCCTTGTACGAAACTGAAACGTCTGTCTTAAGAGTTCAAACAGGAAGACAGCAGATGCTTTTCAAAAGTGGTGCTGCAGAAGAATGCTGAAGACTAGATAGATAGATTGCATAACTAACGAAGAAGTAAGTAACGGAATTTGGAAGCCAAGAAATTTATTGAACAACTTTATTAAAAGAACGGATCGGTTGACAGCAAACTTCCTGAAGCATTGAAGAGCCGTTAGTTTCATAATGGAGAGCAGGTTAGAGGTACAGAAATGGTAGAGGAAGACCAAGCCTGACTCCAATAATCAGTTTCAAGCGGATGTGGGTTATAGTTGTGTCTTCCGATGAAGAGAGATGTGCAGGGTAGATTAGTGTGCAAAGTTGCATCAAGCCAGTCTTCGACCTGAAGCAAACAACAACAACAACAACAACAACGACAACTTATATTTAGTTGTTTATCCATGTTTAGTAACTAAATCTATGTTTAAATTTCATGGCAGATTAAAACTGTGTGCGGGGCCGAGACTCGAACTCGGGACCATTGCCTTTGTCGCGCAACTGCTCTACCATCTGAGCTACCCATGCACGACTCAAGCCCCGTCCCTACATCTTTACTTCTGCCAGTACCTCGTCTCCTACCTTCCAAACTTTACAGAAGCTCTGCGGCGAATCTTGCAGAATTAGCGCTCCTGGAAGAAAGGAGTAGAGCAGTTGCCCGCGAAACGCAAAGGTCCCGAGTTCGAGTCTCGGTCCGGCACACAAGTTTTAGTCTGCCAGGAAGTTTCATATCAGCGCACACTCTACTGCAGAGTTAAAATCTCATTCTGTAAATGTATATTAATTGAAAAAATCAAAATCACTTGGAGTACATAAATTTTATGCAATATAATACGAGCTGTCACTCTTCATCGTCTAACTTAATTTTGCTATACGTATATTTATAATATTGACGTGAATTTTATGTTATTTCGGAACTACTGTCTTGTCAGCCTACTTAATAACATATTTCAGATGACTGTAATAGTCGCATTATGAGCAAGCGTCAAAAAACAGATTTTTGCAGCTTATTAGTCATGGACTATGCCTATTTTTGACCCTAGCGAATGACTTGGAACTACATTCTTCTTTTTACGCTGCTGGTTGACGATTTTTACAACATCCCTTCTATATTCCACACAACTGCAAATACTGTACCAAACGATACAGAAATATTGCGACCACTCTGTAGTAGGAGCTCTCGCATATGTAGGTTAGTTTTGAGGTGTCTCTCCAGGCTGTCGAGTGTGCAGTAATTTCCTTTTATCCTTCAACCACTACACATTTTATAAAGTTGACTGTTTCATACGCCACACAGGACGTGTAAAGAACAGCTGACAGTTTTTAGAACGGTTGCATATACGGCTTCACGATAATAGGTGCTGTACTATTGCAACAAATTGATCCAACTTTTACTCATGCGATGGGACATTTTCCTCTGTTACCGTCATTGTGCGCGATTACGGTCTACAACCTATCTTGCTCACAACGATGTTTTTAAGCTATGTACCGCTATCGCCTTTTTATTTAAGAATGCTTGTTACTGCGTAACTACAGCTAATGACGTTTTTCAACGCATATTCACAGCTTTTTCGCATTGTGAATAAGCTGAAAATGGTTGCAGATAGCAACCGAAACTAGATGTCGTATTTTGATTGTGACAGGAAAGTTGCGGTGTGTAGATCCAAAGTTTTTTTTAATTAAAAAGCTTTGTTTTAGTAAATCTGTGACGACTTGCCGAAAAAACGATTCTATGCATCGACACATTTGTGCACTATTACGGGTGACCACGCTCTCAAGGGACATTCTGTCCTCCAGCATTTTCACACACTATATTTTTCCCACATGTCAAAACGAATAAAACTAAACTGTTACGAATTCGTGTAATAACTTCTTGTATTTCACAACGTCCCATGCTGTGCGAATGTATCATGACAGGCTAGCGTATATTCACAGCCGTCTCTTAACAGTGTGGGCAGCTGCTCTGCCACGCAGAAAACACTGACTTTTGGAAATACCTCTTTGCCGATGCCAGAGGGGTCGTTTTACCTGCGACAAAGGGCTGCAGTAAAGGGCGGCGCGGCGCTCACGAGGGAGCGTTACGTCATGCGCCACGGGAAGCGGAGTGCTTTTCCACGGTGCGCGCTCTACGGAAACAAACAGCGAGTCTTGCCAAAGTAATTACTGCAATTCCAGCCGCAAAGCAGAGCATAATGCGTGCTGCGCCGGCCGGCGTCTTCAAGAGCCGCCATTTTTCGGGCCGCCAGGCCTTTGTACGGACGCCTCGGCGAGCAATTAACTGGCAGGCGCTGGCGGTCTTCTGGGCGTCTGGCGGCGCCGACTAATTGCAACGACAGCGGCCGGCCGCGCGCAGCCGAGGCCCCCAGTCCAGTCTCATCTCTAGCACACGCTAGCGATGTGAAAAATCTAACGGTTAAAACCGACGGAGGTGTTTTACTTCTGAATAACTGATTTTTTTTTGGCCTCTGTTTTTGCTAATAAAAACCGAAGTAGCAATTAGCCATAGCAACACTGCTAAAAGCCAGCCGAAGTGACCGAGTGGTTCTACATCTACATCCATACTCCGCAAGTCTCGGTGTGTGGCGGAGGGTACCTTGAGTACCTCTATCGGTTCTCCCTTTTATTCCCATCTCGTATTGTTCGCGGAAAGAAAGGTTGTCGTTATGCCTCTGTGTGGGCTCTAATCTCTCTGATTTTATCCTCATGGCATCTTCGCGAGATATACATAGGTGGGAGCAATATACTGCTTGACTCCTCGGTGAAGGTATGTTCTCGAAACTTCAACAGAGTCCCGTACCGAGCTAGTGAGCGTCTCTCTTGCAGAGTCTTCCACTGGAGTTCATCTGTCATCTCCGTAACGCTTTCGCGATTACTAAAGGATCCTGTAACGAAGCGCTCTGCTCTCCATTGGATCTTCTGTATCTCTTCTATCAACCCTGTCTAGTACGGATCCCACACCGGTAAGCAGTATCCAGGCAGTAAGCGTCAGGTCATGCAGAAAGTGTCAATACTCCCGTCTCTATGCTGTTCATTTTTGAAGCACAATCTACGACCAGCCTAGAGACACAAGTGATGACACCCACCTCCCCCCCCCCCCCCCCGCAGGACATGACCATTATTTTGCAAGACAACGCCCAAGCACACACAGCCCAACCCGCCACTGAATTGCTCGAATGATGGGGTTGTTGCCAATCGCCTACACCAACCACTGCATCAGCCCCCTCCCCCCCCCCCCCCCCCCCCGAGTAAAGTCCTCGTGAGCTCAACTCCACTATTGAAGGAAACACCTCGCGGCACTCGCCCCAAGACCGCTAAAATCTCGCCGGGCAACACACCGCGCCTATCGAACTGCCACCACAACTGGCACCGTCAAGAGCACCGCACGACCTTCACATCGCCGGCAACGTGCCACACACAATGCCGGTGACCACCCTGAAGGGCAGCCATACTCCGAGACACGCATCTACCTTGCACGAGCTGCATATAAAGAGTTGCCAACATCAAAGTTCCAACCCTCGTATAGACTCAACAAGAGCTCGCTGGTATGTGCCAGTAAAACAGATCAATTTCTTGATACGCTCCGGAAACCATAGCTTCAAGCGTACAAGACTCAGCACAACACGAACACTGTGGGATTCAGTGCTCAAAAATAAACATTGCAGATCGCAAATGCTTAAACATTTGCTTTTGCAGTGATGGTAGATCGTACAATAATAAAATCATTCAACAAATAAGAAGTAAAAAGAAAACATATTTACGTGGCGTGAACGTTAATAGACAGTTCTTATACTACAGAGTAAACACTCAAAAGTGGCGTAATTGTAAGCTCATGCTTTGTGACTTTTACGGAAACTTAAAACTTCTGTGTGGGAATTACCATGGATTCTGCAAGCTCTGATGGTGACAAACTGAATCTCGTATGTTAATTAGTGAGGCACAGTAGACAGTAAAGTGGAGCATGCAAGTACCGTAATATTTCAATTGTCGACAGCGAGACCGTTAGATTCGCTTCAGTGTGGAACCGCGCGACCGCTACTGTCGCAGGTTCGAATCCTGCCTCGGGCATGAATGTATCTGATGTCCTTAGGTTAGTTAGGTATATGTAGTTCTAAGTTCTAGGGGACTGATGACCTCAGATGCTAACTCAGATAGTACTCACAGCCATCTGAACCATTTTAACTGCTAAAGTTTTTCGTTTTTAAGAAAACCTTTTTAAAGAGAGTTGTAATTCTTGTTCTGTAACATTTTCAAAATGGTTCAAATGGCTCGGAGCGCTATGGGACTTAACATCTGAGGTCATCCGTCTCCTAGAACTTAGAACTACTAAATCCTAACTAACCTAAGTATATCACACACATCCATACCCGAGGCAGGATTCGCAACTGCAACCGTAGCGGTTGCGCGGTTCCAGACTGAAGCGCCTAGATCCTCTCGGCCACTGCGGCTGGCTTTTAGCAGTGTTCCTATGGCTAATTGCTACTTCGGTTTTTATTAGCAAAAACTAGAAAACACCTGTTATAACAGAGGCCGGTTATTCATTAGTCTGAAATATTGCGTTAGTAAGGAAAGAATGATAAACAATTACGGCTATTTTAATAACAATACAGACAGAAGCGAGCAACAAACACGTCGCACAAGAACTGCTATAGCAGTGCTAAGGCAATAACGTTCATCTGTCATGGCTTAAGGTACGTGTGTACTTTGTAATCTCCCACCTTCTTCAAAATTCGACCTTTTGCCCATATTAGCTTTTTATGAGGATTTTGAAAGGAGCGAAGATGCCTTCAGTTCTTCTTGTCTAGGCGTCTGATTCATGATGTTGAAAATGTCACATTGTAGGTTCTCACTGTTGGATTGATCTAAATAATTTTGAAGATTTTTGTTGAACAAATTTTGTATTTACATTATTATATTTTCTCACATTTTAGTATACCATAGAGTTTTTTGATTTTTCACATCAACAAAGCCGAAGGTACATTGTTCGCACAAAATACAAAAATACGTCCCGTCATATCAGATGAGTGCTTAAGACTCTCCCACTCTGCGGAAATAACCATTTTCCAAAGGGTTTTCAATTTTTCTTAACAAATGAATTTCTACTAGTTTCTGTTAGATTATTACTTTCTATGATTATTATTGCATAAATGAATCCAGAATTAATTATTGTAACCAGTGCAGTATTACGTAATTAATAATAGAAATTTTAAGTCTGCCAATAATTCGTAATTTCAAATGTTTCAAGAAAAAATAATTTTAACGCTACATTCAGAACTAGTACTTTCCGATTACAACATCTAGACTAAAACACTTTACAAAGTATTTCATTTTCATAAATTTTAGCTCGAAATATAACATATTGTGTAGGAAATTATATGAAAGATTTCAGAAAAGCAACTGAGAAAATACTGACCTATCTAAAACTCGCAAAATTATACTGGTATTGACAACTACTGTTGAAGGAAAGTAATGCTAGAGGAGGATGTCCCGCTACAACTTGCAGTGTTCAACACTTGTCCCTCACCGGGTCTGTACGGTAGTTTGTCGGTGTCGTTGCCGGACACCCACTGTATTGCAGGATGGGGCCAACGATAGTCCGGAAATATTTTTACGAAGTGATGCAGCAACGAAGTACATAAGGAAACTACAGCAGCAATAATAAGTTGAAAACTTTAACAATTCATTGATGGTATAAAATAAAATCAGCAGGGGATCTGCGGCCTGTGTGTACGTAATATGCTTTTATCTGCTTGTAGCTCTTCAAGACAGATATGTTAACACGAAAACCAGTGCTTCTCAACCTCAGCGTTCGCCCTTCAGCAGTGGCTGTTCGTAATGCCCAATTAGTGGTATTACATCGATTAGAACATGATTGTTGAGCAGAGTTTCAAACACTAGAATCAATAGGAGAATAGTGGTGATTTTTGTAGTAGTCAGTCACTTATGATTTTTCGAGAAAAACAGCGAACGGTGACCACACTAAGTTTTCTTTTATTTACCTAATTCAATATTTTGATTCTGTGTATCTTGAAACTGAAAGATTCGAGGTTTTTCAAACTTTGTTCGATTTCAACGTTCATTACAAGAAGTAACAGTGACAAAAAACCGAAAATCGTATAGTTCAGGAATCTGTTATTTTGAGCGCTTGTAACAATCAGGTTAAACTGGCGTGGATGAAAAACTGTATAACAGAAACACGGTCGTTGCAGCGATAACCGTCATTTTTAACATACGTCACTAGCCCCGATTAACGAGTCGGCGCTAACTTTTAATGCTCAAATTTCAGCTAGCGATATACATATTTCTTTTCATCAATTTGCGGAGGGGTTTCAGAAGTTTCGTCAAGGCTTGAAATTGTGTAAAATTTGTTGGAAGTTCACAAGTGCTCTCATTCTCAAATACTGGATGAATGAATTCCGTGTATTTGTGCTGCATCAAGACAGTTTCTAACTGTAATACCCGCATTGTTGTATTAAACTTTTAACATAACATCTCGTAATAAGTAGAGAATAGAAACATAGAAAAATTTTTAATTCAGCAATAATTTCGCGAAATATTAAAAATCGACTTACAGTAATATACATACTGTACTAATTTTCCAAGGATTCTAAATAAACACACTACCGTTGAACTATATTACTACATCGATGGTAATCATACTCGTATCACAAACAGCTAATGCCATGTACCGACAGTTGATAATGGGCGGCTAATTTATACAAATAATAACTATTTCTTGACCACTGCAGTTAGTGTTAAGTGGTTCAAATAAAGCTGCTCTTCAAATTACAGTTCAGTAATACGGTCTGTATTACTTAAGTTGCTCTGACAATTGACTTAGGCTGCATTTTAAATGTGATAAATTCTTAAATGCATTGTCTTAAACAACCAACAAGTAAGATACCGTACCGTGATGATGAGAAACGTATTATATGACAAATGAATACCTCAAAACATTGATCAACAGCGTACAGGATTGGTACAGATGTGATTTCGACAAATGACTGACATGATTAGGATAAATTAGCAGAAAAAGATTAAATGTGGAATTTTTGTGTCCCTTACTATACGCATACAACCTTTTTTTTATCCTGAAATATGGGGAATCACTAACAACGCGGGACATTTGAAAACATTGGGTGGAAAGCATGTTTCTACATGGCTGTTCTTAGCGGAATACATCGGCGATTTGATGCAGCATCGTATGAGATCACCGAGGCGTTAGGTTGTGAGTTATACAGTTAATATCTGAATGAATAAGAGACGGATAAGGCATTACTGAGGTTAAGTAGTAGTTGGTTTAAATACGGAAGAAAACCAGTGCGTATGCCGAACTGTGACACTGAAATTCCCGTGTACAGTGATAAGCATTATGTGAATCTCTACGTAACAGTTCGGTATAATTTCTACTCTTCTTCCACTGTAGGTGCCTTTTATATCCTTAAACGATCTACTACCTCACACTGAAAACTTCTGTGGCTAAATCACTCATTTGTTAACAGTGGAGTCGTAACCTAGCGTCTTGCCTACCTAACATGCTGTTGCACGAAATCATCAGTACTACCACTAAAAACCGCTATTTAGAAAAATGTCTTGCACCAGGTAGTGATTGTTAAGCACTGATATCCGTACTGGATTAAATGAAACTTGGTGACTGATGCGTAATTATATTTTTCTCATTTTTCATTCTAATTTACATTGGCCGTCCTCGTAACCTAGGCTATTGTGGATGTAATTGCTAATGTAATATTTATTTACGTTCTAGACGCGTTTTGCCTTTAATATCCAAGGCACCTACATTGAATTTTATCCGGACTAACATAGTTTCTATGTACATGTGATACATTTTCTAAACGGCTCACACCATAACATTACCATGATAAAATTTGATTGTTCTGTTTTAAATAGCCCATTTGTTTTTATCCTCAGTGAGGTTTTCCTTTAAACCGCGAAACTTTCCTTACAATATTTAGCAAAGGCATACTGCAATCAATACCGACTAGCCGTACATAGTCTTTAATTTCTCTGTTTGTGGCTTTACTACAGCGTATTGTAACTTTGGGAGAGCTGCTCAGTTTTCAACCACTCATGGGCGCTCGGTCGACTGTGCCACGTGTCTCTGACGTTTTGAAATTCGCTCTGACTTTTGGGACTCGAAACGAGGCAGTTCGCCGGTGTCGGCTGCAATGCTGGAGATTTTTCCGATACCACTACATTTATTCCACCGTGGTTGTTAATAGGTAACCTTTAGACCATTTTAGTGTGTAACAAACATTTACACAGTTGTTTTGCAATTATTCTGCGTGCAGGACTTGTGATGAATTGTAACGTTATTTGGCACTCACGTGCTATGCATTAGAAAGATTCAGTGATCGCTAGTTTCTCGTCAACTGGAAGCTGGTTATGATGTAGGGTCGTATTTACTCAGACACATGCATTTTGCTGTCAGTCTCCTGCACCTCAAAGAATTCATTGCTTTGCTGAAACTTGTAATTTTTTACATTATTTGTTTGAACAATCTGATTCCAGAAATGCATTCAGTACTGCAGTCAGTTATTTCTCCTTTCCCAAGCCATTAATTTAATTCTTGTACGTTATATTACATGCACGCTTTGTTTGACGCTATCTTGTCGCCTGTTTCCAAGATCCCCCTTTCTCACTTCAGTGACTAGCCAAACAGCTGAATCGTATACAGCAACCCCATTTATTTGACAATAAACACCTCATCCAATGAATGTACAGTTTCCAGATACAGAGAAGTAGGTTTGGATGATGTTTGTGGAATGCAGATTGCTTGGCAGAATTATCAGTGTGTTCACATATATAGCAAAGAGGTATTTTATATCGAATGGAAATAATGCCTTTCTCTTCTTCAGCAGTACATGTAGATTTTGTGTTTAAACTAAGATATGATTCAGCTACTTTGATGAGGTGTTTCCGTCACAGATCACAATCGAAACCCACTTTCGCCCGTCAACAGGAACCATCCTCGTTTCACAGCGTTTGGCTATACGTTGAACGCCACGCGGGATACCAGTGCGGTCTAAGAAGTCTTGTCACGGTTCACGCGGCTCCCCCCGTCGGAGGTTCGAGTCCTCCGTCGAGCATGGGTGTGGGACGTGTGTGTGTGTATGTGTTGTTCTTATCTTAAGTTAGTTTAAGTTAGATTAAGTAGTGCGTAAGCCTAGGGACTGATGGCATCAGCAGTTTGGTCCCATAGTCCTCAGCTCAAATTTCCAATTATAAGTTGAACGTTTTCATCTCATATAATACCGGTACGATTTTATGAATGATAACCTACTTTCTGATGTTAAATTATATACGCTATGAATATTAATTTTTCGTTGCTCAGATACATGTGTATTTGGTCCCAGCGGAGGTTTGAGTCCTCCCTCGCGTATGGGTATGTGTGTTTGTTCTTAGGATAATTTAGGTTAAGTACTGTGTAAGCTTATGACCTTAGCAATTAAGTCCCATAGGATTTCACACACATTTTAACATACATGTGTTTTACTAGGACAGATTCCGTTATGCAACTGTTGTCCGACACTGTTTACAAACATAATATTGGGCCAAGAACACTCTTACAACAGAGTTTGGCTTCATACATCGGAGTTTGTCTTAACTACTGGTAATTGTAGATGTTACCATAGAACACACACCGTACCAGTGTTCTCTTAGAATTTCTGTCTTGCTAAAATCTGCCTTTTCTATTATCTAACCAGGACATATTCGCATCGACATGTTTTGGTTTTGTAGTTTTCATATGTCGTTTGCAGTTCGATAATGCACTGAAATATTTCACAGGAGAAAACTGCACATTTATCTTAGCAAAATTGTGAGTTTCTTTTTTTTTATCATAGTGCTCTTGTCTTGCCTGTGTGTACCTGAGCCTTCAGCTTTGACAACTTGTCGGTCTGTTCCTTCCCCCTTCCTGTTCTTTATGTGTGTGTGTGTGTGTGTGTGTGTATGTGAGAGAGAGAGAGAGAGAGAGAGAGAGAGAGAGAGAGAGAGAGAGAGAGAGAGAGAGAGAGAGATGGAGAGAGAGGGGGGAGGGAAAGGGGGAGAGAGAGAGAGAGAGAGAGAGAGAGAGAGAGAGAGAGAGAGAGAGAGAGAAACGAAATAAAGGGAGATCTAAATTAGATAAATGAATTCAGAGACTTAAAATTCTTCAGCAGCGTTAAGCCAGTTTTATTGCAATAGATATAAGATGTGACAGAGTGAGAGAAACGACTACCAAATTGTCAGTATCACGAATACCGCAGTTACAAGCGATAGTTGATACTTATCTACACACCGCCAGGCTGCCACGTTGTGTTAAGAGTACGATGTTTAGTCGTATGTAAAAGTCTTTTGCCCAGTGAAATTTGTGAATGTCAGTGTCAGATAAGCAATGTGGTAATGTAATGTTACGCAACAACTTTCAGCGGTACCAATGACGCTTCGGGACGCCAAAACTGTAGGTGAACAACTGACACGTTAATAGTGTATCGCACGATTATCGCAACATATAAACAGATACAAAACTGTCTGCATCCCACACACGCTGTGGTATCAGTCACAACAAACAACCAGGTACAACTCCACGCCAGCAGAAGAAACTAGTGGACATAGATTACTGGCCACACACTGCCCCCCTCGTCATAAATACCAGAACAGACTTTACAGTTGGAGTACAGTGAGCAGAACAGTATTCTATATTACTTTGCATTAAAACATTTGACCTTTAAGTAACATTTATTTGAATGCGGAAAGTCCCGATGATCAGAAAAACATACCTGAAAGGCGTTGCAGTGTGGTAAATGAAACATAAAATAAATAAATGTGAATGGTAGCAGAAAAATACAAATAATTACTTTGGTCAGACATTGAAAACATGGGATTGTGGCTCCTGGGGGGAGAGTGGGAGGTAGCTGCAGAATGCTGAATGTGGATCCAATAGCTGGAAGCGAGTGTTCAGAAATGTAATGGGAGCTGGTGGGGTGGGGTGGGGTGGGGTGGGGGGGGGGGAGACTGAGATAGGGGAGGTCTAGAATGTTCAGACGATTGGAAGACGGACTCGAATCTATAAGTTTATTTCCGATTAAATCAATACAAGATGCTGTTAACGTAAAATGCGAAATGAGACCGTAAATGAATTATAGATTACAGCAAGAGAGAGTCGTTTGAATTTATAAAACGAACATTTACATATTTGCTGTGGAAAACGACACACCATCAAACTTGTTAAATATCTGTAATTCATTTAATTTCTTAACAGGAAACGCTGATTTGAGTCTTGTTGTTTTTTTACCAAAAGAGAATAAACATAACAGAGAAAACAGATTTCCTAGTAAAGATTGCACGATAAACTGCTAACGGGAATGGAGAGTGTAGAGGCCCAGTTTCGTAATATAATTTTTTCTGGGAAACCTTACACCAGCCGGCTGCTGTGGCCGAGCGGTTCTAGGCACTTCAGTCCGGAACCGCGCTGCTGCTACGGTCACAGGTTCGAATCCACCTCGGGCATGGCTGTTTGTGATATCCTTAGATATCCAAGCCCAGGGGACTGAAGACCTCAGATGTTAAACCCCATAGTGCTTAGAGCCATTTGAACTATTTGAAACATTACACCAGCCTTTGCAATGGAGAATACCAACATATTCACTTTTCGAGAACAAAATCTCATGTATGTATTATGCAAGATGCTGACTCAGTTTTCTAAACAAGTAAATGGGTACCTGTGATGGAACAAATGGAAACCGCACATAGTCGTCAATGTTCTGACAGCTGCGGAAAGTTTAAATGCCGACCCAACACCCGTTCTACCTGGACATAATTTTTTTCCGATCTTGCAAATGCCCACTGTTGTAATAACAAACAGCAAGGGCTGCTTTTTTTAAAATACAAATCTTGTTTTTTTTTTCAAATATGATTTACTTTTTTGTTTTAGGTATTTGTACATGACTTAAAATATCAATTCATGTGACAGAGATATGGCTTTATAAAATTTACATCTTTGATGAAATTCGATTTATCTCATTTGTAATATTTTCGACTTGTATTCTAGCAGATACAAGAAATTAGTTCAAGTTTTCAGTATCGCTGAATTCCTTTTGTTCGTTTAAAATATTATAAGGATGTTTTGTCACACGTGTATTGATTTCTAATTCCTCGAATATGTTTGTGTGCTGCAGCTTATTTTCTTGGCTGTGTGAAGAATGGAAAGGTTAGTGCAAACTAAATGTGGGGAGGTTACTTTAGTTTTCTGTTATATGTTGTTTGCATTTTATAGTGAATGTTCGTCCTGTTTGTCGAATGTAGAACATGTTACAGTCGCTATGTTCCCGATTGGTAATATTTGATTTGTCAGATGTGTGTATTACGTTCATTCTTAGCTTTCTCTGATCAAAAGCTAATTTTAATCTCTGTATTATATATGCGTTATTTTCCCATGTATGATAGCGTAACAAGTTTTTGTTACATCTTTCTATTTTCGCTACTGTTTAGTTCCTTCTGATTAAAAAAGTAACCTCACTGCCACAGAGAGAACTGGGAAACACAGTAGTAAACTTGGTTTCAACATAACGAAGCTATTGACTGCTCTCGCTAGCATTTCGTACAACGAAACAGCAGACCATTTGGCTAAGGAACCTGCTATATCCGGGGCTTGCATTGATTTCGAGTTGCCATTAACAGACTTCTTAAGTCAGGTAAAGACTGAAGTGTGGTCCCAGTAGGAAGAGAAATGGAAAATATCAAATATCAATAAACGAAAGAATCGCGGATGGGTTACACACTTCGTTTCCCATGGTTTCCTAACTTGTTGCTACACACAGAACTCTCTTTACAATCAAATTCAGTCAAACAGCTTCCCTGATTATTTTCATAGCTTAAAACCGAGATATTCAGACACTTGCGATTTAAAAAACTCAGCCATTTGAGTATTAATCTTTTATTGTTAATTTATTTTAAACTCTAGCAACAAAGATAATAATTTCTCTTACAACCGAGAAAACTGAACGTACCATTTCTTTAAAGCAGTACTGATCCCCTAATAGAGAATGGTAAGGCAGTTATTAGATGTCTGACAAGATAGTTATAGCTATCAATTTCAAAATCAGTCCTAGGGAAGAGATTACACCAAAATTTTGACAGTTAATAGTTAAACTGTTTTATATCGAATAGTTTTCTTTAACAACCTTTTTGTAAACATTTTCCGTGAAGAAAAAAAATTAATGAGTACTTCCGTGATTAGAAATTAAAAGCTTTTATTTTTATGGTAATGCTGAAATAATATTATTTTAAAATAACATGTTCGCTCCTGTGTTAAAAAATAAATTTAGTTTTCTTGTGATCTGACTGCTACATAGTGTAACCGTTGAAGTCTACATATTGCAGCTATTGATGGATTCAATATTTGGACTTAAACGGTTGTTGATGGCTTCAGTAGCGACCTCAGGCTGAAAGCCAATTAAAAAAAAAAAAAAAGAATCATTGCTCACATACAGTGGCACACTAGAGAGAGAGACAAGTTTAACTGTAGATATAACGCTGCTTTTAAACGAAATTCCGCTGATTTAACTGAAATATAATTTAACATGTTCCCCTTCCGATCGCTGTGCAAGACAGCATTGTTTTTAACGCCGATATTTCTGCCAAGTACACGTCACAACGCGAATGGCGCGTCACTTGCTTGCTGACCAATACAAGAGGTGTATTTTATTGGGGAAATTTTTGCAGTAAAAATCTGTCGAAAACAGAAGCGTCAGGGATCGGAGCACGCTTAAGCTGCTTGGCCCTATACTGTGAATATTACGGCAGTAGACCGCCCGGGTAGCGACACAAGCCCGATCCAGAACCATCAATGTTAACACAATGTTGTACAGTAAAGGGATGTGCGTGGAGCAGTAAACGTTATCAGAAACAGAATCACTCCTTAATTATTTTCCCATATCCATCTCGAAGAGGAAGATTAAATCCAAGAACTGGAAATATATAAGGCTGCAGAAAAGACCCGACTTTTAAGGAAAGTTGTGTTTATTTTTCCAGTTGCCGTTTCACCTTTAGAAATTACGCAGGTCTGTATTGTCCGTTCACCTATTCCTTAAAACGCACAGCAGAATCTGATAAAGTCAAATTAATGCTGCTTCTTTAATATTCGTCCCAAATGCTGACTACTTCTTCTTCATCCGCTTGTGCCCAGCTTGTTTCTTAAACGATCAAAGGGTCTGTCGCACCTTCCATTCGTCTGTTGACTCCATGTTTTACGTCATCAGTTAGAGATTATGGTTGTTGGTTGGTTGTTTTTGGGGAAGGAGAGCAGACAGCGTGGTCATCGGTCTCATAGCATTAGGGAAGGATGGGGAAGGAAGTCGGCCGTGCCCTTTCAGAGGAACCATCCCGGCAGTTGTCTGGAGTGATTTAGGGAAATCACGTAAAACCTAAATCAGGATGGCCGGACGCGGGATTGAACCGTCGTCCTCTCGAATGCGAGTCCAGTGTGCTAACCACTGCGCCAACTCGCTCGGTTTAGAGATTATGAATGTTCATTATTACCGAAGGTAAAACACTTACAAAATTTTTCGTTCAGTAAGAACGTAGAATTTTTCGAGTACGCAGATAGTTGGGACCTGGTTTTTGTTTCATCGATCGATGGTGTATTTTGTATCCAACAAAGTAATTACTAACTACTGTGCTTGGCCGTTATTTTCGTTCTTTCTTTTCAGTTAAATACTAGAACAGAACTCAACTCCTTGCTTACGTTGCTGGAATTCGTTATACCTTCTATTTGCTGAAGGTCTATCGAAGGTCTGGTAACCAGGGACACCAGAAGGTCTTGACGAAGATCCCTTTAGAGGGGTCGAAATTCGTCTGCATAAGAAGAAATCTGAGGAACATGACGCAGCCTAACAACCTATTAGATTTTATCTTTACTGTGCTGTTTGATATACATTCGATAATTTATGTTAGTGCTAATTCGTAAGTGTTGCACCTGTAAGAACAATATTCAAGGATGGGTCACGCAGGTACCTCAGGAGCAATCTTCTTGTTAGAAAACTCCTTCAATGAATTTTCCTAGTATCCTACCAATTAACAGAAATTAACCAGCTGCTTCACTTACTATTCAACCAAAGGCATCATTCCATTTATAAGCTATTAGAGAGCAGCTACTTTGTAGATAAGGTGACTGCAATAGTTAGGCGTGATGTATGAATGAGATGTCGATAAGACCTGCACTCGGCACTCGGCGGGTACCAGGTTGAGAGTCATTGGAAGAGTCGTTAGAAAATGTAGTCCATCAACAAAGGAGGTGGCTTACAAAACACTCGTTCGACCTATACTTGAGTATTGCTCATCAGTGTGGGATCCGTACCAGATCGGTTTGACGGAGGAGATAGAGAAGATCCAAAGAAGAGCGGCCCGTTTCGTCACAGGGTTATTTGGTAACCGTGATAGCGTTACGGAGATGTTTAGCAAACTCAAGTGGCAGATTCTGCAAGAGAGCCGCTCTGCATCGCGGTGCAGCTTGTTCGCCAGGTTTCGAGAAGGTGCGTTTCTGGATTAGGTATCGAATATATTGCTTCCCCCTACTTAAAACTCCCGAGGAGATCACGATTGTAAAATTAGAGAGATTCGAGCGCGCACGGAGGCATTCAGACAGTCGTTCTTCCCGCGAACCATACGTGACTGGAACAGAAAAGGGAGGTAATGACAGAGGCAGGTAAAGTGCCCTCCGCCACACACCGTTGGGTGGCTTGCGGAGTATAAATGTAGATGTAGATGTAGATGTAGTACCAGTTGAGAGACGGGTGAGGGAGACGCGCGATTTCACCACAGTTGTGGCGACTGCACTTTGAGAGACCAAAGAGTGAAACTCTCCATCACTGCGGTCGCGCAGGTACTGCGTATTCGACGCGACCCTGTCGAAAGTGAGAAGTTAACACCTGGTATCAGAGGAGAAGGCCACGTCAGACACAAATACAACAAATCTGCATCGCAGCTTTCATATAACCGGAGTTGCCGTCGGTTACTGCAGATCGGAAATGGTGACAGTCGGCTACAGTGCACCAATCGCTCATCCTTTGAATCCCGCGTCCGTCCAATCGTAAAACAATCTACAGCAGCCACGACGCTGTGGAATGGTAACTCCGATCACTGCATGCCTACGGCGCGAGTGAGAACCATAGACGGAGGAACACTTCCTTAGGACGCTTGATCTAAAACCATGTGGAAAGTGGCAACCATACTATTATTTATTTTGTTTTGTAGGTACTATGTGTCAGGAGACCGTCAGACTTTGGAAAAGTATCCACGAAATCCCGAAGACAGCAACGGCAGGGAAGTACGACAACTCTCTAACAGTAACCCTAACAGCTCGTGCATAGCGGTTTCAGGAAAGAATAACATATAATAGAGCGGTAAAGAAAACTGAGAATTTGTCAGATGACGATGAGTTTGGCCTTCGGAGAGCTAAAGACATCGGAGAGGCATTTACGACGTTACCCTTGATAATGGAAGCAAGTCTTAAGACAAAACAAGACACGATCATAAATCTGACGACCTAGGAGAAGCGTTCCGAGGTATACAATCGTGCAAGATGTTCGAAATTATCAATAAAAGAGTTGTAAACTATAGAGAAAAACGAGTAATGTACCATATTTACAAGAAAAAAGACTGAAAAATAAGAAAGAACTGTTCTGATTAAGCAGGATGTAGTATTTGGCCTCTGCTGTTCAATCTGTACGTTGACGAAGTAATGGCAGAAAGAAGAGATTTAAGAGTGGGACTGATATTCGAGGTGAGAGGACATCAACGATAATATTCACTGGAGACATTCCTATTCTCTTTGGCACAGAAAAACAATAACATGATCTGTTCAAGGGACTGAACAGTCTAATCAACACACGCTACAGATTTAGTGTAAACCAAAGGAAGAAGAAAATAATAAGTATTAGCAATGAATGTAACATGAAATGAAATAAGTTATTTACCTTTGAAGCAAAATAACGCGTCACAGATGAAGCGAGGAGGACATAAAAAGCCAACCACCACGGGCAAAGAGAGAGTTCCTGGGGAAAGTAAGTTTACTAATATCAAATATCGAGTTTAATGTGCGGAAGAAATTTCTGAGAAAGTTCGTTTAGAGCATAGCGTTGTACGGATGTGAATCACAGTTTGTGGGAAAAGTGGAAAGAAAGAGAATCGAAGTTTTTGAGACATGGTGTCATAGAAGGCTGTTGAAAATCAGGCAGACAAGAGAGAAGATGGAGAGCGTCTCCGCAGAATTCGCAAAGAGAGAAACGTGTGGAAAGAAGACCCAAAAGAAGGGGCAGGATGATAGGACATACGATGAGACATCGAGGAATAATCTCCACGTTACTCGAATAAGCCGTGGGGAGTAAAAACTATATATGAAGACAGAGATTGGAGTACATCCAACAAGTAATCTACCAAGTGTTGTGCCACTGTTATTAATGCAGTTGGCACAATAGAAGCGTTCTTGGAAGGTTGAACCAATCCAGTCAGAAGACTGACGGAACGGGAATAACGCTTCGGTAATGAATAAAGATCGTCTCAGCTGATAAAACATTCAACACAACTGCATATGCTGATGGGCTGGTTCTGGTATACGGAGAACTAAATCATTCGATGAATGTCTTGCAGACAAGGCACTTTTTTGACGGTTTATTGGGTTTTCTCGCGTTGGACTGAGGAGTTACAGCCTGTTCATGTGCATCCGTTTGTTTGCCTACAGTGCTTCGTAGGCGATATGGAATTCCAGCAGGACAATGCACCATTGCTTCGCTTCACAATTACGTGGGACTTCGAGATGCAACCAAGCAATACGTGCGCGCTTCATTCCCGTCTCACACCAGACTATTATTTGTGCCTGTAAGCACAGCTGAGGGGGTATGATTGCTCTCCAACTCTTTCAGAGTTTCGTGGGGTGAAATCAAAAACGTTCTGCCAAAGTCGAGTAGCTCACACTACGAGGTGGGTATCTACTCAGTTGCTCGTAAGTGTATACTGCGTATTCTATTTTCCGTTAACTGCCTGTTGTAACTATTCATGTGACGCTGTTGCCTAGCGATATGATAGTTGTTCTATGTGATCGTTTTCGAACTATTGATAGTGCTTCTATGTAGGACATTCCGCCAGTTTTAACGACTCACAAGACTATATACTTCCACGATTTTTGCAGTTCCTAATCTCTTCATAGTATGTTGAATTTGCTATTCGAACTCATACGAAGACTTGAACATGTAAAAATAAAATGGAAAGGTACGCAAAAGAAAAGTTTGCGTCCTTGACTAATTTGTATATTGAAGAAGAAAAGAGAATTTAAATATGAGTACAATGACAAAATATTGATGATAAGTTCAAATGGTTCAAATGGCTCTGAGCACTATGGGACTCAACTGCTGTGGTCATTAGTCCCCTAGAACTTAGAACTACTTAAACCTAACTAACCTAAGGACATCACACACATCCATGCCCAAGGCAGGATTCGAACCTGCGACCGTAGCAGTCGCACGGTTCCGGACTGCGCGCCTAGAACCGCGAGACCACCGCGGCCGGCTGATGATAAGTGATGTGATCCGTAGTTTCCTTGGCGCGCTTATTATTTTTAATATTTCGTCTGATGTGCAGCTTGCTTGATTTGAGCCATGACATGTAGGTTCTACCACAATATCTAACTTCATGTAGGAGCAAGGGAAAACTGCGTTTCTGTGAATAAGAACTTTAAAACGTTCAACTGTTGCAACTGTTTGGCTGTTATTATTTACCCTGAAGATTTTCAACAGTTGATGCTTCAGCTATGTTTAAAATTTTGAGACTTTAAAACGTACTGTTTCCACAGATATTACTTTTTATTTCGTTTACACTTCTCATTTACAGTGGGAAATAATGTGTTGGAAGATACGGAAGTCATCTAATTGAGATAATTTTAAATCAAACAATGGAAAATCCAGGATGGAATGTGGTTAAGCGTGGTTTCAGTTACCTGAGACTGCAGTCGCGTGTGCGAGTTGCGTATGCGCCTGCGTGCTTATGTATGTGTGTGTTTGTCGTCTATTGTTGACGAAGGCCTTAATGGCCGAAAGCTTTAATTGTGACAGTCTTTTGTTGTGCCTGTCTGCGACTCAGCATCTCCTCTACATGGAGAGTAGCGACTTTCCTTAATAATTAGTAATCTTAGCTTGCAGCTTAATGTACGAGATAAAAGAATTTCTTCATCGTAGTATGAGTCACTGGTCTAAAGCAATATAGGTCTGGCCTACTAGCTCCTACCTTCCGTCAAAAATCCTTTCTGCTTTTTAATTTTCAGTTTATATCCATGATAAGCAGAAAGATTTGGAATTCTTCTGCTCAACTGGCACTCGTAAAATACCTCACTAGGAAAAATCATGAAATACGGTATCACTGAAAATCATATACGTTCCTCCTAGGGCTCTTCACAAAATACAAAAACTGATCGCTCACAGTAATAGGCTTTTCTCTTCAGGCAAGGTGAACATTACCTTTTTTCATGCTACTACATCTGTTGATTTGTTCTGCCAAGCGGTGATTCCTAAGCAGAAATCAACGCATTATTCTTGTGTTATTCTCCCTGTATCCGAAACTATTACCATGCAAACTATTTTCAAATAATAACGTCAGATACCGGAAAAATTCGCAAATGGTTCACCACACTGTGAATCTACAGCTAAACCACACTATTCGGGTTGCTTTCTCCTACACATACAGGGCTATTCAAAAAGAAGAAACAGATATCAAACATTTATTGCTTCCGAATGACAAAAGACAGAAAAAGATTCCAACGTTTCTGCAAAGAGAAAAGTTCAAATTTTTACCCATAAGGTGTGAGCACCTTGCGTTACATGACAGATATCCAAAGGGTGGCTCATTTCCTGCCATACACGAAGTAGCTGATCTCTCATTATCGAATTCACAGCTTCAACAATGCGATGTCGCAGACTTTCAAGTGTGTCAGGCATAGCGGGAAAAAACACTATCTTTTACGCAACCCCACTAAGAAAAGCTACACGGACCTGGGAGTCCAATAGCGATGAAGTTCGTCTTGCGATTCTCCCCTACCCATCCATACCTCACATTTTGTGGCTTCCATCTGTGGGGTTACGTAAAAGATCGCGTTTTCTTCACCTTTACGCCTGACACTGTTGGAAGTCTGCCACATCACATTATGAAGCTCCGTGTGTGGCAGGAAATAAGCCACAGTTTTGATATGTGTTGTGTAACGCATAGTGCTCACGCTGACTTTCCAGGAACTTTGGGATTGTGTTTGTTTCTTTTGCAGTTTGGAAGCAATAAATGTTTGAAATCTGTTCCTTCTCTTGGAATAGCCCCATATATAATATTCGCAGAATACAGCTCTAATTAGCTGTGTTAATTAATAATTACCGCATAAACAGTTCAACAAAATTAATCCTACCGTAAGCTTTTACCAGCCCCTGATTATAACAAACATTTGTGTAATGTATGAATGCAGAATCTCGCAACATTGAATAAAATGTTCTCGGGTTTCCAACAGCGTCAATTGCTTAAAACTACACGAGCTTTCGGCCAAGCACTCATTGGCCATTGTCAAGTGTTATGACACATATATGGCGATGTCACGGGCACCAGTGACGTCACACCCGGCAGCTAGCGTATATAAGGGCGCACCAACAGCTCACTGGCAGTCATAACACTTCACAATGGCCAAGGAGTGCTTGACCGAAAGCTCGTGTAGTTTTGAACAATTGACGCGGTTAGGAACCCGAGAAGATGCTATTCAATATTTGTGTACCTTCAGAAAGTTGGGATGCAACGTGTCCTCCGAAATCTCGAGCGGAATATCATAAATGTTATTTTTGTACATAATTTGGAATTATTTCATATGCAGTTTGTGACACGTGAAAGACGCTGTCAAAAGCATTGTTAAGGTCGAAATTTTTAGATACAAATAATATCCTGTCATGACCAACATTCAACGTGTCATGAAGTGATGATTCACACCTGTGTCGTGTGGAGGACTTCGGTAAATTCTTGCCCAGTCTAACGTAATGTTGTGTTTGTGTTTTGAGTGAGTACCGAACTAAGGAGGACAACTTGGATCTAGGTACCTACACTACGAGGGTCGCCGAGACTTAGCCCTCCATCTGACGGATCACCATCCTCTGTGCCACTTGCCTTCCCTCCGTCGGAATTACTAGTTCATCCTTGACAGTGATGACTATAAACAAACACCAGTATAATTTTACCCTCCTATCATCGTGTCGAAGTCGCCACACTAAAGGGCGATAGAATTACAAAATGAAAGTTACTGGTTAAAGGTGATTTTCTGTTTAGTCAGCATTCACGGTGTGTAGGGTTAAGCTTAGTCAAGAATGAGAGGAACTTACAGACATGAATTATGTTGTCAATATGAGTAATGCAGAATTAGTGGGGAGACTGGTCGAGCAATGATTGGTTGGTTCGTGTGTGTGTGTGTGTGTGTGTGTGTGTGTGTGTGTGTGTGTGTGTGTGTGTGTGTGTGTGTGTGTGTAGGGGAGGAGGGGGTGGAAGGGAGGTGTTGATGAGAATAACAGTGAATGCACGTAAGATGACTGAAAGATGATGATTTACAAACACTACTTGCAGTAAATTACTACTCGGACATATACTGAGACGAAGGCGGGTAATAACTGCAAAAGTATTGACAGCTACCCAAAACACAGACTTGCCTTGACTCGTTTCTTATCAGAAGAAGCCAACCTTAAACGATCATTAATGCTGTCAGCAGCGTTGCTTCGATCGTTTTATCGGCCCTTGTCCTTCTCACCTTTCCTGTCGCCTTCAGTCCTATCAGCCGTTACAGTGAACATTTTTCTTCAATACTCCCCACAGGCACAGAAAGATGATTCATCGGAATCCACGAAACTGTGAGAATAGATTATAATTAGAAAAGTATGTAATTTTAGCTTTAGCTCTAAGAAGCAATCTTAGAAGTATTGAGGGAGGACTTGTTGAGAAAACGTGAAACGTACCATCGTAATATGAGACTGCTCTACATGAACTTTTTTTACATGACACAAAATAATTTCAAGTAGTATCATTTTCGCATAGAAATGGTATAAACAAAATTAACTGCTTGCCAACTGAAGTAAGGTTGAAAATAATGTTGACCTTGTACTTTGTTCCGTTACCATTAAAACATTGTGAAAAAATGTAGGATCACAAATTGTGGACCGTTTCTTTAGAAAAAAATTCTTTAATGAGGGCCTAAAAACCGTTCAAGATATTTTGTGAGAATATGTTCGAAAGCCATTGCTATGTGCTATTAATACATAACTGGTTGTACACAAAGCTGAGCTAAACGGATGTAGTGGAGTCATCTGTTACAACCCTCGGAACTTCCGAATTACTGTGCGATTAAAATGATGCACAGATCAGTAGGGGGTCGGAGTGCGTATATCATCTAGTGAAAGAGCTCGATATCTAAATCTATATTCCATTTTTTGTTTCCTATAGTTAAACTCAACGAAGTTAAGTTTTGATATTTGCTTAGTAGCTTGATTTAATTTTCAAATGAATAAGAACTTATCATAAGTGAAGATCCACATGATGTTGTTGTTTTAATTTTGTGGGTTGCTGGGATGGGAAGTGTTTCTTGGGTTCGCATAAAATAGAGTACTAAGTTCATCTACTTCTTCAACAAGGTCATACTCTTGTTCTCTGGCTAACATTTAACTAAAGAGGGAAGTAGGCTGTCTAGGTTTTTATGTTGGTAACGCTACGTAGCGCTCTGTAAGAAAATCACTGACTGTGCTATGTGCAGTCTGTGGCTGGTTTGAATTGTTCGAATATTTGCTATTGCAGTGTTGGGCAGTTGGGTGTGAACAGCGCGTAGCGTTGTGCAGTTGGAGGTGAGCAGCCAGTAATGGTGGATGTGGGGAGAGAGATGGAAGAATTTTGAGAGCGGACGATCTGGACGTGTGTCCATCAGAAAGAGTAAATTTGTAATCCTGGATATCATGAACTGGGATATATATATGTATATGATGACTTTTGAACATTATTAAGGTAAATACATTGTTTATTCTCTATCAAAATCTTTTATTTGGTAACTATACCTGTCAGTAGTTAGTGCCTTCAGTAGTTAGAATATTGGCGCTCGCTGTATTGCAGTAGTTCGAATAACGAAGATTTTTGTGAAGTAAGTGATTCATGAAAGGTGTAGGTTATTGTTAGTCAGGGCCATTCTTTTGTAGGGATTATTGAAAGTCAGATTGCGTTGCGCAAAAATATTGTGTGTCAGTTTAGTGTTGATCAGAATAAGTAGAGAGCGAAATGTCTGAGTACGTTCAGTTCAGCTCAGCTGTTAGAAAATCAAATAACGTAGAGGTTTTCCAGCACAGTAAAATATAAATTTTCCTAAGGGAATGTTTCCTATTTACCAAAGTGAACTACTCACTCTATTAGCGCAAGTATCCCCAAGTTATACTTCGAGATCATACAATACTAATCTGCGACAGTGTGGTTTGCTGGTTTTCTGATTCTGTAACTAATCAGTACTGCGGTAAAATTCAGTGATCCTGTGAAGTTCGCGTGAGAGTGTGTCCATACCGATTGGTTCGAACGGCTGCGTCTTCACGATTCCTGTGTGCAGTGACTCTCGCACAAGAAATCGATAAATAATGCTCCGCGGTACTGCGTGTTGTGCCGTGTACCGTTACACTGCTTCGGTACGCTACCGAGGTCCTAGCTGTATCTCGGATTATTACGTCATTTTACGGACAGTGAAAAATGGATCCGACGAAAAAAAGGACTGGACACGAGAACGGGAAACGCTCGCATTACGCTAATAGACACGCGTCAGGCGGCAACAGCACGCGTTGTAATACGAGGCGGCGATAAGATCGCGCCAGTTTCTCTTTAGCCTGGAGTTTCTTTTATTTTTCGCGCGCTGTCGCTGTGCGTGTACCTCACCGTGAAGGGGCAGCGGGGAGGGCCAATTTGTTCGCAGAGTGCGACGTTTCGCCGACACACGATTTATGGCGCTCGATCGCCAGCCACTGCATGAGTAATACCAGCCATCGCACGACATCCCAGGAAGCCGGAAATCAGTCACACAGCTTGATTCCAACAGGCCGACCATTGATGCCTGTTGTCTTTGCTCCGCTCCCCGAATGCGAACAAATTCGACGGCCATTGTGGCGATTCTCTTGCAATGTGTTTCAAATTTCAAACGCTACCATAGAGGTATTGGAGTTCTTAGTGGCATTTCTCTTTTGCCAGTTGAGAGATAAATTCATCACATTCATGCTCTGGATGTCGTCTGAACTAATCGTAGGCCGCGGTGTTCATTTACTACATTCACTATACTGCTAGAGTTTAATTGTAAATCCATACGAATATATAAAGACAAAAATCTCGGGAAGTGGCTGGCTCTGAGCACTGTGGGACTTAACTTCTGAGGTCATCAGTCCCCTAGAACTTAGAACTACTTAAACCTAACTAACCTAAGGACATCACACACATCCATGCCCGAGGCAGGATTCGAACCTGCGACGGTAGCCGTCGCGCGGTCCAGACTGTAGCGCCTATAGCCGCTGGGCCACTTCGGTCGGCTCTCGGGAAATTCTTGACTGATTGTACACAATACTTTGCTGAATGTTTGAACGGACACAGACGACACATTATTTAATATTTAAGATGTATAAATTTAAATGTACTATAAAAGGGCTAAACGTTTTTAGCACAAATATCGAATAGCTCTTGAGCGATTTACTTCAAATCTTTACACGTAACCAGTAAACCTGAGGAGCCCAAAGGTCTTAGGACGGACATAAAGTGCTTATTTTTAAGGAAAGTAAACTCCGCCCGAACAGACCATGAAGGCGCAATGGTACCGATCTACCGCCGTGTCATCCTCAGCCCATAGGCTTCACTGGATGCGGTTGTGGAGGGGCACGTAGTCAGCACACCGCTATCCC
This sequence comes from Schistocerca gregaria, assembly GCF_023897955.1. Lineage (NCBI taxonomy): Eukaryota > Metazoa > Arthropoda > Insecta > Orthoptera > Acrididae > Schistocerca > Schistocerca gregaria. The sequence goes on from NC_064924.1 coordinate 229,671,197, forward strand.
GGCCGTACGTCAGTTTACGAGACCGGAGCCTCTACTTCCCAATCAAGTAGCTCCTCAGTTTGCCTCACAATAGCTGAGTGCAACCCGCTTGCCAGCAGCACTCGGCAGTCCGGATGGTCACCCATACCTGGCCCGATAGCGATTCGGTGATCTGACGGGAAGTGGCACACGTTATTATTGTGAATTATATAAATATATATCTATAATCTGTACTACTACATAAGGAAAAGTTAATATCAACTTTATTACCAAAAATTTCGGGAAGTTCTTAACTGATTTACATCAACTGCTTACACGATTCTGTAATAAGCTTTCGGAAAGAGATGGGCTCTATATTATTTTAACGTTTTGGACGATGTTTTCTACAAAATTTTTGAAACTGCTGTTGACCGACCTGATACTCTTTTCTAACTAATAAAGTACACGTTTTCATTTAAAACGGACTCCCAGATAGATGTGAAAATGTACGGTTTTCGTTTTCTTTGCTACAGTTAGTTTTTATTCCGTTTTATTCCGAAAGGAGGGATATATATATATATATATATATATATATATATATATATATATATATAGTTTCTGTTTGTATATAATTGTAAACAAAGATTATACACACAGCTGTGTGCTGTTCTGGTTTCTACAGTTTCTACCTTGTAGTCTGATTTAACAAAAAACAGGAAATTTATTCGTATATTCACGACTTATCTGCTTGTGATTAGCATATTACTATAGAATCCGAGTTGTCCCAAACCTTTTAATCCTAACCGTTCGGAGAATAAAGATACACGAAGTTCTGTCATAACGCTACTATCCTCACTGATGCAGCACCATATAGTAATGACCCCACCCGGTTTAATTGTATATTTTAAGCTACTTCAGTTCCTAATCAGGTTTTCGTTGGCTATAACAATAAATAAGGCTCGTCAGCGGGGGTCAGAGAATGAAACGCACAGAGAAAGGGAGAGAGATGAATAATTTTGTCGTTGAGAAAAGGAAAGGAATAGAATGGAATGGGATGGAAAGGAGACCAACGAAGATCATGGGATCATCTTGGTATTTTATGTCGTATATTATGGATGTTTATTCTTCTGGAAAGCATTGCTTCATTTCATTTTAACACATCAACCGTCATTCAAGACCCCTTTACCGTATCTAAGGCAATGAAGTAAATGCGAGAGGAAATAAATGCATTGCGTCATCGTATGCAGGTTGTTTCAAAGTTGTTGCGACTAATGTCTAGGGATGAAAGATTACGTCATGGTGAACAACTTTAGTTTGAGACAAAATACTCGCTGACGCTTTTCCGTCGACTCTAGGCGTCCTTTAATATTTCCCAGCGCTCAGATAATGAGATTTCACCGACCTAGCAGAGTCTACAAGCCAAATATTGTGCTGTACACTTCCTATTCCAGTAAACTGGTAGACAATATAAAACCCACAAGAATGAGTGTATGTTGCCGGAGAAACGTATTTTAGAAGCTGGGTCTACTGCCTTTCATGCAGAGCAGGTGACCAGAGATAGGCAACACGCATTGCATACGGACAGCACAGAGTGCGTATGCTCTGCCGCCTCTCGGGAGTGTAATTAGTCTTACACTATGACGACGTCACCAGGAAGTTTCAGCAAAAATTTTGTCTGTAACAGAAATTGTCCCCCATGATGTGATCTATTACCCCTCGACGTTTGTCACAAAGATTTCCGAACGCACTGTGTCCTCTAGACCATCTATTGTCTTTACCGAACTGTTGCTTAGAGGTGACATCTCTTTTTGTCTAAGGTACTATGCAGTTTTTTTGTCGTCATAAAATGAAATTACCATGGACACAAACTATATGTACGTTGAAGGAAGGGGCATTAGAAATCAGTGTTACATCAATATTTTGGCCGTCAGAGATGGAGTGCGAGCTAGAATCGTGGGTAAGATAGTAACCATTCCGTTATTTCCCTCAAGCTGTTTAGGGCATCTGCTGCAGACGTGGATGGGAGGACTAGAATTTGGATGGCTAGGCTCCAGAATCTGCTTCCATTGTCTTACTACTGCGCAGCGTAGATATGTCCGCTCTGGGATTAGTAAGTCATCAGAGGGAGCTCCAGAAATATGCTGTATTAGTTATTCTACCCAATTTTTATTGTTAACGTGAGAAAGTAGGACTTTGACAGCATAAAACAGAGCTCGTGACCTTTAGTAGACTGCATATTTTAAGTGTCATTTCCAAACACAACTGTGGAATGGGATTTAACTGCATAGAAGCATGAAAATTATCACGATTCATTTAGGCGTCGAAGTGTATACATATAACAGAAAATTGTGGTTAATAACAATGACAGAGGGTTTGAGAATACAGTCTGCAGTGAAACGCATCGTCGAGACCACACCTCTGATTGCTTCCTTTTCGTTTTCCTCAATATGACATCGAAATAGAATCGTTTCCAGCTCTCCCAGTATTTATGCAGAGGTTGGACAAAAATATCAAAACAGAAAAAACACAATGCAGTACTATACCTAATACTGCGTAGGAAAACAGTTCGCGGTCAAAACAACTTCCAGCAGTCTCAGAAAAGACAGATAACGTGTCCCGTATGGTTTTCAAGGGGATCTCATTCCATTCTTTCTGTAAAACAATGGTAAGTAAAATAACGATGATGGAGAGTTATCGCCCAACCTTCTCTCCAAAGTAGACCACAAAGGCTCAGTGGTACAGAGATCTGGTAGCTGTGGTGACCAGGAGAGAAGCAACAATTGTTCTCCATGCTCCTGTACGATGTAAGCTTTGTGAACTGGTGCTCTGTCGTCTTGGAACACACTGGGAAATGAACATTGTATCATGGGATGGGCCTGATCAGCCAAAATGATCAAACAATTCTTATGAGTAATATGACCACGCAGAGAAACAATGGGGCTCATGGAGAACTACAAAATGGCTGGACAAATCACCGAACCCCCGCCATGTTCCACTCCTGGTACATAAACCCACAGAAATTGACGATTATGGGAAACAAGACTCATCCCACAAAATTACTTTCTTCCATTGCTCCGTAGTCCACGTTTTATGGCCTCGGCACAACGTTTTGCTGCTTCGAGTATTTACATCACTGATGAGAATTTTTGGAACTCCAGTTCCTCCTGGAATTCAGTGCTCCTGGAGCACCCTTCATGTCTCGTGAGTGCGACATCCATTCTGCAGTGACTTATGAAGATATCGTCGTCTCATATTTCACCACAGTCCTCTTCAAATGGCCATCTGTGATGATCACTCAACACACACTTCCATCCACGTTATTACTTAGAAGACGATGGTTTTCGCTTTCTCTGCATGCACTGCAAATCTCTGATGAGGTGCCTCTTGAAACACTAGACTCCCCTGGTTACGGAAGCATCAAACATAAGGGCACCAACAATTGACCCAAGCTAGAATTCACTAAGCACCGACATAATGCTCCCACTAGGACACAGAACATTCTGCTGACCCAGACCGACACACAGAACATTTCGCAGGTATCGTTCGTGGTCGTTTACAACAGCCGAACATAGCAGCCTTCACCAGCATCTGCATTTACGTTGGAGAATGCACTTCTCGCCATGCATCTATATATTTGTCCAAACCCTGTACCTTCGACATAGATATCTGACACCATCTGGAATATACACTCCTGGAAATGGAAAAAAGAACACATTGACACCGGTGTGTCAGACCCACCATACTTGCTCCGGACACTGCGAGAGGGCTGTACAAGCAATGATCACACGCACGGGACAGCGGACACACCAGGAACCGCGGTGTTGGCCGTCGAATGGCGCTAGCTACGCAGCATTTGTGCACCGCCGCCGTCAGTGTCAGCCAGTTTGCCGTGGCATACGGAGCTCCATCGCAGTCTTTAACACTGGTAGCATGCCGCGACAGCGTGGATGTGAACCGTATGTGCGGTTGACGGACTTTGAGCGAGGGCGTATAGTGGGCATGCGGGAGGCCAGGTGGACGTACCGCCGAATTTCTCAACACGTGGGGCGTGATGTCTCCACAGTACATCGATGTTGTCGCCAGTGGTCGGCGGAAGGTGCACGACGTGCCCGTCGACCTGGGACCGGACCGCAGCGACGCACGGATGCACGCCAAGACCGTAGGATCCTATGCAGTGCCGTAGGGGACCGCACCGCCACTTCCCAGCAAATTAGGGACACTGTTGCTCCTGGGGTATCGGCGAGGACCATTCGCAACCGTCTCCATGAAGCTGGGCTACGGTCCCGCACACCGTTAGGCCGTCTTCCGCTCACGCCCCAACATCGTGCAGCCCGCCTCCAGTGGTGTCGCGACGGGCGTGAATGGAGGGACGAATGGAGACGTGTCGTCTTCAGCGATGAGAGTCGCTTCTGCGTTGGTGCCAATGATGGTCGTATGCGTGTTTGGCGCCGTGCAGGTGAGCGCCACAATCAGGACTGCATACGACCGAGGCACACAGGGCCAACACCCGCCATCATGGTGTGGGGAGCGATCTCCTACACTGGCCGTACACCTCTGGTGATAGTCGAGTGGACACTGAATAGTGCACGGTACATCCAAACCGTCTTCGAACCCATCGTTCTACCATTCCTAGACCGGCAAGGGAACTTGCTGTTCCAACAGGACAATGCACGTCCGCATGTATCCCGTGCCACCCAACGTGCTCTAGAAGGTGTAAGTCAACTACCCTGGCCAGCAAGATCTCCGTATCTGTCCCCCATTGAGCATGTTTGGGACTGGATGAAGCGTCGTCTCACGTGGTCTGCATGTCCAGCACGAACGCTGGTCCAACTGAGGCACCAGGTGGAAATGGCATGGCAAGCCATTCCACAGGACTACATCCAGCATCTCTACGATCGTCTCCATGGGAGAATAGCAGCCTGCATTGCTACGAAAGGTGGATATACACTGTACTAGTGCCGACATTGTGCATGCTCTGTTGCCTGTGTCTATGTGCCTGTGGTTCTGTCAGTGTGATCATGTGATGTATCTGACCCCAGGAATGAGTCAATAAAGTTTCCCCTTCCTGGGACAATGAATTCACGGTGTTCTTATTTCAATTTCCAGGAGTGTATTATAAAGAGGACTCGATATGTGCCATTGTATTTCTCTCACACTAACTAGCACTGGAGAGTATTTCCTTGTGGAGAAATATATCTCTTTCATGGGGTTTAGTACCAGGAAATTTCCCATCTTTTCGTCAACAGAACTCATTGATAAGATTATTAGGTGTGTTTTAGATACATTATTTACCTGCAAGCACGGTTGTTCCATTTCTGAGCAAGGACGTTGTCCAACTTATACTTAAAGACACGGAAAATTCAACGCCCACTCTTGACCATACGTATATAGATAAAATTATATTTAATAACTAGTAAGCCTACGTTTCCATCGAAGCGAAAATGCTATGCGGTAGGAAGTACGACCGCAGCTCCTCGAGTGATAAGTTTACACGTTTTCTAGTGAATCTTTCTCTTACAGTTATCCATCGTATGTGTCTGGGACTACTGCTCCACACATTCTCCAATGTCAATACACTTGATCATCTACCATTTAGAAAAAGAAGAAGAAGAATATCAGCCACACCCCATTAATGACAACAACCCCATGAGGTGTTTTATAGTAATGACAGAAAATCTAAATGACGATTCCTGACAAAGATTCGTACCCCTGTCTTCCTCTTCGTCCAGCGTGCTACCGTAGTAAAATATCGGTGGATAGAATAGGATAATGGGAGATCTGTGCACAGTGCTCTCGAATGCTTTGAAATTGTTAAGGTAACGCATAAAAATAAATTACTCCCGCTTGTTTTCGAGTAATATTAAAAGGGTAGAATGCTAATTTCACGGCTGGACGAAAAGTTTTTTGAGAAAGTCGTCGTTTTCCAGAAGAAACTTGTGAGTAGTCATGATAACATCACGCAACCCGCCCGTAATTTTTAAGTGTCAAGGCTCTTAAGACAAAATACGTTTCCCTACGAAACAAAAGTCTGCGTAGGACTGAGGAGTGGGATATCGAGTTAAATTCAGTACATACTTTGAGAACTTCAGCTTCCATTTTGATTAGAGTGAAAAATAATGAAAATATGCACAAGCAGCAGCCACAGAGGTGCAGAATATTCGTTTTCACCCGCTAGAGGTAAATATAAGCAGGTACGAAGAAATAGATGATATATCTCATGAATACTACGTTCAGAATGCAGTATTAGAATTGCCACAACTAAATTGCTACGCGGAAACAAATTCTGGTGATATAATATGAGGCTTCCTCTAAGATGTCTATTTATTTTCGACTAGTTGCTTCAAGTTAGTCGCTCGCCGCTTACAAGTGTAAAGAAGCCCACATCGTGAAACACCTCTGAATTTTTTTTAATGACTTAATGGCTCTGAGCACTATGAGACTTAACATCTTAGGTCATCAGTCCCCTAGAACTTAGAACTACTTAAACTTAACTAACCTGAAGACATAACACACATCCATGCCCGAGGCATTGTTCGAACCTGCGACCGTAGCCGTCGGGCGGTTCCACACTGAAGCGCCTAGAACCGCTCGGCCACTTTGGCCGGCTATGACTTAATGACTTATTGTTTTGTCATTTAAGCTATGAAAGTGTTCCACAGGGAACTGCTGCTATTTACATATACACAGTAAGCATTTGCTTCCATTTTAGAGAATTTTTGTGTGCTTCTAAATTTCTAGATACTCAGTGTGCCATCTGTCCCGTTTCTATACTTTTCCAAACGTACGTTTCACAACGATATCGAGTAAAAGAATTGGGAACAGACAAATTTCATTTACTTTTTCGGAGCCGCTTTTCCAGCGTAGTGATCGTGATTCATTGTGTATACTTTCGTGTAGAGGGAGTTAATTGTACATGAAACAACAAAGGGAGTCACATTGTTATGCGTTTAACAGGTCAACAGATGATGTAGCCGTACCGCTGTATTTCACAGTCAGGAGCTTGTAAGAGCTGCTGACGAAAATTCATTTAGACTGAAATAGGAGAATAGCTCTAGATAAAAATAAATTGCTCGTGGCCTTCGATAAACGCCACTTATGTCACTCGTGCACTGGGGCGGAAGATGGAAATTGGGTTGCCTATCGTAAGGGCGTGAAGCACTTTCCGGACCGCCCTTAGTTGCCCACGCTATACATCACCGAAATAGAGATGACCAAGCTAGGAATACTGCTGGTCCTCTTGTCATTTTCCATTAAGTTTTAGGAGTGCATTCTAGTACGGTAAATGGGGAAAAACGTGATTTTATTGAACTCCTAGCTCTTAAAATTATCCTAGCTCTTAAAATAACCTAAAGAGAAATTCAGTCAGAATTTACTTTGCCCATCCATACGCAGTGAAAATACGATTAAAGACTGACATACTTAGCAGTATTTGGGGCAACACGAATCATTGGAACGACCATTGTGTATGGTGACTGTGAACATCAGATCCGTGTCACTAACGTCGATTTGCAGTAGGATTTTAGAACATATTAAGTGTTCCAATATTATACATTAGCTCGAAGATAACTGTCTGTTGACACACAGTCAGCATGGATTCAAAAAATATCGTTCTTGTGAACCACAACTGGCTCTTTATCCACATGAAGTGAAGAATGCTATCGATATAGGATTTCAGAAGTGTGTGTGTAGGTTCCTAAGGGACCAAACTGCTTAGTTCATCGGTCCCTAGAGCTACACACTACTTACAGTAACTTAAACTAACTTACGGTAGGAACACTATACACACCCATGGCCGAGGGAGGACTCGAACCTCCGGTAGGAAGGGCCGCGCAGTACGTGACACTGCGCCTAGACCGCTCGGCCACTCCGGGCGGAGACATGGGATGTCAAATCAGTTCCCTATTTTTAGACTTGTAGAAGGCTTCCCTCCCAAGAGACTTGTAATCAAATTGCGTACCTATCGAGTATCGTCGTGCAACTGGATTGTGATTTCCTGTTCTCAATTCTTAGTAGTTGATGGCAAGTTTTAGAGTGAAGCAGAAGTGATTCTGACGTTCCCCAAGGCAGTGTTACAGGCACTCTGCTCTTCGTAATCTATATAAGCGAAGTAGACTGTTCGCAGATAACGTTTACTCTGCAGTAAAGTTAGCAGGTCAAAACCAATTTCAAAATTATTTAACACTGATGTCTTTATGGTCAAAAAGTGACAACTGAATTTTAAAAAAATAATAAAAAGATGGTGTCCACAACATGAGTAATTACAGTGATACCTTAAATTTAAGTTACACCGTAAATCACACAAACTGAAAGGTTTTGAATTTTATTTCATACTTAGGAATCACATTTAGGGGCAACTTCAACTGGAAAGACCGCTTAAATTATGTTGTGGGGATGGCGAACCAAAGGCTCACTTTTATTGGCAGAACAATTAGTAGATTCAATAAAGGTACTAAAGAGACTTCCTACACTACGGTTGTCCTCTTCTGGAATATTCCTGAGTGGGATAGGTGCTTGACAGAGAGGCTTATTGGACGACATCGAAAAAGTTCAAGAAAGGACCGCTCGTTTTGTGCAAGTGGTAGTAAAATGAAAACAAGACAGATTGAAAAACGTAAGGAAACTGTTTATTGTTATTCGAAAATAATCGCCACAAGTGTTAACAGTTTATTCCACTGTAGACAAGACGGCGATGCCTTCATGGAAGAATATTATCGGTTGCCTGCTGATCCATGGTTGTACCCAGACGTGCACTTCTTCGTACGAAGCAATCCACGATCACGTTTGCCCTTCTTCAGGACTCCAAAAGTATGAAAATCACATGGGGAGAGATTGGAATGTATTAACAATGTGTAACGGTTTCTCTGCGAGACGTCTCCAACATAGTCGAACCATGTGGGCGGGGTCCCATGTTGTCAAGGTTGTCTACACTATGCTGCGAAATCCTTACACTCTTGATCCCTCCCCCTGTTATTTCCATGTTTTTGGAGGCCTGGAGAAAGAGACTTTCGTGTCCGCCGATTTACTTCGAAGGGAAGGTTGCACAGCTGCTTACAACCATAGTCCTGCAGTCAACCGCAAACGTTTCTCCATTAAAGCATTCACCGTCGTGTCTCACAGCGGCACAAATGTATTAACGACTACGGCGGTTACTTACTTTTAAGTAACAAACAGTTTACTTACTTTTTGTCATCTGTGTCGTTTTCATCTGATGGCCCCTTACAGTAGCGAGAAATAGTGGAGGAAGAGTCACGTATCTGATAAGCGAGTTGGGGTGTCGGTTATTAAAAGAAATGCGTTTTTCGCTACGGCGAGGTCTTTTCACGGAATTTAGGTCAACAATTTTCTCTTCTCAATGGGAAAATATTTTGTTGACTTGCACCTACATAGGAAAAAAATGATCATCGTAATAAAATAAATCGGTGCTCACACTGAAAGGTTTAAGTGTTCGTTATTCCGACGTGCAGTTCGTGTGTGGAACGGTAAAGAAGTAGTTTGGCTCTCTGAACCTTCTGTGAACCACGTAAGTGTGAATTTTAGAGTAGTAACGTAGATGCAGATGTAGGAAAACCTATTCCAGTCTTCAGTTCAGAAGAGTATTTGCTATTGCCAACACGCCACAAATAGCAGTGACTCCATACAGCTCTAGCTAATCACGAATGCTTGAGTAAGATGTGTCTAAAATTCGGTTCTCGGACTAAGTTGGCCGTTTTTATGATAAGGTGGATGCTACCATACAGGCGACATGATTTTCTCCGTGTTTTGTTAATCGGTTTCGAAGTCACTGACTTCCTCCATATCTCTCTTTGCGTAACAAATGCTTGTCGTTATTTCTTTATTGCCATATAAGATCTAATAGATATAGCATCTTTGCTGAACCTATGTATGATTCTAAATCTTTCTCCTCTTCCATTTGAGTAATAGGACCTTTAAACGAATTACAAACTGCGACTTAATCAAAACCTAGCTGCTTAACAAGGAAGCTAAAGTTTTACTTATTAAACTGGCGTAACTTCCGCCTTCTGCCCAAGAGCGAACAAGTAGTTCTGCCACATTTCATCAGTGTTATCCCAACTTTACTCACCCCCATTTCTATTTTCTGTCTTCCATCTCATCTGCTAGTTTTATTCTATGATAGCTCTACCTTCCCAGCCCCAATCCATATGTTATTCCTATCCGGCACTCATCAATCGGAATCTCCGTTTCATTCGGATTGTTTATTTGATTTATTTCAGCACAGTAACTAAAATATTCTATATTCAGGGTGTAAAAACTGACGCTTACAGTCATTAAACTTCAATTAAGCCAACCGTCCATACAGATTGGAACGGTTTCCGTTAAGAAGTTAATATTGAAATGTGCAATAACATATTGCCGCCGTTTGTCGCCGGTATAAAATGACATCAAAGAGAAAGAAGATGGCAGTGCCCATGAACACAAAGATACACTGCTTACGATGAATAAAGAAGAAATGATGGAAAACAACGCTGCTAAACGATATCAATAATAATAATATATTGCCAGACGTTTGTAAGTTCCCTGACGCAAGCTGCAAATTGAATAAAAAAACTAGCGGCAAGGTCAATGCGCCGAAGTTGGTTGAAGCACTTGCCAAGTATTTCAGAATGTTGATATTGGTTCTAATGATGTAAATCATTACGAAACTAACTACGATATGATTCCTAATGTCGAAATTATCGTCGGTCGTTGGTCCGCAGACAGTGACAGTGACGAAAGAGTAGCTGACGAAATTGGCGCTAAATCGGAAGATATTTTATGATATATACAACGAAGCTAGCTCAGAAAAAGTTACTGATTATTTTAGCATATAAAAAACCCACTGCATTTTTAAAATCAATGTCTGCTCAATATCGTCATCAAAATACTACATAATTCATGTATTTAAATAAATGTAAATATAAGGTGTATGTCTGTCGTTTAGCTCCGTTTTTTTATTTTTATTCTCTTTGTTTAATTTTTTTCCCAATTTTCGACTAAACTGATAAACGAAGTTCTATTGCGTTTGATTATTTGCATCCGACCGCAACGGAATGATGGATTTACTTAAGAAAGTCGATAAGGCTGACTTTATTACAAGATAGTTATATACAATATTATTATTATTATTATTATTATTATTTCCTAGATATGAAATAATTTTTACTCAAAAAGCAGGTCAGGTATCGTTTTCCTGGAAATAAACGAACGTTAAAAAAAAATCACTTCCACAATGCATGCAGACAACATAAGGCGCTCTGTTTCTCTCTCATGGTCGCAAATCTCTTTCCGATTTCAGTTCACTTGTTTCTCGTAGACTGTTTGAGTCAAGTCGGAGCAGTTTTCTAGCGTAGCCCTTTCGTCTACTGCTGCAGGTGGCCACTCATAATCGTTAACCTCAAAGAGCAGTACCTAACCCTGAGTGAATACGTCCCCAACAGTGTTTGTTTGTTTCTTCCCGAGAGTATTCAAGAAAAAGCTCCCAGTGTGTGTGTGTGTGTGTGTGTGTGTGTGTGTGTGTGTGTGTGTGTGTGTTAAGCGGGAAAAATCCCTCGCAGGTCTGTCGGAATACCGTGTTCCTTGATAGCGACGTATAAGAATTACACAGAATCTCCACCTCAGCAACTGATTTTTGTCGCAGCATTTTGCAGTGTACTTCAGATTGCGCCTAGTTTACAATAATAAGGATTTAATGTTTGCATATGTGCTAGTATTGGAAACTGAGTATGGGTACAGTACAAATAATATTTATATACGAAACAGAACATGTGAGCACGGGGAAAATATCATGGTAAATGCAAATGGAATAACTACATATTCTAAGAGTTTATTTCATGACATGTTGACCTAACTTCAAGTTATTCCAGGCTCATCGAAAAACTTATTTTGTTCTTGGAAAATGAGCAAAATTTTCGGTAAAGTGCTGATGCAATTAAAAACGTAGCTTAAATATTTATTTCACTGGCAGTTGTCCACTGTGACGACGATAATAGTATGATTTGGAAAGTACACATTGTTTTACAGTATGAAAAACATAGAATAACTGTCATATTTACCACAATGTGGGAAACAATTACGCATTCACTATCTGTTACCCAAGAGTAAGACGAACATTTACATTGTATAACGTTATTAGTGGGAGCGGTTAGCCTGGCAGCTATTGGATTGGAGAGGGTGGGTTCCAACAAAAGTATTTAGGCGGAAAAGTTCTTTTATACGGGACAGGGTTAGTTCACATGGTAGAAGGTTCCTGTTAGCAATGTTGGGTAATACGTGTCTCCGTTACTTCAACGGCTGAATGAAATTCCATATAAGATTCGGCTATCGAGTCTATTCATTGTAACATCATGCCGCTTCGCTGTCAGTACTGTTTAATAACGTGCATTACTGTGAACAAAAACCTGATTCACGAAGGTACACGTTAACATTGGCGTTATTTGGAAGTTTTGACGTGGCGACAATAACTAATTTCAGAGAACGGTGCTGCCCAACCAGCAAGCAAATCGTGAGCCACATGGTAATGCAGGGGACGCATAGCGTTGCAAATTGTAATCGGCAGCGTAGCAAAGTACCTTGCTACAATTACCGATATTTTAGGAGGTAACAATGCAAAAACTCAATATTCACAACTTGTAACGCTTTTTTAAAAACTTCTCCTTTACATTCCGCAATTTCCAAAGTTGGCTCTTGAAAAGATTTCCTAAAAGACGCATGACAAATCACATGAGAGTTTTACGGTCTTTCACTCTCAAGTTTGGCTTAGGTTTGGTACGATAACGATTTATAACGTGTATTAAAACAGGTTTATTTATTGTTACAAGGTCTGGGACGGCTGTGAACAAAATTACACTGAGCTGCGAAACTACCGAATACCATGTCGTATGTCTGTTTGGTCAGTACGCTCATATCGCAAAACAAATGAATTAATGAAACTAGTGGACGGAAGTTGAAGTAGAAGGCCCAGAAAAACTTTTGTGCCGTATACACAACGCCCGAGTACGGCGTTAAGTAAGAGATTTTCGTGCATTTTCGAAATTTAGTGCTCTCCTTTACTTGCTGCATGGCGCAATAACAAAACTAGATTAAACAGTATTACACAATAATACATCCCAACAATTCCAATAGCATATTTGAAACTTCTTAAGACACAAAATGATAACATGGAATAAGAAAACAATAATGAATAAAATAAGTAGAATTTAAGTAATGAATTAGAAAAATTCTGGAATTGAGAAATTTATCTTCGGTTTCATACAACGATTAAATCCGATGTTCTGCTACAGGTTTCTTCAATAGAATTTACGAGCAAAACAGCGAAATACTGCGTTAGTCAGTTGGTCCTCAATGTCTCAATCGAAGAGACTGGTCCCATATCTTATACTGTGATGAACAGATATCACTCACAAAGCTTTTCCTGACTGATATAATAAGAAGGGTAGATTTTGACATCAATCGTGGACTAATATAGAAAGACAAGTTTCTTCCCTTAGTCTTAGTGTATAGCCTAATTTTTTTTAGAAAGCACGCTTATTGGAAAGTCATGTAAAATACGCAGAGTGAAATTGCAGTATTACCGATGTCAGAGCTAGTAAATTTGGGTCACTAAATGGAACGATACCGTGGACTACGTGAAACGTGTGATTATGGTAAACTGCAATGGTGAACATACAAGGCAGTAAGCTCAAATCAAATGTTAACGGATATAAAATAGTTCAAATTGCTCTAAGCACTATGGGACTTAACTTCTGAGGCCATCAGTCCCCTAGAACTACTTAAACCTAAGAACATCACACTCATCCATGCCCAAGGCAGGATTCGAACCTGCGACCGTAGTGGTCGCGCTGTTTCAGACTGCAGCGCCTAGAGTCGCTCGGCCATCCTGGCCGGCGAAGTGCTGTGTTGGCTCCTAGGTTGGGCAAGACCATTTTAGGCTACGATTCAGTAATCCTCTGACTTAGTAATTACTGCTACACTGAATTTCTGCTTCATTATTGCCTAACTATGATAGTTTACTGATTTATTTACGATGTTTTCTAAAATCAGTATGGAAGTGTGTTCATCAACAGGATGAACGCGATAATTCTAAAGCAGGAACGATCAGGAAAGCAAACAAATTAGTTCAGCTGATCGATAACCCGCGACGCATTTGGGAACCCATATTGTGCGTTAAAAACACAAAGCATATCACTCAATTTAGAACCAATAAGTCCGTGGCATTTTTAATAAAATGGGCATTAAACAATAGACGTATGGGTAGGTTTCTTCGTTTACGATTGGGAATATTCAAACTATTTGCTTCATGCATAATGTCTGCAGGAGCACACGTCAGATATTTCCTATGGTGAAGCGATGGTCTAACACGAAAGTAGTCTGTTGCAGAGCAGCCAGTTATGACAGTATTTGGTAGCCTAATTAAAACGTAAGTGAAGTGGTTACTGGAACCAGGACTGTATTGCCGATTATGATTAGGAGACAATAAATAAAATTAATATTAATAATTGTAATACGGTAATAATAATATGAATGATAATAATAATAATAATAATAATAATAATAATAATAATAATAATAGTGAATAATGAGCGTATGGCATTGGTGGCCGGGAGACACCTCGTGTGGCGGTTCGGCCGCCGCTCCACAAGTTCTTTAACGCCACTACGGCGACTTGCGAGTGAATGAAGATGAAATGATGATGAAAGACTCACAACACCCTGTCATCTCGAGGCAGAGAAAACCCCTGGCCTCACCGGGAATCGAAGCCGGGACCTCGTGCGCGGGAAGCGAGAACGCTACCCCAAGACCACGAGCCGCGGACATATTAGTAATAATGATAGTACCTAAGAGTGTAAGGTCCTTTACAGATTAAGTAATCAGTTTTAAGAAGCGGCTTGGTCGGAAGAATGGAGCCAGCTGCTGATAAACGATGTTAAAAACACCGTGAAAAGGAAATGTACATTCCAGGTTCCAAAAGCAAGAGAAAATGATATTTTTTGCATGAATTTTTTCAGCCTGCAGCGAAGTATACTCGGTAGTGCCAGTGAAATTGAAACAATTTCACAGCCAATCATGAACATGGAGCTTTGCGTTTCAGAATCTATGTAATAGAAGATATCTACTCTCCTGATTTTTATTCCCGATCCTCCATAAAGTTTTAATCCGGCAGAAAGTTCCATAACATAATTATCCCTTCTGCAGGTGAGATGTAGGAAGGTCCTCTACAAACATTCCAAAACAAATATTATTATGAGAACATCTCTGTATACACGAAAACAGGAAAGGAAAATGCATTACAATTCAGAAACATCATTTGGCATAGTTTCTGTCGATGTAGTCTTCAGTTCGAATCTCTCTATGTTACTTTAACCTTCGAAAGACTCTTCATCTCCGAATATCAACTACAACCTATATCCATTTGAAAATAATTTCTGTATTCATCCCTTGTTGGTCTCCCTTTACTATATTTGCAGTCTTCGCTTCACTTCTGAACAAAACTGACGTTTCCTTAATGTCTCAGGAAAGTTAATCGATACCTTCTTTCTATTAAGTTGTGCCATAATTTTTCCCTAGTACGATTCGGTACCCCCACATTAGTTTCAATATACATCTACTCAATCTTCAGCGTTCTCCTACAGCACCAAATCTCAAAATCCTTTCTTCTTTTACTGCTTACTGCCAACGTTTCACTTTCACTTGTACTACAAAATGCCAGCAACATTTGCATTATTTTAATTGTTAACAGAGTCGCACTTTTCACGATAAACAGCATGTACTGTATTATACACATTTTCTGAGGTTCGTGGGAATCTCATTGAAGTACGAAAGTGGGCTGTGATTAAGTAATAAGATACTAGTCATCCAGTCGAAGGACTGTTAAAAACTGACTTATGATTTTACCAAGTGACGAAGACATCGGCAATAGCAGCACTAGAGGGACGAAGAAAGAAAGCCTGTGAAATGTAGCGAATGCTGAAGCGTTGAAAGGGTATCTTATAGGCGGATACCAGTTGGAAGTCTGTGTGTAGAATACAGTAAGGCTTCCAACAAATTCGACTGGGGAAACATTTAAAAACATGAAATTATTTAAAAGTAATATTGAAAGAGACAGTGGAGAAAAAGAAACGCAGAGGGAAGCCCAAACAGAAATATACTAAACAAAAGGATAAACCTGCGTGTAACACCATGTTTCTCCGAAATGCTTTAAAGGTAAGATCTTGAAAATACCAGTAGTGTGAATTACCGCTGAACCGTTTTTTTTTTCTCGTACTTTTTCATACATGGAAACGACGGAATGAAATACTGCTATGTCCACTGGTCTTTTCCATTACAACTTGTACTTCGAAACCAGATATTTTCGTTTGTGGAGTGGTGATGACTACAAAAAAATCTGTATTTTTCGTACTTTGCATATAATAAAAGTATTCATTCCATGGAGCCACACTTCACATACAGCTATGGAATGAATGTATGCCAAAATCTACGATGCGTTTTGTATTTTATTACTCTTATTCTTATAATTTTAGTTGCGAATTTTTAGTAACAATTAAGTAATATGGCTCACGTTATGCATTCCTTACCGTTACTAGAGAAGTGCTAAACGCAGAGCATTCGTTTCGTGTGGCGAGGGATGTACAAGCGAATTTATGAATTAGGACAACGCAGTTGCGTCGTTGGAAGTGTGGGAGTATTTTACAAATTGCCCAAAAACAAATAAAACGAGATACAAGTTCGCAGACTTCCACGGCAGGTGTCGTTTTGAATAAAATAATTTTGGGTATTAGGCCGCATCCGTATAAAACACTAAAGTTAACCGCCCTGAACAAGACCGCTGCAAAGTAGCTCGAATTGTCGGCAGTTAATTTGCTTTCTTGTTTTATAGTAACGTGACAAAATATTCAACATTTTTTTGTTCAAAATAAATCAAGGCGTCAAGACAAGCTGAGGATGAAAATCATACTAGTTACATAAAGTGATGAATAAAGGGCTACAACGGTCCCAAATAAAGAAAGAACTGTAGCAAGTTATTTAGATTGTCCACTGCAGATTTGGCTGAACACTGCAAAACTGATGTTGGTGGAAGATAATTCAAGGAGAAACGACAGCCAGGCGGGATTTATTATTTTCAAATGTGTATTTTCCCGCAATATAGATTCAATCTACTGCTATTTTACCGTAAGTTAGCGAATTTCCAAAACAATATTACGTAAACCACGTGCAGATTATAGTCAACGTTGTAGTATTGGTGAACATAGTTATATGTGGAGGAAATCTACTTGAAGACATAAAATTGATAATGACTCTAAAAGTGTCCTAGTGGAAATGGAACTGGTGGCTTCAAAATTTACTCTGACGAGCGCTATACTTTAAACACAGTAAACAGTGGAGACGAAATCTTCAAAGTTGTAGGGCCGCGTCTGTTCCTCTTGACAGTTCTTCGCTTCTCGATATTTCGCTCCTTATGAACAGATAGAGCACACCCTAGCCTAAGTCCTTGGGTTATTTTGGCACGCGCCATTCCATTTAAAAGTTTATTATTTGTTCTGTAATACGTTGTGTTACATTTATTAAATGCTGGAAAAGGTTTCTCCCAAGGAGAAATTGAAATAATTTGGTTCTGTTTGCATCGTAGAATGCTTTTTTTTGTCCATAATACCAATGTAAGAAAATTTAACAATTTCGCGATGCTTTTGTGTTAACTGTGTTTTGATAAGTCCATGCAAGAGCTATATCGTGTTCTAATTGCTCTTGTTAAACTCAGTGTTGAGCCGTCCATGGACACGAGAGGAATACTGAAAACAATCCCAGCAGAGGGGTCAAAATGTCGAACAATGATGAAGCCTGAAGAGCAATATGAGGTGGTATAACGCCTGCAGACTTGTAGAGCCCGAGGCAGCTTGAAGGCTCTAAGTAAGGAAGGTTGTGAAATAGCAGACGCAATTTGAGCACGATACAGAAAACGGTTTCCGCGAAGACAGCTCTTGTACAGATTGTGTCATTGCCAAAACGCAGTTAGCAGAAAAGTCTGAAAATTTATTATACATATTTATATTGCTTTTATGTACTATCAAATGAATTTGACAAGCGAAACAGAAACAAACTGTTTCAGTTCTTACCATATAAGTATCTTCTGCAGCATTAAATAAGTGTAATATAATGTATGACAGAACAAACAATAAATTTTTTATGGAATGACACATGCTTAAATATCCCATTCACATTGGTAAAGGCGCACTCTGGGTTGTCGGTATTAAGAAAATGAAAGAATAAGTTATCAAAACATCTCAGAGTAAATAACCCCAATCTAGACATAATACTCTTTGCAGATGACCAAGTAATTTTGGCTGGAACAGAGGATGGGCTGGAATGTGGGCTGTACCTATTGTGAAAATAGCAGATGAGTTCCGTTCAAATATCTCCACATAAAAAAAGATGGTATTTAAAGGAAGTAGAGTAGTTTCCGCCACAACAATGAAGAACAGTAGAGGAAAAAAGTTCTTAGATGTTGGGTGTGATACTACTTGCATATTACATGACGACGTGAATAGAGAGCTGCAGAATTCCAATATCTACATGACTATTTAAACGGATTTTTAAAAGTATCGGACGAAGGAAAGAAAGGAAAGCAAGGATTCAACACCCCTTCGACAAGGTCATTAGTAACCAACACAATCTCAGATTGGAGGAGGACGGGAAAGGAAATCGGGCGTGTCCTTTCAAAGAAACGATCCCGCCAATTACGCAATGCTATGGAAATAATTGGAAACATAAATCAAATGGTGTGATGAGACTTGAACCGCCGTCTTCACGAATATGAGTCCAGTACCTTCCCACTGCGCCACCTCGCTTGGTAGAAGCAAAAGAGACACACTGCTTAAGCTGTATAAAGTTGTGACAGTATCAACATTATTATATAGTTGTGAAAGTTGGATGTTTAATAAAGGATAAAGAGTGCGGAGGTGAGATTTCCGGAAGCAGTAGTTAGTTACTCATTAGTTGATGGGAAGAGAAGTGAATCTATCATGAAGCAATTAAACGTATTTAAGCTGAATGGAGCACAGGATTACGTGCAGGAGAGGACATGTAGCAAGAATGCAAGAAACCAAAACAGGAATGTCCTAGGAGAAATATAACCGAAAGAGGTGAAGAATGAAGGTAGCCTTCCGTTCGCCTTCTCTAATCTAATTTCATTTGATTTTCCCATTACATATAACTACTTAATATTAGGCATCTACTGTAATTGTGGTGAAATAGTGATTTATTGTTACACACGTAGATAAACGAATCGTTCCATATGCAACGACGTAAAAAAATAAATGAATAAATAAAATATGTTGTACTGTTAATAAGAATTTCAGACATGATATTTTAAAGAACATTCGTCATTTGCGTTATAGACTGTACTGTTTTACTCGTTTCAAGCTTAGACCACCCATTATGGTAACTGATAGTGGATAAAGCACATCAGAACAGATGGGGCAGTTGCCAATGAAAATTTTCAAGAAATCGTTAAGAATAACTAAATGTTGGTACTGAACTTCAAATACATTGTTATCTAGCCATGATAAATTTTTCGTGATGTAAGTGTTACAGCAGAATTCATCTACACCAAATATCGATACTGGTTATATAGAATAACGTTGTATACATATACACTTTTATTAGAATACGCCAATGAAGCAGACTAAGATGAGGAAATGTGAAGCTTTACATAGTGAATAAAAATGTTACACACGTTTAAACTCCTTAGAAAAGGTGATAAAATTCTTGGTAAAATACCTCCCCCCCCCAAAAAAAAGAACATAGTTACAGACTACAGTCCTGAGAAAAAAACTGAAAACCTGTCGAATGTGATGGGAAATATGACAAAAAAAAGACAGAAATTTTATGGGTATGTTCACAGACCCAACAACAAGACTTCAAAAAATTTGCGACATATATACAATAACTCAAAACCATACCCTAGAAACAGCAGGGCAAAAGGGATTTAGAAAAGTCTAATGTTTGTCTACTAGACATTTGCAACTGAAACAAACAAAATAACAGCAGATGGGAAGAGCTTGAAGTCACCAACAGACCAGGGACGAAGTGGACTGAAGAAAGAAAAACAATGCACGGAGAACAAATATGAACTGCTCGGAAACTCCTAAGATTACAACATAATGACTGTGATCCGGTGGGGTCCAAGAGCACCTAAGGATAATGTCTAATACCTATACTCCTAGTATACCCCCAACATAATCGTGATCTTTCTTATGAGGAATAGCATGCATCAATTACCGCTCAAAACATCGGCCTCCGCAAATCTAGCCTCTTCTAGACAGTACATGTCTACATGCAGGACGTGTTATGTGTCTTGTAAGTACGTTCCTGAGACTCGTTTGTAACAATAGCTGAGGTGTGGGCTACACTAACTAGGACAGGCTACGACGTTAGAATCACGGATTTACTTCAAACTTTATAGTTCATTAGGAAAACATAATTTGTAACTAATAAAGCGTAATCCTTAGGCGATTTCGAAAACATCGCAAGAGAAGTTTAACACATCCATAAAGTATAGGTGGGTTGCAAACCACGAGCACTTGATGGCGGCGGTCATGTGGTTAACGTTCAGGCTTCGTAATCGGTAGGTAGATGGATCGAGTCCCGCTTATCTTTATTTTATCTAAATTTTTCATGCTTTAGTTGTATTATTTCATATATATATATATTAATCTGAAAGGTTATATGGTTCAAAGACAGGTGTATTTGCACGAACTTTAGCTCAGTTTCCAATGTTATTTGGTTGTTTGCTAATTTTTTCTATCACAACAAATATTATGTTTATAGCTATTGAGGTGTAAACGACTAAACGCATAAAGTTTTCCCGGAAATATTTGCCTGTCGAGATTTGCGAAATCCCTTATACCTGCAATCGGATACGGCACCGCGGACTGTTTTGCACGTGTACGCTTTGACGCGCAGACACGGGTTTCAAGGACGAGTGACAGGTCTGTAAAGCCCGAGACAAATATCGAAAAATAAAGGGGTAAATAATTTTATTCACTGATAAAATGAGTTACAACATGCCAGATTATGAAGGCATTCTGTGATTAATTGTCGGATTGCTAGAGACAATAGAAGTTGCAGTACGAGATTTTTCATATAGGCACGGAAAACAAATTCAAAAGGCAGGTACTACGTCAAATGAACGGAGTTTTCCCGCATGCACAAGACGTTTTCAGAGTTTCAAAGGAAAAACAAAGCGTTTCATAATTTTGAAAAATTTCTTTCTTCCGACATTTTTGATGCAAAACATGCGTGATGCAATATTTTCGTAAATATCGGTGCTGAAAATTGGCGATGTACGGTATCGTCTTCACTAGAAGCATCACAAGGCGTTTGATACAGTTTTTGACTTGCCTACTGAAATAAAAGTCGCATAATATATTTTGTAATAATACAAATTTATAAACAGCCAAATAACATTGGAAAGTCAGTAAAACTTAGTATAAATACACGTGCCTTTTCCTCATACTATCCTCCAAATGTAATACGTATGAAATAATGTGAATAGCATTGATAAAAGTATTTTTTTTTTTTAAAGAGCGGGACTCGACACAGCGAGCCTCCACTCACAGAGCCTGAACGCTAACCGTATAACCCCCGCCAGCTCTTGCTTAACATCGCAATGTACCGGTAGTAAGCACATTGTTGACGCCTAAAACTTGCTATTTTCTCTAAATCGACTAAGTAGTATGCATTTTGTTGTCCTAATGAACTATTAGAACTGTACAAAGTTTGTAATCCGTGATCCGAACGACGTCGTAGCCTCCCCTTGAAAGAAAATTATTTGAAGTTAATGAGGGTTTAGGTGCCCTTGCCAAAGGTGGGTATAGCCTCGGGTTGGAGGAATTTGCAACGAAGAACTATCCAGCGATTCTATATCGATCTGTCATATAGCAGTGCAGCCGTTTATTAAGCAAGATTGAGGTTTCGCGCTCTACTGGAGCTACAGGTCGCTTCTCGATTGCGGAGCAGTGAATGCCGGCAGAACAGCCATCGAATACGTTACTGAAAACAGCCGAGGACAACAGCAAAAGGGGCGCGTCGCGTAGCAGATCCGCGGCGGAGATTCGGGATTTCCTGGAGTTAGCCCGCAGCTCCACTTTAATTGCCCGCTACCACCGCTGCCGTACGGAGGCAGTCTCTTCTGCCACATTTACCTGCTGCCGCAATGGATGTGCCGTCTGCGCCCATTTCCCAGTTCCGAGTCCCACGTAATTAATTCTTTGTACTTCCTACCACCGACGCCGAGTGACACAGTGCCAGAAGGCGGCGTTGTTAGCAGCAGAATGCCACCACGACTCTCGCTTTCGTAAGAAGCTATCCGATATCAGAAGGGAAGAAACGTATTGAAGGAGTGGAGGCTGTGTGTAATCTTCGTGCTCACTGCCTGTGCTTTCGCCTTTTCGCGCCGTCGAATAACGCTGCACAGTTATCGGTCTCTCCCGGCGAGATACTGCAGGTCGCTGGACCGACCATTAATTTCCACAATTTATGCGGGGCCGTGTGGCCAACACGACAGGACGGCCCAGTAATGAATTTAAAGTGTGGCATTATTTAGTTTCCGGCGACCGCAAATCACAGCGCATACTACTAATTACATTTTGCTTTCGCTGAAAGCAGAGTAAAACGTTTAAAATCATATCTGCTTTTTTGTTGTTTTTTTTTAATACGTCTGGAAAATGCGACTGCCGACATTTTTTTCGTCGGCGCCAATTAATATTTCAGTTCACAATGATAAGCCTCAATGTATCAGAGTTAAAATTCAACTTTTTGATTGTGGTCCGATTGCTTTGGATGACAATCGAATCTATCTATGATAATCTGAGTTATCTCCGATTTTTGGTGTGATTTGTATTCAGGAATATAAGGTTCTCGCAAAGAAGTTGACTGATTGCACCTCCAACTAAATAGAGACGCGTTCTGTCAGTTGGATGGAGGAGGATAAGTGAGAACCATTTTTTAAAAAGTGGTTAAAGTTTTGGATTGATATTTTCTTCGCATACGACACTTACTTACAGAACAAGACAAGAATTTGAGAAAAATTAAAACCTTGTCGCTAATAGTTTGTTCGTGGTTACCTAGATTAAATCAATAGTCTCCTAAGACCGGTTCTTACAATAATTTCAGAAAGTAAACGAAGAAGCAGTTAAGAAAATGTCTCTGCTGTCTAAAGAAATACAACGGAGCGAACATGTGACTGAAGTGGCCCGCTCTGTGACAGGGGATCCACTGCGTTGATATGTACGGCAAGCTATAATTGTGTATCCTGTATTGAAAATTTCTGTTACAGTTGCGTTTATTTTATGCTCGTGACTACTTTTGATAGGAGGCGTTCATTTTCAAACCAAGACGGCACTGAAGTGCTTCTAGAACCAAAACCTCACCGATGTGCTGGGTTAAAGTAAGACCGTCTTAAAACAGGTGCGTTGGTAGTCACTTATCATATTACAGCGTGATGGTTTTAGCAGGTTAAAGAGTACAGACAGTTATCAGACGCAGTTGATGCTGATGTGCCAACAAAATGTTGGAACTATATTATAATTGTGTGTTGGATAGTCAGTAGAGAAAATCGGTCCAGCAGCGAATTTTTTAATGTGTTACAGAATAAAAACATAGTTTTCTGTCGATAACCGGTATTTAGAACTTTAAACATTAGTCTCACTGTCATTTGGGTACAGTAATTTATAATTTGCCTCTCTCGACTTCATTTCATCACACCATACAAAAATTGTTTTTTTTATAGATGTTGTAATCATTAATCTTTATTTTCCAAAGCAGTCCTTAAGTGTCATGAGTCACAGTTTCAGGATATGTCAATGGTGGTAAAAGTGTGTTTCACCCCAATTTAAACCCATTTCAAACATCGGTTTATACTGGTGAAAGAGGTTCAAGTAACGTTAAGGAATGCTGCATGTGTATTTTCAACGGGAATTCATTGACCGTCAGCAGAGATTCTAAACAGGAATAGCTTAAATGCTGTCTTGTTACTGCTATTGACGATAACATGAGGCCCATTTCTCCTTGACTGGTGGTTTATTCAAGCGAAGAGATAACGCACTGAAAATCCTACCCCCTACATAGGATTTTCTCAGAAAATCGCATTCAGTTGGAGGAAAAGCGTTCAGTCACTATTCCAGGAGAGGATAATATTTTTTCAGTTGAAATTCCGCTGGTCAGGAAATAAACGTATGGCATTCAGTCTTCGGAGGCGGTGTGGAATATCTGACTGATCTTCAGGCGCCACCTATTAGCTGCCACCCGAACAATAACAATGCCGTACGAGTGGTTTCTATTTTGTTTAAAATTTTTAATAACGACATGGGTTTATCTCGATCGACGTCACCGAAATTTTAGGTTATTCACGACGTGTTTGTCGGTGAGATATCCGTGGGAGTTGGAAATACAGCCAGCTGCTGGTGCCGTTGAGAACCGCTACTGTAGTCCTCGGTGGTGGCGGGCACAATTTTCGGACGTTTTCCACATACCTTGATCGAGGAAGACCGCCATCAGCGCGGCGAGGGCCAGCAGCGGCAGGTGCGGGGGCGGCGAGCTCTTCCGCGACATCTCCGTTGTCGCACAAGTGGTGTACGAGCGTCACAGGAAACGTACTCTCCGGATACAAAAAAGAGTCACGTGGGGACGGGAGAAACGCAACAGTAGTTTTGTCGGCCCTCTGAGTGGTGCTCACACCAATTCTGTACCTCTTCACAGTCACCTATGCGGAGGTCATCACTCGGTTGACAAGTTCGAGGAAGAGCGGCAAAGGGGGCGGGAACGAGATGTTCGGGCGCTCCTCGTGATCGCGGGTAGGACGGTTCGCTGCCTGCGGCGGGTGTCTGCTTGCGCCTTTATTGCTGGGGTGTGCGAGCGTCGCGTCGGCTCGTGTCGGTCGCGGCGCGCGTCGTGGTCCTCGTCGGCGTCTGCTGGGCTGTCTGTGCTGATGCGACTCGCTCGGGCGGCGCGTTGCACCAGACTGGCCGCTTTCCCGCCGGGCCGCCTGAGTGCCGGGCCGCCCGCCAGGGGGCAGCACGGTAGCGGCGCGGTTTGGGCAGCGGGAGGCGGCGGCGCCGAGCCGGCAACCTGTCGAGCACAGCTGAGGACGGCTGCGCGGTGCGCGCCGGCTTCCGACGGGGGTTGCTGCGGGCGGCGTCAGGCGCGTAACTAGAAGAGACCGAGCACAGCGCTGGAGGCTGTGGTCCTACTTTGCCAACAAATCCCGGTGCAGTGATGCGCTCGTATCAACATCCCACACTCCGTAAGCGAACTTGCACTACTTGGCGGAGGGTACTTCGTGCACGAATGTCCCTTTCATCCTATCCAGTTCCTGTCACGAATAGTTCCCACGAAGAACGATTGACGGTTGTGGGCTAAATTCTCTCTAAGTTTATCTTGGTGGTCTTTCCGCGAGAAATACGTTGTTGTTGCTGTGGTATTCATTCCTGAGACTGGTTTGATGCAGCTCTCCATGCTACTCTATCCTGTGCAAGCTTCATCACCTCCCAGTAGCTACTACAACCTACATCCTTCTGAATCTGCTTAGTGTATTCATCTCATGGTCTCCCTCTACGATTTTTACCCTCCACGCTGCCCTCCAATGCTAAATTTGTGATCCCTTGATGCCTCAGAACATGTCCTACCGACCGGTCGCTTCTTCTTGTCAAGTTGTGCCACAAACTCCTCTTCTCCCCAATTCTATTCAAGACCACCTCATTACTCATGTGATCTACCCGTCTAATCTTCAGCTTTCTTCTGTAGCACCACATCTCGATAGCTTCTATTCTCTTCTTGTGCAAACTACTTATCCTCCATGTTTCACTTCCACACATGGCTACACTACATACAAATACTTCTAGAAACGATTTCCTGACACTTAAATCTATACTCAATGTTAACAAATTTCTCTTCTTCAGAAACGTTTCCCTTGCCACTGCCAGTATACATTTTGTATCCTCTCTACTTCGACCATCATCAGTTATTTTGCTCCCCAAGTAGCAAAACTCCTTTACTACTTTAAGTGTCTCGTTTCCTAATCTAATTCCCTCAGCATCACCTAATTCGACAACATCCCATTATCCTCGATTTGCTATTGTTGATGTTCATCTTATATCCTCCTTTCAAGACACTGCCCATTCCATTCAACTGCTCTTCCAAGTTCTTTGCTGTCTCTGACAGAATTACAATGTCATCGGCGAATCTCAAAGTTTTTATTTCTTCTCTATGGATTTTAATACCTACTCCAAATTTTTCTTTTGTTTCCGTTACTAGGAGGAAATGCAGACACATCAACAAACTTTTCGCATCGGCCTGTTTTTGACTTTTCCTGTATCGATAGGAAGGAAACCCCTGATCTTGTTTGTAAATGTACGCACAATTATGATGAGGGAAACTTATGGTTAGAACGACACACTAGAATGGATTACAGTTGGAGAAGATCTCTACCAATAGTACGTTTCGATAGTTTTGGTACAAAAATAAGATAGGATTTCTTGTAACTTGATGACGTTGGTAGGGAAAGAAACGTAAGTAAATGTGTAACAGAGGAACTGCGAACCGACGACTTCTGTATTTGTTTGTTTTACTGGCTGTTTGTTTTGCGCATAAAAACCGCATCTCATTCAGTGTTACTCTATTGCGTATTTCATACCATTACACATACTTTTGTTTAGCCTGTTCTTTTGTGTTTTTTATTTTCCATTTTGTTTTGAGAAAATTGCATCCTATAACTTATAAGCATAAGCTGTTTGCACAACTTCTGCGCTTTTATGTAAGCAAAGTGATTGCTTTTGAGGCAAATGCAGTTTACATGCATAAACATAAAAAAATCTTTTTGTGCACAACCGAGAGTTCTTGACCACGATTAAAGGCAAGAGTTTCCTGTTATAACAGATAAATACAAAAGTTATTTATGAATAACAGAACCATGTTCCATGTAAGTTCCAGGAAGTATTGCAGTATGTTTGATGCTTTTGTTTAATCTGCTTTTTTTGTATTTTTTATTTTACATTTGTTTTGAGAAAATTGTTTTCTATAGTGCTATATTATAAACTTCCCTTTTTTTTTATTTTTTCTACACAGTCCTCTGTTTCACGTTACAAATTAACAATTTTCAAATACAAACTAGATTAAAAACTAACGATATCAATTTTGTTATAAATATTGTTTCTTTTTAAGAACTAGGTAACTATGTAAAACATTAAAGTGCAGTAGTTATGTTGCCCTATAAATATCCTCACTCGGTTTCTAGACGTTTCACTATTTCCTGTTTCTAGAGGACTCCAGTACGGCATGATTCGCATATTCAAACAAGGCGATCGATATGAGGTAACACCAGATAGGTGCACAATACCCCTAGCGCACATGTAACGCAGATACGACCTTCTCTGGCCAGGGCTACTAGGAGAACTATCGGCCTGGACTTACTTCAGTGACAGCCTACAGTAGCTTATCATACCGTCGATAATCGTGACCAATGACTGGGTCGGCATCACCATGTTATGTGCAGAAGGCCTGCCAACTAGGCAAGTTGCTCGACGTTTGCAGCAGAATCAAAATAATTTTGTGCAGACATGTAATTAGTTCCAACTGACAGGAAGTGTTGATACGTACGCTGCGTAGGCCACCCGCCTTCGACAGTTGCACACCACGATCGGTATCTACGAGTTTTGGGTCAAAGGAGCCAAAGGCTGTATGCTCCAGAACTGAGTTGGCTTCTAAGAGGCAGCAAGAAATCACGTATCGCATAAACTGTTAGGAGACTATTGAATTATGCTATCTCCATGCCTAAAGACCGTGACAAGCACCATGTCGTTCACCACAACACCATGGACTGTGTTACAGATGAGCAAAGTTCTCATGTAGACTGGACGCCCCAGGATTGGAGTCAGTTGATGTTCATGGACGAAAGTCGGATTTGTTAGCACCTTGGTAATAGCAGACAACGGGCCTGGAGGCAATCCGGTAACATCGAACGCCTCCAACAGTACTTCCGACATGTGCAGCAAGGTGGTGGTGTAGTGATGTTCTGGCGTGGCACTACTTAGTACCTCCGTACACCTCTCATGTTTGTTGAGGGTAATCTCAATGATCTACGAGGCTGGGACTAGATTCTGTAACAAGCATTCGAAACGTGTCACCAACAGTTTGGTATCAATTTCATCTCGGTGGATGACAACTCGCGTTCTCAATTTGATCTTGCCCTTAGTACGTTACTTCAGCTTGCTAGGATCACCGGAATGAAGTGGCCTGTTTTCTCTCTGGGCATGAACTCACTCGAATACGTGTGAGATCGATTCAGAGGTGTTTTTTTTGGATGACGACAACGAAACAGGCCATTATACCATTACAGAACTGTTTTTTGGTTTGGTGATTTGGGCACATTGCAAGTGAATACAAACACTTCCCTCAGAGTCAAGTTTTGTTCCCTTACCATGAACTTCTATATAAATGGGTGATGCAAAATTTTCGATGATGTGTGTGTTATCTCCTCTACGAATGTAAGGTCTCGTAGCTTTAAACTGTACGGTGGTGCAGATCGCATGTCCCGCTGCTTCTACCATTGGAGCCAGTCGCTGTGGACGAGCGGTTCTAGGCGTTTCATTCAGGAACCGAACTGCTGCTACGGTCGCAGATGCGAATCCTGTCTCGGGCATGGGTGTGTGTGATGTACTTCGGTTAGTTAGGTTTAAGTAGTTCTAAGTCTAGGGGACTAATGTCCGCAAATGTTAAATCCCATAGCGCTCAGAGCCATTTGAACCATTCTACTATTGGAGTTAGTTGATCATCGTGACGCTTTCGTACGTACTAAATCCACCTATTGCGAAACTTCCTGCTCGTCTTTGAATTTTCTCTATTTCCCTTATGAATCCTGCCTCGCATGAGTCTCTTATGGAAGAGAAATATTCAAGTACTGATAGAATGAGAATTTTGATGTATCACGTTCACTAAGGAGGCTTCCAGAGAATCTCATATCATATCTGCCCTTCCTGCGATATGGTTTACGTGGTCGTTGCACTTTAAATTGCTCCGTACGCATTCTCCTAGATATTTTAGAGAATAACTGCTTCCATTGACTGTTTTGCAAACGTGTAGTCATACCATAATATTTCTGTCTTTATATAGGCAATATGTTACATTTGTTTATGTTGGGAGTGAATTGTCACTTCCTGCACCAAGCTTCGATCCTCTGGAGGTCTTCCTGCATTTCTCTACAGTTTTATAGCGTGGCGACTGTTCTGTATTAGCAGCAGCATCCGCGAAAACCCTCTTAGAACTTCAGATGTCGTCCACTGATCATTTGAGATACTATGAAAAGTTAATGGACCTATAAGACTCCCTAGGGGCACACCAGAGGCTATATTTACGTCTGTAGACCGTTCTCCATCGAGAATGACATGCTGTGTTCTGTCTTGCTAGAAACTCTTCAGACCAGTCACACAATTGATCTGATATTCAGTAGGCCACTAATTTTTTCATTAGGAGCCATTGAGGAACTGTATCGAACAATTTACGGATGTAAAGGAAGGCGGTATTTACTTGGGGGCCTGTATCTGCTGTTTCCTAGGTCTCGTGGGCGAACAGAGAGAACTGATATTCACACGATCGTGGTTTTTAGAACTCGTGTGGATAGCCACAGTCTCCAGAAATGTGATAACACGCGAACATTAAACGTGCAACTTACCCCGTCCGCACACGGGACGAGTTAGCTAAGGTAGACGTGGTGCACAACGACTTTTGTGACGCCTCTTCCTGCTATTTTTCGTTGAGAAGCCATTTCGTTACGTGAAACACAAAATAAGTCTTGCGATATTACGGCAACTTGCCACATGAAGTAGAACCAGTAGGAAGCAAGAACACTCCCTACATCACAAGCAGAAAGGAAGACGCTGTACTATACCTGCCGTGTTCAGCAGAGGCCCTTATTCGATGGGTTTCATGTTATACTTTACACCCTTACAATATATGCCGTGTCTGAGCACTAACACGTTGAATGTCTTGACTACGAATCGTTATTGGGACGATCTGTTGTAGTAAAATGTCGGAAAACTTCATACTGGTGATAATAGAATTTTCGTATTTAGTTATTTTCGCGTTATAACTCGCGTGTAATGAGAGTAAGCCGTTTTAAGGCAACGATCCTTTTAAGATTCATGGAAACGTGTCGCTCTTATTGTGATTTATAATATAACTGTCAATAACATTTCAGAGAACAAAGTACAGAAAAATAAATAAATTGTGGGGTGACTCACAGTGTAGCGTTGTCGACTGCAAGACTGCGGCATTACGTAGGCATATCAATGGATGAGGGTTCGTGTCCCTACTTCCATTTTTCTCCACTTTCATGTTTTCTAATAGAATTCATAGAAATAATTTCTGTAATATTTGATGTTATGTAAATAGCTTGGAGCTTCCATTTTTCTCTTGTTGCACTTTCAAGGATATTAAAGTTTTTATTCATGTACACCACAAAAAGCAACATGACTACCATACAGTTGGGAAAGAAATGTTAGTTTTAATGGAGCTAACGTAGCAATTCTACGCGCTTCTGTTTTTGTGAACAAACTGTATTGTTTTCGAGTCAAATAAATGTGACAACCGTCGGTGGAGAGCGCTGATAGCGCAAAATCACGTCAACCAGCTCTTGCCGTGAGCCGGCGGCAGTGTCTCTCGTGACGTGGGACATCCCGTGTACGTGCACGTCAACGTTAGTTACGTTGTCCCGTGCGCCAACGGCTTTAGGCTTGGTGGTGGACCGAGATAATCTGACGAACACTGGCCAGACGATTCACAGATAGCGAAATCGCAACACGTTCAGAGTAAGAGCACTTCTTTCACAAGCTGCGACATCGTCGCCAAAAAACAGTGACCCGTATATGTAATAAGTTTCCTTTAATTTACGTCTATGGTCACAAGCTTTTTGTTAACAGATTGCCGGTTACGGTCTTTAATGACCATCATCAGATCTGCTTCATAAAAACAAAGTCCTAATGTACCACTGTCCTAATGTCCTACTGACAACATGACTCGTACATGTGGCGTTATTTATATGTATTTGACGATGCTGGTGCTGATTCCGCATTTAACATTTGACGATGCCACTATGGCTGCAGTACATTAGGACTTTGTTTTTATGAAACAGATCTGATGGTGGTGATTAAAGACCCAAACTGGTAATCTGTTAACAAAAAGTTAAATTGTTTTAGATGTGTAGTAATTAGCAGTGTGAGTGTTGTATGAGTGTAGAAGAACAGAAGTAAATGAAAATTGTTTTGTTTATTCACGAAGTACCAGTTAAACCATACAGGGGATTTACTATAATTAAATGTGCAGCTAGGTTATGGTACTAATGAACAGTGAGTAGAATTCAAATTAATCGGTAATTTCAGAAGGAGTAATTTTATATTTGATACTTTTCTAAATTTATTTATTTAGCAATTGCCATAGAAAGAAATGTTTTACTATGATTGGTCATTGAAGTAAAGCGCGGTACAATACTGCAACCTGATTTGCTGTTTGTGATATCAGCCAATCAGAAAATTGCAGTTTCGCGCCAATCTACGCCGGGAACAAAGCCTTTGGTGTGATCTAGGTCAGCCAGGGCTGAGGCTTCGAACTAGTAACATCACATTGAAAGCAGCTCCGACGAAAGTTCTGTAAAATCGCGGAAAAATGCTAATTACGAGTTCGCGAAGTAGTACAAAGTGTATTTAAGTGAACAGTATAGTGAGAGTCGTGTGGAATTTCGGACGTAATATCAAAATTATTGCTTTTGACTGTTAGTTAAAACCGCGTGGCGTATTGTACGGTGTAAGACTGGAACAGGTATTACGTGTAGAGCAGAGTGCACAACATTTGAGCGAGCATTCAGTGAACTCTGTTAACTTCGGTAACGTGTGTAAATACCATAAACTGGCTACGTGTGTGATTGTGGTGTGCGTGGGAACTTTACAGTGTGTAGACACTTAGTACGGATTTGGTAGTATGAACTGTGATCTTTAACGTAAAAATACACATGAAAATTTAAATTGCCAAGTTAAAACTTTTATTTCAATACTAACCACATCGAGTTTACCGGGCAATTCTATGTATGTTGCAACCTGCAGTAGAAAGTAGTGGTCCCGATGAAATCCTAATCCAGTTTTGCAAAGACTACCCTACAGCACTTGCCTCTTACGCAGGTTGCAATTATCAGGAGTCTCTCTGCCAGCGCAAAAAACCAAGTGACTGGGAAAAGCGCAGATGATTCCTGTATACAGGGTGTCCCATTTATCTTGACCACGCTAAATAACTGTTTGTCCAGCTGCAAATTACAAAATGTTTCAATCAAATGTTCTTTAGCTGTCAGGAGGACATCAATCAGCATGATTTCCTTCGTTGTAGCTTTGTTTTTTACAAAGATATGAACAGCGGTATGACTTTTTTAAATGGTACCTTGTATTTTTTATTAGGTAGGTCATTTTCTCTTCTAAAGACCTATTCAAAAACGTATCACAGTGTACCATTCACTGGAACACAACGATATCAATTACATAACACCACATTGACTTTGAACCCGGGATCACAAGCTCGTCCACTTGCTGGAGTTGTCAGAAAACAAATGCAAACCAAGTTAAAACATACCACAAAATTGACTTTGACTCTCCTGCACCATTGCCCCAGAGTAGAACATTGAAAGGTGCCAAAAGTGATGACCCTGGACACACTGGTGTACTCATTGAGTGAAAGAATTGCTTTTTGCTCCAAGTGTTGGGTGCTGAAGAGAATTACAACCCAGCACGATACGTTCCTGGGTGTCCTCTGTAGTTGTTGGAATATCGCAATAGACAACGTCTTTAATGTAACCCCAAAGAGGAAAGTCCAGAGGATTTAAATCAGGAGACCTAGCAGGCCAAGCAACTGTTCCTTCGCAGGATACCTTCGGTTCAGAACACGACGTGCACGCAAGGCATTATGTGTTGGACATCCATCGTGTTGATACCACATAAGCATTCTGGTTCTTAGAGGCACTTCATCGGGAAGAATTCGTCGGAGGAAGTTGGCATACGCTGTTCCGTTTAGACTACCATTGATGAAATAAGGGCATATGGTGCGTTAGTGGATTCGTAGTGGCAGCCGTGTTTATTCCTCGCTATTTGTTAGCAATTCGGAGGAAGTTTGTAAGTAATGTACAGTGGTTGTTGCAATGGAACACACGCTCACAAAGAGGTGGGGTAGTGACACAACGTCGCGAGCCTTCAGAGCTGAATGGGAATTGCAATATTTTTTCGAAGAGAAGGATGAAAATTCTCAATGTCTATTATGCTGTCGCATACTCGCCGGGCACCGCAAATTTGCAATAGAACTTAATGATTTAGTTGGGGCTGATAGATCAAACAAGTTGGCGGAATTTAGAAGTCGTAGTATTATGCGGCGAGACTGACCGAACGTGAGTACCCCTTACAAATATTTGTGTTTCTGATGCTTGTATTTGTATATATTTGTCGTTAGAATTCGAATTTAGAGCTCACTTAATCTTTGCTTCCTTTTTTTTTAGCCTGCTACAGAAAGTAGCGACGTCTCGTTAAGAGCAAGATTCAAAATAGCGCTCAAAATTGCCAGAGCGAATAAGCCTTTCAGTGATGGTGATTTCATCAAGGAGTGTATTGTTGAGGCGGCGGAACTCTTGAGGTCACTGGAAGTAAAGAAGATTAGTGATATTAGTCTTTCCAGACAGACAATAGCTCGCCGCATAGCTGGTATGGCAGCGGATGTCTACAGGCAGTTAATTGATTGTGCCTGCAAGTTTATTGCATTCTCGATAGCTTTGAACGAGTAGACCGACATTTCGGACGCAGAACAACTAACGATTTATGTTCTTGGAGTCGACACAAATTTGCACGTAACGGAAGAACTGTTAGATTTAGTACCAATGAAAGACACAACGAGGGGTATCGACTTGCTTGAAGCAGTTGAAGAGACAGTTGAAGCCGTTGGCCTGAATTGGAAAATGTTAGTTTCAGTCACCACGGATGGAGCGCCAGCAATGCGAGGGGCTCAAAATGGGCATGTAGCAATGTGGCGTAAAAAAAATATGCAAATTCGGAGCACGTGATGAAGTTGGTAGTCACCATAGTAAATTTTTTGAAGTCGCTTGGCTTAGTATACCATCAGTTTCAACAGTTTCTCATGGAACTGAACGAAGAGTGCGGAGATGTTATTTACCACTGCGAAATACATTGGTTAAGTCGAGGGGTACGCCTCGAAAGATTTTTCAATTTAACACTCGCTATTGTTGAGTTCCTGAAGGAAAAAGGAAAGGCAGAGCCAAAATTAGAAGATCCAAAATAGATTGCAGACCTCGCCCTTTTAGTTGATCTGACTGCACACTTAAACGCTCTCAATAGACTTTGCAAGGTGAGAAGCAGCGTATTTCTTATCTGATGGAAAAAGTGGATGCATTTAGTAAGAAACTCGCATTGTGGAAGGAATAACTAATGACAAAGAATATCGCCCATTTCCCTACGCTCTCTAAAGTCAGAGAAAACGCAACTCCTGACGAATTCGTTTCTGTGTTGGAGGCCGTCCCTGCCTATATGATCGATTTCATATCCCTACAAACTGTTACAGCTAGCTAAATGTAGGAGTTGACCGTTCCTACTTGTGACTCGTTGTTATTGCAGTCACAGTACACAACTTTTTTCGTCTTGTGATGTGTACAGTTTCACTCCTGAACATTTAAAACAAGTTTCGAGTATTTGTGCCACAAAAGAAACTTATCATGATCCGCCTGAACATTTGTCCAGCTTCTTTCAGGCAGTACTTCTTTAAGGAGAACTGATCTGCGAAACGGCCGAGGCTAATGCTACTATTGTCTGCAAAGTCATTAACAAAACATGAACAGTGTAACACACTTGCTTGAAGTTACTTTTCATCGAAGATAACGTTCTGCGT
Organism: Schistocerca gregaria; assembly: GCF_023897955.1. Classification (NCBI taxonomy): domain Eukaryota; kingdom Metazoa; phylum Arthropoda; class Insecta; order Orthoptera; family Acrididae; genus Schistocerca; species Schistocerca gregaria. The sequence goes on from NC_064924.1 coordinate 229,706,117, forward strand.
CCTTCCCTTCAAGAAATGTTCAGTCCAGTCACAAAGTTTGCTTCATGTCCCAAATGATAGCACTTTTGATAATGAAGCTAATTGAAGCTCTGAGGTGAAATGCTTTTCGTAAATCGATAAATACTGCATATATATTAAGAAAAGTGTGATGTGGATTTCACATGATCGTTGCTATCGGAATCCATGTTGCTTCACACGAAGGAGGTCATTCTGTTAGAGATATCTCGTTACTTTTGAGCTTAAATAAGCGCTAATATTCTACAATAAATGGATGTGAAGTATACCGGACGGTAGTTTCGTCGGTCATTGGGAACAGATTCGAACACTAGTCGTGTACGATTTAAAGACTTATTTCCTTAAATTTTTTCAGAGCTTTATTTGTGATCTAACCTCTTTATCTTTCATGGAAGGATCTGGTAAGCTAACGGGTGGAAAAAACTTCTAGTCGATAAAAATTTCATCTTCGCGGTAATCAGTTCTCTGTAGCTACGAAAACACACAGCAATTGTCTAACTTCGTTGTTCAAAGATATTCCTCGTATTATACATACATCGCAGGTGACATGTTATTACTAAATTTGAGCTTATACAAGTTTTATTACTGGTTATAGACTTTGCTTGTTTCTTCGTAAATATTAACAGATAAGAATATAACTTGAATTACGGAACTCTGATTTGATTTAGACGACTTCACGGTTCCCTCGTCACGATGCACGCAAATGCGGCTCAAGCTTACCATCATACTGAAACACAGGTGCAGATGTTGGATGCAGTGATAGCTGAGAGTTACAAGTACAACCGCGGCATTTGTGGTCAGCTGTAAGGTGACGGCCATCCAAGACGTTCCTCTTCTGGAGATAAGACGAAGTCTGTATCTGCTCTCCCACTCAAAATCTTCCTGATTCTGCCGGCACCGGATTCTCGTCAGGCAGTCTCAGTAGATCTTCTGAGTTTTGACAAATTACGTCAATAACAACAATTTCTCTTCTCCTGAAGAATCTGTTGTGATTAAACTATAATACACATTTCTCTCAAAGAGTGGGACAGAAAGCAGAAATTCTGTCCCAATATTGAGTGCTTTCACATTTTGGCCAATGATAGCGGCTGCATGTACGCAATTATCAGTCACCTTTCGTACCACAAAAATAAATTTGATGAATCAATCTGGACCTCGCTTTCAGAATTTAAATATCAAATACTATTGGCCTTCTTTGGATCCAATAGAGTCTTCTCTCTTGTTTATCCATCCACTTACATATTTACATATTTTCAGAACCATTATTTACTGTGCGTCTCACAATGGAAGTTCGCAGCCTGCTTATGCTGCCTGCAGCCACCTGCGAGGCTTTTATTCGAATCTGAGACACTGTCTCTGACAGTGACTTTCCGCTTGCAGTTGAAACCATGTGGTCCACACTTTTCCACAGTCAGTCAGTTGTCCAGCTTAGAGAAAAAACATTACACATGTATTTTACTGTGTAGATACGAAACTATTAGATCTGAAATCACTGGTGTTTGTTTCACTTGCAACCCCACTTACGTCCATGATTTGGTAGTCTAATTTGAATAGTTGGTTACAGAGCTGGTTGGTAAGAATTGTACATTAACAGTAGCAACGACAGAACATTACAACGAGTTGTAGGAAGATAAGGTGATTAGAGCATGGCCTGGCAGTTGATCCTCCTCCCCCCCTAACATACACCTCCCGCCCCTCCTCCCCCCCCGCCCCCATAAAAAAAGAGAGGGAGGCAGAAGAGAGAGAAACATTTTGCAGTTTGCAAATGAACACGCAAAGAAGTTAACTGCTGTTCGATTGGACAACTGGTGATAAATCACAGGGAACAGCAACTACAATAAAATAACTAGGAGTAATAATTCGGAGTGACCCAAAGAGCAATAACCACATAAATCAAATTGTAGGAAAAGGAGATGCCAGTGTGGGTGTCACTGAAAGAATACTGGGAAAGTGTAGGCCACCCTCATTGACCAACACAGGAATATTGCTCGTCAGACGAGCTCCAGTAGTACAATGGCTTGATGGAGTTAGAAGACCGAAAGAAGGGATGTACATTTCGTCACAGGTTCGTTTAGAAAGCACGAAAGTAACATGGAGATGCCCATCCAACTCCAGTGGTGCAAGTCCAAAGAGAAGCGTGGAAATCACGGTGTAGGTTGATGTAAATGTTCAGGAAAATTGGAAATTTTTGGTCCGTTACTATGGGACCAAAGTGCTGCGGTCATCGATCCCTAGGCTTACACACTACTTAATCTAACTTAAACTAACTTACGCTAAGGACAAAACACACAACCAGCGCGGGTACCCCGACCGACTAAATGATCAGAGAGCGTGCTGTTCTGGAGGAGTCAACAAGTAATTTGCTTCTTTCTAGATGTACCTCACGAAAAAAGCACGATGGACAATTAGAGATATTCTATTTGACAGTTATTCTTACCAAAGATCGTTATTTTGGGCACCATTTGTGTGTGGAATAGGACACGGGGGACGTGACGGTGGTATGCCTAGCACCCTCTGTCCCTTATACTAAGATGGCATGCGGAGTATAGATGTACAAGAATTGCAGAGGGTGTGAGTGCATAATATTTAGAAAAGGGACGCATGTACGGAAACGAGGCGCTTCCGTTCTACGACGGTGTCAGTTCATCCACTTCTGCTTGAGGAATTGAACTAAAATTTATCTAGTTGGCAGCTGCACGTTGGCAGTTCTCGTGTCCGCTGGTAGTTGTCCTCCGGCGCAGCTACTTCGCTCGCTAATTCATTTTCCCAATGTGAGCCGAGTCGAAATGACGATAACACAGCAGCAAAAGGTGTTCTGCAGTGTTTGTTCTTCCTTTTGCATTCATTGATCAATGATGAGGCTACATTCAGTTTAAGCGGAAAAGTGAACCTGCACAACATGAGAGAAGGGAAACACAGCAGTCACATACTACAGTCGAAGTGGTGTTAGTCTCCAAAACCTAGTATGTTTTGCGCTGTTTACCGAGAAAATAGTTACGGCGCTTTTCCTTTTTGCGTAAACGAAGTATACAAGATTCAAGTAGCTAGGTATATTGGAGAAATAGTTTCCTTATTGCTGAGGAGGGGTGGAGAGGGGTGGGGAGTGTTGTGCCTTGACGATTATCTAGGAACACATGTTTTCTGGCCGGTGTTTCAGTCTAATAACTTATTTTAAAATCATAAGAAGGAATGCACATTAGGAGTCGCCATAAGTAGTTTCAGGAATGTTCTATATTTTTCTTGTTTACAGACTTAAAGTTGTGTTTTGTGCAACGTTTGTAAATACTACTTCTACGTTTGTAAGTATTGCTTAAAACATAATATCTATTATGACAATATTATTAACTGGAAATTTCTGGCAGATTAAAACTGTGTTCTGGATCGGAAGTCGAATACAGCATATTTTATTTCGAAGGCAAGTGCTCTACCGGCTTTCCTACCCGAGAATGATTCACGCCCCGCCCCAACAGCTTTGCATCCGCCAGCACCTCATCTCCTATCTTCTACACTTCACAGAAGTACTCCTGAGAAATTTGCTGACTAGGACTACTGAAAGCAAAGAAATAGCAAATGCATGGCTTAACTACAGCATGGAGGTTATTACTAGAATGAATTTTCACTCTGCGGCAGAATATGCGGTGATATAAAGCTTCCGGGCAGAAGCAGATTGAAACGACGGAACGTTGCCTTTCGGCGCAATCGCTGTACCGACTGAGCTCCCCGAGCACGACTCACGCCCTTCTTCAACAGCTTTGCGTACGCTGTGTTTCAAGAGGTTAGTCAGGGAGAATGAATGCCCAAAGAAGTGGGATACGGAAGTTCTAAGCAATGAAGAGATCCACTTGAAGTTCTCCGAGGTCATAGACACAGCGATAAGCGGTAGCTCAGTAGGCATTTCGGTGAAAGAGCAATGGACATCTCTAAAAAGAGCAGCCACAGAAGCTCAAAAGAAACACATAGGTGCAATGAAGGTAAGTGCCAAAAAACTATGGGAAACAGAAGAAATACTTAAGTTTATCGATGAAAAAAGGAAGTACAAAAATGATCTGCAGACTTGGTAATGCGGAAATGCAAGTTGTTTAGGAATCAAATAAATAGGAAGTGAAGGAAAGATGAAGCGAAATTGCTGCATGGAAAATAAGAATAGGTCGGGAAAGATGCGATGGACGGAAGGGACTTAGTCAGCGTACCGAAAAGTCGAATAAACTTCGGTGAAACTACAAGCACTAACATTAAGAGTGCAATGGGAATTTCACTGTTAAATGCAAAGCAGTGAGCGGATAGGTGGAAAAGTACATTGAAGATCTCTATCGGTGAAAGGGGGAGGGAGGGAGGGGTGAAGACTCGTCCGATGACGTGACAGTAGAGGAAACAGGAGTGCATAGATAAGAGATAGGGGATCTGTGGTGTCACCGCCAGACACCACACTTGCTAGGTGGTAGCCTTTAAATCGGCCGCGGTCCGGTAGTATAGGTCGGACCCGCGTGTCGCCACTATCAATGATTGCAGACCGAGCACCGCCACACGGCAGGTCTAGAGATATTTCCTAGCTCTCGCCTCAGTTGTACAGCCGACTTTGCTAGCGATGGTTCACTGACAAATTACGCACTCATTTGCCGAGACGATAGTTAGCATAGTCTTCAGCTACGTTATTTGCTACGACCTAGCAAGGCGCCAGTATCAGTACTATTGATATTGTGAATCATGTACCATAAAGAGCGACGTTCGTCATTTATGGATTAAAGTTAAGTATTCCACTAGCTACGTCGTTTTTCTCAATTCTAATTCCCTTGTCATGTTCCAGACCTCACGCCATCTGTGTGAGCTAAAACGCGTGCATTTCGGGCTCCTTTTACCATACGGTTGGCTCTCCTGCCAACCACAACAGGATCCATTACTGGAATCAGAATTTAAAACAGCTTTGGAAGACTTGGGGTCATATAAACATGAAGCGACCAATAAAATGCCCATTAGAATTAAATCCAAAATCGTTGAGGGAGGTAACAACAAAACGACTATTAACGTTGACATGTACAGAGCATGCCAATACACCATCTGACTTTCGGAAAAACGTCATCTACACTATTCCGAAGATTGCTAGAGTTAACAAGTGCGAGAACTATTGCGCTGTCAGATTAATAGCTAATGCATCCAAGTTGCTGAAAATTGGATATTTGTAGTAAGTGCCTATGGGATCAAACTGCTGAGGTCATCGTTCCAAAGGCTTACACACTACTCACTCGAACTAACTTACACTAACGCCAACACACACACACACACACACACACACATGCCCGAGGGAGGACTCAAACCTCCAACGGCGCAAGCCTCGCGAACCGTGAAAAGGTGCCTGAGACCACGGGGCTAATCCTTGCGGCTTAAGTTGCTCACAAGAATAAAATGCAGAAGATTGGAAAAGAAAATTGGGGATGTGTTGGATGAAAATCAGTTTTGTCTTTGAGAAAGATAAAGGCACCAGAGAGACAATTCTCCCGATGTGGCTGATAATGGATGCAAGACTGAAGAAAAATCGTCACGTCACAGGATTTGTCGTCCTGGAAAACGTGTTTGACAATGTAAAACAGTAGAAAGTGTTCAAAATTATGAGAAAAATAGGGGTAATGGATGCAAGACTGAAGAAAAATCGTCAATCCGTAGGATTTGTCGACGTGGAAAACGTGTTTGACAATGTAAAACAGTACAAAGTGTTCGAAATTATGAGAAAAATAGGGGTAAGCTTTAGGGAAAGGCTGGTAAGATACAATATGTACAAGGGAACAATAAGAGTAGAAGACCAAGAATGAAGTGCTAAATTAGAAAGGTTCTAAGATGGTTATGTAGTCTCTCGCCCTTTCTGTTCAATCTATAGCAATGACGGGGATAAAAGAATGTTTCAAGAGTGGAATTAATATTCAAGTTGAAAGGATGTCAAGGACAAGATTTACTGTTGACATTGCTACCTTCAGTGAAAGTTATGCAGGATTACAGGATGTGCTGAATAGAATCGAGGGCCTAATTAGAACAGGCTATTGACTGAGAGAAAATCGAAGAAAGCTGAGAGTAATGAGCAGTAGCAGTGATCACGAAGTAAATGAAGTTAAGGATTTCGGCTACCTAGACAACAAAACAATCCATGACGGACATAGCAGGGAGAACATCAAAAGCAGACTACACTGAGCAGACTAGCACTGGCAAAAAAGGGCATTCCTGACCAAGAAACGTCTACTAGTATCAAACATAGGCTTTCATTCAGGAAGAGATTTTTGACAATGTACGTTTGGAGCACAGCATTGTATGGTAGTGAAACATGGACTGTGGGAAAACGGGAGCAGAAGAGAATAGAAACATCCGAGTGGTGCTATAGAATAACGTTAGAAATTAGGTTGACCGATACGATAAGAATGAGTAGGTTCTTCGGAGAATCGTCGGGGAAGGGAATATATGGAAAACACAGACAAAAAAATGGACATGAAGGTAGGGCATCTGTTATGACGGCAAGGAATAATTTCCATGGACCTAGGGGGAGATGTAGTGGGTGTAAACTATAGAGGAAGGCGGGAATGGGATTACATCCAGAAAGTAATTGTGGATGTGCGTTGCAACTTTTACTCTGAGGAGAAGATGGTTCAAATGGCTGTGAGCACTATGGGACTTAACATCTATGGTCATCAGTCCCCTAGAACTTAGAACTAATTAAACCTAACTAACCTAAGGACATCACACAACACCCAGCCATCACGAGGCAGAGAAAATCCCTGACCTCGCCGGGAATCGAACCCGGGAACCCGGGCGTGGGAAGCGAGAACGCTACCGCACGACCACGAGATGCGGGCTGAGGAGAAGAGGTCAGCCCAGTAGAGGAATTCGTGACGAGCCGCATCAAACCAGTCAGAAAACTGATGACCGTAAAGAAAATTAAGGGACAAAAAAGATTTCACTGTGTGTCACTGGCTTCGAAGGTCGCCTGGCATCACGACGATGTATGACCTTTTTGTGGAGGTAGAAATTTTTGCAAGCGTCGCTATGTATGCATTCCCTTCCAGCAACGTCGGGTGAACAGCGACGTTGCGGAGCAAATCTACACGTGGTCGCAAAGTGTGGCACGAGTTTGACATTCTTCTTGATTTTAGTGGGATGGGAAATGAAAAACTCTGATGGTAAACGTGAGTATATAAGGCATCCGAAGGCTGCATGTGTGTGGATGTAAAAGTATATCTTTGTAAATCCTGAGGAAAATAAAAACTTTCTAGTCTATTTCCGTAAGTTTAAATTTGTTGCAAGTATCTAAATTCACGTGGGATATTAAATCTTGCGAAATCGGATGAATAATTCTGAGACAAAATATGTTACATGACAAAGTCTAGTTCAGCGAGTGTTAACTTCGGCTAGTCTGCCGATAGAGAAAACACCGAAAAGACGCATTTGTGGAAGGAGTTCAGCTTTTCAGCGACGTTGGCCCGTTAGTGTATCGTGTTCACGGATGTGGTCAGTACCCACATCCAACATTACACCTTCCAGTAACATAATCCCTGGACTACCGAAACTATGTTGTTTGATAGTGCCGGACGTGCCCTCATACGTCCAGAGCTGAGAACACGTAAACCACCCGGGAACATTGTCGAACGTGGTCATTTTGGAGTCCCATTTGTTTTCAGCTGTCCATTCAAACTTGACTTCATTTTTATGGATAACAATGAACGACTGCAATCGAAATGCACGGATCAAGTCTTGGAACGAGGGATACCCGGTGAATGGATTGGCCTGCCTGTTCCTCCGACCTAATCCCCGTCGAGCACGTGTGGGGTGCGCTGAGGAGACGCTCTGCGGAACATTTACGTGTACCAACGACCATCCAGCAGTTGTCAACGACTCTGCTTGAGGAAAGGAACGCTCTACCACAAGAACGCCTTACCAACTTTGTGGTCCGCTTGGGAGTACGTTTCTTATAACATCATATTAAAAGCCATGTCCTGCATTTTGGGACGTCAACGGAACAATCATAAATCGCAGTGACATCAGAGTAATTATAGTGTTGAATAAAAGCGTCGTTTCTGTTCGTCTCATTACGCATTCTTTTCACTTACTCTCTGCGATAAACGGCATCAGTTCTTTCTATATATGGAACCTCGTGGTAGATTAAATCTACCAACTAGGGAGCTTTGCCTTTCGCGGGCAAGAGCTCTACCAACTGAGATAGCCTAAATGACTCACGACACGTCCTCATAGCTTTACTTCCGCCAGTACCTAGTCTGCCTTCCAAACTACACAGAAGCTTTTCTGCGAACCTTGCAGAACTAGCAATCCTGGAAGAAAGGATATTGCGAAGACATGGCTTTGCCACAGCCGGGGGGGATGTTTCCAGAGTGAAATTTTTACTCTGCATCGGAGTGTGCGCTGATACAAAACTTCCTGGCAATTTCTATATACGGTTCTAGTTTGACTGAACCATAATGCCATGATCCCATGATACGCCACGCGAAAGTTATTTTCGACCTTAGTTTTGAACATCAGTGTTTATTACCCGTCATTCCTTAGCAATACATATGAAATAAGTTAATCACAAGTAAAAGGAAATGAGTGCATCAATGCAGACGAATCCGATGAAAATATATAAGTATTTGCCGCTGGTGACTCAGGATGTATTCACTACATTTATAACAAAAGTGTTTTACGCCTAGAACAGCGAATCCAGCCACACATGGCTAGCTAATATTTTCTGTCAGACTGGTGCCAATGAAATAACTTTTTGTCTTTGTATTGTCAGATTAGCATATGTAGCACCCACAACAACTACATTCTCCTAGAATCTACCCTGCGAAAACCTTTTGCGATACACAAACCTGTCATCACCTGCTGTAATTATCTTAGCGTCTTCATCTCATAGCCGGAATGGAGGCGTAGTTGTTGACACACTGGACTCGCAATCAGGCGAACAGTGCTTCATATCCCAGTCCAGGCATCCAGCTTTACGTTTACCACGATTTCCCCAAGTCAAAAACGTTTCAAATGGCTCTAAGCACTATGGGACTTAACATCTTAGGTCATCAGTCCCCTAGACTTGGAACTACTTAAACCTAACTAACCTAAGGACATCACCCATTGGTCGGTGTGTCGCAGGTTCGAATCCTGCCTCGGGCATGGATGTGTGTGATGTCCTTAAGTTAGTTACGTTTAAATAGTCCTAAGTCAAGGGGACTCATGACCTGAGATGTTAAGTCACATACTGCTGAGAGCCATTTGACTATCTGAGATCAGACACATCCACGCCCGAGGCAGGATTCGAAGGTGCGAAGGTAGCAGCCGCGTGGTTCCAGCAAAAGTTCCTAGAACCGCTCGGCCACAGCGGTCGGTTTTTCTCCAAATCATCTGAGGTCAATGCCGGGTCAATACCTTCAAAAGAACAGTACTGGTTTCCCTTCCCACTTTCTCTTGTCCGAGCTTGTGCTCCGTCTATAGCGACCATGTCGTCTACAGAACGTTAAATCCTAATGGTTTTCTTTCTTTCTCCAACCCGTTCCATCCTCGACAACGCACACTGACTGGATGATACAGTGTTCACTACGGAGACGTATCTGCCATTCAGAGACTTTCTGTACCAAACTGTGAACAGCTGGAGAGACAGCTAATTGATTCCACACAATTTTTCACCGAAAACAACAAATCCTAATGCTTATGTAGAGTTGCCTGCTTTAAAAATACCGAAATAAGAGTTTTGTAGACAACAATATTCGAAACCAAAAGGAATATTTATGTCTTAGTCTGAGTTCTGTAGCCATTCTTGGGCATAAAAAAGCATTTTGTTTCAACTGAGAGACGTGAAAACATGTGCAGTAAATATAGAAAAATAGTTCTTTAAAACTTCGCGGGCCGGTGTCCGAGCGGTTCTAGGCGCTACAGTCTGGAACCGCGCGACCGCTACGGTCGCAGGTTCGAATCCTGCCTGTGGCATGGATGTGTCTGATGTCCTTAGGTTAGGTGGGTTTCAGTAGTTCTACGTTCTAGGGGACTTATGACCGCAGACGTTAAGTCGTATAGTGCTTAGAGCCATTTTTTAAAACTCCTGTAACTGAAAATAATTAATCATCAGAACAGTTGAAATGCAACAACTTTACTTTCAAAAGGTGTAACTTAGATTACTATACAGGTAGTAAGAAAGTGAAGATTAAAACATACTTAAGTTTTTGAATAAGGGTTACTTTCCATTACTTCCTTATCTATATTCGACGTCAATGTGCAATAAGCACTCACAGACGCAGGAGGTAGTGCTAGCAGTGGAGGGTATACATAATGTGTCGGGTGGACACGAGAAACAGAGCAGTCGTTGACCCAATGCGGAAGCGGGGAGATTTATCTCACGTCCAAAAGGGCATAATTATCGGATTTGGGACTATGGGTGAAAGCATTTCGGAAAACAAACTGCCTATTGGCTTCTGTCTCGGGTTCTTCGGCCGACTTTCATCTAATGATTTTTCTGACGTTTCGCCAACACGAGTGGCTGACATTGTCAAAGCTTCACCCTCCATTGCCGGTGGTGAACTGGAGCCGAGCTCGCGGCCGCAGACTATATGTACCTGGCGCGCCAACGTCCGAGGGCTCCTCCGCGGTCATTTCCATTGCAGTTTTCCTCTTGCTACCTGCGACGGTCGTTCGCTGCAATACGGGAAGCCAGGATCCGTTTACCTTAAGGCTTTCCTCTTTCTTGTTCAAACTGTTCGCGTGTTTTTGTATTTCTACAGCTTCTCTGAAAAAGCGCGTGTGATAGTGCTTCTCTATAGCCAGAACTTCCGTGTCAGCCTATTTTATTACGTGGTCGGTCTCATTCAGTGCGTACTCTGCCACGGCCGATTTCTCCACCTGCCCCAACCTGCAATGTCGCTTATGCTCTTTGATCCTGGTGTTAATGGATCGTCCAGTCATTCCGACATAAACTATTCCGCATGTACATGGTATACGTTATATCCCCGACATTGCAAGTGGGTCTCTTTTCTCTTTCGCCGATCTAAGACACTCTTTGATCTTCCGTGTCGGTTTGAAAATAGTCTTTACGCCATGTTTGCGCAATATACGGCCGATTCTGTCCGTCACTCTGGGAATGTATGGCAGTTTGGCCGTACCCGACATTTCTTTTTCTGGTTCCTTACTTCGCCGAGTGTTTGGCTCTGTTACACTTCTAATATAATTTGTGGAGTACCAATTGCTCCTCAGGACAGTTTCCAGGCGTTGCATTTCTTGTTTGAGGTGTTGCTACTCACATATTCGTCCTGCTCTCGTTAGGAGCGTACTAATCATGCCTCTTTTTTGGAGCGTCCGCTACAGGCGCCTGATTCATGCACCCATACTGACTGTTCTTCATCGTTGACGAAGGCTGGAATTTGCACGCCAGTACAGCAATTGAACGTCCAATGAGTGGCGACAGATGGCCTTCTCAGATAAACTACGTTCTGCTCCACCGGACAAATGGCCGTTGGCATGTGTGGTGTGAAACCGTGAAAGCAAACGGCCGACAACAGACTTCTGAAATTTCCTGGCCGGAGGAGGGAACGTTTTGGTCTCGGAAATGTTTTCGTGGAGTTCTATAGGTGATGTTGTCATTCTGGAAGGCACAATGATCAACAGATGTATCCATCTACGTTGGGTTCAAATGGCTCTGAGCACTATGGGACTTAACATCTGTGGTCATCAGTCCCCTAGAACTTAGAACTACTTAAACCTTACTAACCTAAGGACATCACACACATCCATGCCCGAGGCAGGATTCGATCCTGCGACCGTAGCAGTCGCGCGGTTCCAGACTTAGCGCCTGAACCGCTAGACCACCGCGGCCGGCATCTACGTTGGGAAACATGTCCACTTTTAAAAGCAATTAGTTTATCCTGAGCACGATGGCATCTACCAGCAGGAAAATGCAACGGGTAACAGAGTTCTTAGTGTACGTCCTTTGTTCGAAAAGCAACGAGATGAATTTAGCATAGTCCCCTGGCCACCAACCTCCAAGTATACGAAACGAATCTGGAACATGTGATACCACCGCACCCTCTAGAAAATAATTGACTCTCTTTGGGCACATCTCGCAGAACCCGCGCTGCAAAAATGTGGTGGGGTTGTTTGGGGAAAGATATCAAACAGATAGGTCATCGGTCTCATCTGATTAGGGAAGGATGGGGAAGGAAATCGGCCGTGCTCCTTCAAAGGAATCATCCCAGCATTTGCCTGGAGCGATTTCGGGAAATCACGGAAAACCTAAATCAGGATGGCCGGACGCGGGATTGAACCATCGTCCTCCCGAATGCGAGTCCAGTGTGCTACCACTGCGCCACCTCGCTCGGTTGTAAAAGACGGTAATTCAGGCTTTTGAAAGGTGGTCGTCTAAATGCGACAGGACAGTGTATAAGAAAGCCACTGTAATAACACCAAACGTTTTCCGTCTCGCGTAGTGTAACATACTTTCAAATGATTTTCGTTAAAGTTAACGATAAAAGTATATAAAGCAGTTCATTTGGAAACATTACCACCAATCATTCTTCCAAGAGCTTCGCAGGAATCGTGAAATAATCTGACATAAATTTTCAATCGATGAAAGAAAGAAATGTCTATCGATTACATATATTTTGTCGAAATAGTGAAAGAGTCTTGAGCGTTATATTCCGTCAGAATAACTATTTAAAGTAAATTTCCATTATATTAGTTAACCAGGGTCAGAGGTAATGCCGGCCGTTGTGGCCGAGCGGTTCTAGGTGCTTCAGTCCGGTACCGCCCGATCGCTACGGTCGCAGGATCGAACCCTGCCTCGGGCATGGATGTGTGTGATATCCTTAGGTTAGTTCGGTTTAAGTAGTTTCTAAGTCTAGGGGACTGGTCACCTCAGATGTTAAGTCCCACTACAAAGAAGGAAACGTACACTGTGTACGTCGCTTAACAGTAAAGCCAAAGGAAGTTTATTAAGACATGTTCACTGAAGTATTTACAACGTTCCTTTCGTTCGCGCTCGTTTATCCTTCGGCGTCACGTCTGGGTACACATGAAGCCGAAGCCAGAATCACGCCTCTTCACAAACAACGGTACACGATACAGATTTCGGGGCGAAGTGCCCCGCAGATTTATTCGGAGTCTTTTATTGGTGCTCCCGATCTAATCTTCTGCGTCACTGAAATTTTGAATAATTGATTACAAGTCTCTTTTTCACCGTCGAAACTGGCTTAAATTTGTCACTAAATGGCACTATAAACTAAGAAATTCCCAGGAGCAATTACTGTTATTATTATTATATTTGAGTCATCAGTCTTCATACTGTTATTATTATTTGAGTTGTCAGTCTTCTGTCTAGTTTGATGCGGCCCGTATACAGTTCATCTCTTGCGCCAAACTTTTCTTCCCAGCCCAACTACTGCAAATTACTTACTGGGTGTATTCTAGCCCTTGTCTTCCCCTACAGTTTTCGCTCTCTACAGCTCCCTCTATTACCGCGGTGGTTATTCCCAAATTTCTTAACAGAAATGTCGCCACCCTGTTCCTTCATCATGCCAGTGTATTCCATATGTTCCTTTCTTCGTTGGTTCTTCGGAGAAAGTCCTCATTCCTCATCTTATCATTTCACCTAATTTCCAAGATTCTTCTGTAGCAGCACATCTCAACAGTTTTGATTCCCTTCTCTTCCAGTTTCCCCATGATTCACTACCATACCAAACAGTTCTCCAGACCAACATTCTCAGAAAGTTCTTAAATTAACGCCTGTGTTTGACACCTCATCCGTCATGGGTTATTTTGCTTCTCAACAAGAGAATTCCTTAACTTCGACTGTTTCATGATTAAGAGTTTTGATAATGAAATTCTCGCTAGTTGCATATATGTCACTTCTCATTACTTTCGTCTTTATTAGGTTTACTCTCAATCCATACTTTCCTACTCATTAGACTATTCGTTCCATTTATAGTAATACTTCTTCACCTTCAGTGATGATAGTAATGTAATCAACGTATCTTATCATCGATATCCTTTCACTCGGGATGTTAACAACACACCTGACTGCTTCGCTTATTTCCATCATTGCTTTGTCGATGTATAAATTGAACAGTATGAGACTGCACCCCTGTCTTACACCATTTTTAGCCCGATCACTTTGCTCTTGGTGATCTGTCACCTCTTGGTTTTCTTACATATGACGCATTAATTGCTTTTTTTAGTGTATTTTATTCGTAATTTCTTCAGAATTTCGAACGTCTTGCACCATCTTGCATTGCAAAGACTTCTTATACAGATCGACAGCCTTGCTTCGATAAGAGCAACGTCAGAAGTGGCTCTCAGGTGCCTTTAACATTTTTCTAAAGCCGAACTGATCGTCATCTAATATATTTTCAGTTTTATTTTCCTTTGTTGTGTATATTACTTTCGTCAGCAGCTCTGACGCATGAGCTGTTGAGCTGATTGTGCGATAATTTTCGCACTTATCTTCCACTGTTACATTTAAGAAAATTTACACTATGTACATCGATTTACAGTGAGGCCAAAGTAAGTTATTACTTACATGTTCACTGATACGTTTAAAACGTTCCTTTCGTTCTTGTTCTGTGCTTCTCCGATGTCGTGATCAGGTGTGGCCAACCAGAGTCAACGACTAGTATGTGTCCCCTGAGGTCCCCTCACATTCCAACATCGAGCTACTGTCGCATCAAAATGCCTCATACATGGAGATGTGGCACGATTCGAACAGTCGAACAGCCCCACCGTGAGGCCCATTTTAAACTGTCAGGTGCTGATAATACTGTCTCATACTTATACGTAGCATCTCCGTGTCATTCGCAGTGATCACTCATTATCTAACGCTCCTCTTTATATATTCTGTCATGCCTGATAACGACACTAAACCCGAAAAACACTAATGCACTTTGATAACAACACTAACACTAATGCACTTTGATGATCGTTCTGCTTCTCATAGGAGCTCTGTAGCGTTCCACGTGTGCAGTTCTACTTGAGGCTGTAGGCAAAATACACGTATTTTCGATAAGTGTGGGGTGGAATCTGTTATCAGAAAGTGGTAAATGGCGACATTTTTCAACAGGGCAGTGCTTCAAGCACAATCTTAAGCCTCTCATATCTGCGACTGTCATCTGCCATCCAACAACAAGTAAAGTACTCCCTACAACGTTCTGTGTATTCCTGCACTATTGGCGGAGACAAGCAGCAACCAGGCAAAGAAACTTACGTTCTATGTGCAGGTCGCCGTAAACTCCACAACATAAATGACTGCATCTGGAGTTGTGCCATGATAAGGAAGCATTAACTGCTGATAAATGGCGTTGCATTGTGTACGCCAATGAATCGCGGTCCTGCACCACCCTGGTTTCCCAAAGTCCACGAGTAGGCAGCGACATGGGGAGAAGTCTCGGTCTACAATCTTCGTCTCAGTCACAATTCCCTCAAACAACAATTTTCTTCGAATTCTACCTTCTGCAAAGCTTGGTTGCTCTCTAGGGAATACTAACTGCTGACTTCAGAATTGCACTTCAGGGCGTATAATGTTCCTCCCACTTGCCCACGAGGACGAAGGTAGAATCCTTGCTTACATGATCACCAGGAAATCTGTTCAATATTTAGGCCTTACAGCCTTGTAACACTCGAAACAGAATGTATGCCTATTCAATGGCTAATTGGTGCTCGCCCCGAGATAACTTTACCCGAAATTTGTTGCTACTTGCTAAAAGTTCGTCGGTAGCGGGTGCTAAAGAACGCCTGCCGTCATGGAAAACTAGAATGCGTGGCGTAGGATATCGATGGAAATTTAATACGTCTTACTCTGTTATATATAAGCATTACTCGGGGATAATGGCTGCGAGTACCTGCTCCGTTTTGTTTAGGCATGCATTGTGGCACTGCAAGTTTTTGATTAGTGAAAGCACTGTTGTTTAAGAGCCCACGGTTACACAACCATCAGACAACTGGCGTGCCATAACATTGATGTGGCTAAATCCATTTCGCTCTTCAGACTCTGGGCCACATACGCACTGCTGCTGTTTCCAAAGCTGATCGTGGCGGAACCTTGAGCTTGCCGCACAGAAACATAAGCAGAGGCTGCTGGCTCACCATATGTGACCCAGCAGACGAACAGAGTATTGCCCACTGCTGGCACATTGCCTCTGGCATCAGGTTGACGTGACTTCTTTACGTCGGTACTTCAGACACTGTACGCCCGCTAGCTGAGTGGTGAGCTCGTATTACAGGCTCAGGTTAGATTTCAGTCTGATTAGGAGATTTTCTCCACTCGGAGACTGGATGTTGTGTTGTATTCATAATCATTTCATCATCCTAGACGCGCAAATCGCTCAATGTGGCATCAGCTGCAAAGACTTGTAACTCGACTCCTAACTTCTCCAAGTGGGGACTCTCGGCCATCAGTGCCATAAGATTATTTCATTTCATTTCCCTCTGGACTCCAGACTCCACCCCTGTTGCTTCTTCATATGTAGATGACAACAGGGCAAGTCACCCCAGAACGTATGTAAGGCTACCTAGTGGGCCCAGAATGCCCCTGGCACAGGCTATCTCTTGCCGGACCATTGCTGACACCAAGTTGATCTGGCCTCCTAAGTTAGATACTCGAGACAGCATTTTGCGCTACCAGTGCGCCAGGTTGGATAAGCTGTGCTGGAAACTTCTTGCAGGCTGGATGTGAATTCAAACGAACTATGAAATACCTGTTTCACCGCACAAAGGCCCGAACCCAGAATGCCTCAAAAAAGAAAAAAAAGCACTCAGAAGGGAAGAAGAAAATGAAATGAAACTTCATGGGTGTGAGATGCTACTTCAGGGATGACAATATAAAATAAAATTTACTAAGAACTTGACAACAAGTTGCCATTTCATCCCCTTTGCCAAGGATGCATGCAATAACTACGTTGGGAATGACGTCATAAAGCACTTACTGAGCGAGGCGGCGCGGTGGCTAGCACACTGGACTCGCATTCGGGAGGACGACGGTTCAGTCCCGGTCTTGCCATCCTAATGTAGGTTTTCCGTGATTTCCCTAAATCGCTTCAGGCAAATGTCGGGATGGTTCCTTTGAAAGGGTACGGCCGACTTCGTTCCCCGTCCTTCCCTAATCCGATGAGACCGATGACGTCGCAGTTTGGTCTCTTCCCCAAAATGACGACGACGACATAAAGCAGTTGCAACCCTTCCTGAGGTAAGCCGGTCCACGACTCACGCAACTGATCCTTTTTATCCAGGACACTGGCATTGGTATGGAGCTGATTTACGAGATGGTCGAACACATATTCTATGAGCGACAGAAATGCGGAGTTTGCTGGCTATGAGACTATATCAACATCACGCAGACAGTTCACAGTGAATCGTTGCATGCGTGGGCGAGAACTGCCCTGTTGAAAAATGTCGCCAGTTACCACTAGCCGAGGACTGTAGAACGAGACTTCTCCCTAGGTCGCTGCCTACTCGTGGACTTTGGGCATCCCGTTTAGTGCAGAACCGCGATTCATCGGTGTACACAGTGCAACGCCACTTATCAGCAGTTAATGCTCCCTCATCGTGGTACAACACAAGATGCAGCCATTTATGTTGTGGAGTCGCAGATATGAGAGGCTTACGATGTGCTTGGCACATAGTACGGTGAGCTTCCGATGTCGTGATCAGATATGGTCAACCAGAACCTTGACGACTAGTGTGCGTCCCCTCATGTCCACTCTCTTTCCAACTTAGAGATACTGTCGCATCAAAATGCCTCATACATAGGGATGTTGCACAATTCGAACAGTCGAACCGGCCCTCAATGAGGCCC
The DNA here is from genome assembly GCF_023897955.1 of Schistocerca gregaria. NCBI lineage: Eukaryota > Metazoa > Arthropoda > Insecta > Orthoptera > Acrididae > Schistocerca > Schistocerca gregaria. The sequence continues at coordinate 229,723,920 of NC_064924.1, forward strand.
ATTTGAAACTGACAGGTGCTGATAATACTGTCTCACACTAATACGTGAGCAGTTGAACGGAATGGACAGTGTCTTGAAAGGAGGATATAAGATGAACATCAACAAAATCAAAACGAGGATAATGGAATGTAGTCAAATTAAATCGGGTGATGCTGAGGGAATTAGATTAGGAAATGAGACACTTAAAGTAGTAAAGGAGTTTTGCTATTTAGGAAGTAAAATAACTGATGATGGTCGAAGTAGAGAAGATATAAAATGTAGACTGGCAATGGCAAGGAAAGCGTTTCTGAAGAAGAGAAATTTGTTAACATCGAGTATAGATTTAAGTGTCAGGAAGTCGTTTCTGAAAGTATTTGTATGGAGTGTAGCCATGTATGGAAGTGAAAGATGGACAATAAATAATTTGGACAAGAAGAGAATAGAAGCTTTCGAAATGTGGTGCTACAGAAGAATGCTGGAGATTCGATGGGTAGATCACGTAACTAATGAGGAAGTATTGAATAGGATTGGGGAGAAGAGAAGTTTGTGGCACAACTTGACCAGAAGAAGGGATCGGTTGGTAGGACATGTTCTGAGGCATCAAGGGATCACCAATTTAGTATTGGAGGGCAGCGTGGAGGGTAAAAATCGTAGAGGGAGACCAAGAGATGAATACACTAAGCAGATTCAGAAGGATGTAGGTTGCAGTAGGTACTGGGAGATGAAGAAGCTTGCACAGGATAGAGTAGCATGGAGAGCTGCATCAAACCAGTCTCAGGACTGAAGACAACAACAACAACAACTAATACGTAGCATCTCCGTGTCACTCACAGTGATCACTCAATATCTGACGTTGCTCAAGTTCTTTATATATCCTGTCATGCCTGGTAACAACACTAAGGAGCATCTGCAGCGAATTGACGAATGGTGCAGGGAATGGTAATTCAATCTTAACGTAGACAAGTGTAATGTGCTGCGAATACATAGAAAGAAAGATCCCTTATCATTTAGCTACCATATAGCAGATCAGCAACTGGAAGCAGTTAATACCATAAATTATCAGTGAGTACGCATTAGGAGTGATTTAAAATGGAATGATCATACACTCCTGGAAATTGAAATAAGAACACCATGAATTCATTGTCCCAGGAAGGGGAAACTTTATTGACACATTCGTGGGGTCAGATACATCACATGATCACACTGACAGAACCACAGGCACATAGACACAGGCAACAGAGCATGCACAATGTCGGTACTAGTACAGTGTATATCCACCTTTCGCAGCAATGCAGGCTGCTATTCTCCCATGGAGACGATCGTAGAGATGCTGGATGTAGTCCTGTGGAACGGCTTGCCATGCCATTTCCACCTGGCGCCTCAGTTGGACCAGCGTTCGTGCTGGACGTGCAGACCGCGTGAGACGACGCTACATCCAGTCCCAAACATGCTCAATGGGGGACAGATCCGGAGATCTTGCTGGCCAGGGTAGTTGACTTACACCTTCTAGAGCACGTTGGGTGGCACGGGATACATGCGGACGTACATTGTCCTGTTGGAACAGCAAGTTCCCTTGCCGCTCTAGGAATGGTAGAACGATGGGTTCGATGACGGTTTGGATGTACCGTGCACTATTCAGTGTCGCCCTAACCGCCGTCTGCTTCACGTCTGCTGTGCAGCGAGCTACCTTAATTTAAGTATTATCTGTATTTTTCTTACTTGTCACTTCTTCTTCTGCGTGTTTTTGCTTTTAGGAAGCTTTAATAGTAGAGTGCTATTAAGTGTTCCATAGATCTCGTGTTTGTTTTGAATACAGTCAGAGAGAGTCCCTTTAGTCAGCCATAGTGCCAGTAGTGTCAGTGTCGCCCTAACCGCCGTCTGCTTCACGTCTGCTGTGCAGCGAGCTACCTTAATTTAAGTATTATCTGTATTTTTCTTACTTGTCACTTCTTCTTCTGCGTGTTTTTGCTTTTAGGAAGCTTTAATAGTAGAGTGCTATTAAGTGTTCCATAGATCTCGTGTGTGTTTCGAATACAGTCAGAGAGTCCCTTTAGTCAGCCATAGTGCTCGTAGTGCTAGTGTTTGTTTTCAATACCGTCCAGAGACAGGTAGTGCTATTTTCCTTGTTTCTACAAGAAGTGGTTAGCAATCACAGTTTAGTCAATAATCAACCGCCTTTAGTGAATTAGCAGTCTAGGTAAAAGCTGATTAACACTCTATAGTAAATTGATTTCTTAGGATGGCTAGGATGTGTGGCTGCTGTGTACGGACGCAGGAGGAGCTGGCCACTCTTCGCGAACAGCTGAGCGTGTTGATGGCCGCGGTCAGCCGTCTTCAGGCTGCTGCCTCGGAGTGTAGCGGCAGTGGGGAGTCTGGTGCGTCGCAAGGTACACCCCAGGTGTTACATGCTTCACCCACTGTCCCTGCTGTCGAGACATCTTCGCGGGTACCGGGCGCGGTTGGGCCACCCTCTCCCCAAGGGGAGTGGCGGGTTCAGCGGCGTTCGCGGCGCACGAGGCGGAGGGTCAATGTGGAGGCTGGCCGTGTGGCATCGCCCGCTCTGCCTGTGAGTGGACATGTGGCTGCTCCTTCAGCAAGGTCCGAGCAGGCACACGGGGGGAGGGGTTTATTAGTTATTGGGAGCTCCAACGTTAGGCGGGTGATGGAGCCCCTTAGGGAAATAGCGGAAAGGTCGGGGAAGAAGGCCAGTGTTCACTCTGTCTGCTTGCCGGGGGGTCTCATCCGAGATGTGGAGGAGGCCCTACCCGCGGCGATAGAGAGCACTGGGTGCACCCGACTGCAAATTGTTGCTCATGTCGGCACCAATGACTCTTGCCGTCTGGGTTCAGAGGTCATCCTCAGTTCGTACAGGCGGTTGGCGGAGTTGGTGAAGGTGGAAAGCCTCGCTCGCGGGGTGGAATCAGAGCTAACTATTTGTAGTATCGTTCCGAGAACCGATCGCGGTCCTCTGGTTTGGAGCCGAGTGGAAGGCTTAAACCAGAGGCTCAGACGATTCTGCGGAGAGCTGGGGTGCAAATTTCTCGACCTCCGCTATCGGGTGGAGAAATGTAGGGTCCCCCTGAATAGGTCAGGCGTGCACTACACGCCGGAAGCGGCTACGAGGGTAGCGGAGTACGTGTGGAGTGCACATGGGGTTTTTTTAGGTTAGAGAATTCCCTCCCTAGGCCCGACAAGACGCCTCCTGAGACGCGGCAAAGCAGGAGTAGGCAAAATGCAACAAGGAATAACAATATTAATGTGCTAATAGTAAACTGCAGAAGCGTCTATAGAAAGGTCCCAGAACTGCTCTCATTAATAAACGGTCACAACGCCCATATAGTACTAGGAACAGAAAGTTGGCTGAAACCAGACGTAAACAGTAATGAAATCCTAAACTCTGATTGGAATGTATACCGCAGAGATAGGCTGGACAGTGAAGGGGGAGGCGTGTTTATAGCGATAAGAAGTGCAATAGTATCGAAGGAAATTGACGGAGATTCGAATTGTGAAATGATTTGGGTGAAGGTCACGGTTAAAGCAGGCTCAGACATGGTAATTGGATGTCTCTATAGGCCCCCGGGCTCAGCAGCTGTTGTGGCTCAGCACCTGAAGAATAATTTGGAAAATATTTCGAGTAGATTTCCCCACCATGTTATAGTTCTGGGTGGAGATTTTAATTTGCCGGATATAGACTGGGAGACTCAAACGTTCATAACGGGTGGCAGGGACAAAGAATCCAGTGAAATATTTTTAAGTGCTTTATCTGAAAACTACCTTGAGCAGTTAAACAGAAAACCGACTCGTGGCGATAACATATTAGACCTTCTGGTGACAAACAGACCCGAACTATTTGAATCAGTTAATGCAGAACAGGGAATCAGCGATCATAAAGCGGTTACTGCGTCGATGATTTCAGCCGTAAATAGAAATATTAAAATAGGTAGGAAGATTTTTCTGTTTAGCAAAAGTGACAAAAAGCAGATTACAGAGTACCTGACGGCTCAACACAAAAGTTTTGTCTCAAGTGCAGATAGTGTTGAGGATCAGTGGACAAAGTTCAAAACCATGGTACAATATGCGTTAGATGAGTATGTGCCAAGCAAGATCGTAAGAGATGGAAAAGAGCCACCGTGGTACAACAACCGAGTTAGAAAACTGCTGCGGAAGCAAAGGGAACTTCACAGCAAACATAAACATAGCCAAAGCCTTGCAGACAAACAAAAATTACGCGAAGCGAAATGTAGTGTGAGGAGGGCTATGCGAGAGGCTTTCAATGAATTCGAAAGTAACGTTCTATGTACTGACTTGGCAGAAAATCCTAAGAAATTTTGGTCCTATGTCAAAGCGGTAGGTGGATCAAAACAAAATGTCCAGACACTCTGTGACCAAAATGGTACTGAAACAGAGGATGACAGACTAAAGGCCGAATTACTAAATGTCTTCTTCCAAAGCTGTTTCACAGAGGAAGACTGCACTGTGCTTCCTTCTCTAGATTGTCGCACAGTTGACAAAATGGTAGATATCGAAGTAGACGACAGAGGGATAGAGAAACAATTAAAATCGCTCAAAAGAGGAAAGGCCGCTGGTCCTGATGGGATACCAGTTCGATTTTACACAGAGTACGCGAAGGAACTTGCCCCCCTTCTTGCAGCGGTGTACCGTAGGTCTCTAGAAGAGCGAAGCGTTCCAAAGGATTGGAAAAGGGCACAGGTCATCCCCGTTCTCAAGAAGGGACGTCGAACAGATGTGCAGAACTATAGACCTATATCTCTAACGTCGATCAGTTGTAGAATTTTGGAACACGTATTATGTTCGAGTATAATGTCTTTTCTGGAGACTAGAAATCTACTCTGTAGGAATCAGCATGGGTTTCGAAAAAGACGATCGTGTGAAACCCAGCTCGCGCTATTCGTCCACGAGACTCAGAGGGCCTTAGACACGGGTTCACAGGTAGATGCCGTGTTTCTTGACTTCCGCAAGGCGTTTGACACAGTTCCCCATAGTCGTTTAATGAACAAAGTAAGAGCATACGGACTATCAGATCAATTGTGTGATTGGATTGAGGAGTTCCTAGATAACAGAACGCAGCACGTCATTCTCAATGGAGAGAAGTCTTCCGAAGTAAGAGTGATTTCAGGTGTGCCGCAGGGGAGTGTCATAGGACCGTTGCTATTCACAATATACATAAATGACCTGGTGGATGACATCGGAAGTTCACTGAGGCTTTTTGCAGATGATGCTGTGGTGTATCGAGAGGTTGCAACAATGGAAAATTGTACTGAAATGCAGGAGGATCTGCAGCGAATTGACGCATGGTGCACGGAATGGCAATTGAATCTCAATGTAGCGAAGTGTAATGTGATGCGAATACATAGAAAGATAGGTCCCTTATCATTTAGCTACAAAATAGCAGGTCAGCAACTGGAAGCAGTTAATTCCATAAATTATCTGGGAGTACGCATTAGGAGTGATTTAAAATGGAATGATCATATAAAGTTGATCGTCGGTAAAGCAGATGCCAGACTGAGATTCATTGGAAGAATCCTAAGGAAATGCAATCCGACAACAAAGGAAGTAGGTTACAGTACGCTTGTTCGCCCAATGCTTGAATACTGCTCAGCAGTGTGGGATCCGCACCAGGTAGGGTTGATAGAAGAGATAGAGAAGATCCAACGGAGAGCAGCGCGCTTCGTTACAGGATCATTTAGTAATTGCGAAAGCGTTACGGAGATGATAGATAAACTCCAGTGGAAGACTCTGCAGGAGAGACGCTCAGTAGCTCGGTACGGGCTTTTGTTGAAGTTTCGAGAACATACCTTCACCGAAGAGTCAAGCAGTATATTGCTCCCTCCTACATATATCTCGCGAAGAGACCATGAGGATAAAATCAGAGAGATTAGAGCCCACACAGAGGCATACCGACAGTCCTTCTTTCCACGTACAATACGAGACTGGAATAGAAGGGAGAACCGATAGAGGTACTCAGGGTACCCTCCGCCACACACCGTCAGGTGGCTTGCGGAGTACGGATGTAGATGTAGATGTAGATGTAGATGTAGATGATCACCAGATGTGTACGGCCAGTGTAGGAGATCGCTCCCCACACCATGATGCCGGGTGTTGGCCCTGTGTGCCTCGGTCGTATGCAGTCCTGATTGTGGCGCTCACCTGCATGGCGCCAAACACGCATACGACCATCATTGGCACCAAGGCAGAAGCGACTCTCGTCGCTGAAGACGACACGTCTCCATTCGTCCCTCCATTCACGCCTGTCGCGACACCACTGGAGGCGGGCTGCACGATGTTGGGGCGTGAGCGGAAGACGGCCTAACGGTGTGCGGGACCGTAGCCCAGCTTCATGGAGACGGTTGCGAATGGTCCTCGCCGATACCCCAGGAGCAACAGTGTCCCTAATTTGCTGGGAAGTGGCGGTGCGGTCCCCTACGGCACTGCGTAGGATCCTACGGTCTTGGCGTGCATCCGTGCGTCGCTGCGGTCCGGTCCTCGGTCGACTGGCACGTGCACCTTCCGCCGACCACTGGCGACAACATCGATGTACTGTGGACACCTCACGCCCCACGTGTTGAGCAATTCGGCGGTACGTCCACCCGGCCTCCCGCATGCCCACTATACGCCCTCGCTCAAAGTCCGTCAACTGCACTTACGGTTCACGTCCACGCTGTCGCGGCATGCTACCAGTGTTAAAGACTGCGATGGAGCTCCGTATGCCACGGCAAACTGGCTGACACTGACGGCGGCGGTGCACAAATGCTGCGCAGCTAGCGCCATGCGACGGCCAACACCGCGGTTCCTGGTGTGTCCGCTGTGCCGTGCGTGTGATCATTGCTTGTACAGCCCTCTCGCAGTGTCCGGAGCAAGTATGGTGGGTCTGACACACCGGTGTCAATGTGTTCTTATTTCCATTTCCAGGAGTGTATAAAGTTGATCGTCGGTAAAGCAGATGCCAGACTGAGATTCATTGGAGAAACCCTAAGGAAATGCAATCCGAAAACAAAGGAAGTAGGATACAGTACGCTTGTTGGCCCACTGCTTGAATACTGCTTAGCAGTGTGGGATCGCTACCTGATAGGGTTGATAGAAGAGATAAAGAAGATCCAACGGAGAGCAGCGCGCTTCGTTACAGGATCATTTAGAAATCGCGAAAGCGTTACGGAGATGATAGACAAAACTCCAGTGCAAGACTCTGCAGGAGAGACGCTCAGTAGCTCGGTACGGGCTTTTGTTGAAGTTTCGAGAACATACCTTCACCGAGGAGTCAAGCAGTATATTGCTCCCTCCTACGTGTATCTCTCGAAGAGACCATGAGGATAAAATGAGAGAGATTAGAGCCCACACAGATGCATACCGACAATCCTTGTTTCCATTAACAATACGAGACTGGAATAGAAGGGAGAACCGATAGAGGTACTCAAGGCATCCTCTTCCACACAGGTGGCTTGCGGAGTATGGATGTAGATGCAGAAATCCGAAAAACCCTTTGATAGCGATAGTAACACTAATGCACTTTGATGATCGTTCTGCTTGTCATAGGAGCTCTGGTCATTTACACGCCGACGGTGTACACATATAAGCCATTATTTCTGAGTACATTATTTTATTTGTGAGGCAGTGTATTTAAAATAATTACAGAAAACCACCTCTACACGTAGACTGTGAACAAATCCCTTTTCCTCTAGAAATCGGCTCTGGCGCCTCCAACAGCCGGGAAAACAGTCTATTGACGCACTCATCAATAATAGTCATACACGTAGGCCTCTGACGGGGATTAAAAGATGAACGGAAATTGTGTGCACTACACACTGGTGAGATTAATTTGAATCAGAATATTTTGTCAAAGAAAAAAGGAACCCTGGCCACTGAGCAGCCGTCTTGCAGTATCTCTGCTGTTGTTAATTAAGACTGTGACTCGCACCATTTTAATGACGTAAACTCACAAAAAAGGCTCGCGAATGGAACGAAACATAGTTTTGTTTGTTATTTGATGAACGCTCGCGTTCACACACAGGGCTCTCATTAATGACGGCTGCTGTGAGACATAGGGACAGCAAAACTGACAAAATTTACGCTCTTTTACAACGCTCGCAAAACTTCCGTCCTACACTTTTGATCTCGTTAAATATTTATGACAGTTAAGCGCGAGAAGTTGGTTGAGACTTCGATGGTGCACGGCACAGCGGGTTGCACACTGTTAGGCAAAGCGGCGAGGTGTACGCACATTTCCGTACCCCTGGCGCGCTTACTAAGAGCCCGCCACATTTAATGCTGTAAAAACCGTCAAAGGACGCGCCGGAGAGGGCAAAGAGAAAGTTGCGCGCGATACTTTCAGAGAGCCCGAGGCGGCAGCTGCCGGCGCTGCAGCTCGATCGTAGGTGCAACAGTCGTCTGCTCTGCACTGCGTGACGCCACGAACGTTCTGAAGGCGAGTGTACAGCGCTTCCCAGCTTACGTCGGAGGAATAAAATGTTATAGGAAGTTCCATCAACGAAAGGCAGTAGAAACTTTGTCAGCTTCTGCGTAAAACGATCCAGTGATACATGTCATTTACGTAACTACTCCTCAAGTATATATACTGCTCATGCTAGAGAACGGGATAAGGACGCCATAGTGACCAAGGTGTGTAAAGCGGACATCTCCGATAACTCCTGTGAACAGTTCTGCTTCCTAGTGACGGCCACTTAAAACTATTGAAAGAGACTTCTTTGGTTTTGCTAGCGACCTCAATGGCAGCAGCTGCTAACGCTCGGCTTAATTGAAATATCCTCTGCATCTATATGTCTCGTGTCAGGTGAGCGACAAACTCGTTTGTAGTGCTAAAATATATATAAAGATTGCCACAGTTAAATGCTACAATGCTGGTAAAAAGCTATATTTCACTTTTCTCTCCCTTGTTTACAGAGTTCTCTATTGAAATTCTGTTCTTCCCTAGTAGCTCTTGTCACTTCCATTTCAATCCTCTCCTCTTTCATTATCCCTTCCACTTGCAAACAAGATTTCAAAAGCGCTAAAGTACGGAATATAATTGTTAATGCCACCATTATTTTATTATTATTATTATTATTATTATTATTTTTTTTTTTATTATTATTATAGTTACCATTATTATTATTATTATTATTATTATTATTATTATTATTACAGCCAATTATTACTCCTGTTAATAAATCAAATTATTATTATTGAGTTGTTATGTAATAACTAATTAATATTATTCTTAAACCGTCATTGTTTTATGGTCATTATTAGTGTATCCATTACATTATTATTATTATTATTGTTACTGTCAATTAATATTTTTATTAATAATGCAAATTATTATCACTGTCGAAATTCCAGCATGCTGGAGTAACTACAGGGCAGCAGTTTCGTTTAATCAATACAATGGCAAAACAGACAAACTTGCAAATTTCCCTTTTATTTACTTGATGACTAGTTTCGGGTCGCAACCGCTTTTCAAGTCATCCAGGCAGTCAAAACATGTGTGTAACAAGGTGGAACTGAACAGTTATCTGTATGTTCTGTAACTGTTCATCTGCACTTTGTTGTACATGTACGTTTGTAATATTAACGTGGTCCTTGTATTTCTGGGAATACCATTTTGACTGCCTGGATGATCTGAAAATGTGTCCCGACCGAAAACAAGTCAACGAGTTAATAACAGTGGAGTTCGCAACTTTGCCTAGCTTTTCATGTACTATTTCTCTGTCTATGTTGATCCTGGTCAGATGTAAGAGCGGACCTTAAGGGCCTAATATGGTCAGCTTAAATAAGCAAGAAATAAATAAATAAATTTATTTTAGCCTTCAAAACGCTGTGTTGATGAATTACCTAAGTTGTGTAATTATGTATTCAGATAACACATAGCGTGATTGCTTGCAGTAGGACATAGTGGCCACACGCCACACAGGGCAAAGTGGCCAGTTAGCCATTTCTTTTTGGAATAATTCACTTCTTTTCGCGACAACTGAATTGATAATAAGACAAAAGAATTTCCTAAAGTAAGTGTGTAAGGCATTACTGTATTAAGAAATTGATGAAGTGTTTGTTCTTATGTTACATATGTTAAGATTGCTTCTCATTAATCTTTGTAACTCTGACAATGAAGAGTGGATTAGACGCTCTATTTGCATTCTGTTAACTCATGAAGAATGTGCAGGTTGTGATGAGGATGATGGCGTTCTTATGTGTGACTATGTGTTAATACTTGAGCTTAGAACCTAAATTGAGTTTGAACATATGGCAAGTGTTACTGTGTAGCTTGGAAATTGAACATGTATTGACATTTGGCTTTATTTGGAGAATTAATAATACATTCTAATGTTTCCCATAAGATTTAAACATATTTCATTCTATAAATATGTATTTCCTTCATTTCACAATATCTTCCGATTCAGTGCTCTAAAATCTTTTCTGAGTCTTAGCCATTTTACCCAACCTACCGGGCAAAGTAGCCGTTTCGCAGACATCCACCTAAGCTCTCTCATCTACTACAAAAAGAGGATTTCGATAATAACACAACTGTCTTATTATTACGAAATCAATACAGTTTACACAGATATAGTTCACATGCTTACGCGTATCTATGAAATGAGATTAGACAAAAGCATTTTCATTATGTGGCAACTTGCCATTCTGCAAACAATTCCATTCCTATATCGAACACACACTCTTTAAATATGTTTCTATTGTCATAATCCTTACACGAAAAATATAGAATCATATCCCTACGAACATTATGTGGACGTATTCACCTGGCAATTTTCGGTATGGTGTGGCGTGTTTTGCACAACGCTTGCGTAAGATACCACTTGACGTGAGGTACAAGCTAGCAGCTATGCGACACTGCGAAACTGCGACTATGCAAGCAACTGTCCGGTAGCCATTAGAAAACACTTTCTGGATTGCGCTTCAGTTTTGGTTATGTGCTGCTCATTCTTTTCCTTTTTTACTGTGAAGCGAGTGAAGAGACTAGTCTTGGCCTGTCATAGGTATTCGTAATTCTCACAACACTAGACGAGTCAGCTCGACTTTAGCAGAAGTAATGAGCGCGGGTGTAATTCACTCACTTACCTCGCGAAACCAGAATGGACAAAATCAGTGGACATGGATCGTAATATCAAAGGCACGTGGTATTGACCGATTCACCATGAGATTCCAAGCCACCCTTGGTTTCTCGACTTGGCGCTCACTAGAAAATAAACTGTTGCTATTAACAGACTAACAGCAAGTCACGTAAATACTAATAGACATTTGTTAGAATGAAAGACCTCTCCAAGCTGTTATTTATGAGACACGGTACATATACTAATAGAATATGATAAATCCTATTATCCAAGAGCAGTTATGTTACAGAATAGTTTAAAAAACTAAGAATAATAATACTAAAATTTTGGAGATTTTTGTAATATAGCAGTCGGACTATTGTACTTCGCAGACTCATCTTCCCGCACAACTATTCACTTATCTTTTCGCACTATGGTTGCTCAACATTTGGAAAAGTGTTCTGCTCCTTTAATTATGTGAAATGCACTTTGCCTGAAACCAATAAATAAAGAAAAAGGCGTCTGATGCCTGCGCTGCGACATGATTGCGGTGTATGTTACCCCAAACAGCGCTCATGCCACGAGTAACGTACAGTAAGTTCACGTTTGCGTACGCTTAAGGCCTGCTGCCATATTAAAGTGTCCGCACTGCATGTGTTATCAAAAGTTTAGTAACAAGAAAATAAGCAAGAATTGTTTGTTATTGTGGGTTTGAATATCGCGAAAGATTATTTAGCTTCATAATAGGGACGGGGTTTGTTCCTGCAGTAAGACAGGCATATCCACGTGGTGTGTTAATATCTCAAATGTATTCTCTGATCACTACCTTCCACAGTCCTGCAGCGTTTTGGAAACTATGTTATTTTCCACCTACACAGAGTCCTCTAAAAAACATAAAACGACTGGGACGGAAGCACTTCATAGTGATCTGTCACTTGCGCGTGGCACACTAGTCGAAGTCGCGGTTGTTAATCAGTGCAACTAGTCGGGGCGGAATACATTGTCATACATCCGTTGAATTTACGCCACTCTAATGGGTATTTTGCATGGTGATATGTAACGTTTGTGTGGTATTATTGACCCGTGCGAGTGCGCGGGTTCGATAACGTATGTGCGTCACTGTAGCTTTGCAAGACTCACGGGTATGTGTTTACGTCCCAGTCTTAGGAGGGGGCAACCGGAGTATGCCCACTTAAGCGGAGCGGTCGTGTTCATCGAGAGCGCACCAAGTGCGAACAGTGTCTTCTCTCTTAGGTTGGATGTCGTACTCAGTCACATCGCCCCCAACTGTGGCCGAGCGGGAGCTTGCTACATGCGTCGTTGTATCTGGTGCGTTTCCTGCGGTCCAGGAGTGGGTGTCAATTTTAGGAGCGCCCGATTGCTTTAATATGGCACTGACAACTATGAAATCATTATTCCAGAACAGTCACAGAGGAAAACTGTTTGTGTCCTCTCAGTCCGGAACCGCGCGACTGCTGCGGTCGCAGGTTCGAATCCTGCCTCGGGCATGGATGTCTGTGTTGTCCAAAGGTTAGTTAGGTTTAAGTAGTTCTAAGTTCTAGGGGACTGATGACCACAGATGTTAAGTCCCATAGTGCTCAGAGCAATTTGAACCAAACAGTGTCCTTTACGATCTCACCAGACGTTCGCTTTGACCCTCAAGTATTGCCATGGTGGACACGTTGTGTTTACGTCCACCAGTTTAATTTATTCTGGGTTATAACAAGCGCAGATATTCCTCTCAGTCCTATGATAACGGTTGAAAACATTTCTTGTTTCTATTTCAACCATCGGGTCTTTTTAAAATACAACTATTGTTTGCTGTTCTTTATTTATGTTGATTTTGGGAATGACAAAGTTGAAGACCTTTAAGAACACATATTTTATATTATCTTCTGCTGCAATTTTAAATGTCTTGCAGGTTTTGCTAAGCAAGTTGTGCATGTCCTGTGATTTTAGTTGTCAGAACTAGTATGAGTTGCAATTGGTGTTTTAACGAGCGAGATGTTGTTTTTAACTTATTGGTTTGTTATCCTGCCTGTTTTTAATCACCAATACAAGGCACCAGTTGGCTGGTTACACCAACACCAGTGCACGAGAAATATGCTTCATTTTCTGTTTTGAAACAAGAGTCATTAATTATTGTATACTCATATTCATAAATTAAGGATAATGCTGATACACGATGAAAAAACGCTCTGGTGGGTTGTTTGCGTGTTTAAATCACCTCTGGGTATGACTATGCGGTGCTTCTGACCTGCAGTCGTTGCACGGTGGCGCTGGCAGCAGTCCACATACACAGAGGTGTGTTGGTACATGTCACAGTACGAAAAATGGTCAAATGGTTCTGAGCACTATGGGACTTAACATCTGAGGTCATCAGTCCCCTAGACCTTAGAAATACTTAAACCTAACTAACCTAAGAACATCACACGCATCCATGCCCGAGGCAGGATTCGAACCTGCGACCGTAGCAGTCGCGCGGTTCCGGACTGAAGTGCCTTGAACCTCTCGGCCACCGCTGCCGGCCGGTCAGAGTACGGTGCAGTGAGTAAGTGTACAGACTTTTTCAGAAGTGCTAATGGTGACTGTGTGTTGAAAAAGGTTAAAAGATCACATATTGATGTCGTTATGAGGGATAGAATACTAGGGCGACTGGAGGCAGTTCAAACACAGCAGGTCGTAGCACGGGCCCTCTGTAGGCCACAAAGTGTGAACTCAGGATTATGGCAACGATTCCAGAAGACAGCAAACGTGTCCAGGCGCTACAGTACGGGACGTCGACAGTGTACAACACCACAAAAAGACCGATATCTCACCATCAGTGCCCGCAGACGGCCACGGAGTACTGCAAGTAGCCTTGCTCGGGACCTTACCACAGCCACTGGAACAGTTGTCTCCAGACACACAGTCTACAGACGATTGAACAGACATAGTTAATTCACCCCGAGACCTGCAAGGTGCATTACACTGACTCCTGGTCACAGGAGAACCCGTAAATCCTGATGCCAAGAACACAGTACATGGTCACTGAAACAGTGGTCACAGGTTATGTTCACGGACGAGACCAGGTATAATCTGAACAGTGATTCTCGCCGGGTTTTTATCTGGCGTGAACCAGGAAGCAAATACCAACCCGTAATGTCCTTTAAGGGGACCAGTATGAAGATCGTGGTTTGATGGTGTTGGGTGGGATTATGATTGGTGCACGTACAACCCTGTATGCCTTTGACAGAGGAAGTGTAACAGGTCAGGTGTATCGGGACGTCATTTTGCACCAGTATGTCTGCCTTTCAGGGGTGCAGTGGGTCCCATCCTCCTCCTGATGGATGATAACGCACGGCCCCAACGAGCTGCCATCGTGGAGGAGTACCTTAAAACAGAAGACATCAGGCGAATGGAGTGGCCTGCCCGTTCTCCTGAGGCAGAAATTCTCGTGTCATTGCTGGTTAGGGATGAGCGACGGCAGCCGCAGTGAGCAGTCGCACACCTCAGGTCCCTGTGAAGAAGTTCTCTAAACGTGACAATTATTTCACTCAAAGTGTTTTTGCGTCACGAGGGTGCATCGATAGGATCGAATGGCGGCGGCCAAAGTAAACAATCGTGTGTGTTACGTCTGTAGCCAACTGTTACGAAATGTTCCATTATTAGAGTGCAGTGGTGGCAGCCACTGTGCTCTGGCGCCTATATTACGGCTGAAGACAACCGCGGCTGTGAGTGTAGGGTTTTGTTAACTTATTAAGTTAAGGCGTGCATAAGTTTATGCCGTCTTCAGAATGTTCATGAATCTGTGTTGTTAAACAGATGACAGATTGTGTAATCATTTAATGAATTCATTTAGCGTGGCAACCGTCTTGTGGCAAGACTTCCAGAGCGAAATAAATCCCTGGTACAATGTTGATGTGCTCTTTACTGCAAAGTAGACCATGACTTTCCTATAATCTCGATCTAGCAACACCATTAAATACACGAAGATATTATCCATTCTGCACCGAATGGGACATCACCACCCTTACAAGGGACAAAGTGAGAACAAGAAACATTGCGAGGTGTGCCTGATATCGTATATTTCCGATTACAGCCCTTACCTTTATGGTCTGTTTTCAGCAAGGCACTGACTTGTGTGTTGTGTGGAGGTAGCTCTCTCTGTAGACGGACAGAAGCAACGTAGCAGTGCATTTTTACGAATGTTTTGGTGTTTTGGATGGGCGCAGCTAAGATAATAAGCAACTGATATGAACCAATCGAAAACAATGTGATTATCGCCTTGGGATGTCGCATTCGTAGCTGAAGTCACTAGAGCATGCTTGTACGGTGGTGCTCATCTGAATGATATCTAACCTTGAGCAGCCGCTGGTGAAGTATCAGTTCAGCAGCAGTGCAGTAGCGAGTCGCATATTTAGCTTTCATATTTGTTTTGTAGTTTGATTCTTAATTTCTTTACGAGTGTTTGTGCACTTGCATATTTAATTACATAAAATCCTTGCGTATTCTCGTATTTGAGAGGAGTAATATTGCTTATTGATAGCCGTAGAGTATAAATTCACGGAGTCGTTACATATTAGCAGTAGGATGGATAGGGTGTGTGCGTGCTGCGTGCGGGCGCAGGAGGAACTGGCCGTGGTTCGCGAGCAGCTGAGCGTGCTGTTGGCCACGGTCAGCCGCCTTCAGGCTCCTCGAGGTGCAGCGACGGCGGAGGGTCTGGCGCGTCGCTTGAGACACCCCAGGTGCCGCTTGCTGCCTCCGCTGACTTAGCCGCCGAGGCACCTTCTAGTGTACCCCTCGCTTTGGGGTCGCCCTCACCTCAGGGTGAGTGGCGGACTGCAACGCGTTCGCGTCGCTCGAGGCGGAGGGCCAATGTGGAGGCTGGCCGGCTGGCCTCGTCCGTTCATCCTGTCAGTGGGCCGGTGGCCGCTCCTTCAGCAGGGCCTGAGCAGGCACACGGGGGCAGAGGCTTGCTGGTTATTGGGAGCTCCAACGTTAGGCGGGTGACGGAGCCCCTTAGGGAAATAGCGTACAGGGCTGGAAAGAAATCCAACGTGCACTCGGTTTGTCTGCCGGGGGGCCTCATCCAAGATGTGGAGGCGGCCTTGCCTGCGGCTATCGAGCGTACGGGGTGCAGTCGTCTACAAGTAGTTGCTCACGTTGGCACCAATGATGCCTGTCGCTTGGGCTCTGAGGCGATCCTCAGTTCGTACAGACGGCTGGCGGATTTGGTGACGGCCGCTGGCCTTGCACGCTGTGTGCAAGCAGAGCTCTCTATTTGCAGCATCATTCCCAGAGTGGATCGGGGTCCCTTGGTTTGGAGCTGAGTGGAGGGTGTCAACCAGAGGCTTCTTCGACTCTGTGACGCTCTTGGCTGCCGATTTCTAGACTTGCGTTATTGGTTGGGGAGTTGTAGGACGCCCCTAGATAGGTCAGGGGTGCACTACACAAAGGAAGCAGCTACACTTGTAGCAGAGTATTTGTGGCGTGCACATGGTTTTTTTTAGGCTAGGCAATAGTGCGAGGTGTCCTGATGAACACTCACCAGTCGACGTGCAGGCAGCGAAATCAAGACGCGCTCAGTGTAAAGACACTTCAGCTATCAAGATATTAGCAGTAAATTTTCAGTGTGTTCGGAATAAAGTTCCTGAATTTACTGCCCTCCAGGAAGCGTGTGGCGCTCAAATTATTCTCGGGACTGAGACCTGGCTGAACCCTGAGATATTTAGTGAGGGTTGTAACGTGTATCGAAAAGACAGATTAGACACTGTAGGAGGTGATGTCTTCATTGCAGTTGACAAAAATGGTGTGTCTACTGAGGCCGAAGAAGAGTGTGATTGTGAAGTTATCTGGTCACGTTTAACAGGGCTAGTGGAATTAAAGTTAATTGTGGGGTGTTATTACCGGCCACCAGGTTCCACCGTGACAGTTCTAGAATCATTCAGAGGGAGTCTACATTCTGTACCGCGAAAGTACCCGAATCGTGCTATATTAGTCATAGGCGACTTAAACCTACCTAGTATACACTGGGATATCTATGGATTCATTACAGGTGGTATAAACAAGCCGTCGTGTGAATTTCTTTTGAACACATTTTCCGAAAACTGTCTTGAGCAGCTAAATCGAGAGCCAACGCGTAGTGGAAATATTTTAGATCTGGTAGCCACGAACAGACCAGACCTCATCGACGGTGTGAGTGTTGAGACAGGGATTAGTGATCATGATGTTGTCATTACGACTATGGTTACGAAAGTTAAAAAGTCGGTCAAGAAGGTTAGGAGAGTATTCTTACTAGAAAGAGCAGATAGCAGTTGTTAGCATCCCACTTAATAAATGAATCGAGTTCATTTACTTCCGGTACGATGTACGTGGAAGAATTATGGTCAAATTTTAAGCACATTGTAAATCACGCATTGGACAAGTATGCGCCGAAAAAATGTGTTACGGACGGAAAAGACCCACCGTGGTTTAACAGCGCAATTCGGAGAATGCTCAGGAAGCAAAGGCAGTTGCACTCGTGGTACAAGAAAGATCGGGAGAATGAGGACAGACAAAAGTTAGTAGAGATTCGCGCTGCTGTAAAAAGAGCGATGCGCGAAGCATTCAACCACTACTACCGTTATACCTTAGCAAAAGACCTTGCTGAAAACCCAAGGAAATTCTGGTCTTACGTAAAATCGGTAAGCGGGTGGAAGGCTTCCATCCAGTCACTCATTGATCAGTCTGGCCTGGCAACGGAAGACAGCAAAACGAAAGCTGAAATTTTTAATTTAGCATTTGAGAAATCTTTCACGCAGGAGGATCGTACAAACATACCGCCGTTGGAGTCTCGTACAGATTCCCGTATGGAGGACATAGTGCTAGACATCCCTGGGGTTGTGAAGCAGATGAATGGGTTGAAAATAAATAAATCGCAAGGTCGTGATGGGATTCCAATTCGGTTTTACAGAGAGTACTGTACTGCGTTGGCATGAGTTATCGCAATTCTCTTGTCCAACGTAAAGTCCCGAGCGACTGTAAAAAAACGCAGTTGACGCCTGTATATAAGAAGGGTAGAAGGACGGATACTCAAAATTACAGACCAATATCCTTAACATCTGTTTGTTGCAGGATTCTCGAACATATTCTCGGTTCGAATATAATGAATTTGCTTGAGACAGAGAAGTTGCTGTCCATGCATCAGCACGGCTTTAGAAAGCATCGCTCCTGCGAAACGCAACTCGTCCATTTTTCACATGATATCTTGCGAACCATGGATGAAGGGTATCAGACGGATGCCATATTCCTTGACTTTCGGAAAGTGTTTGACTCGGTGCCCCACTGCAGACTCCTAACTAAGGTACGAGCATATGGGATTAGTTCCCAAGTATGTGAGTGGCTCGAAGACTTCTTAAGTAATAGAACCCAGTACGTTGTCCTCGATGGTGAGTGTTCATCGGAGGTGAGGGTATCATCTGGAGTGCCTCAGGGAAGTGTGGTAGGTCCGCTGTTGTTTTCTATCTACATAAATTATCTTTTGGATAGAGTGGATAGCAATGCGCGGCTGTTTGCTGATGATGCTGTGGTGTACCGGAAGGTGTCATCGTTGAGTGACTGTAGGAGGATACAAGATGACTTGGACAGGATTTATGATTGGTGTAAAGAATGACAGCTAACTCTAAATATAGATAAATGTAAATTAATGCCGATGAATCGGAAAAAGAATCCTGTAATGGTTGAATACTCCATTAGTAGTGTAGCGCTTGACACAGTCACGTCGATAAATTTTTGGGCGCAACATTGCAGAGAGATATGAAGTGGGACAAGCATGTAATGGCAGTTATGGGGAAGGCGGATAGTCGTCTAAGGTTCATTGGTAGAATTTTGGGAAGATGTGCTTCATCTGTAAAGGAGACCGCTCATAAAACACTAATACGACCTGTTCTTGAGTACTGCTCGAGCGTTTGGTATACCTATCAGGTCGGATTGAGGGAGGACATAGAAGCAATTCAGAGGTGGGCTGCTAGATTTGTTACTGGTAGGTTTGATCATCGTGCGAGTGTTACGGAAATGCTTCAGGAGCTCGGGTGGGAATCTCTAGAGAAAAGGAGGCATTCTTTTCGTGAATCGCTACTGACGAAATTTAGAGAACCAGCATTTGAGGCTGACTGCAGCACAATTTACGTGCCGCCAACTTACATTTCGCGGAAGGACAACAAAGATAAGGGAAGAGAGATTAGGGCTCGTACAGAGGCATATAGGCAGTCATTTTTCCCTCGTTCTCTTTGGGAGTGGAACAGGGAGAGAAGATGCAAGTTGTGGTACGAGGTACCTTCCCCTACCATATGGTGGATTGCGGAGTATGTATGTAGATGTAGATGTAGTTCAAATCTTGATGAGGAAAAAATTTTCTGAGTCAAAGTTTGGCCACCACGAGGAGAAGACGTGATGGTGTATATTTCCTGACCAATATAATTTCCATCGACCCCTTGAATTAGGCTCAAAACGTCCCTGCAGTATTTCATGAAATAAGGGCTTGCAACGCTGCTGGTGGTGATCCGTCTGTCAACTGTGGACTTTAATACCTGTGGTCCTCTTACAAGGAACTGCGCTACCTTTGAGAATACATCGAAATGAGCGCTGTTGCGATAAGTAGACATCCACCCTTTGCATCATGCGCACTACGCTCGCCACAATAACAGCTTGCGGGATCAAGGGTCCTCCATCCGGAGATTCAAGCCAAAAGGAAGGAGATACACGTTTCCGTGATTTTATTTTTTGGTAACTTCCACATCATGTCGGCAGCAGGAATCTATCAGACCCATTTTGGTGGGCGTTAGCTACGATTGACACAGAAACCACGGGAAGTTTCTACATGAGATCTCTGACCTGTCCATTGTTAGTGCTATTGGAGAAGGATAGGCTCTGTGCCAGCAGCGTACTTTGTTCTGATCAGACGCAGCGGTAGTCATCCGGCCAAAAGTGTAGGTCCTTTAAGTGCTCTGGGAGATGGTCCTTTTTATAACTACAACAGATATTAGTTCGCTTATGACTGAATAGAGATATCTACTTAACTTCGACACACTTCTTTGCAACGGATGTTTTGGATAATTTAAAACTGCCATGGGGTAACAAAGAATCATTTGGCGCATTAATTAACAAATTGTTCTTTTGAGGTACAGTATTCAACACTAGCAACAGTACAAGTTCATCTGAAAATAACTTTTCGTTGGCCCTACACTATGACGTTGTCTGCTTAACTGGGGTCTCGAAATGGGCAGAGCTTTTGCATGCTCAACACTATATTTTATTAGGTATTCATCGTATGGCGTACGTCGCTGTTCTTATACACTTTATATAAAATCTGACATCCAGATATTGAATATAATCGATAGGATCCTCTGTTGCAGCTAGGAAGTCGATGAAGGTTCCGTTGTAAGTTCGAACTCGGAGTTCTCCCACTATGTACTGGATCATTTTTCAGCGGCGCAGTCGCGATTTGGAGTTGAAATCTTTCCCCTTTTCTAGAGGACGTTAGCATTTGTTCCGTGCCCAATGTGTCTCCGGCTTAAAGTCCACACTTCGCGTGACTGATTAGAGCCGGACATCGAATGAAGCTTTGGCAATTTGATGGGCAGTGCTCTCGCCATTGTTGTTTCCAGAGATTGTGGATGTTAAAGTTGGAGGTCGAAATCTCTTTAACAGTGAGTAGTGGCGGTTTTATCGATTTAAGTCTTCTGCGCTCTACGTCAGCTGTATCATTATGCATGACCAGCTGAGGGTTATTAATTACCTTGTTGTATTCTCTGAGGAGAGGAGAGATACCAGCGGACCGCCGAAATATTGTGTCAAGTTGACGCTATGTTCCGGCTCGAGACCCGACATCAGTATCACAATTTTTCCTGGCCATACGCGGATTTGGAAGCATGCCCATGTAACCAACTCTTGTCTCGGTGGTCGTATATGAACGTAATAAGTTCTGAGTATTTCAATAATTTCATGTTAGAACTCTTACCAGAATCAGTGCTTCTTAGTTTCAAGGCCATGGAACAATGTTTGCTAGACACTTTAATTGCGTTAATGATGTGGTAGTGGCAGGTATGGAGTCTTAAACCTGCTGCGAATATCACCTATGTACAGTAGAGCGTCATAAGCTCAAAAACAACTCCTTTTAGCTGCACAAGACGTCAGACAAAAAAAAAAAAAAAAAAAACAAAAAAAAAAAAGAAAAGTTGGGGAAAAGAACAAAATTCACCTGCAAAACGTTAGCATGTAGTCAATACATAAAATCCAACTCTGAACCGAAATTACAAGTAATATTTTCTAGTATTTATCTTTTATGTACTAGAGAAATATTTTAGATATAGAACTGAAACGTCTTGCGATTACTTAGGGTACTTTCCACAGAAACACAGAGCTCCCACACGTTAACCTACCTTTAAGTGGAGGAAAAATACTAACAGTTAATATAACTCACAGTTTGCTCTTAATGTGTAAATAATTCTCGAGTAAAGAGCAGTGATACAAATGAGATAATTCTGTTATACATTTTAAATGTATGTACTGTTTATGTTTCTTTAAGATTTCAAGCAAAAAAATAACATAGTTACACAGTGCGTGAACCGTAACTGTCCATAAAAGTTTCGTATACATTCACAAAAAATGTTTTAAATTACCCAGTTCTCAGACAGTCACTTCTGTTGTCCTCTAATTTGCATTAACATAGAAAATCAGATTTTGACCTATAGCCGTGTAAGCTTCGTAGATATATTCAGCTTCTTCCTGATGTCCATCGGTATTCGTTCCTAAGGACAGCTCATGTATACTCATATGCCGTCGTTCTACTACTGAAGGCACCAAAACGTTTGTTTCTTGTCCCACACTGAAGCTCAATGTAGCAGATTAATGATCTGTGAGGGTAGTCGTTCTACTATTTATGACGTTAAAACATTTACCGTTGTCCCTGGAGTTTGTAGTAAAAAGAACCTCACACTGGAGTTCCCTGTAGTGAACTAGAAGGCTGTATGAGTAATATGACGGCAAGGATGCTTGCTAGTCTCTTCATCTGCTTTGCTTATGAAGCTCCTCTCTATTAGTACTCTCACTAATTGCGGCGAATCTTCTGGCCTCAGGGCATATTAGGCATCCCCGTAGATATTTCTATGTAACAACGTATTACTCTTTGCCCTGCTATTTTAGAAATAAATACAACACTCATCCCAGACAGGGCCTCGTTAATTACTTCTTTTCCTTTATTTGCTTCGACAGTCTGCAACCTGAGCCAGCAGAATTTAACAGACTGCCTTTTATAGATTCTTTTGTTTCCACCGATACAATGTAATTTCAATAGGTACCCCGCAAAAGGGAGGTAATTACATTAATTGTGAGACTTCTTTTACAGTCAAGCGCTTTCATTGAAAAGGCTGTGAAAAAGTATTGTTATTTATTTTGCCTGTGCTATAAGTTTTGTACACTGGTGGTTTATCGTACGTTTTATGCTATATTCATGCAAGAAGACGCCATTTCTCGAAAAGCTAGACACAGATCCCTAGCACTATCGTTAGTGATAATTAGTCATCTTTCCAATCTTTACGCACGATTCCTTCGTAACAGATAAACATCATCTATATTTCCGGAAAGTAGCTCCTTGAAACTATCGAAACTACTGACTCTGATAATCATTCATTTACGTGAGTACAGCCCAGTCCTGTAGCTAAAAAAGAGCAGGTATGTTTCAGTGTTGTCTTATTCTCACAGAAAAATTACGTAGATAACACTAAACCACCGAATACTGCAGAAAAGCGATACGGGGCAGTGTTTGCTGGGTACTGTGGAAATCGGGCCTGCAAGTGTTGCTGTGACATACGTAACACAGACACTTCGAGATACCGAAACCAGTATTATCGTTCAAAGTGGTAATTTTGTATTTCTACGTCTATACTCTGCAAGCCATCCTAGAGTGTATGCTAAAGGTTCTTCTGGTAATACCATCATTGCCCCTCCCCCTCCCCTTCCCCCCCCCCCCCCCGCCCATCTACACCGCACCTACCTTTTCTCCTCCCTGATTCATTTACGAATGTTGCATAAGAACGACGACTTTCGATAAAACGTATGAGCTCTCATTTAACAGTTTTTCTCGAAGTGATCATTTTGCGTCAGTTGTAGAAGGTAGAGAGAGATGCGTGCAATCGCTTCGATACCTGATGCTCACTTAACTTCTCTGATGAACGTTTCTTAGCGACAGGTTCCCTCGCGTCCCACTAGTGGTAGTGTTATGATTCTTTCAGGGAGTGAACTCACACACTACTCTGCTAGGGTACTGCCCTGCTCGCTCTTCTGAATAGTAACAGCCGGTCGGTGTGCCCGAGCGATTCTAGGCGCTACAGTATGGAACCGCGCTGCCACTACGGTCGCAGGTTCGAATCCTGCCTCGGGCTTGGATATATGTGATGTCCTTAGATTAGTTAGGTTTAAGTAGTTCTAAGTTCTAGGGGACTGATGATCTCAGATGTTAAGTCCCTTAGTGCTCAGAGCCATTTTTGAATAGTAACAGGAGTCGCTTAATGACAATAGAGATGTGGTCGCCATGTTGTGGTTGCTGATCCCTTACAGTGCTCACACCATTTGAGCAATTACAGCTTCACTCTTCCTTGGTGGTCGCGGGTTTACGTCTTCTCAGTCGGCATTTTCTCATTTTTGCTGCCTTGGGTGGTGGATGTTGTCCTTCCAGCATTTCTTATTTCACTGAGGGATGGCACGGAAAATAATGGGGAGCACCTTGTCTTGCGTATTATTAAGTGCTGGATGTGATTAGCAAGAACATCAGTTCTCTTACCGAGTTATGGTTCCCGAAATTTGCTTTTTGGTATTCGTAAACATATTTGTTAACAGTGTGCTTGTGTCAAAGACTCGTCTATTATCTGCGATTAATTTCTGTTTTATGATTTTACGCATAGTATGTATCCTGTGAGTGTTGTAGAGTCTGACCAGAATCAAGCTACTGTGGGCTGAGTTCAAGCCGGTCGGCTTATGTTGGCTAATGCATTCGTCTTCAGCTCCCTCTTAATTCTGATTTAAATCTGTTATAACTGAATTGTGATCGCAGTTGCGAATATGGACAGTCGTAAGCTGTATAATGAAATGACGATAGTGAAAATTTGTGCCGGATCGGGACTCGATCCCAGATTTCTCAAAATGTTCAAATGTGTGTGAATTCCTAAGGGACCAAACTGCTTAGGTCATCGGTCCCTAGACTTATGCACTACTTAAACTAACTTATGCTAAGAACAACACACACACCCATGCCCGAGGGAGGACTCGAACCTTCGGCGGGAGGGGCCGTGCAGTCTGTGACATAACGCCTTGAACCGTGAAGCCTCTCCATGTGGCCCAGATTTCTCACTTTTCGCGACCGGTCCCTTTACCATTAGGCTATACCGCATTAGGCTATAAGGCACTCTTCGAGGGCAGACACCAACTTTTATTTGTCGTCAGCCATGTGTCTATAATATATTCTCGTACATCCATTATGTATGCCTCTCGGGATTAGCCGAGCGGTCATGGGTGCTGCAGTCATGGACTATGGGGCTGGTACCGACGGAGGTTCGAGTCCTCTTTCGGGCATGGGTGTGTCTCTTTGTCCTTGGGATATTTTAGATTAAGTAGTGTGTAAGCTTCACACACATTTCAACGTCCGTTATGTATGTTCCCTTGCAGGAGACATTTTAATTGGAAGGCGCTTGCCCAGTATCGACATATAAATACAATATTGCAGTGCCTGTGTTGTTCAGAAGTACCTTCGGACATGTATACATTGTATCGTACTTCTAAACAACACAGGCACTGCGATATTATAAATCTATTTTTGTTATGTTCAGTCTGTGTTGGTGTGTTGGATATTCTATTGTGGCAACACTTGACGTTGTTTTTAATGTTTGCGAGATTTAAAAATTGAAATAAAATTAAAAAAAGAAAAAATATTTTTTGTAGTTTTCAAAAGCAATTATTTGGAATTTACTGCTTAAATAGTTCCATATTAATTCATCACTGCAATTCTCTAGAACCTAACTGTTTGTTGTTGTTTATATTATGTAATACTGCTAAGTCAAAATAAAGGAGTAAAATGTTCGTAATTTTTATGCTCAGCACCTTAGCGGTCCCACATCCATACTCCCCAACTCTTTTTGTAAAGTAAGCTTTCGGAATTTCAGCCGTTAACCTATTCGTGACACACAACGCCTCTTTTGCAGCACCTGCATCTGGAGTTTATTGAGCACATGCTAAGGTATCCCATGACGCAAAGTGTGTCTCTTCGTCGAATCTTCCCTTTTTCATCTGCAAACATAACCTGGTAACATTTCAAGGCGGATGAGTAGTTCTCAAGAACTTGTCTTACAAGTGTTATGCTAGCCACTTCTTTCGTGTATGATTTACGTCTCCTTAAAATCCTTCCCATAAATTTCAGCTTGATATCTCCTTTTTCTATAAATAATTTTACGTAGCCATTCCAATTTAGCCCCTTTGGATGGTTACTTCTAGATATTTTATGGTTCGTGATTTTCCCAGTCATTATTGGCCTTAGCGTGATCAAACAGTAATGGATTTCTTTATGCTCTGTGCGTTACAGATATTTACGTTTAGCTTCAGCTACCAGTCTTTGCATAACCCATCAGCACTCTTCCTTATGTTGATGCCCCATGAAGTCTAAAGTTGTGTACCTCACAGAAAAGGCATCGATTTCGAAGGACAACCTTTAACAGGAAGTATGCAAGCTATATTATCAGTAATCACCGAACATGCGAGTATCTGTGCAACACCAATCGGAACCACACATTGTATTCAAAGATCGATTGAAATATTAATCATCCAATGATTATTTACTTTCTCCAGCTTGTTGTTAAGCAAATACCACGAATTTGTATGTGACTGGTTGCAAATAATATTACGTAACAATGTGTTTAGGCGGTAAAATTAAATGGACACCTCGAAATGCAAATGAAAATAGCATACATAGGCAATCAACGCATATCTACTGTGTCCTTTATCGTAATATGTATGAAAGTTAATAAAAATTGTAATGAAGACTTCTGAATCTCTTAAAACAAATACTGATTAGCCGCTAGCCGCACATAATGCAGTATGTTCACTGCCACCAGCTTTTGTGAAGCAATACCTGTGATTATTTAATATTTCATACCAGATTTTATGCAACAGCAGTTACGCCCACCATGATATTACAAACAGCAGTAATTGCTACAAACAACGCCAGTATATGCAGAATGAATTTTTACTCTGCAGCAGAGTCTGCACTGAAATGAAACTTCCTGGCAAATTAAAACTGTTTGCCAGACCCAGACTCGAACTCGGAACTTTTTCCTTTCGCGGGCAAGAGCTCTACCACGTTTTTAAAATATTTTTAATTAATTTTGTTCGTTATTGTTCGTTTGGTTTGGTTTGGGCGGACGTCACATGAGATCCGTTCAAGTTAATCGTTGACTCCTTTACTCAGTATTTTTTATTACATACGACCAACTGAGCTACCAAAGCACGACTCCCAACCCGTCCACACAGCTTCAGTTGTGCCAGTACCTCAAGTCTCGGTCCGGCACGCGGTTTTAATCTGCCAGGAAGTTTCAACGTCAATATTGCTAACTTACGTAACACGTGTAAGAAATAAACAAAATTGTACATTAATCCGGTACCCGAGTAACTGATTTATATGTACCTTTTTTAGTTAGCACTCAGTAACTAAAGTGGCTCCTTACAAAATATGAAACACACAAAATATACTGCTGGGAAAAATTTAGCACACCTGGAGAGAAGACGTCGATTTTGATCTGATGACGGTCTAAACATTCATGGTGGTGTCTGTTTGTTCTATATCGTGTCTCCCTACCAGTTTCGCGCAACGACGCTCTGAGCGTGTTTTTTTAGGGAATTAACTAGTTTGAACCTGGGACCTGTTGCTGGTAAGGAGACGCCAGACCACACATGACATTTAGAATTCAGAAGAGTTCAGTGAGACCAGCGATGATATAACCAAATACTAAATGATCTCAGCGTCAGCTCCACTGCACTCCCTGTAAAAAGAATCTTAATACTAACTAAATCTAGTGGAAGGGGTTCAAGGCTTTCCTATTTTTAGTTAGCTGGTAAAATAACGTCGAAAAAGCAGTTAAGTTTACCATTGGAAATTTTATTCTACTCTCAAAACATTGTTTATAAATTGAACTATTGATAAAAGGAAATGTTTTAATACAGGATGGTAAAAACCAACTGCGTTCAACAAAAATGTGAACAAATATTCCCTGAATGGGTTTCCAAGTTCTACAATCGATCGAAGGATGACCTATGCCATATCACATCTATAATCTAGGTTTAATTTAAGTTTCACCAAAGAGAAAACTATCAAAATGGTCTACAGTGACCCTCAATTATCTTTAATTACTTATCTAACTTGTCGTAAATTACAGTGGCTGATGTGGCTTCTCAATAACTATATAAAAGAAAAATCATCGCGTTTCAGATCTGTTCTTCAAGTGGCAAATGTGAACACCATGAGTTTTAATTAACGATCGACACTAGTATTACGCAAAAAGGGGGTGAAACAGATGAGACTCCTGCAGTTCTGAGTGAAGCCTTATGCGCTCAAAAATGCGACATCGCGTGCGTTCATTACCTTGTCGGTGTTTAGGCAGCGTCAGGGCAGCGGCGGGCAGCACAGCTCCGCTCACCTCGCCATCTCGGAAGCAACTCTCCTAACTACGATTTACCGAAGTTGGTTTTAAAAAAAAAAACTATCTGGCTGTGTTTTCATCTGACCAATCAGGGTCTCAATGTTAACCTTAAGCTCCGCCTACAAAGATTCTGTCTATCCAATGAGAAACGCTATACTTTTCGTGGTGGGGCAATGTTTTTAAAGTTTGCAACGTAACAGAGACGCTAAAAAGTCTCACGCTAAAACCTGCAGCTGGTGTGGTCCTTTTAGCGCTATCGTAAGATCTATACTGTTCTTCTGGAGGGCTCTATCTATTAACATGGGCTGGAGGGTGGTCCTTGACATACCTGAGACGCGAAAAAGTCTCACGCTAAAACGTGCTGGTGGTAGTCTTAGAGGAAGACTGGCGACGTGGGTGTCCAGTCCGTCCCTTATCGTAGGGCCTTCTAGCTTAACACGGTTCTGCTCTCCGCTTCTGTCCTCGTTTCTCCCCTCGGAACTGCGTCTGCCTCACGGTGGGAAGGTACGACATGCATTTAGGCATTCTTGTGTTAGTCTGTGGTATTCCATTTGCTCACTCGTTACACGTATTTCTTTGGTTAATTTAATGTCACGATTTATTCGGAGCTATGTGACATACTACTGGATGTGATATTCATGTCAGGGTTTTCATGGAAGGTGTTGGATTTGCCTGACACCTTACAGCGGCATATAGCACATATGTTCTGATAATGGTTTCAAAGTTATACACCAACAGGTAGAGTAGCGGCATAACTACCAGAGTGCGATCCGTCTCCACAATTTAACAGGAAATGCTCACAGCGAGAAGTCTCATTATGGCGAAAGTGAATGAAGCAAGTAGCCAACCATGCCACGGGGACGCACTCTTGCTCCCATCTGCCAAGTGAGTGAGTTTGAAAGGGTTCAAATTGTGACTTTTCTAGTGGCGGGATGGCCTTTTGGAAAACTGCCAAACGAGTTGAAAGTGTTGCGTCAATTGTACAATGATTCTGTTATCACTGGTCACGCGAACATTCTCACACCCGTAGACGAGGTTCTGGATGCCTATGCAGTACAGACGCCCGCTAGGATCGTCTTAGATAAGAGAGCTTGTATTCCCAGACATGTGAACACGATCTACTCTGAACCGGTTATTAGCAGTGGGAATTCGGGCACGCACACTTCTCGCCCGTCTTCCACTCACGCTATAGTATCAACGTACACTGCTTAATTGGTGCTGTCAGAGGATCATTTGGAATGGCGCGCCGTGGTAGTCAGCGATGATAGAAGACTCTGCGTGCACGCAAGTGATGGTCGTTTGCACGTGTGACATATACCTGGCGAGCGCTGTCTCTTAGGGTACATCTGTTCAAGACACGCTTCAAATGGCTCTAAGCACTATGGGACTTAACATCTGAGGTTATAAGTCCCCTAGACTTAAAACTCCTTAAACCTAACTAACCTAAGGACATCAGACGCAGCCATGTCCGAGGCAGGATTCGAACCTGAGACTGTAGCTGCAGCGCGGTTCCGGACTGAATCGCGTAGAACCGCTCGGCCACAGCGGCCAGCTCAAGACACACTGGCCCCACCCCATGACTTACGGGTTCGGGTGCATAAGCTACAATTCTTCTTTGCGTTTCCGGAAGGGAAGGTAACCAGCGCTCGGTATGTGCAAAATGTTGTTAGACCCGTTCTTTTGCCGTTTTTGCAGTGGAAAGGTTATGTATTGTTCCAACAAGATAATATTCACCCACAGACTGCCCATGAAACTCAATGTGCTCAGCAAAATGTGCAGCAACTTCCCTGGTGAACACTATCTCCAAACTTGTCTCCAATGGGGTACATGTGAGATTTGATGGGACGAGGAATCGTGTGCGACACATCAACCGATAACTCTGATACAGCATGTCGAGCAGGCGTGACATAATGTACTCCAGGACGGAATTCGCTATCCACAGAATGGATTGGATGTCAGATCTAGAACTTTTAATGCCGCCCGTCGAAACTACATCAGCTGCTAATGTGGGTGTTTCAGCATAGGTCAGTACACGGTAACTCATAACCGCTTGTGCTTTTGCTCTGAAAATGTGATCATTTCCTATAATCCGTGTGGACTGTTGCAACAATAAATATTGAATGAATTGGAAACCTCTAAAAGGGTGTAATCACTTTTGTTTTTTTAAAAAATAATTCACTACAGTTTGCCAGTAATTTCAAATTAAATGCAATATGCTCTGAATTTCTTTCTCGAATTATTTTAGTATCTAGTTAATGTGCTACAATAAAATCCGAATTTAAATTATTTATCAATGCTTCTACTTTCTTGAATTCGTGAAATCTAAGTCACAACGGCGAGTGAGTTTAAGTTGTTTCAAACCAAATAATTTTTTTTAATGACTTTTACTCAGAAAAAGTGATGATAGGAATGGATCCTTCATTAACACTGAATGCTAATTACAGTTTATCAGAAATCATTGTAACTTTGAAAAATAAGAAATATACGGCACTGTCGTGTCTTGTGTAAAATTACACTGCGAAATGTCCCACTCTTACTTTGTGATGAGTTGCAGATGATGCAGCGTAGCGCATTCCGTAACAACGATAATTGGCTACAAGCTCTTTCTTAAAAACGAGCTTTCCATGTTAATTTACGACACAAAGTACTCTCGTTTCCTTCGATTTGCCAACTCCATTAAGAGTGTGCTGTGTCCATTACATAACGGCGCCGCACTGCCGCAGTGCGGGAGGTGGCCGTATTTTAATCGGGTAGAAGGGAAAACTGACTTAAGTGACTTATTTAAAAATGTCTTTATCTTCAGTTTAGCCGTGATAGTTCATTAAGGAGAAGCGATCAGAAGTACGTTTGAAAGAATTTCATACCTTCGCTTGTGTAATGTTAAGGAGAATGTTACAGCGTGTTGCAGGCAGCACTGCGTGCAACGCACAGAGACCAACAGCGCTATCTACGCAGGCAATGGCCGGTACCTCAGTTAGCGCTCCGGAATTCGTTCCTTCTCCATTGTGTACTTCCTTCAGTTAACGTTGACCACAATAGACTCTCCTACGAACAGTCTCTTAAGTTGATTGTGTATTTGGGGGCGACGTTACATTACAGCAGAAGTGAATCGGACATTATAGTTCTCTGCAAAATCTATGTAATACAGTTTACTTCCTCTTCATCTAAGCTGTGCTTGCGTTATTATAAAACGTATTGCTGGTTTTTCTTGCATGGGCTGCACTTAAATTTCTTTACTACGGGAAAACCGCACTGTACAGGAATACGACTTAATTTACTGATTGTCAGAAGAGAAAATTAAATGCCTGCCGGGACGAAGCATCTGAAAAGGCAATGAAGATAGGTATAATCTTCCAGCGATCAGCTACAGAGTGGCTGTAATTTAAGGGCAGTTGCTACAGAGGTCCAGTGTCGGTTGTAATTATCGTAAGGTAGCGAAATTTTTCAGATATTCTAATACGTTAATGCACAATCGATTTACGCCGAAAAAAGTATTAGTTCCAATTTTGGCCACCAAGCGCAAGTCTGGCGCCATTAATGCAAGAAAAAGGCATAGGAATTTCTCCACGTGTAATTGATTAGGAATGGGACACGAGCAGAAAGGTCAAAAAAATGGTTCAAATGGCTCTGAGCACAATGGGACTTAACTTCTGAGGTCATCAGTCCCCTAGAACGTAGAACTACTAAAACCTAACTAACCTAAGAACAGCACACACATCCATGCTCGAGGCAGGATTCGAACCAGCGACCGTAGCAGCAGCGCGGTTTCGAACTGAAGCGCATAGAACCGCTCGACCACCGCGACCGGCTCTTTATACTCCCAGAGCCGAAACTCACTTGGATTCGGATCAGCTCATCTTGCTGGCCTTGGCCTTGAAAACCTCTGGGCATAACGCGTTCGTGGAAAGTTGCATAAAGCAGATCTTTCACTGGTCGAGCGACATGTGGAATTGCCCGTCTTGCATGAAAACGTTGGTTTTCACACAGTTGCGCTCGTCCAAAGCAGAAATAATGCGCTGTACAAGGAGGTTTCGACGACGTGTAGATGTCACGTTATACCTGACAGACCCTCTGCATATGCACCGAGAATTAAGGTGCTTGTGAATCCACACCGCGCAGTCATATGGCTCTTTGTCTACAACACGCAGTGTAACAGTATCCCAGATTCGGCAATCCTGTGTATTCACTGCACCATTTAGTGTAAAATGTACCTCGTCACTCCCTAGAATATTGCCAGGCTACAAGTGTCAACTTCGATGCCTGTGTTGTGGATCTGAGGTTTCACTTGCTGCACCGTCTGGGTCTTGTACGGGTACCAGTGTAGTATAGACCGTAAAACTTCCCATGCTGTTGTGTACAGAGTGGACAGTTTCGGTGTCGCTGCACGGCCACTATCACTACCTGGGGCACATGTTGCAAGGTCAGTTACAGCAACAACAACCCCGTCAATAATTTTCACCGGGATAGGAGTGCTTCCTCTTCCAGGTGTCACATCAAGATCACATATATTTTCTAACTTGATTATCATGTCCCTTAAACCCTATAATGACGTGGAGACTTTTCCCAGACCTTTTGGTTGACGATAGACTGTAGTTTGTGCCGTTCACATAAAACAATTTTACTAATAGCGCACGGTTTTTCTACTCGATAGCTCTACTATTTACCCACGTTATGACTTGTCAAATGACAGCGTGAATGTCATGTCGGAATACTAACTGTGTACATCAGCAGATATGCACCTGGTGGCCATAACTGGAGCTAATGTGATTGACAGCATAAATCGATTCCATATTTAAGCGTTGGCGTATTCATCAAATTTCGCTGCGATACGATAATTATAGCCCACAACTGGATATCGGTCAGTGGTTGTACATTAATTACAACCATCTATAGGTGCCCATTACAGAAATAAACTAAAATCACTAACTAAACTGAAATTGGGGGAAAGTCTGACGATTTAAAAGTTTAAACTGGAAGTTAATATAGTTTCTATGACGAAATGGAGGAAGTTTCTGACAGTTTGCATATTCATAGAGGACATGATACTACCTGTGAAAATGATTTGTATGTAAATTCTGGTGTTTTGCAATTTCAAAACAGAGCACCAGCAACAGTTTTCTCCTCTGAATATGAAGATAATTATCAAAACGCTCGTATTAGCACGTACAGAGTGTTATTGCATGCTAAACTGATGGACTCCATTATTATTACGTAAGACAGAATTAAACAGCTTCTTTCGGAGTTAAAACTTACGTGCTCCATGCAACTCAATGTAATATAAAAAGGTTAGCTAACTAAGCTAACTGAGACTAAACTATAAATAATAAACAGGCAAGCCTCAGGTTCCTTTCCCTGGAGACAGTAATACCAAAATGTCGTTTAGCTGCAGTTATTGTTATAATTGCTTTAACAGGCCAGAAAATTGACCATTTTGACAATTCTATTCCCTTACTTTAAAATTGTGTTGCGTAGATCGCAGCAATAGCTAAGTTTACTTTCTTGCGCTGTACAAGGTGTGGCGTGTGAATGTCAAATGTTTGCATATTTCTTCTTTGAAGATTTATTAGTAAACAGGGCTCTCAAAATTTATTAGTAGGGGTTGCCGAAGCCTTACTTACACCACTGAGTGTGTCCCAGATATATGTTCGCTCACTAAACTTTTAGGATGCCTTGTCAGGCCTTGGCTACGACACTGGCAATGCACTTCATTACACGCGCTAGCGCAGCCACTTGGCGTTCATGCTCGCCCGGTGTCCACCTGCAACTCTAGCCCGCCTGCGCGCCCTCACGCCTCAACGATCTTATTGCCATAATCTAAACAACGTCATTGGATTTTACATAATGCAAGGCCTCCGATTTCCCCTGCGCTTCTTCTACAGTGTTCTTGAATAGTTGGTCACAACTACACACAACAGTTCTTCAATTAATGATCATTACTAAGCAAACAGTAAGGTACGTACGTTTATATGCAGAAAAATACCAACATCCATATCTTGTGGAGTGCAACTTGTCTGTCTGCGTAGTGTTCGAGGCTGTCTTACGTGTTGATGCGGTTGGGCGCACCCAGTCTGGACTACGCTCTCTCAAGGGTACTGTAGCGCAACGACACAATGTTAACGAGAAAACGCCAACCTTAAAAAAAGCCTTTTGTTTTGTAAGTCGTGCTATTGTAAGTAAGAGGCAATCAAGGGTAGTTATTCTTATGGGCGATATGGCTGCAGAGTAAACAAACTAAAACTGCTGTTTGAAGAATTTGTGTCTTTTTTTAAATGCGATAACATTGTCTTGATAAAGTCCCTTTGAAAAGGGACAGGTTGCATACTTCTCACGATTATTTTTGTTTATGGAATTGCTATATTTCAAATTTAAGTTTAAGTTAAGTTAAAGTATAATTTTGTTTTACACTGTGGCTGTAGTATATAAATATTGTATTTTTCTTAAGTATTCACGTTTTTAATGACTGTGTGTGTTATAACTGCACCACTATGTGGATTATCCCTGTCAGTATAGACTAACCACTACCCCGGTCAGTACACACTACCCATTTTGCGTCCAAGTACCCACACTTCAGCATCTGATCTGCTGCTAAGGAGAAAATAAGCTTTAAAGGCTAGCTATTGTCACGTGTGCTCGGAAGTATTAGCAACGTAAAACAGCGTGATTTGTAGTAGCACTAATTATTAGCCTGCAATGACGTAAATACTGATGCAATGTTGTTCGGTACACCATTTTCTGTGACGGATTGAAATATCCATTCTTGTATCCGTTACACCACGTATTTCCAAGTGACTGCTGTCAGCCATACAGGGCTGTTTTTTCTACATAGTTCGTTTCATTTTTGATGCTTCACCAGCTGGTTTGTATTTTATAAATTACCCTTTGCACGGCTTTTTAACAGTTTCCGAAGGTTCTTGAGTAGGTCAGCAGAGTATTGTAATGCTTCTTAATGTTTTCATTCAGATGTAGCACAAGAGGAAAAAGATCAGATTTGATATTTTGTCAATATTAACTACAACTTTCATTGGACCGCGCAATGTTTTTGTTGAAACTGAAGTTGAACTTCGACATGCCGTCAAATCAGGCTCTCGTATGGAACAATTTGACTAATTTGGCGAAAAAAATCATAGAAAACCTCAACATGCGTCGTTTGGCTGTAGCCCTGCTCTTTAGAACTTTTTTATTTCATTAAAAATGTTGTCACTTAAAACAATCTATCTACTTCTACATCGACGCCTTTGGTACATGGAGCACTTGCCCATTGTGGCAACAAGTGGAAATATTCGCACATTCGTGTACTATAACTTGTTGCAAGTTTTTTTCGATTTGTCGTGGTTCCTCAAATTTTTGACCTTTGTATATGTTGTGTCGTAAAATGGTCATGAACCGTAAGCTTTTCCCACTTTTGTGATGTAATTTCTATTTTAACTACGATTGCCACATGTATCCTAGTGTTTATTCATACTCATTTCATAATAGACACATGGTCCGCATAGACGCTAACTTTCTGTAATAAGCAAATACGGTATTTCCATTTTAATAAATTTTTAAATTCGTGGTGAAACCTTCATTTGTCTGTGTTCGGTACTAATTTTAGTCAATGACCATTATCAGGGTTAGCTGATATAAACGGTTAGTGTTTTACTAGCTGTAGATGCGAACTTGCTGCTAGACGAAAACTACCTTACACAGCTACAATTGTGAGAAATGTTTTACGTTCTATGGTTATCTTAAAAGAGCAAATTACTTTTGTTCAAATTATGGTACCACTTTTCTGCCGTTCATGCCAGCTAAACTTCATTCTGAGCACTGATCGAAACTAGTAAAGAATTTTGGAAAATAAATGACATCTGACGTTTTCACCATGAAATTCAGTTGTTATTTGAGAGCCGAATATCCCCACCTGCAGACACACATATATCTGAATAAATGTTTTTTTGGAGTTTATGTGCGTTCAACAGCGAGGTTTTGTCAACGTCCTTACGAATATTAAATGAAACGAATTTGGAGAAAATGAATAAATTTTGTCGCACAATGAGGAGTAAGCCTGCAAAATGTCGCTCACTCACTTATTGAATTGGTTCAAACGGCTCTGAGCACTATGGGACTTAACATCTGAGGTCATCAGTCCCCTAGAAGTTAGAGCTACTTGACTAAGGACATCACACACATCCAAGCCCGAGGTAGGATTCGAATCTGCGAATATAGCTGTCATTTGGTTCCAGACTGAAGCGCCTAGTTAACTTATTCCCATCTCGCACTTTTTGACCCTACAGTCAATCAATTAGTCTATCTCACACGCCGTAAGAAAATGAATAAACGATGGAAGCAGTTGTACCTGGGATTAAAACATAAATAAAGCGGCAGAGGAGCTATAATGAGAGCAAAGGGAAATGTGATCGCTGACCACTTACAGAAAAGAAGGGTTCAAATGGCTTTAAGCACTATGGGACTTAACATCTGAGGTCATCAGCCTCCTACTCTTAGAACTACTTAAACCTAACTAACATTAGGACATTACACACATCCATGCCCAAGGCAGGATTCGAACCTGCGACCGCAGCAGCAGTGCTGTTCCGGGCGGAAGGGCCTAGAACCGCTCGGCCACTGCGGTCGGCTGAAAGAAGGGTGAGCCAGTCTGTAAAACGTCTTACAGGCACTAAAGCTAAGACAAGAAATACGACAGAAGGGCTAAAATAGCGGCATAGAGAAACGTGACTGATTGATCACGTGGGTAAGCCACTCACTGTGTTCACACATTTTAATGTTTGCTCAGCTGTACTATCAACTTTTAACGATGAGGAACTATTGGCGTTTTCTATTAGTCTGTGATCTAGAGATTACGTGTTTTCTAAGGCTGTAGCCATACGCACGGGCGCACGTGGCCCAAGCTGCAGAAGTGAACGTTATCCATTTTTCATGGCGGAGTGTCTTGTCAGAAGTGACCGTCATTCTTATGCTTCACACTGGCGCTGACGGTTATTGAGAGAAAAAAAGGTCGTTTGCTGTCCATAAGGAGCTGCCAAGCAGATAATCGAGTTGCATTAAAATTCATAGCCTTACTAACTCTTAAAAGTGGCACTACGGGTTTGCCGACGGCCTCCTACCAAGAACAACTGACATTAAGCACGAACTTTTCGCAGAATGAATTATTTACAATGGAGGATGGAAACGTGGATGATGGAATTGCAAGGCCCTTCCTTAGACATAATATTCATCTTTTGCTGTCGAATTTGTTAAGCTATTTTCGATTCGCCTTGTCTTTATCGTGGTCTTACAACAGGGATTTGTGCTTTAGTAAAATAGTCAGTATACAAGTAGGAGCGTTGGGCGTTGAATCACGGTACCATACTTGGTCGAATATTGAAATTAATGTGAAGAAAGGTCTACTGTGTTAGGCGGGAAAGCGCAATTTACTTCAAACTCTCGGGATGAAATTTGAGAAGCGATTGTCCTAACAAGTGTTTCATCTATATTTACAAACATACTAG
The DNA here is from genome assembly GCF_023897955.1 of Schistocerca gregaria. Taxonomy (NCBI): domain Eukaryota; kingdom Metazoa; phylum Arthropoda; class Insecta; order Orthoptera; family Acrididae; genus Schistocerca; species Schistocerca gregaria. The sequence continues at coordinate 229,761,147 of NC_064924.1, forward strand.
GCAAGCCACCATGTTACGCCTGCTCATTTCCTTTCCTGTTCCACTCGCAAACGGAGCGAGAGAAAAATGACTGCCTCTACGAGCCCCAACTTCTTCATGGTGCTTAACGTGAAATGTACGTTGGGGGCAGTAGAATCTTCTGCAGTCAACTTCAAACGCTCGATCTTTAAATTTCTCACTAGCCATTCCCTCCGGGGAACCCAGTTTGAGTTCCCGAAGTATCTCCTTAATACTTTCGCGTTGTTTGTACCTACCGCTAACAAATCTAGCAAGCCGCCTCTGAACTGCTTCGATACCTCCCTCTGTTTCCACGAGGTGAGGATTCCACACATTCGAGTAATACTCAAACATTGTTCCATACGTTTTCTCTTTACAGAAGAACCACACATTCGTAAAATTCTCCCAATAAACCGATGTCGACTGTTCAAATTCCATACTACAATCCTTATATGCTCGTTCTATTTCGTATAACTTTGCCACGATGCGCATAGATATTTAATCGACGTGAATGTTTCAAGCAGCCCCATTATAATGCTGGATTCAAACATAAAAGGATTGTTTTTCCTTTTCATCTCTAGTCACTCAACTACGGCACCTTCCCGTCCACCAGAACAGCATCAGCAAATACTATCACACTTCCCCTGAAGCACTGTTGACGCTTCCCTTGTCTCTGATGATAAGTTACTGTCGAGGAGAACATGCTTGGTTCTGGTCTTCAGAAGTTTGGAAATGCATTTCGTACCCTCGTACAGTTGCTCAGTTTGCAACTGTGGGACACCGTGTCAGACGCCATTAGGAAATCTAGACGCTGGGAATCTGTTGCCCTTCTTCTAGGATTTGCAGAATATCATTTGAGAAAAGGGAAAGCTGAATTTCGCAAGAGCCATGTCTTCTAAAACCGTGCTGAAACGCTCGCTAAACCCGCTGGCCATAACAGGTGATTACGAGTGTGGAAAGGGCCAAATAAGGTTGGGGTCAGTTTCAACTTAAAATTGTAATTTATTGTAATTTAATAACGCCTTTAAACGAAAACGGCACATAGCCGAACCTTTAGAACTACGAGTTTCAAAAAGGCAATTATTTCACGGCGTAAGGCCTCCAAACAAGAAATCTTAAAGCAACAAGATAAATCTCAAGTGGTAAAAACATGCAGTTAAAATTGCAGATAAAATAATTACATATACATACACAGCGAGGCTGTGTGCCTCAAGGCAAGGGTGAATAGAGAAATATGAACAAGATGCAATGCAAACGACTGAAGGCCCACAGTAAAATTTTCATGATTTTAAAATAACTTACCATAACCTTTCAAAGGCAGAAGGCCGTAATGTTTTTTTTTGTCCGCAATTGATTATCCAAAATTCAAAACAAATAAAATCCAGTAAAAGCAAAAGTTATTTAAATCATTGACTATGATAGATTATAAACAGGCAGTTAAACACCTGTGAGAAGGACAATAAAGGAAACGCCACTCAGAGGCCTTCAGGGAAGTCGGTCTGCCCTCGTTCACTTCATCCGTCGGATCTCAACCAGGGGACAGCCACAGACCGACTGACAAAACGACTTGTTTGCCACCAATCCACACATGAGAACTCAAGCACCAAACTGTACGAACGTGATTATCCACAATGAAATATGTATTAGCTGTCAAAACTACACACCATGTTGGACCGCGATAACAGGTGAGGAAAGGACGCTGCCTGAAATTACGTTAGTGGCCAGCGCAGGTAACAGAAACATTTAAGGCCACAAGGCAGAAAATCCCGCTGGTGCACTTGAATTGTAGTCAACCAATATAGTTAATTGCACCGCATGGCGGCTAATTTAAAGCAATAGAAACACTCGGTGTTGCTCACAGGAAAGCCTCCCCATCAGCGAACCACCGAAACGAACCACACAACATGAGTGGACATGGCTTGGGTAGTTGAAACCACTACTCAACTTTGACGGCCTGGATAGGTGACCCACGAAGCTGGTAGCTATCGGACAGCACCACACAGGCTCCGATACTGCGCTGGGACCCCGAGCGTAGACAGGCGATTGCACCACGTAGAGATATCCTCCCTGGTCCGCAGCAACCGACCGACTCCCCAGAATGCCGACAACATCTAAAATAGTCGTTAGTGGACTTAACGCCAACTACACACACAACCTGACAAACGCTTGCACGATGACCTGAACGATACCCAACAGTAACAAAGCACACACGAAGAAAAATCGGGTGTCGATGCACACACATACAGCCGACTCATGAACGATCGACGAACCAAAACTAGTCGTCCGGTAGGACTACCTACCGACGATCCACCAAGATCGTGGCCCGGCTCAAGTGATGCGTGGCGGAAATGGTCGGGCGAGCCATGTGCCGCAGACCTCACTGTTGCTCCAACCCGACTGCACCAGTGCCGCACTGCAACTTCCCGACTGCCAGGTCCGGACTGCGCTCCAGACGCGTACCAACTGCCTGGCAACCCCAACTCGCGACCGGAACTGTCTTACGACGGACAACGACTGTGAAGTAATAACGGTCGAGCAAAAGATACTACGAGAGGCGATATATCGATACGCGCTGCTAACGCGATCACGGTCAGGCAAAGCAGCAACTCAGTGACCGTAGTAATTTAAATTAACATAGTGAGGTGAAAGTACGTCAAAAACAGGGTTTAAATACATGGTGGCTGGAACACGAGCCACGCACGGCTCACGTACTGATTCATGGACCTAAGCTTCTCGATTGCAAAAACATTTATTATATTCGAACTGAGAATGTGTTCAATATTTCTGCAACCAACCGTTGTTAAGGATATTGGACTCTAATTTTGAGGGTTCGTTCTTTAACCCTTTCTGTATACAGGAGTCACCTTCTCTTCTTTCCAGTCACTTGGGATTTGGAGCTGCACGAGAGATTCGCGGTAAGTGCAGACTAAGTAAGGGTATAATACCGCAGAGTACTCTTTGTAAAATCGAACTGAGATTCCATCCGGACGTGGCGCATTGTTTGTTTCCTACACTTTCTGTTGCTTTTGTACGCCAGGGATGCTTATCACATTGTCCTCCATACTGGAATCTGTACGACAGTCAAACCACGGTATTTGCACTATCCTCTTGCGTGAACGACTTCTGAACGTGAAATTCACACCTTTTTATCTTCTTGATGGACTCTGGAACGTAGAGACTGTTCTTGACATTTCTTCTTGTAATGCAAGAGACGTACATGAACGTATCTGCCAGAGTTATATTCGGGATTGTGTGAAGTTTTCGCAAACTCTGATGGTACGTCTCAGACTCATAGATTCTATATACCAACACGAACAGCCTTTTGCTTGTCATTTCCCCAAATAGTTTCAAGCGTTTTATTTTAATTGATGGCAATTTTGAAAAGCTCTGTTCAACTCTGTGATACTTTGTCGCCTATATCTTCAAGATCGACCCCCACTTTTTGTTATACCACGTCAGCGGACTATTCTTCCCTCTCTTGTAAGAAGAAAGGAAAGCATCTTTGGGCCGACCATGGGAAGAGCAATCACGCCCGACGGACCTCTGTGTCCCCCTCAGCCAATGGCGTCACTGATACGCTGTATGGACGTGAGTGTTATCATAACAGTGTTACCCGGCAGCTGACGGGTTAGTGGACTTTGTGTCGCTATTTCTCATTCATGTACCTCCTCAAATGGAATGGCACCACGATTGGAACCCTTTCCATTTCCACCATCTAGGAAAAGTCACTGAAAGGTTTGGTAATCGAACCCAGTACCCTTCACATGACAGTCAACTTTGCTGACCCCTCAACTATGGACGCGGTCTAACTACTACAAACAAAGCCTTATACTGTATGAGTGTTTAATTTCGAAGTACGTATTGCTTTGAAAAATCCAGTTCCTCTATGTTCTCTATTTTTGAATGCCACAAAAATGGGCCAGTGATACAACTGTTCAAAAGGAAAGGTGTGTATGGTACGGTTGACTGAGCAACCACGAAGAGCACATTCAGCCGGCTAATTGGAAACTTCTTTTCCTGTGATATTCGCACACTGGCATCTTTCTTTCTCGAAGTGTGAGAGATCTGTATTAAGTGTTTCTGACACATGTTGATGCCTGTGATGTGGGTATGTGTTTGTGTTACATTGTGGTTGGTGAAGAAAGAGCTTTAAACCCAATGTCACCATGTAGCATGCTCCTCTCCAATAGCAGCAAGGGGCTCGCAGAGTTTAATGTCTGTCTCCGAAGGACGGTTCGCTATCAGCCGTATCACATGCCCTCACACACTGTGATGCAGTAGAGAGGTTTGAAATTTAATCCACAGCATCGGAGGAAAGTCTAATGATCACGATCTTCACACTGTTGCCTCTCCTGCTGGTCGATAAATGGAGGTAAAAATTTCACGATTTAAAAGTGACCCCACGAGTGAGAAAGCGACCTCAACCACGGAGGCAGGTTTTTGAGTCATTGCTACAACTATTCACTTCCTTCTCTTTCTTAAATCTATTTTTCCATTACAGTGAAGTAGGTTAGGGCCCAGTTAAAACCGTTGTAGCCATTCATCCCAGACGGTTCTAGTCTGCGAGTAATCGACAAATATGAGTTTCTCGTGATCCACTAGAGCCTCGAAAAAAGTTTTTTCTTTACCATGTTGTAACCATTTATTATGTTTTAATCGTTTCAGATTGTTTAATGTATACGCTTATCTCGATTCATTGTGTAAATACGTAACAAGATTGCAATAATAAAATGATAAAAAGAGACTGGGTTAATTACTTAACATACTGAGGTTTGGGAGTTTGGGTTCCATCGAGTGACAGTACCTTTTAAGTCTTTATCCAAGAAACTTGTCATTAGTTTTATTCAATTAACTAGTTTAAATACAATCTTTTCTATGTTTAATCATCATTTTGCTCATCCCATTTTAATCGCCGTGTCACCTTTTCCCTTTGCTGTCATTTCCTTTTATGGACGAAAATCTGAAATTAAATCGAAGTGAATACAAAACATAATTGAAATCACATGGGCACAGATTCGAAATAAGATGGAATAAAAAGAAGGTAATACGATAGAAAATAAAAAAGTTTATGTGATGGCTAGAATGACACAGCAAAGGATTAGGAATGAAAATAATAATTAAACCACTTAATCTGATAAAATTAGTGATTTAAACGAAGGGAAAGTAAGCTCCTACTCTATGTGGCCAGAAAGCGCATACTTTAGCATAATGGCTTAGTAGCTTAACTGCTACACTACGGCGACGTTTGGTAAATCAGTATTATGTTCGAGTACTGGTGCATGACGAGAAACGGTTTTTCGTTAATAAAGACTGCAGAGTACGGTTCCTAAGATCCTGTCCTGCTTGGAGTCGATTTCATCCCCCCAAATCTCTCTGTCCAAGATGGAGGAGGGCATTTTCATCTAGTACTTCCGACGAACGAAAGTGAATTTGAGTAACGAATAAGTGCAACATAACTGTTTCTGCTGTAATAGTACTAAATTTTTACCTTTATAACTTATTTGTAGTCTTTGCAGCAATTTTAGGTTGCGTGAGACCAATCGATTTCTGTTGGACACCGAATATTTGGCAGTTGACGCCGAGACGTAAAACGAAGTGTGTCATCCTAATTCGGGATAATGCAGTAGCGAAGTGATACTAGTGAGATCGGTCGATTTGCGCAAAAACAGGCTTCTTCTTACATGATGTGTACGCTGTGTCATTTTTAATTAAACTGCTTGAAATTAATTTTACATCTTAAAGCATTCGGAGTGATCTCCGGAGCCGAAACATGTAAAACGGTTCAGATCGTATGTTACGAGAAGTCTGAATTCACTTGAAAGGATACGCTCAACTCACGTAGCGCACGAAAATTAAGGCTGCTGTTTATTGCACTTAAGGTAGACAAAATGGACAACTGATCATTAACGGGTCTAAAGAATTGTTTACAACAAATTTCCCATTAATGTTATAATTGAGTCCATTAAGATCTTACAAAGCACTCATTATTATTAATTATTCTTCTATTAACATTTCGGTTGCTCCGCATGAGCAGATTACTAACAAAAGTTTCGCACTAAGTAAAAAAAAAAAAAAAGCAGCTAAGCGTTTCACATTTTCTTTCGTTCCACGTAAGTGGCTCTTCTTTAACGTCCGCAGTCTCCTCGCGCGTAGTTACAATTCTCTTTTTGGTATTTACTGCTTTCAGTTTCGTCTGCTTTTCTACGAGGATATTTAAAATACAAATATAAGAAGCCAAGAGGGTATTCTTTGGTGATATTTCTTACAGTTTTTCTTTCTAATTTCAATCTAACACAAACATCTCAGCCGGCCGATGTGGCGGAGGGGTTCTAGGCGCTGCAGTCTGGAACCGCGCGACGGCTACGGTCACAGGTTCGAATCCTGCCTCGGGCATGGATGTGCGTGATGTCCTTAGGTTAGTTAGGTTTAAGTAGTTCTAAGTCTATGGGACTGATGACCTCAGATGTTACGTCGCATAGTGCTTAGAGTCATTTGAACCATTTAACCACTTCGCATACTATCCGGAAGAAATTTTCACTAACACATTACATACTAATATCGATCATTTCTAGCAAATTTCCTGAGCAGTTAGTGAGCTCTACTCTACGATAACTAATGGCCAACATGTGGTCATTCCCTGGTTTAAGGAGGGGCACAAAAATCGCCTTCTTTTACGCGCCGGGAAAGTCCTTGGTGTCATTAGAAAGGAGTAGGAGTATTCCTTTACATTCTAGTGAAGGTACTGTAACATTCTGTAAGTGATTTGATCCTTAGCTGGGACAGTCTCGTTGTCCCGAGATAAGCTCCCGCGTTGAAATGAGGGAGAAGGTGTTCTCAGTGTTAGTAAAATTAAAATTCCAACCACCTCTCCCCACCAATGCCCGTGATCGGCGGAAAGCTCGATTTTGGTTTGCAATGGCAGTGATCGAACAGAAGAAAGCTGCGATGGCATTCACTGTGACCCCAGGTGTAGATTGTAGGCACCCCTATTTCAGTACAGCAGTTATAAGTAGTCTGGAACATTCGTCAGATATCCTCCTTATGGATTTCCTTAGCTTTCAAATGCGAGTGGAACGAATGATCGAATGAAGAAACATTTTCCAAGACCTCTTATTGTTCTCCCAGACTCTCCGTCGCACCTTTGCTCCCGAGATTCGAAAGGCTGCAAGGTTCGTAGCAGAAGGTTGGCATTTGAACCATCACAAGACCATGCACCTCTCCTTGATGATGGAGCGACCCTCATCGCTCCATAATGGGTTATGTTACCTCTCAAGTCAGTCTGAAGATTGTGGGATAGACGTATCAGCAGCACAAAAGATCACTCAATCCATCTATCTCGGTGTTACGAAACAGCTAACTGTCTGTATACTGACAACTCTACTAATAGTCCAACTTGATGGTTTCCTTTTACGGACAGTTCTGTCTGAGAGGTCGGTTCAGGTGGAGTGGAGGTATGTACAGGGCGCTCAATAGCGAGGTTATCAGCGCCCATACTCAACTAAAGGAAAACGGTTATGAGTTGTGAGGAGCTTGCAACAAATAAAAATTAAAAATGTAATCCACTGCCATCCAGAAACTCTCTCATTCACTCTATAGCAAAAGAATGCCTCAGGTCGTTGTTTGAAAAAATTCATAGACAATAAGCATGCAATATCTAATGCTGTGGAACAGGGAACTGTAACCCCACTTGAAAAATAGAAGAAACACATAGAACCTTCTACCTAAGACACTATTAGGAAGGCCAGAAATCGCACAGAATCTTAAAACACGAACCATAATCGATTCATCATGACCTAAAATAGAGGACAGGTCAACTGGTGGGTGGGTTGCAGCCTTCATGGCTTGCTATAAAACGCATTCAGTTAAAGTGTGGCAGACAGAAACCTGTACACAACAAGAGCTGTAAACCAGGGAGTCTTGTTGCCAAAGGTGGAATCCATGCAACATTGTTGTCCTACCCAGCGTTGGCTCGTAGGAAAGCCACGATCGTTTCGTTGGTTTCAGGGGTCTCAGCTTGTTCTCCGACCTTAACCACTCCTCCTCTCACAGCAGCATGATGTGTCTCAATAACACTGTTACTGCATGGACAGGGGCAGCACATTCAGAAATTAGTGCTACCAAACTGCCATCATTAGCTGCTGCACTTGCTGCTTTATTACCCTGAATGACCACATCCCCTGTCACCCATTTGAAAGACGTATCCTTTGTCTGCCTCTGTAAGTCGGAAAAGGTGTCATAAATACGCCGAAGATACTATTCGGAGTGATGTATGTGATCGATAGCCTGAAAAACATAGGGAGTAGATGCAGATGAGAAATTTTGTCACAGAAAGGCACCAATTCTTCCCTAGTTCCTACAAGATAACATATAATTCACTGTCAAACACTGAGAATATACCAAGTAAGCGAATCTTGAAGACGCAGTATATAGGTAACACAGCACATAACACTGTAAACGACAACACAGTCACAGTACTCAGTTATAATTCTGTTAAAAGTCGATTTAAAAACATAGGCCAGAATAGAGAGCTTCTTCGGTACTAAGAGATCTAAAATAATACCGGGTCTCTGCATTTACCGGGGCTATAAACGCCTCCAGCCACGATGAAACACAGGGATATCGTCTTAGCCTAGAGCCACTAAATCTGCCACACAGGGATGCCGCACGGCTTCATTGCTCGCGCGCTGTTACTAGACAGTTGGTCATGTGGAGGGCGAACAAAAGTATGGAATGATAGTGGCGTGGAAAGTCAGGAAGAATGAGAACCCGTCTCCAGATGACAACTGGTGGCTCAGCAGCCTCAGCAGAGGCTAGTACTTGGACTCGTCCTATGCGCTCCTATCGCCGACCGAATACCCCCATTATGAACAGCATTAATTATCTCCTGACAAGATGGTCGTGTTGAACAATAAACAGTGCAGTTGTAGTCAAGGTGGGATCGCACAAACGCCTTGTAAAACTGAAGCAGACATGTTTGGTCTGCTCCCCATGATCTGTGGCTGTCATTATAAAACTTTCAGTACATTTAAACTTTGGACTTCAGTAGTCTTCAGATGTGGAAACCACGTGAGACGTTCATCGAAAGTGAAATCCACAAACTCCACCGTACGTATAACATTAAGAGCAGTGCCCCTCACTGTAAGAAGAGTCAGGTTAAAAAGGCGAGATGAACGATTAAGATTAACACAAACATATTTCTGCGAGGAAAATTTAAAATCCGTACCAGTTGCCCTCTTCTCCAATAGCCGTTTCGTGAGCTGCAGCTGACGAATGGACGTTGCTTGATTGGAGGAGTAGCAGAGGCAGAAGATGCTTAACTACAAACAATGAACATCGAACAGGAGAGTTAACTGTGGGCGTAATACCGTTGACGCCAACAGCGAAAAAAAATACACATCAAACGGATCCTTCAGGGACTCCATTTTCTTGCTCGAATCGCTCGGAAAGAGCGGAATCGACCAAATAGCGAAAAAATCTTCTGGAAAGAAAGGACTGTATGAAAAATGGTAATTGTCCTCTTTATCTCCTTTGGTGCAAGTATCCCAGTATGTGATGCCTCCAAATAACTTCATAGGCCTTCTCAAGATCAAAGAGGCACGTACATGATGCTGTCTGCTTAAGAAAGGTTGTTGGATTTCCACCTCTAGCAGCGTGAGGTTAGCAAGAGCTCAACGATACATCATAAACACACACTGGGAGTGACTAAGGAGATCCTCAATTCTAGGACCCAAGCGTTCTAATGTCTTTCCTACCCAGCTCTGGAGTCCCAACATTCGGTAAGTACTTAGCAATATGTAGTCTTTTTGTGAGATCCTGCCCACTTGTCGTATATAGGGTGCCTAAGGGATGCTGTGTTCTCGGAATGCTATACAACAATTCAAGCAAATAAAATTAGTAGTCTTATTTCTGTAAAGCAAATTGACAATACTTAAATTAGAAAAAAACAATGGTGTCGCAAGTGATGGGTGACGTGCAACATAAATCAGAGGTCTTTGGTATATACAGTGTTAATGCAAGTTTGACACACAGTTTGTGGATCACTAATTATTGCTATCGTAGCGTTCTCTGGTAGGACTGCCCGTACACTGTCCAGATAGCGAGCCGATACTCAGCGGCCGATGCTGGCAGGAGCGGCGCTTATATTCTCCTCTTGTAGAGGCCGCTTCTGTCGCGGTGCGTTCCTAATGAGCGCACCACTGGCCGACGTCGTTTCACCTCTTCCCTTGCGTTCTTCATTTTCATTCCGGAGCTTGTGGTTACGCCACTCTCCATTCTTTCTAGGTGTTCGCCTCAATTTCTCCTATAATCAAGAATTTTATGATTTATACCAAAAATTGTAGTTTTTCTCTAATATCTTGAGTCTTTATTCTGTCTGCTATTGTGCAATCTTAAACTTGTCTCAGGACCTTCATTTCCTGTGCCTTGTTGCTAACCACCCAGGCTTCTCTTCCATAGAACAGTGTGGGAACTGCAACCGTTTTGTAGAATTTAATTTGTCTCTTTCCTATTTTACATTTCAACTTTTCTGTTAATTGTCCCCCGTGCCTGGCTCAATGTACAAAGATTAGTTTATAATCTTCACTGTAGTCTTAGGTCAACCCACATCCAAGATAAAAAAAGTGGTTAACGTGCTCTGAAATCTTCTGCTCTATCACTGTTTTGGTTCAAAACTTTTCTTTCCCCATGAAGTCTATTGCATTATTTTTTCTGTTGAGATTTTCATGTTAAATTTCGTGCTTATTTGCTTCAGTACGTAAATTCCCTTCTGGAGGTTGTCCTCTCTATCTGCTAGGTATACTGCATCGCCAGCATATAGTGTTGTTGTTGTGGTCTTCAGTCTTGAGGCTGGTTTGATGCAGCTCTCCATGCTACTCTATCCTGTGCAAGCTCCTTCATCTCCCAGTACTTACTGCAACCTACATCCTTCTGAATCTGTTTAGTGTATTCATCTCTTGGTCCCCCTCTACGATTTTTACCCTCCACGCTGTCCTCAAATGCTAAATTTGTTATCCCTCTATGTCTCAGAACATGTTCTACCAACCGATCCCTTCTTCATGTCAAGTTGTGCCACAAACTCCTCTTCTCCCCAATTCTGTTCAATACCTCCTCATTAGTTATGTGATCTACCCATCTAAATTTCAGCATTCTTCTGTAGCACCACATTTCGAAAGCTTCTATTCTCTTCTTGTCTAAACTATTTATCGTCCATGTTTCACTTCCTCCCATGGCTACAGACCATACAAATATATTCAGAAACGACTTCCTGACACGTCTATACTCGATGTTAACAATTTCTCTTCTTCTGGAACGCTTTCCTTGCCATTGCCACTCTACATTTCACATCTTCTCTATTTTGACCATCATCAGTTACTTTACTCCCCAAGTAGCAAAACTCCTTTACTACTTTATGTGTCTCATTTCCTAATCTAATTTCCTCAGCATCACCCGACTTAATTCGACTGCATTCCATTATCCTCGTTTTGCATTTGTTGATGTTCATCTTATATCCTCCTTTCAAGACACTGTCCATTCCGTTCAACTGCTCTTCCAAGTCTTTTGCTGCCTATGACAGAATTACTATGTTATTCGGCGAACCTCAAAGTTATTATTTCTTCTCCATGGATTTTAATACCTATTCCGAATTTTTCTTTTGTTTCCTTTACTGCTTGCTCAATATACAGATTGAATAACATCGGGGAGAGGCTACAACCCTGTCTCACTCCCTTCCCAACCACTGATTCTCTTTCATGTCCCTCAAGTCTTATAATTGCCATCTGCTTTCTGTACAAATTGTAAATAGCCTTTCGCTCCTTGTATTTTACCCCTGCCACCTTTAGAATTTGATAGAGAGTATTCCAGTCAACATTGTCAAAAGCTTTCTCTAAGTCTACAAATGCTAGAAACGTAGGTTTTCCTTTCCTTAATCTTTCTTCTGAGATAAGTCGTAAGGTCAGTATTGCCTCACGTGTTTCAATATTTCTACGGAATCCAAACTGATTTTTCCCCGAGCTCGGCTTCTAGCAGTTTTTCCATTCGTCTGTAAAGAATTCGTGTTAGTATTTTGCAGCTGTGACTTATTAAACTGATAGTTCGGTGATTTTCACATCTGTCAACACCTGGCCTTCTTTGGAATTGAAATTATTATATTCTTCTTGAAGTCTGAGGGTATTTCGCCTGTCCCATACATCTTGCTCACCAAATGGTAGAGTTTTGTCAGGACTGTCTCTTCCAAGGCCGTCAGTAGTTCTAATGGAATGTTGTCTACTCTCAGGGCCTCGTTTCGACTCAGGTCTTTCAGTACTCTGTCAAACTCTTCACGCAGTATCGTATCTCCCTTTTCATCTTCATCTACATTCTCTTCCATTCCCATAATATTGTCCTCAAGTACATCGCTCGTGTGTAAACCCTATATATACTCCTTCCACCTCTCTGCTTTCCCTTCTTTGCTTAGAACTGGGTTTCCATCTGCGCTCTTGATATTCATACAAGTGGTTCTCTTTTCTTCATATAGTACGTTATTTAAGAGAGTCTTCCTGTCTAGGTATATACGTTTTTGAAATTCTGTCTTCCATACGTGTATTATTTCGTGTATGTAAATGTTGAATGACGTTGGGCAGATACAGCAGCCTTGTCGTACTTCTTTCATAGTTGGTATCACATTAGTCATTTTACAGTTAACATCTAGAGTGATAGCCGTGAGCTGATACAAACATTTTATCGCATTCATTAGATGTATAGAATATTAGCGATTCGTCATTATTTTCCAAAAAAATCTGTCTATTGACATCTTCAAAAGCTTTTTTAATAAATCTACAAAACAGTTTGTGTTTCTTTATTATAGTCTCTGCGTTTGTGTATTATCTGCTGGAAATAAAAACTGCATCTATCGTAGAGCATCCTTTCCTAAAATTCATTTCTTCCTCATACAGTAGTGCCTCCGTTCTGTTTTTACGACTTCTGTTTAAAATCTTAGCATATATCCAGCAGCCTGAGTCTAGTAAACTGTTCATCAGTAGTTGCTGCATAGACTGTTGTCTCCTTTTTTTATAAATTTATATCATTCTCGCAATCTTTCAGTCTTTAAGGTTACTCTTCCTCTTCCAACATTTGTTTAAGAGATGAAGCAGTCATAGATGTAGCAACATTCCTCCATATTTTATCAATTCAGCTTTAATACCATTTCTTCCTCTCGCTTTTCTGTTCTTAGGTGATGATAAGGCAAATGTTATTTCGTCAGACTGTATTTCATTTAATCCCTTGTTATCTATTGTTTCAATTTCAGTTTCTTGTGCTCTATTGTCATACCACAATGCTGTGTACTTATGTACGTTTTGTCCTTCTTCAGTATTGTTTAGTCCTCTACTGTTGATGTTTTTCAAGTTTCTAAAACTTTATAGGCCGTTTTCTTCTCTTTTGCGATATTCATTCTCGACATTAAAAATAATTCTATCCCATCTTTCTTCTTGTGTTTTTCTTATGACACATTTGGTAGTACTTCGTCTTTCCTTACAGGCCGACAAGTTTTCAACTGTGTAGCTGCTCAGGTATTATACATATGCACCGCGTTTTTCTTTAACAGTTTTTCTTATGTCCTCATTCCCAATTTTTTTGGCACTTCTTTTCAATATTCTTTTTCTTTTTACTGAGAGCTTCTTCTGCTACTCTACATATGACGTTCATTAGACTTTGTTATTCTTCTTCCATATTATATTTAGTTTGCAAGTTTTACAGCTCTTGATTTAAATGCTGTAGTAAGCCAGTATACTTTGTAAATGCGTTGATCTTGTTGGTTACTTATTTGTTACGTCATTTTCGTTCATTTCGCAGAAAGATGTATTCTGAAGATTAATGGAAATTGATCTTATCCTATGTCTTGTTCTCTATAAGCTCTTGCGTTCCTTACTTGATCCGTCTGCTAGCTTACTATTTACTAAAATGTAGTCAGTTATTGATCTCAGACCTCCACTGTATACATTTATGTTATTGATCTGAGAGCTCCACTGTATATATTTATGTTCGTCTTTTTTCTTAAAAAGTGAATAAGTTACATTTAGATCATTGTAAGTGGCAATATCTCATAGTTGTTTTCCATCTTCATAACATACCGGTTCTCCAAAATGTCCAACAATGTTCGTTACTGGGATGTTTCCTGTTCTGGCATTGAAATCACCCACTATAATAGTATGCTCAGTAACATTGTATTTATTCAGAATTTTCTGTTCTTCTTCACAGAAGCTTCTAGGCTCGTCGTTTTTTCCTTCTTCTGGTGCATATACACTAACAGTGTAGCGTTGCTTCTTCTCGCTCTCCGTCGGACTGTGAGTATTCTATCGCTTATGTATGTGCAATCTCTGATCTCTTTTTCCCATTCCTTATGCAGGAATAACGCCACACCTTCTCTTGGTTTGTTCGTTTTTCTAGATACCACTAAAGGACGTACTGTAATCGCCTACATATTTATTACTTCTCATTTTCCGTTTCTATAGTTGCTGCAGCATCGATATTTCTATCGTTTAGAATATTTGCTATTTCGACCTCTTTTTTGCGAATTTCCTCTGACATTTCACATTACGACTTTAATATATTTAATGACCCATTTCCACTTGTACTTGTTCAATGTTTTGTAATAGACTTTTGAGACCATCGTGTTTCCGAGGCTCCTTGGGGTACTAGGAGTAGAGTGTGTTTTCCGAGAGTTGGTTACCAGCCGTCTGATCAGTCCCCTTTCTATGACTTTCTTTGTGGATTGTCTATCTTAGCCGTTATGTAGAGTTTGTTTAAAGGCACCGGAAGACTCGCCTTTCATCCTGTCCCCTGCCTCCGTAATGTACAGCTGAAAGGTGGCTTTCATTTGTGACGTTCATTTCGCAGATTATTCTGCATATTTGAAGTAAATAAACCCATATAATGGTTAATTAGTCTTATTAGGTGGATTAGAAAGAGAGATACGTGATGATTAAACACATGTCTGAAATAATACGGTAATGATAATATTTAGTTGCATGCTGTAGGTGTAAGCAAAGTAAATTTGCCAGTGGAGGCGAGGAGTGGACAGGCAAAGCCGGGGAGGCGAAGGCCGGCGAGCCCTGGAAGAGCACTGTGCAGGGGCCGGGGTGCATCTGTGCAGTTTTGCTTACGATCGTTATTGGTTATTTGTCTTTTTGCATGTCGTTTGGTTTGTTTCTTGGTGGTGGTGTCCGAAGTACGTATAATTTCAGACACAAGTGAGAATATAGGAACGCAGTCGGATCGCATTTACCATTTGCTTATCCAGGGGAATAATTAAATCTAACTTCGCATCAACATAACATTAAGAGATGAGAGCCAATCTTACCATTGTAGTATATCTAAGAGATTGGCCCCCGGGGCCCAGGGGATGCGGCCACTGACCTGCAAGTATCAAACGGAACGCAACCCGGTGCCAGGTGAGAGAGAGGGAAAATGTCGAGCAGACAGAGAGCGTCGAACGTACGCACTGGCGCCTCCCGGTCGCGTGCTGTCTTAGTGGCAAATGGTCTAGGCTCTAAATTGGGCAGTTCATAAGAAAGTGTGGGAAACGCTGAGGGTCAACGCCCGCTGTTTGAAGAGAGAAGTTTTTGGACAGGTGGAGAAATTCTATCACTCCGTGAGGGAGGTGTGGGTGGCCTTTGCAGCGTCGCGATTGGCTGATTAGAGTTTGGTGGCAAGATTGTCGCAAGAGCATCGGGGAGAGTGAGGCAGGAGGAGAGCGTCTTGTGCCGTGAAAGCGGAGAGTCGCAAAGTTCGGTAGCTCTGAGATAGGGACTTAGATTCTGAGTACTGTGCTGTGTGTGATACAGAGTCTGCATCTACAGTAGGACATAAGCGTTCATGATAGGCATTGTATTGACTACTAGTATAATTGCAGTTGATTCCACCTTATAGGCTGGCAGTCACCATTGAATGTAGTCAAACAGTGCACAGAGCAATCATACTGGTATTGCACGTTAGTACAAGACACACTGAGCTGCACCTTAAAGGTTATTGAGCCAGTCTTGAAAGCGTTGTAGAGGAAATATAGGGCTTGTGGTAATAGCAGTTTCTGAGTAGTTTATTCCGCTCAAGATATATGAGAGACTTATCTTAATTCAGGGAATTCACAGGTGCAGTCGTCGCCCCAGCAGTATCGATGCAGCCAGCACGCTGGTAGACGGTATTGGAGAACTGTCAGCAGCAGCAGTAAAGTTCAGAAATAGTTGTTGGATCGTGTTCTTGCCATCCACTGAGCATCCGTGCAGTTTTCCTTACGATCGTTATTGGTTATTTGTCTTTTTGCATGTTGTTTCGTTTGTTTCTTGGTGGTGGTGTCCGAAGTACGTATTACTTCAGACACAAGTGAGAATATAGGAACGCAGTCAATCGCATTTACCATTAGCTTATCCAAGGGCTTAATTAAATCTAACTTCGCATCAACATAACATTAAGAGCTGAGAGCCAATCTTACCAGTGTAGTATATCTAAGAACAGTGAACAATTTGTTTAATTTGTTTTCATTCAAGATTTGTTCAATATGATGTAATGTCTATCGTGAGATAATTTACAATAAATACAAGTTATATACAATATCGCTTTTGATTCAGTAGTAGGTGGTAGTGAGCCGTAACTGTCACATTAATATATTTTATTCATGTTTAATTTCGGCCATTACCCCAATAGGAGTACTGCACGGCCATTGTACATCACACATTGAGTGGAGGTTACGCGAATCAAGTTTTCTTGAATGTGGGAGAAGGGTTTGTTGCCAGAGCTGCCTTTAATTCTTCATTTATCAAATTTCAGTGTACGTTTCTCGGAGTTTTGATTCTGAACAGGTATTTTTCAGCCTGAACAGACGCTGAGATCCTATGCCAATCTCTGACCCTTAGAAGATGAAAAGAAGAAGCAAAATGAGAGGTAACCTCCAGCCTCGAATCCTAATACCGTGGGGAAAGACTGGAGTTCGTTAATGGAGGGCGACAGAAAAGAAAAGAATTAAAACAGAAGAAGTTGACACAAAGCGGAAGAAATGTCAGACTTAATTAAGGGCCCATGCGGATGCCACTTACATACTCTCAAGAAGGTAGCCCCCAAGGGGGACTACACTTTGTCTTGAATCTCACCATTTGACTAGTCTGGTAGATATGAAACTGTCAGGAGCATTACTCTCTCCAGGGCAGCTAAGTGTAACTGATTTATTGAGATACAAAACCTCCACATCAACTTTAGTGTGGTAGTCCATGAGGAAAAATTAATCCGAATTATCGAAATGACGTGCATTCTTTAATGCTGAAGATGCTGCGATTATGAGTCCCACAAGAAGCATGGACATGGCTACAAAGGGAAATCACTGAGGTTGGACGTATAAATATGGGTATAAGGAAAGTGACTGCGAAGAAACCTTCTGAAACAAGAAATACTTATACTGATCGACGAATAAAATGAAAAGTCAGGGTTACTTATGGAACTGAAAGCCCAGATAACCTCTTCGCACATAGCTAAATAACCGCACCTTTCACTTCCTGCCGTTGAAGCTATGTAGGTATTCTCGTACGGATTGTATTTATACATTCTTTTATACAATTAGCCTGAGTAATCTCAGTTTAAAGTTAAGCTACGTACAACGCTAAAGTTTCTGCCTTTCTAGGCTGCTGTTTTTACGGTCTATTGGGTTTGAGCCATGTCTGTAATTTGTCAGTTTTATTTGTGCATGCTTCGTGTGATTTATTTTGGTCTCATAATCGCAACATCTTCAGCCTTATAGAGTTTCACACATTACAACTCTCTTCTTCAGCATTCCATATCTTTCCACATTTATTCAGCCAAACAATTCCTTTAACTTCATTAAGCTATTGTTCAATAGTAAATTATGATCAGAGACTACTTGTGCATCTTGGTACGCCTCCAAATCATCTATGTATTTACGGAAAATGTGTATGACAGTGATGTAATTCAGCAGGAGTCTTACCGTATCTCCAGCCATTTGCCAATATACGTGCTCTTCCTGTGTTTTTTGAACACTGCATCACTAACTGAATTTGAATTCGGGGAAATTTCTCTCTTCTCCTATTCCTTCTACTGATTCTACACACATCAAGAAAAGGTTTGCATCACCTCTGTTCCGAGAGTTCCGGAACCTGTATAGAGATCAACATAAACGTCATTTCCTCCCTTTTTATTGCTCATGGAAACCACACATTGTCTTTCAGAGGTGGTGGACCACATTTCTCTACACACCGGTACCTCTAAAACCCAGTAGCACGTCCTCTTGCATTGATGCAGGACTGTATTCGTCAAGGCATACTATCCACATCAAGGCACTGCTCGGCCAGATTGTCCCACCCATCAATGGCGATTCGTCGTAGATCGCTCAGAGTGGTTGGTGGGTCACGTCGTCATAAACAGCTCTTTACAATCGATCCCACCCATTTCGATAGGGTTCATGTTTGAAGAACATTCTGGCCATTCTAGTCGAGCTATGTCGTTATCCTGAAGGAATTCATTTACAAGATGTGCACGATGGGGGCGCGAATTGTCGTCCATGAAGACGAATGCCTCAACAGTACGCTGCCGATATGGTTGCACTATCGGACGGAAGATGGCATTCACGTAACTTACAGCCGTTACGGCGCCTCCCATGACCACCAGCGGCGTACTCCGGCTCCACATATTGCCACCCCAGAACAGCAGGAAACGTTCACCTTGCTGGACTCGTGGGACAATGTGACTAAGGCGTTTAGCCTGACCGAGTTGCCTCGAAAATACGTCTCCAACGTTTGTCTGGTTGGAGGCATATGCTTTACTCATCGGTGATGAGAACATGATGCTAATGCTGAGCAGTCCATTCGACATGTTTTTGGGCCCATCTGTACCGCGCTGCATGCTGTTGTGCTTGTAAAGACGGACCTCGCCATGGACGTCGGGAGTGAAGTTGCGCATCATGCAGCCTATTGCGCACAGTTTGAGTCGTAACACGACGTGCTGTGGCTGCACGTAAACCATTATTCAACATAGTGGCGTTGCTGTCGGGGTTCCTCTGTGCCATAATCCGTAGGCAGCGGTCATCCATTGCAGTAGTAGCCCTTGAGTGGCCTGAGCGAGGCATATCGTCAACAATTCCTGTCTATCGGTTCTCTTCCATGTCTGAACAACATCGCTTCGGTTCACTTCGAGATGCCCTTGTTGAGAGCCCTTCTTGGCACAAAGTAACAATGCGGACGCCGTCGAACAGCGGTACTGACCGTCTACGCCTGGCTGAACTACAGACAACATGAGCCGTGTACCTCCTTGGTGGAATGACTGGAACTGATCGGCTGTCGGACCCTTTCCACCTAATAGACGCTGCTCATGCATGGTTGTTTGCATCTTTGGGCGGGTTTAGTGACATCTCTGAACAGTCAAAGGGACTGTGTTTGTGATACAATATCCAAAGTCAACGTCTATCTTCAGGAGTTCTGGGAACGGGGGTGATGCAAAACTTTTTTTGATGTGCATATATTGTCCCATGGTTCTGTCATCTTTTTTTCCCCTACTAATTAATTATTCATTATCAGTAAACTTCCTCTATGTCTTAATCTTTTCCTTATGACCTTGAGATGCTCAAATGAACTATTGTTGATGGCTTAAGATTGTTCTTAGAAAAGTCGAAAGCAAACCAATCACTAAACTGTTGACAGTAATTTCCTCTTTCCCCTACTTATCTATTCGAATGAAATTTTAATATTGTTACACAGTTTTCTGCCTCATTTTTTTTCTTGTATTCATATGACCATAAATCCTGATCCAGTTTCCATTTTAATTAATTGAGCTCCACTACTTCTAGATAGAGCCTTCCATTTCCCTTTTCAGATATCCTTGCTTCCCTTCCATATTCAAGCTTCCGACATTCCGCGGTGCAACTCTTAGAATGTCACTCTTTCGTTGATTATTGAGGTTCTTTCCCACTGTCAGCTACCTCTTGGAAATATCCTCGCAGAGGTCCGAACTGGAGCCTTATCCGGACTCTGCCAATGGGGAGATCATCGTGAAACTTTTTCAACATTAGGCTGCATGCCGTGTGGATACAGATCTTTAATGAAGTTGTTATAATTGCCTTTTCATCCTCACCACATCGATCACTGCTGATTCTTTGGCCTTTTACGGACAGTATCCAACCCAAAGGACAAGAGATCTCCATGGAATTCATTCTGTATCTCCGTCCTCTTTGACAAGGCTGTTGGCAGAACGAAAGCAACTTCTTATACCTGAAGTCTTAAGGCACTATTGCAGATGATTTTTTATTAACAATTTAATCCGTGACTCTAGTCGGACGTGTTGATTATTAGTCAGAGACGGCTTTCCTGGGCTATCATGACGTAGTGGCAATTAGAATGCTCTCAGATGTGAGGGGTGTACGTAAAATTCCGGCTTTCCCTTACAGCTAGAAACTATCACTAAATCTATAACTTCTTGTTTAATCAGATAATGCCAAATACTTTCCTTCAAGGGGCTCTGTGGAAGGAGGGAGGGAAAGTGGGTGAACGGCAATGAAAACTGCCGCAAAGTGAAAGCACATTCCGTCACTGATGACCACGATGCCCACGGGACTTTAAATCATAATCTTCCTTTCTTTTTAGAACAGCTCCTGTTTTATAAGACCGCGAGGTAGTTTTCAAGACAACCTAAAAATTTCTATTCGTACAACGTATAATACCCCAAGAATAAGACTCCTGGACACGAACCGAAACGGTAGGAACACGTTGAGACATTGCAATACAGTGTAGTAAAGTAAGAGATTTTCATCCGTGACTGTACACTTACATACAGAAAGTAGTTTTGTAGACATTGGTAAAGAACAGGGTAATGTGATGATGTTATTGAGGCGTTGTGTCCAAAGACTGTATCCATGCAGCTCTTCGTACTGCTGTATCCCGCGTTCGTCTCTTCAGCTCTCAATACCTACAGGAACCAACATCCGCTTGAACCGGCTTACTACGGTCGATCTTTCGTTCTCCAATTTCACCCCTCCAAATCAGCTTCCTATTATACATTCGGAGTCCCAGTCTACTGCAACCATGATTGTGCAGATGTTGTAAGTTCTATCACTGGTAAATTCCAAATTTTAATGAGTCTTTCGAGTGAACACTGACAAAAGCTTTGGTTTCTAAATCAACGGATGCCATAAATGTGGGCTTCTATATCTTTAGTCTGTCTTCTATATGCAGTGTCAATATTGTAGGCGTGATCGTAAGTTTTCCGGGACTCGAGTTGAAAAAATTGTTCAAATGTGTGTGAAATCTTATGGGACTTAACTGCTAAGGTCATCAGTCCCTAAACTTACACACTACTTAACCTAAATTATCATAAGGACAAACACAAACTCGAATTGATCTCCCCTCCCACACCCTGCCCCCATTCCCACACCCCCCCTCCCATAATATTCTACGAGCCGTTCGGTGAATTAATAAAATGCTAATTCGGTGAAGTACAGTTTCTGTGTTAGCATTACAAACTTTTTACGAGCCAACAAGTGTTCCGTTGAGGCGATCTTTCAAAGTGTAATATGGCACAAAGTGTGCTCGGCAGAGAGTACGGTATACAAAGTAAAGGGGGAGAATTTGCATTCTTGATCCATTGAAATCTCTCAGCTTTTGAGTTGTCGGCTGCAAATTACGGTTTTGTGGTGTCGCTGAGCGGTGGAGAGCGTGCCACATACGCCGGTGTTGCTGCGGGCGCGCCGCGGGTTGCGTCCGCCGCCCCTTCTCTCTTTCGGGCTGCTCTTTTATTTTTACCCTCTTTACTTCCCCACTTCCGCGGCCAGAAAGTGCTTTTAACCGGCTAGTAGGTCGGAAAGAGTTATGACGTGGAATGCGGGACGTGAGTGGGAGCTTATGCACGGAGCATGTGTTAAGCCAGTCACGGCGCTCGCTGCCACAACCCTCTGGGAGCGACCCTCTCCGCGGTAATTGGATTAGCGTGCAAAGTATGCCTCCCAACTAAAATATAAGTTCTGTGAGTGGAACTTTATACCGGCTCCGAAAGATCGCTAAAACGGAGGATGCTGACAGCTTTGTGTTCCTCTGCCGCGTTGATGGTTACGTACACCACCAACGGGTTCATAAAAGAAAAGTTGAGACACATCTCTCCGTGACCATTAAATAGAGATATTTTCTTCAGAGTTTTCGATTTTTCGCCTATCATACGGAGAGATTCTAGTCGTATCATGAACCGTGGGTGGCCGTGTTTAAGATATGACAACAGCGCAATAGCATAGTCTACGAGTGAAGGCACACAGAAGGAGACAACAGAGCCCTTTGATTAGAGTTTTTTTTTTTTTTTTTTTTTTGTAAGATATCTCGTATTGGGAAATGGAACGAGCAATCTACACCGACGGAACGGACGGAAGAAAGTAGAAAAAAAAAGAAGTATTTAATGTTGAATAATGACAGTTCCGAAGTACATTTGTCTAGGTAACATATTTAACTGGTTAACATTGCTAAATCACATGGTTAAGGTAAGTGGAAGATAAGCCGTTGCAAATGTGAAATGTTGGGACGTTAAAAACCTGTTTAAAAGCCAGAATCTTGAATGGAAGCCTGCAAGCATGCAAACGTGTATGCACTATATTGTGGGATGGAGTTCAGTGCCTGTCGCACTTGGTCGCTGAGTACAAGGACGGTTCATGCTATTTATGAATGACGTTGGAGTGTCGTCCAGCGATGACCCATATGTGCTCGACTGGAGACCAATCTTGCGACCCAGCGGAACAAGGAAACATGTCGACGTTCTGTAAATCATGTTGGATTACAATTGCGGTATGTGGGCGAGCGTTATGCTGTTGAAACAGATCCCCTGAAGTACTGTTCATGAATGCTAGCACAAGAGGTCGAATCACCAGATAGACTTACAAATTTACAGTCATTGTGCGTGGAATAACTATGACAGTTTTCCTAGTGTCATACGAAATCGCACCGCAAGTCGAGGTTTAGGTACGGTGTGTATGGGAGGTAGACGGCTACAGGCCGTCAACTGGCACCGAGGTAGAACCAGATTTCATCAAAAAACACAGCAGACCCGCACTCTTCCCTCCAATGAGCTCTCGCTTGACAGTTCCGAAGTCGCAAATGGGGGTGGTTTGGGGTGAGCGGAATGTGCGGTACAGGACATCTGGCACAGAGGCGTCCTTGAAGTAACCAATATGTAACCGTAGTGTCACTGTGGTGCCAATGGCTGCTCAAATTTTGCTGCTGCAGACGCAGTACGACGCGGAGAGCAACTGGCCGAACACGATTGTCATCCCACTCAGTAGTAGCCATATTGTCGTCCCTGGCCCGGTCTTCTTGCAGCCGTACATTCTAGTGAGCAACGCTGCCAGCAATCATGTACAGTGGCAATTTCCTGCCAAGTCTTTCCGCATTATTGCGGTAGAAACATCCAGCTTTTCATAGCCCTATTACACGATCTCGTTCACAAAGAGTGAGGTGCTTGAAATGGCGTCTTTGTTGCCTTAAAGACACTATTGACTAACATCAACTAACGGGTAACTAATGCTCACGACCGTTACAGCGTGTATTTAAAGCAAACCTGATTTGCATCCTCAGAGTGGCGGTACTTGTGCCACTCCTACTCGACTGTAGTGAAACTGAACACACATTACCTTTCTAATTTAGAAACACGCCTACCAACTTTCGTTTACGTCGCGATTTTTGTAAACTGAAAAAACTTCTTTTTAGCCAATATCACTTTATTTATACATATGTACTGCAGACGACCGGTTTCGGCAGTTAAACTGTCATTTTCGAACTTTCAAGAAATTTTTGGTCATAAATTGTGTTCCACTAAAATAATATTCCATTATGAATTTCTCACTCACTTCTTTTTATACTTTCCTCGCCGACAGCCTTAGGAGTCCATGGAAAAAAACAATATATCCTGTGTTCCGTTTACTTTCTTCTGTAGGAATCAACACGGCTTCTGCAAACGATGTTCGTGTGAAACTTAATTTTCGATGTTCGTCAAGAAAACTAGTAGATGTGTTCTTTGAGTTCAGAAGGCGTCCGACACAGTTACACACTGTGACCTAACGAATGAAATACGGGCGTACGGAATATTACACTACTGGCCATTGAAATTGCTACACCACGAAGATGACGTGCTACAGAACGGAAATTTAACCGACAGGAAGAAGGTGCTGTGATATGCAAATGATTAGCTTTTCAGACCATTCACACAAGGATGGCACCGGTGGCGACACCTACAACGTGCTGACATGAGGAAAGTTTCCAATCGATTTCTCATACACAAACAGCAGTTGACCGGCGTTGCCTGGTGAGACGTTGTTGTGATGCCTCGTATAAGGAGGAGAAAAGCGTACCATCACGTTTCCGACTTTGATAAAAGTCGGATTATAGCCTATCGTGGTTGCGGTTTATCGTATCGCGACATTCTTACTGGCGTTGGTCGAGATCCAATGACTGTTAGCAGAATATGGAATCGGTGGGATTAGCAGGGTAATACGGAACGCCATGCTGGATCCCAACGGCCTCGTACCACTAGCAGTCGAGATGACAGGCATCTTATCTGTATGGCTGTAACGGATCGTGCAGCCACGTCTCGATCCCTGAGTCAACAAATGGGGACGTTTGCAAGACAACAACCATATGCACGAACAGTTCGACCACGTTTTCAGCAGCATGGACTATCAGCTCGGAGACCATGGATGGGGTCACCCTTGACGCTGCATCACAGACACGAGCGCCTGCGACGGTGTACACAACGACGAACCTGTGAGCACGAATGACAAAACGTCATTTTATCGGATGAATCCAGGTTTTGTTTACAGCATCATGATGGTCGCATCCGTGTTTGGTGACATCACTGTGAACGCACATTGGAAGCGAGTTTTCGTCATCGTCATACTGGCGTATCACCCGGCGTGATGGTGTGGGGTGCCACTGGTTACATGTCTCAGTCACCTCTTGTTCGAATTAATGTCACTTTGAACAGTGGACGTTACATTTCAGATGGTCTACCACCCGTGGCTCTACCGTTCATTCGATCCCTGAGAAACCCTACATTTCAGCAGGATAATGCACGATCGTATGTTGCAGGTCGTGCACGGGCCTTTCTGGATACAGAAAATATTCGACTGCTGCCCTGGCCAGCACATACTCCAGATCTCTGACGAATCGCAATACACCAGTAACTACTCCTGATGAAGTGTGGTATCGTGTTGAAGTAGCATGGGCATCTGTGCGTGTATACGCCATCCAAGCTCTGTTTGACTCAATGCCAACGCGTATGAAGGCCGTTATTACGGCCAGAGGTGGTTGTTCTGGGTACTGATTTCTCAGGATCTATGCAGCCAAATTGCGTGAAAATGTAATAACATGTCAGTTCTAGTATAATATATTTGTCCAATGAATATTCGTTTATCATCTGCATTTGTTTTTGATGTACCAATTGTAATGGCCAGTAGTGTACATCACCTGTGTGGCTGAACAGAAGACTTCCTGCTAAACATAAAACAGCCTGTCGTTTTTAGTGGAGGGAGATCTCCAAACTTCAAACTAACTACGAGCATACAACAAGGGAATAGTATATAACAATTACTTTTCACAATGGACATAAATCATGACATTGGAATTTCCATGAAGTCTTTCGCGGATGACGTTGGTGTACGCAGGGACGCCGGAACGCTTGAAAATTGTACCGCAGTGCTGGCAGACATGCAGATGATCGACGCTTTGAGGAGTTGACCCACAACATAAACGTATAAATAAGCAGAAGGACCTGTTATAATATTACACCATTATATAGAATCACCAGAAGCAGTCACAATATTTAAATATCTAGGAGTTTGAGTAAGGAGCGATTGGAAGTGGCACGACAACCTAACACGAATCTCAGATAAGGCAGATGTCATTCCCGCAAGCCGCCTTGAGATGTATGGTGGAGGTTACTTAGTGTACCACTCTGCTTCTCTAGTCGCGAATAGTTCACGGGAAGAACGACTGCCACTAAGCCTCCGTTTGGGCTGGAATCCCTCTAATTTTATTTTCAGGTCTTTTCACAAGATATGTTGACTCTTTTAGGAACTTACACTCTCGGAACTTTGAAAAAATAGAACAGTGATGCCCGAAACCCTCTTTTGCAGCGTCTGCAACTATAATGCGTTCATCATCTCTGTGCCGCTTTCGCACTTTCTAAATGAACCTGCAAAAGGTGGAGCTCTTCTTTGGATCTTGCCTATTTCCTCCAACTGGTACGGATTACATACTGATGAGAAGTATTCAAGTTTTGATCTAACTGTTTTGTAAGCCACTTCCTTTGTCGATTGATTACATTTCCTGAGGATACTTCCAATGAGCCTCAGGCTGGACTTTGCGATTCGTGTGGTTAGTCTTATGTAGTCGTTCTACTCTAAATCTCTCCGTATGCATACTACTAGATATTTAATAATAATAAAATCTTCCAGTAAGTGTGATCGTGTAATCATACAATAATGGGTTTCCTGTCTATGTATTCGCATTACGCTATATTTTTGATGTTGAGGGTCAGTAGCAGTACCTACTCCAAATGTCAATTATCTGAAGACCTTCCTGTATTTCGATAAAATTTCATAGCTGCTTCACCGTACACAACAGCATGAGCCTTCTGTTTACTAGAAACTCTTCAATCCAGTCACAGAGTTCGTTTGATATTCCGTATGTTCGTAGTTTGTTCATTTGGTGGCAAAACCTAATTGTACTGAACGGCTTCTGTAAAACGAGGAACACGGGGTATACCTGTTCGACTTCACTGATTATTTCATCAGCTGTTACGAATATCTATACAGTGACTTGTCTTGCACATGGCGCAAACGAGCAGCATATTGCGTGCTAACGATAGATGTTCGGGCTGACATGCGGTTACTCTTCGTCGAAATGTCTTGGCTCATACTCGTCTGGGGGGTTGAAGCTCACGGCTCGCATTGCACGCCCTAAATTAGACACTTGTGACCCTTTTGTTGAATTGTCTTGTTGATGGCAAGTTTGCGAAATACAAAGGTAATATGACGTATAATAGCAGTAATGATAATATCGAGAACTAAACTGACGACCCATAAATGATGTAGGCCACACAGTTGCGATTTGGTTAGAATAATGTTTATTCAGAAAGCAAACTAATAGCGAAAGTGGTCGTATTTAGAATTGGTTCAAATGGCTCTGAGCACTATGAGACTTAACTGCTGAGGTCATCAGCCCCCTAGAACTTAGAACTACTTAAACCTAACTAACCTAAGGACATCACACACATCCATGCCAGAGGCAGGATTCGAACCTGCGACCGTAGCTGTTGCGCGGGTCCAGACTGTAGCGCCTAGAACTGCACGGCCACACCGGTAAGCTGTTTAGAATTACTACTCCACTCGAGCGCATATCCATTTGACACAGTTCGATCGTTCACAATCTCATCGCGTATTACAAGTACAATATTTCATCTCGTTAACTACGCAAAAATCTGGAGTTCACACCAAGCGCGGCTGCTCACCGTTGAGAGACTACGTCCCGCGATACCACACAACGCGAAATTTTCTAAGTCGTTTCACTTCCTATCTAGCCAAAGACCGAGCGTCCGCTACCGCGTCTCAGTCCGAAATGCCAGCTTTCGCATCTGCTCCAGCACTGTACGGTTTGGTGTCTAGACCAGAACTGTCCCTCTGTCCGTCTCCGGCCGCGCCCCCTGCGTGCCGAACATCGTCGCTCAACTGACTAGGGCAGTTCCCTTCCCTGAAGCGATCCACCTGATTGGCTACAGCTTATACTACATTATTTTACATTTTAACATATTTAAATAATCAAAGCTTCATGACTTTCACATTCTAAATAAAGTACCAATAATATCCGCTAAATAATGAACGTTAAATTCTTTCACATAAAACAAATACAATTACCTTCTTAGCTTTGAATGCATTGGTAAAATCAATAAATAGAAGTTTAAATTATTTATCAGTGGAATGGAATGACACGTTATTTTATCGTACATTTTTCGCCAATATTGTGTGTTAACGAGTATTTTGCTCTCATTTAAGATGTGGCCGAAAGAGTTAGTCCTCAGGAATTGTGAAATGTCGTCCAGGATCGTGTGCCACAAAGAGCGCAGATTCTCCACCAGATGGGGAAATTCACAGGCGTCTATTGTGCTTTCTGATAAATAAATAAAGAATAAAAGTACCTATTGTGCACTAAACTTTACAACAAATATGCTATTATCTAATGATTCAATAAGGTGTCATGCTGTCATCGTTCAATGTGTTTTGTGTGGAGGAAATGATGATCTGAAGCTTAACTGAACATACTGATAATTTAAATTTCCCATATCTTTGAAACAAATAAAGCTACAGAGGTGATATTTACATGTTTCGTTTTAATGATGCGCTTCTATATGAAATGTCGATCGTTAATATCGAACAAAACGTTCAGATTCTAGCATTCAGATATTGCCCGCGAGAGGCAAAGGTCCCGAGTTCGAGTCTCGGTCGGGTACAGAGTTTTAATCTGCCAGGAAGTTTCATATCAGCGTACACTCCGCTGCAGAGTGAAAATCTCACTTTGTTACAAAACTTGTTAAATTCACTTTAACAGTAAATCCTATAATATTATAGATATGGTCAGTATTAAAGTAATATTGGGATCGTCATGTAGAATTAATAAAGTATGGTAGATTCAAATTACTGTGGCTTCATTCCTTAAATTATAACATAATTAAATAGTTTTCATAAATATTTCCATTTATGGCTGACATTAGGTCCACTATATAAGTATTTAACACTGCCACAAACGGCTTCTACTGGGTTTTCCTATGACGTAGGTTCTCGTCTCTATCAACTGCATATTACAGCGCATAGGCCTCATTCAGCACAACAGACACCAGTGAACTTCCCCATCTTGTGGCGAATCTGCACTGTTTGTGGCACACGGCCCTGAATGACATGGTTCATTTCACAATTTCTGAGGCCTAACTCTTTCGGCCTTATCTTAAATAAGAGCAAAATGCTCGTTAACTCACAATATCGGCGATAAATCTACGATAAAATAACATGTCCCTCCATTCCACCGATAAATAATTTAAACTTCTGTTTATTGATTTTACCAATGCTATTGTGGAATGGTCCACTCGGGAAAATTGACACAAGACAATTACTACTAATAAGAGCTTGGATTTTCTGGTTACTTATCTGAAAGTCGTTGGCAGGGTTTCTTATCTCACCAACATGAAATTTTTCCTGGTCACGTGTGCCATTCGTATTCTCATAAATTAAAAAGGGTAGGCAGGGCCACTGAATATCACACACAGTTGAGTAGCCATCGCAGTTTGATTTCTATACAAACCTTCACTTCTTACCATACACTATCTAGCAGTGAAATGTACGTTCAGGGCTATCGACTAGTTTCCTTGTACGTAACATTTCAAAACCCTTCGAAAGTACTGCTATCAAGGATTTATTAAATTTTTAAACAGATATTAATCTACAGACTGTTCTCCCAATTTCTGAGTTTTTTTTCCACATCACAATTTAGAGTAAGTATATTTATGTATGTTTAAGGAGCTGGGAGTTAATATCTGAATTTCGATCCGTTGTTTATGTTAACGGTTGTCGTAAATCATATGCCGGCGTGAAGGTGCTCTTTTGAGAACTGCACTTTGACCAAGTTTTGCTGTCAAGGGATCATATTTTCAAACAAGCGCACAAACCGTTGCACAATCAAAGCCCGCGCCTCGTCTCCTGCAACACGATCTTTGGAATGAAGGTGGTGGGGCTCAGTCTACAGCGAGTGCCTCTCTGAAAGAGGCAGTGAAAATATCGTAATGACTGCGCAGATATGTGCGGCGATGGCCTGGTTGTTTGCTGTACCGCCCGTGTGGCTTCCAAGCTTCTCTAGCTGAGTATCTTCCGTACATCTGGCCTACCAGATTTGGAGATGGACGGTGGGTCTTCGTCATCGACACGTGTCCTGGCGGCTCCAAGATTTCCCACTCTTTGTCACCATACAGCGGCTTTGAATGCTTCGTGAGCTACTAATGGTTCGTTACTTCGCTCCCGAAACCACACGGAGCTCGGAAAGACTGATTTTGCTCCAGAATCTGATAACTGTGACTGATTCAGTTCCTGCGTATGTTTCTGTCTTTACAATTACCTGTAATTGGGGATGGTTCCCTTGACCAGTTACGTCATTGCCTTTCAGCAACTTATCACAATGATTTTGATTGGGCCAACAGCGTGTGATCTGATGTCTTCAGTTTTCGCTCGTTTTATTGAAAAATTACTTCGAGGTTCATCTGGCTATCATTGTATGTTTGTGCTTGGGGGGTTGTGTCCACTGGTTATTTAGAAAAGGATGGGTTTGGTGAGCATATCAGGCCTACCCAAAGCAATTTCGACCGCTCGCCCGGACCACATTGCTCGATGCGTGAAGGTTTAATATCAAGCAGTTTAAATTGTTTCTCTTTCCATTTAATAAACTCCTTTTAGGTTAGCTTGCATTATATGTCGCATTTAATCAAATGCATTCTAAAGATGTTTATTGCCTGCCTGTTTTAAAGACTGTTCTCTTATCATGTTATACTTGTTTCAAGACACTGTTAATTGTCGCATTCTTGAATTTTATAATCAATTAACTTTTGAGTATCAGTAAATATTCTTAAATCGTTTTATGTAACTGCATGGTTTTGTCTTAATATGTCAAGGTTCTTTTGAACTACTTGGTAAAAATGCTTTTCCTGAAGAGTGTTAATAAAAGTTTTAATAAAGAATGTTCAGTCTGTAATTTGCCTGGTCTTTCCATTCCCAGATTGACTTAAACCAGGCGTGCATTGTACTGTGGTAAGAGAGCATCATTGTTGCTGGCAGTTGAAGGACTGAGTTACATAGAACACCGTCCACAATATGTATACATAGAAAACGTTTTGCATTACCTCGGTTCCTAGAGTTCCGGAAGCCGTCCAGAAAATTGGAATAGAGATCAACATAAGCATCATTTTCTCCCTTTTCATTGCTCATAAAAACCACACATTGCATGTTGTACCACCATATAGCGAGTCCTTCAGAGGTGGTGGCTCATATTGCTGTATATAGCGGTACCTCTAATAGCCAGTAGCACGTCCTCTTGCCTTGATGCACGCCTGTATTCGTCGTGGCATACTATCTACAACTTCACGAAGGAACTGGTGGTCCAGATTGTCCCACTCCTCAACGGCGATTCGTCGTAGATCCCTCAGAGTGGCTGGTGTGTCACGTCGTCCATAAACAATAGTTTCCAATCTATCCCAGGCATGTTCGATGGGGTTCATGTCTGGAGAACATGCTGGCCACTCTAGTCGAGCGACGTCGTTATCCTGAAGGAAGTCATTCACAAGGTGGGCACAATGAGGGAGTGAATGTTCGTCATCAAGATGAATGCCTCGCCAATATGCTATCAGTTGGAGGATGGTATTCACGTATCGTACAGCCGATACGGCGCCTTCCATCCCCACCAGCAGCTTACGTCGGCTCCGCATAACGCCACCACAGAACAGCAGTGAACCTCCACCTTGCTGCACGCGCTGGACAGTGTGTCTAAGGCGTGCAGCCTGACCGGATTCCCTCCAAACACATCTCCGACGATTGTCTGGTGGAATGCATATGTGACACTCATCGGGAAGAGAGCGTAATGCCAATCCTGAGCGATCCATTCGGCATGTTGTTGGACTCGTCTGTTCACGCTGCATGGTGTCGTGCTTGCAAAGATGGACCTAGCCGCCGGACGTCGGGGTGAAGTTGCGCATCATGCAGTCTACTGCGCACAGTTTGAGTCGTAGTACGACGTCCTGTGGCTACACGAAAACCATTATTCAGCGTGGTGGTGTTGCTAACAGGGTTTCTCTGAGCCATAATCCGTAGGCAGCGGTCATACACTAATACTTGTACTGCGTCTAGCTAGCCAAACCTGTCGTTTGCTGGAGACCCACGTCGAGGTTGGAGTGGGCTGCCTTCGCAAGAAGCAGTTGAGAAATGAGGACTACGAAAGTAAGGAGACTTCGCACAGCTATTGACTCTTCTTCGAGCAGCTATAAGTTCGTTAGTGTAGGAGGTGGTGTAGTGCACTGGTCAGATGAGTGTGGCCATCGAGCACGACTTCGCTTCCAGGCAGAAGTAGGGCAGACTTTAAAGTTCCTATATTTTAGTAGGCTGTTGTTTGCTCAGCTGCTCAGCTGTACTGCATGCTCGCACAAATTACTCATTGGTTGCGGAGAGTTGAAGATTTGGCTTCGGTAGTCACGGATTTAAGAGTTTCAACACATATTTTTTAAATAGTAAGTAAAATGAACGTCAGTCACGTAGGAAAACTGTGAGTTATTCCCGTAAAGGAACAAGATGCATTTAGAAATTTTAGTTGACAATGAAGAACCTGCATATCGTCAATTAAATTATAGAACGGAGCAATGGGTATTAATTAACACTTTCCTGGAATTTATAGATTGTATTCAGATTCGACAAAATATGTATTATTTTCCTCCGAAGCACCGATGCAATCTACGTCAGCTTAGTGAAGAACTTATGCGTGATTACTATACCTTCGATTCGATTTCATCAGTAAAGTGAGACATTTACAACATCACCAGTACTATTCGCGGTATTCTTAGAGGAAGTTTTTTGATCCTCAAGCAAGAAAAATACACAAGACATGTCTATTCGTGGTACTCTAATCCACATTCGTTTTACTAAAACCATTATACCGTTTGACTCTAGTGTACGTGAACATCAACTACGATTGGTAAACATAAAAGAGCTTGTACGAATGTAGAACCGGAAACCAGTTAAAATGGCATAAACGTCGAGGAAAAGAAAAAGGAAAGAGAGAGGTAGAATCCGTTGATGAGTTTTAGTGTTTAGGACAGTCACATGGTAGGCATAGGGAATGTTTTTGGCATATTTTTGCTTTCCAGAACCTAGCTTGCAATGTGTCTAAAAAGTAAAAAAAGAAAAGAACTACGATCAGTGTGCACTAAAAGTTTTTCTTATGGAAGAAATATTAGAACTGTTGTTGCGTAATGCGAAAATCTTTCAAAAACATTACTCTCATAGTAATTGAATGTAGCATATTGGAAATGATAGGGACGGAGGAAAAAAAACGAAAAGGGAAACAGGAAAACGACTATAGTGGAATGCACACTTACAATAAAAATGAAATATACACTCCTGGAAATGGAAAAAAGAACACATTGACACCGGTGTGTCAGACCCACCATACTTTCTCCGGACACTGCGAGAGGGCTGTACAAGCAATGATCACACGCACGGCACAGCGGGCACACCAGGAACCGCGGTGTTGGCCGTCGAATGGCGCTAGCTGCGCAGCATTTGTGCACCGCCGCCGTCAGTGTCAGCCAGTTTGCCGTGGCATACGGAGCTCCATCGCAGTCTTTAACACTGGTAGCATGCCGCGACGGCGTGGACGTGAACCGTATGTGCAGTTCACGGACTTTGAGCGAGGGCGTATAGTGGGCATGCGGGAGGCCGGGTGGACGTACCGCCGAATTGCTCAACACGTGGGGCGTGAGGTCTCCACAGTACACCGATGTTGTCGCCAGTGGTCGGCGGAAGTTGCACGTGCCCGTCGACCTGGGACCGGACCGCAGCGACGCACGGATGCACGCCAGGACCGTAGGATCCTACGCAGTGCCGTAGGGG
This sequence comes from Schistocerca gregaria, assembly GCF_023897955.1. Lineage (NCBI taxonomy): Eukaryota > Metazoa > Arthropoda > Insecta > Orthoptera > Acrididae > Schistocerca > Schistocerca gregaria. Next base: position 229,794,829 of record NC_064924.1, read on the forward strand.
ACCGCACCGCCACTTCCCAGCAAATTAGGGACACTGTTGCTCCTGGGGTATCGGCGAGGACCATTCGCAACCGTCTCCATGAAGCTGGGCTACGGTCCCGCACACCGTTAGGCCGTCTTCCGCTCACGCCCCAACATCGTGCAGCCCGCCTCCAGTGGTGTCGCGACAGGCGTGAATGGAGGGACGAATGGAGACGTGTCGTCTTCAGCGATGAGAGTCGCTTCTGCCTTGGTGCCAATGATGGTCGTATGCGTGTTTGGCGCCGTGCAGGTGAGCGCCATAATCAGGACTGCATACGACCGAGGCACACAGGGCCAACACCCAGCATCATGGTGTGGGGAGCGATCTCCTACACTGGCCGTACACCTCTGGTGATCATCGAGGGGACACTGAATAGTGCACGGTATATCCAAACCGTCATCGAACCCATCGTTCTACCATTCCTAGACCGGCAAGGGAACTTGCTGTTCCAACAGGACAATGCCCGTCCGCATGTATCCCGTGCCACCCAACGTGCTCTAGAAGGTGTAAGTCAACTACCCTGGCCAGCAAGATCTCCGGATATGTCCCCCATTGAGAATGTTTGGGACTGGATGAAGCTTCGTCTCACGCGGTCTGCACGTCCAGCACGAACGCTGGTCCAACTGAGGCGCCAGGTGGAAATGGCATGGCAAGCCGTTCCACAGGACTACATCCAGCATCTCTACGATCGTCTCCATGGGAGAATAGCAGCCTGCATTGCTGCGAAAGGTGGATATACACTGTAAAATAGTGCCGACATTGTGCATGCTCTGTTGCCTGTGTCTATGTGCCTGTGGTTCTGTCAGTGTGATCATGTGATGTATCTGACCCCAGGAATGTGTCAATAAAGTTTCCCCTTCCTGGGACAATGAATTCACGGTGTTCTTATTTCAATTTCCAGGAGTGTATATATAATACGATATAAAGCTAATATCCCTTTTATTTCTTGTATGCGACTCCCTTCAAATATGTATCAAGAGCATTAGCGGATGCAGAAAGACCTGATGTACTACCTAACAATGATACACGAAACAAAGCACACGCAATCTAGATCTGGTGTTCGCCAATGTTTCTACTTACGCATCATTTACTAAACGGATCGAGACATCTGCATGGAACTCTATCAACTCTGACAGCACATTTGACGTGGATGGCTCAGTTCTTTGATCGAAAGCGATTATGGAGTAGCGGGCCGGAGTGGCCGTGCGGTTCTAGGCGCTACAGTCTGGAGCCGACCGACCGCTACGGTCGCAGGTTAGATTCCTGCCTCGGGCATGGATGTGTTTGATGTCCGTAGGTTAGTTAGGTTTAATTAGTTCTAAGTTCTAGGCGACTGATGACTCAGAAGTTAAGTCGCATAGTGCTCAGAGCCATTTGAACCATTTTTTGATTGTGGAGTATGTCGAGAACCGTAAAACGACTTGGAATAACAGCAGAGCCAGAGAACAGGCTAACCAACGATTAAGTATGCCGTCGTTTGAAAGGCATAACATAAAATGAAGTTCTTAAAGGAGTAAATAGTACCGTGCGGGATTAGCCGGGCGGTCTTAGGCGCTGCAGTCATGGACTGTGTGGGTGGTCCCGGCGGAGGTTCGAGTCCTCCCTCGGGCATGTGTGTGTGTGTGTGTGTGTGTGTGTTTGTGCTTAGGATAATTTAGGTTAAGTAGTGTGTAAGCTTAGGGACTGATGACCTTAGCAGTTAAGTCCTATAAGATTTCACACACATTTTTTGAATAAATAGGATATTTTATCAAATAAATGTGTCACAAGTTCCTTCATTTGTTCTATTTTGCTTGTTATATCTGACATGCAGACCTCCGTTAGTTCTCTCTGTACAATTTACTCGGTATGACTGTGATTAAAGTCGTTAAAAACATCTGTATCGAGAGAAGCACAATGATGCAAATGGAGAATAAGTCCGATATACCAGAGGGTATTTCCACGATTGAAAGAAATTCGTTTACATCTGGGATGGAGCTGTTATACGTATTTTCTCTGCCTCTTGATGACTGGGTATTGTGTGCTGTCCTTAGGTTAGTTAGGTTTAAGTAGTCCTAAGTTGTAGGGGACTGATGACCATAGATGTTAAGTCCCATAGTGCTCAGAGCCATTTGGACCATTTCTTATACGTAAAGAAACGACAACGCTAGAAAAATGTTGCAGAAAGACCTAAAAATGAACGACACTTACTGCAAGATAGGCAGACGATATTCTCCTTACAGAAATGTAGCAAAGTATAAAAAAAAAAAAAACCGAAAAGCTCGTTATTGCTTCTGGCTAACAATCGTTGGAAACGGTCAAGTCATTTAAATATGAAAGTAGTATAAAGTGGAATGGTCACATAAAAGTAATCGGAGGAAAGTTAGAGGCCCGTCTGATAAGGGAACCGCATCTACTTGGCATCACCAATTTCGTCCATATTTACGAGATAAGCAAAGCGTGCCAGAAATTAAAATGAAATGAATGGGAGCCCTAGGTGGTCAAGTGTTTAGCAAAAAAGAAAAAAAAATTCGCGGATCGTTCGGGGCATGTGAGTGTAGTTTTCAGCCAGCAGTTGGCCCAGCGGCAGGAGCACAGAGGGGTAATTCGATGGTTCTGGAGTTGAGTCCCTATCAAGCAACCTTTAATTTTCTGTTTTTACGTTACTTAAACTGCAAAGAAACTGAAATAATAATCAGTATGTTGAATTTATTAATATTTTCATAAAAGCTACTAAAAGGAAAGGCGAAGGAAAACTTGACATAGCTTGTAAGTTTCTAGGAACGGATATTACGCGCACGTATATAAAATTAAATACTTGTATTATTTTAACGCTGGTTCTCTACACGTGCTGTTTGATATTCATCGTCAAATTACAGGAAAACGATTTTCTCGGGATCTTGCAGAGGGAACCTATTGCTTGCATTCAGCTGTCGTGGGCTACTCTAAGGTCAAAAATAACTAACGGAATACGGAGTACCCATTAATTACTATTCCTTTTTAGAAAGTTATTTGCAGAGTCCTCATGAAAGCTTAAGTACAATCATTTCTAGCCTTTCCTTTTCATTCATTTTATGAGGGTACTAATAAATAAAATTCATTGACCATTTGCAGTGTAAGTAACGTAAAAATTGGAAATAAAAATATAAAAATATGTTTCCGCACAGAAGCTCGACCTAGCGGCCGCGTACTACCTTTCTGCATTGTTCCCCTTGTGCCTACCGCTGCGTCAGATGTAAGGTAACATAAATGGCCCACGTCTCACCCAACCGCGCCAAAAACTCAATGTGTTTGTAAATATTTGTGTCATCTGGATCTATGACATGTGTTACTTTTCTTTCTGGCCAATCACTGCAGAGATCGTAAATATGGACGAGATCGCTGATAACAAGAAGGCGCGGTCTCCTTGCCAGACCACGAGTAATTAGAAGAATCGAATAGGCAATCCATCCACGAAGTAGGTAGCTTCCAGATTGCTCTTGTGATCGACGCTTGAGTATTTCTTCGCAGTCTGGGACCATTACCGAGTAGGATTGTAAGAGGAAAAATGCGAAGGAGAGCAATAAAGCAAACTAAAGCGGTATTTTTAAAGAGAAATTAAAGTTCACAGAGAAGAGGTAAAAACTTTTAGGATTGCCATTATCATTGTCTTGCTGCTAGAGACGGTAATGGACTCGGAAAATCAGTTGAACGGAATTGATACTGTCCTGAAATGAGATGAATATCAGTTAACGTAAAACTATCGTAAAGGATTTTCGTCGAATTAAGAAAATTTACTTCGGTATCGAGAGGCTAAAAGTTAATGAAAGTTTTATAATTTGGCAGAAGAGAAATAGTATCAGCAGCTATTGAGAGGTTTACACCAAATAAACTAACAAACGACGGAGCTGATCCTCCTTGGTACACAAACGGGTTAAAACACTGTTGCAGAAACAACCAAACAAACATGCCAAATTAAAAAACACACAAAATCCTCAAGATTGGCGATCATTTACAGAAGCTCGAAACATAGCGCGGAGTTCAACGCGAGACGCCTGTAACAGTTTCCACAACGAAATTGGGCTCTAAACCTGGAAGAAAATCCAAAGAGATTCTGGTCGTATGTGAAGTATGTTAATGGCAAGAAACAATCAACGCCTTCTCTGCGCGATAACAATGGAAATACTATCGAAGCAGATTTACTCAACACAGCCTTCCGAAATGCCTTCACAAAAGAAGATGAAGTAAATATTCCAGAATTCGAATCGAAAACAGTTGCCAACATGAGTAATGTAGAAGTAAATATCCTCGGAGTAGTGAAACAACTCAAATGAGTTAATAAAAGCAAGTCTTCTGGTCCATACTGTATACTAATTAGGTTCCTTTTGCAGTATGCTGATGCATTAGCTCCACACTTAACAACCATATACAACCGTTCGCTCGACGAAAGATCTCTGCCCAAAAGACTGGAAAGTTGCACAGGTCACACCAATATTCAAGAAAGGTAGTAGGAGTAATCCACTATATTACAGGCCCATATCGTTAACGTCGATATGCAGCAGGATTTTGGAACATATACTGTGTTCGAACATTATGAATTACCTCGAAGGAATCGATCTACTGACACAGTCAACATGGGTCTAGAAAACATCATTCCTGTGAAACACAACTAGCTCTTTATTCACACTAAGTGCTGAGTGCTATTGACCAGAGATTTCAGGTCGATACCGTATTCCTGGGTTTCCGAAAGGCTTTTGACACTGCACCACACAAGCAGCTCGTAGTAAAATTGCTTGGTTATGGAATATCGTCTCAGTTATGGGACTGGATTTGCGATTTCCTGTCAGAGAGATCACAGTTCGTAGTAATTTACGGAAAGTCATCGAGTAAAACAGAAGTGATTTCAGGGATTCCCCAAGATAGTGTTATAGGCCCTTTGCTGTTCCTTATCTATACAAGCGATTTGGGAGGCAATCTGAGCAGCCGTCTTTGGTTGTTTGCAGATGACGCTGTGGTTTATCGACTAATAAAGTCATCCGAAGATCAAAACAATCTGCAAAACGATTTATAAAAAATATCTGAATGGTGCGAAAGTGCCAGTTGACCCTAAATAACGAAAAATGTGAGGTCATTCACATGAGTACTAAAGGGAACTCGTTAAACTTCGGTTACACGATAAACCAGTCTAATTTAAAAGCCGTAATTTCAACTAAATACATAGGTATTACAATTACGAACAACTTAAATTGGAAATAACACATATAAAATAATGTGGGGAAGGTTAACCAAAGGCTGCGTTTTATTGGCAGGACACTTAGAAAATGTAACAGACCTACTAAGGAGACTGCCTACACTACGCTTGTCCGTCCTCTTTTAGAATACTGCTCCGCGGTGTAGGATCCTTACCAGGTAGGACTGACGGAGTACATCGGTAAAGTTCAAAAAAAGGCAGCCTGTTTGTATTATCGCGAAGTAAGGGAGAGAGTGTCACAGAAATTATACGGGATTTGGGGTGCAAATCATTAGAAGAAAGTCGTTTTTCGTTGCGACGGAATCTTCTCACAAAAATCCAATGACCAACTTTCTGCTCCGAGCGCGAAAATATTTTGTTGACACCGACCTACATAGTGCGGAACGATCACCACGATAAAATAAGGGAAATCAGAGCTCGTACGGAAAGATATAGGTGTTCATTTATTTCGCGCGTTATGCGAGATTGGAATAATAGACAGTTGTGAAGGTGGTTCGATGAAACCTCTGCCAAGCACTTAAATGTGATTTGCAGAGTATCCATGTAGATGTAGATGTAGATGTAGAATCGAAGCATTTGAGATGTGTTACTACAGAAAATTGCTGACAATTTAGTGCACTGATAAGATAAAGAATGAGGAGGTTCAACGTAGAATCGGAGAGGGAAGGAAGATTGGCACAGGAGAGGAATTCGTATCGGACCGCGAAAAAACTAGTCAGAAAGAAGACCGACGACTAAAAATAAAGAAAAAAGTGGAAAGAGAGAGAAACTGGGTAGCAGAACACACAATGGTGGAGATAGTGGACTAAATATGTGTGTCGGAACATGCTCGAACTCAGGACCTTTGCCTTTCGCGGCCAGGTGCTCGCCAACTGGGCAGCCTAAGCATGACTCCTGATCCTTTCTCACAGATATACTTCGACCAGTACATCACCTGCCTTCCAGACTTTACAGAAGTTCTCTTCCGAAACTTGGGGGACTTGTGCCTTTAGGATTGCTAGTATCGCAAGCTGAATGAATTACTGGCCGAAGTAGACCTGTTAGGAGACTTCGTCACTCACGCTAGGGTTGCTCAGTTGCTAGGGCAATTGCCATTAAGGACAAACTTCCCGAATGCTAGGCTTGGTTTGGCACAAAATTTTAATGCGTTAGTAAATGTTATGAAAGTAATTTTGTAGACTGTACCAGCGTGCGGAAGTGAAACGTAGACGGTAAACATTTCAGACAAAAACACGATGGAAACTTCTGAATAAACCCAGTCTTCGGACAACAATACGTTATCGTCATCATTATCATCATCACATCATCATCGTCGTCGTCATCGTCATCGTCATCATCATCAGTCTTCACGATTAGGCCTTTTGATCTGTTTCGCTTCGGAATTGTTCACACCACCTCTTTAGTGGACGTTCAACCATCTCCTTGTCGGTTGAGCTATATTTTATTGCTGCTTTAGTTATTCTTTCATTACACATATGTTGCACATTCTCCTTCCAGTTTAGTCGGTAGTTTTCAATTAAATCTGTAATAGGTTCACTATTTAGTTCTTCTCTCATGTCGGCATTTTTTGCGTATGCGTGTGTGATTCTACAATGAATATCCCGCAACAAACAGGAGGAACTTCATCTCTGATGCTTCGATTCGTCATAGCTGATTAGATGTTAGGGTCCAACATTTGTTACCATACAGCAGCAAAGATAACGCTATTAACCTGTTGAGTTTAATTAATGTCTATTTCCGTATGTTATACTTAAATGTACGTTTTAAATTTTTGCCGAATTTTCTGAATCTGGTCCGTTTTAGTTCTACATAATACAACTTGAGAAATTTAATTGCACCCTAAATATTTAAACTCTCTTCCTTGTTCAATTATTTTTCCATCTATAACAATTTTGGCTCTTATGAATTCCAGTACTTGAGCTACCGTCACTTTTATCTCTTCATATTTTCACTCCGTATTTAGTAGCAACTTGACTCAATTTGTGTACTGAAATTTGAAGCTTTTCTTGAGTTTGTCCTATTACTATCTGATCATCAGCAAACAGCATAGTCACAAAATTACAATTATCATTTCTTAATGTGTCATTTATTGAAATCAACCATTTACAAACTTATACATTAAAAAGGGTGGGGATAGATGGCAGCCTTGTCTGACTCCTTCATTGATATTATCATTTTCTGTCCCGTTCCTAACAACACGGATTATTGTTTGATTATATTTGTATAATGAGTGAATTGTGGTAATAAAATTTATTGGAACTCTCAGTTCCTTGAGTGCATTCCATAGTATTTTCATCCTAATGAAACACTTTTCCGGATGCAATACCATATAATACGAGCAATATTATATCTGTGGAGCACTTGGCATCCCTTATTTACCCGTAAGTGACAAAACTTCGATAAAAAAAATGTAGTAAACAGCTATAAGCCAAATGAAACGCACATTTTTTCAGATAATTCCGTAAAAATTCAGTGAATATGCTGAGAAGCTTAGTCTCTAATGTGATCTGTATAGGAATTATCATCCATTTATTTGGCTTTATAATGCCTCTTGCACGTGCAAAGAATAAATGCAGAATATACACGTAACAACGATAGTATTGACTGGAATACATCTTTCAAACTATGAAGTTGTTGTTGTTGTGGTTTTCAGTCCAAAGACTGGTTTTATGCAGCTCTCCTTGTTACTCTATCCTATGCAAGTCTCTTCTTCTCCGAGTAACTACTGAGACCTACATCCCTCTGAATCCGCTTACTGTATTTGTCTCTTAGTGTCCCTCTACGACTTTTAACCCTCACGCTTTCCTTCAGTACTAAATTGATGCATCAGATTGTGTCCTACCAACCGATCCCATCTTTTAGTTAGGATGTCTCACAAATTTCTCTCCATTTCTGTTCAGTTCCTCCTCATTAGTTATGCGATCTGTCCATTTAATCTTCAGCACTCTTCTGTAACACCAGTTTTCAAGAGTTTCTATTCTCTTATTGTCTAAATTGTTTGCCTTCCATGTTTCACTTCCACACGTGACTACATACAAATATTTTCAGGAAGGACTTCCTGACGCTTAAATCTATACTTGATGTTAACAAGTTTCTCTTCTCCAGAAAAGCTTTTCCTGCCATTTTCAGTCTACATTTTACATCCTCCAAACTTCCGCCATCATCATTTAATTTACTTCCCAAATATCATAACACATTTACTACTTTAAGTGTCTCATTTCCTAATCTAATACCCAGAGTATCATCTGATTTAATTCGACCACGTTCCGTTATCCTCGTTTTGCTTTTGTTGATGTGTATCTTACATCCTCCTTCCGAGATACTGTCCATTCCGTTCAATTGCTCTTCCAAGTCATTTGCTGTCTCTGATATAATTACAATGTCGTCGACAAACCTCGAGGTTTTTATTTCTTCTCCATGGACTTTAATTCTACTCCAAGTTTTTCTTTTGTTTCCTTTACTGCCTGCTGAGTACACAAATTAAATAACATTGCGGATAGGCTACAACTTTGCCTCACTCCCTTCTCAACCACTACTTCCCATTCGTGCCCCTCGACTTTTATAACTGCCAACTGGTTCTGTTTCCGCTTAAAGTCCAACGCCGGCACGCCAGCCCGAAACGAGGGAACAGAGAAGCCATCACAGAATAGCGCGTTAAGTGCCCCGATCCAGGATGACAACGCCACGGCAGCGCCCTCTATATGAAGAGGACATAAGCGCCGCACCTACTGGAAAGGCTGCTGCCCCTCTTCAGAACCAAACCTTTGTCTCGCCTCTCAACATGCACCCCTCCAATATGGTTGCACATATGACACGGCTGTCTGTGTCGATGAGGCACACAAGTCTCCCCATCAACGGCAAGGTGCATGGTTCATGTGGAGGGGGGGGCTTATGAAGTTACCACGCATAAAATACAGTAAACTAAGCGTTATCTCTGATCTGAATAGAAACCAGGACGTACCTTTAGCAGTCGAACGATATGAATGTAGGGTATCGTAGGTGCTTTAACTCAATTTATGGTGTGATACTTAAATTAGGGAATGGGATAATTAAAGTAGTAGACCAATCTTGTTATTTCGGCAGGAAAAATCTGGCGACAACAATGTGAATTAGAAATAGATGGTGCGACTGGCAATAGCAAGGAAAAATTATCTAAAACTGTACGTTACTATCAGTACAAGTTTTAAATGATATACGCTTGTTTCTTAAATAACACTTATGATGCGAGCGGCAGCAGATTTAGTGTCACTTCTCGTGTGATATATCACTCCTCCCGGCATCCACCTTCTGCATGTGCTTTCTCCTAATGGCCACGTGGGATTAGCCGAGCGGTCTAAGGCACTGCAGTCATGGACTGTGCGGCTGGTCCTGGGGGAGGTTCGAGTCCCCCCTCGGGCATGAATGTGTGTGTTTGTCCTTAGGATAATACGGTTAAGTAGTGTGTAAACTTAGGGACTGATGACCTTAGCAGTTAAGTTCCATAAGATTTCACACACATTTGAACTTTTTTTTTCTCCTAAGGCGTACTCTCAGTAGGGATCCTGTTACCTTCTTGAAGGTGACCATTCTGGTGTCTCAGCAGCTCAGATTCATTTCTGAACATGACGGCGAAATAGAATGCCGAAATAGCACATTAATTTCGTTTTAGGTTTCGGCTACATACGCCATTAGTATACCACGAATTCTGAACAGAGAAGGCAAACAGTCACACCTCTACGATACGATCACGCTTACAAAGAGCATCTGATGCAAAATGCCATGCTAATGTTCGGATTTGATAATATGGGGGTACGTTACAACTCTGACATCGTTCTCAGCTACTGCTTCCGTATTTTTTCCGTGCACTTTTATAGATGCAATCTGGTTGCGGGAAAAGTGTCAGGAAATATTTAGTTACCTGAATTTTACCTTTTATGCCTTCATAACTTGAGTGTATCGGAGTCAACAGTGCCAATTACTTTCCTGAGTTTTTTTCTCTTTATGGAACTTAACTGCTTAGGTCATCGGTCTCTATGCTTACACACTACTTAACCTAAATTATCCTAAGAACAAACACACACATCCATGCCAGAGGAACTCGAACCTCCTGAAATCTACACACACTGTAAATGTAGTTTTGCCTTCACTTCAATCTCTTTTGTAAGATGATTATGTTATGCTGATACTTTTTGAAGTAGCGCACGAAGCGCAGAAACTGTAATTTAGAATTTATATTTTTTATGTAGATGTATTTTAACTAACAATCTCTTTAGACATAATTAAATTTCGACTATCTTAATTTGATTTTTTTTCTATACTAAACGCAATGATTGTATCTCTAAAGGCTGTGGATGAACTACACGAAACGTAAGGAGAAGATAATTTCAGTATTCAAAGGACGGGGTAATTCACGCGAGCGTCCATCCGACCGGCATTGTTGTGTGGATAACAGTGGAACTCCATACAGTCTCTTTTGAAAATACATGTACTGTAGCAGACGAGAGCCTTAATACGGTTGAGAAAATAAATTCTTACTTCCTTCAGAAGTTTCCCATCCTTAAAATATGGCCGTGCGTCTATCCGCACCCCTATCTTTTAGTCGTCGGCACTCGACGGGAAAGAAAGCTCTGCCCGCGGCTCTGTCGGCGCATATTATACGCGGAGAACATCCACATCATTAAAGATACACGGGTCCCGGGCCGGAGTCCATTGAAAGGAGAGGGCGGCGCGCAGAAACAAAACCTATCAAATTTGACTCAGCCGGCGCCCATTTATATTGATAATGGCCGCGGAGCAGTTCCTTCTTTCTTTCTTTCCTTCTCTTTCTTTTCCCGGGTTTCTCCTCGCCGTCTTCTCGTCCTGCTGGCTCCATTTGACACAAAAGAGCCATAAATGTAGTAGTTCTTTGTCTGCGGCGGGCCGGGCTGCAAGACGGCTACTGTTATGCGAGGGCGTGGGAGGACCCGAGACAAAAGCGACAGCCAGGCGTCTCTCACCCAGCGTCGAACCGCAAGCCGCTGTCCGCTGCGCTGCGCTCTTCCAGTTAGGAGTCTGCACCAGCTCGTGGCAAGCTCAGTTCTAAGTTTACTACATCTTCGTCTAGAATCAATGACTAACTTGCGAGGGTGCAGTGATAATTTCTTACGATATTGTAACTGGTGAAATATGTTAGAAATCCGACAGGAAACACTTGCGGTGGAGTGGTGTTAAAAAATTCGCTAGCACTGAGTCAAGCAAGCTGAAAATTAAGGTACACCTACCTCAGAACAGCTTTCGTTGCTCTACATTCGTAGGTACTATGCAGACGATGTTAATAGCAGCGTTGAAGTAAACCATCTTCCATACATACGATGGCATAGTCCGCGTAACTCAGGTAACAAAATAAACCTGTAATAACGGGCAAAAGTGGATGCTTCCTTCCTTCATTGAAAATATCCTCTTCCCAATACTAATGTTTTGTATTGTCTTTTAGTTATTGTGTCAACAAGCCCACATTTACTTCGACAGCACATCTGGGGCTAGTTCATGCAGCTTATATCACACGCAAGACAGCCAGAAATGTACTAAGTTCAACCCGAAATATTACGAGATTAATACAGTCAATACTCTGCTGTGAAATGAGTTTCAAACTCTGTAATTTTCAGTGGTTTCTTCAAAGTAAGATGCTCAACAAAAAATGTTATGTAAATACATACTGAACACACCACACAGAATTCTTCACAAAGGCCGAAAGTTTCACTCGCAGTTTTCTCTACAACAAACACTCCAGAATCTCCCAAACTTCACAGAACTGTCCGTATATATATCTGCTTGCACGGCAATACAGACCGAACCCTAAATAAGTCACTTCTTCATTTTACAAATAACTTTTTCGGACACGTCTAACATGACCTTCTCGTCCTGTAGCTAGGCCACGACTGACTGAATGCCGTTGCTTTCAGGGCATATAACTCATTCCAATGTGCGGGAAAGTCTTTACTCTGATTGGTTGATCAAAACGAACAGCCAATCACATTAATCTTTCAAGATCATATTCGCCCTTCTACTGTTTTACTTCAGTCAATATTCGCAGATGCATTTACGTACTTTCATGCTGCGAATATTAACAAAATGTTCCACCAAACCAAACCAAACGAAAACTAAGACAAAACTATGCTTGAAATATACTGTAGAACTGATTATCCTCTTATTACCTTTCTGACTACCTCATTACAAAAGCAAACACTAGTAGACATACGTCGTCCACCAGTTAGGGGGATTTACAGTATTCATGACACACTGGTGGCGTAACACTTGCTATTTACGTAAGGTGTAATACAATATAGAATTGAAATTTGACATATGTCCCACATACACACATTCACTTTCATTTAGTCTCACCCTAACACAAAATATAAACTTTTAAACTCTTATTTTCATTACGAAAGAAAAATTATGGAAAGTTTAGAATCGAAAATCTTTATAAAAACAATCAGCACAATGAGAACGCTATTACTATTTTCAAATAACAAAAGAAATATAAACATTTATGGTTCCTTTCTGAATCTACATTCTTAAGTATCACTTAAGTGCTTTTTAATGGTTTTTCACATCTTCGAAACTATTATAGCTAGCAGTATCAAATTTTGACACAAAGTTGTTCTGAATAACTAAAGGTTATGTACAAAATTGGGAGTAAAACAGATAATATTTAACATATTTATTTAGTTTCTTAGATGACGTGATTAAGTAATTTTCGTACGCGCCACAGTAAGCATTCTCATGGTCAGTTTTAGCGACAGGTGTGGCTATGACGCATACGGCAGGCCACAAGTCGGCCTCCGCCGAATGCTACTATACTGCAGGCTTCCAAAACAGCTTGCCAAAACGTAACAAAATCTGTAGCCGTGTAATAGCTGCGATTCTACTCACCCCCTAAGAAACTAAAAATCGTCCTGATCGTATTTTTATGCTTCTTACAATTTTTGCTGTGATGTTTTTCCTTAACTACACTGACACTTCTCATTAAACTCTTATTACAAAAAAAATTTCATTCGATCAAATTGTATGAATTACATAACATCACCACATGGTATATCTATTTACGTCAATTATTAATGGCTAGGGCTTGATGACATGCAGGAAATTAATTTTACAAAAAAAAATATTTTTCATCAGCTCAAAAGAAACAACACATGTTATGTTATTAAATGATTCTTCACAATTCAATACTTTCCTGTTCAATGAATGACTTTAACAAAATTCAACTTTCAAAATTAACATATTACAATAGTTTTTCAAAATTCTTTAAATTTTCAAAACATTCATGAAGCAGATTTTTTTTCAAAAAGTTTTTGAAACAACACTCTTTTTTAAATCCAGTTCTTCCATTAAAAAAAAAAAACACAAACTTTGTTTCGTCTCTTAATGTTGTCCAAAATCTTTACACTGAAAATTTAGTTGTAGCATTACTTCATCTATAACTATCACACTAGATTTTTGACACTTTGGGGGGTGTTCAAATGTTTGCACTAGCAAAGTAAAATGAGTATGGATCATAAGCACTTACACTTGAATGACAGGAAGGCTCATCACTGGTATTTAGCGTCCAGCTCTGTCTCAACCTCAGGTTCCCTCTCAGCACCTGTAATATACAGTACGTCTCAGCATCCATTCTCAATCTCTACACACATTTATCCTAAGCTTGCCTCTCAGATTCAAAAGTTAAAAGGAAAACTTAAGAAAAATTATTTATCCAAATTCTTTTTCGTGCAAATTTTTATTCATTTTCAATCCGACGTTTCTTTACATTTAGTTTTAAATACGTAATGAATTAACTGCTTTTAACAACCTTTAACAGTGCAACCAAAATTGGCACTATTACTGAAATCTTATTTTCAAAATCTGTGTGTGATTAACCAAGTTACTGTTAAAATTATTGCTAATTCAATATTTGACTCTTCCTTAACTTTCTTTCAGAATATAAAATTTGCTATTTGACTTTACAGTAATAAGCTATTGTACACAACGAGAAAATAGATCATCATTATACTGAAAAACTACTTCTGCCACCATATGTGGCTCTGAAAAACAACATTACACATTATGCAAATAGATACAAAATCATTAAGCACTGAAAACCATTCAGTCCACCTCCTGCAGTTCCTCAACACCTCCTAAATACATCATACAAAAAGAGAAAATAATTTTAGAAAATCACTAAAATTACTTATGTCCGCTTCAAGAGCTCAGATGGAAACCCAGTTTTAAGCAAAGAAGGGAAGGCGGAAAGGTGGAAGGAGTATATAAAAGGTTTAAACAAGGGCGATGTACTGGAAATTGTAGAGGATGAAGATGAAGATGAAATGGGAGGTACAATACTGCGGGAAGAGTTTGACAGAGCACTGAAAGACCTGAGTCGAAACAAGGCCCCGGGAGTAGACAACATTCCATTAGAACTACTGACGGCCTTCGGAGAGCCAGTCATGACAAAACTCTACCATCTGATGAGCAAGATGTATGAGACAGGCGAAATACCCTCAGACTTCAATAAGAATATAATAATTCCAATCCCCAAGAAAGCAGGTGTTGACAGATATGAAAATTACCGAACTATCAGTTTAATAAGTCATAGCTGTAAAATACTAACGCGAATTCTTTACAGACGAATAGAAAAACTGGTAGAAGCGGACCATGGGGAAGATCAATTTGGATTCCGCAGAAATGTTGGAACACGTGAGGCAATACTAACCTTACGATTTATCTTAGAAGAAAGATTAAGAAAAGGCAAACCTACGTTTCTAGCATTTGTAGACTTAGAGAAAGCTTTTGACAGTGTTGACTGGAATACTCTCTTTCAAATTCTAAAGGTGGCAGGGGTAAAATACAGGGAGCGTAAGGCTATTTACAATTTGTACAGAAACAAGATGGCAGTTATAAGAGTCGAGGGACATGAAAGGGAAGCAGTGGTTGGGAAGGGAGTGAGACAGGTTTGTAGCCTCTCCGCGATGTTATTCAATCTGTATATTGAGCAAGCAGAAAAGGAAACAAAAGAAAAGTTCGGAGTAGGTATTAAAATCCATGGAGAAGAAATAAAAACTTTGAGGTTCGCTGATGACAGTGTAATTCTGTCAGAGACAGTAAAGGACTTGGAAGAGCAGTTGAACGGAATGGACAGTGCCTTGAAAGGAGGATTTAAGATGAACATCAACAAAAGCAAAACGAGGATAATGGAATGTAGTCAAATTAAATCGGGTGATGCTGAGGGAATTAGATTAGGAAATGAGACACTTAAAGTAGTAAATTAGTTTTGCTATTTAGGGAGCAAAATAACTGATGATGGTCGAAGTAGAGAGGACATAAAATGTAGACTGGCAATGGCAAGGAAAGCGTTTCTGAAGAAGAGAAATTTGTTAACATCGAGTATAGATTTAAATGTCAGGAAGTCGTTTCTGAAAGTATTTGTATGGAGTGTAGCCATGTATGGAAGTGAAACATGGACGATAACTAGTTTGGACAAGAAGAGAATAGAAGCTTTCGAAATGTGGTGCTACAGAAGAATGCTGAAGATTAGATGGGTAGATCACATAACTAATGAGAAGGTATTGAATAGAATTGGGGAGAAGTGGAGTTTGTGACACAACTTGACAAAATGAAGGGACCGGTTGGTAGGACATGTTTTGAGGCATCGAGGGATCACAAATTTAGCATTGGGGGGCAGCGTGGAGGGTAAAAATCGTAGAGGGAGACCAAGAGATGAATACACTAAGCAGATTCAGAAGGATATAGGTTGCAGTAAGTACTGGGAGATGAAGAAGCTTGCACAGGATAGAGTAGCATGGAGAGCTGCATCAAATCAGTCTGAGGACTGAAGACCACAACAACAACAACCGCTTCAGTTGCTCTGAGGCACGTCTCACATACTACTATATACAAAGAATACCTATTCTACAGAAAAGTCCTTATAAAATTACTGCAGATTATCCTTGCCAGCTCATGTGGCTTTAGCAAAGTCCTCACATATGTGATATATACAAAAAATTACCATATTGTGGTTGGCAGACTGAAATACTTTACACCAGCTTCTGTGGCTTAAACAATACACACTAGACACATATTATATAAGGGATACTCATCATTATTGGCATACAGCATACGTAAAGTACTTGTAGAAAAATTTGAACGAAACTCATGCCACCTCTGTGGCTCTGTACATCTCGTACAGAACATTCCAGAAAAATACAAAATTCCATATAGTTCTATATGGAATTTTGTATTTTTCTGGAATGTTCTGTACGAGATGTACAGAGCCACAGAGGTGGCATGAGTTTCGTTACTGAACTTCCTAGCCTATTACTGTGGCTTTTCATCATCTCATTATCCAAATTACATAAAATATATGTCTAAAAAGAAACTTTGTGTTCTGCCTTATGGCAGGTCTTGTCATGGGGGAAGCCTCATGAGAGAGGTCCATACCTTGAGCGTCTAGGGAAGTGATTCCGTTGGTGTTTTCCCATTGCCTTCCACTGATGATGATGAAATGGTAATTAGGACCACACAACACCTAGTCCCTGAGCAGAGAAAATCTCCAACCTAGCACGCGAATCGACCCCGGGCCCCTTGGCGTGACAGACCACCGCGCTGACCAGTCAGCTATCGTGGTGCATATATATATATATATATATATATATATATATATATATATATATATATATGGTCCTCGCAGAAAAACATTAAGTACAACTCATCCTAACTTATGTGGCTCTTAAACAAATATCGTACACTACATTCAAGAAAAACACACATCACTAAAAACATTAAACAGACTTAAGTCCACCTCTCTGTTCTCAAAAGACATTAAGTACAAATTTCTTTTTTTCGCGTTAGGCAGGCAATCCTCTCTTGCCTGTGACACATTACTGTTACATCTTTATACGTTACAAAAGCTTCTAACAAACTCAAGGCATATTGCTGTATTGTCACATTAAAGCAAACTTTTCATTCCTCTCTCTTTCTGATTAGTCCTTTTAGTTTGTACTGGGACACTAGCTCTCTGTATACTTTGTATTACTCTAGTACAAAATTTACTGATAGGGAAGAATGGAAGAAGAAACTAAAGTTCTAAACGAAGAAGAGGAAGGTTGACAACACGCAAAAAAAGTGGAAATGGAACTGTCAATAACTTGGGTGCCTGGTGACCGTCAACCACCTGACAACGCAAAGAATGCGTGTCCCCTGAGGCTTCTTATTTACTGCTCTTTATTTGCTGCTACATTAAATATTTCTTTAAATCAAGTATATTTTTGATTCACAATCGCTTAAATGATTTTATTTCAACAGGACCAACTTTTTTCCTTTCTCCATCATCATCAATCTCTTCAATGTTTACTGTGGTTCAGCAAAAGCGCATAGGCAAGTCTTTGACAACAGACCCCTTTTCTCCAACAAAAGGAATAGATATAGCTTCCCCTCATACATTTATTACCACCTCAATGTTTCCAAAATCTAATCTTACTTGTATATTTCTGTAAAAAGTCGGCACCTACCAGCATCTCAACATCAAGTCTTGTAATAATCAAAAAGTTATGTTCCAACTGAATCACACCTATGGCAATGGGTATCATTAACTCTTGCTTCACTATCTTTCTGCTTCTACCGGTGGCCACAATAATGTTTAACCTACCTACTGGGATTATCACAACTGCTTTACTTTCCAGGAGAGCATTCACAAATGCCTGTGACACTGCACAAATTTCAGAACTAGTGCCAATTAAACAAGTAACTTTACCATTAAATACAATGACTTCAATAATAGGTTTTCTATGATTTACTTTTAGACACTGAGTTTCAGGTCAGTCTAGTTAATCAAGCACCACCTCTCGTGTGTCGAAACCTACCCCTCATGTGGAAATTAACTGTACACTTACATGATCCTCTTTCACCTTATTTCTACTACTACTAGCCCCTTTCACTAAATTACTCATAATGGTAAAAGCATCTCCGTCTTTTCCCTCCTCTCCATCTGAAATATATTCTGTTTATGCAACCCTATCCAAGGTGTTGGCAGACTTATGTCTATTTCCCCCTTCTTCTTCCTCTCCTGATACCTTGTCTTCACTTTCTTAAATAACTTCACTCACTTTATTCGAAAACTCCTCAACACTGTCATCCTCTTCCTCCTGCGTTTACATAATATTTATTCCCCAGTCTCCAGGTAGCCTCTCATCTGTTCTGTAGTGCTGATACACCCCCACCTCTTGATCTACATATTTACTTTCTGAAATAAGTTCCTCTTAAAAATGGTTCTGCTGAAATTTTTCTGAATTTTGACTCTCACAAAATGCTACTCCCTTTTCTAAAGAAACAAACCGTTTAGCAGTATCACTCTACTTAGCCCTCCTATTTTCGTTTGTATTATTTTCAACATACTGTCTAGTAGGTGCCTTCTTTACAAAGGATGTTGCTCGCGGGTTTAGTCTATATGGTTGTAGTCTGCAAATGCTAGCGTCATCACAGACCGCTATGCGTTTCCCTAATATGCGTTATCGTTGCCTCTGACGTTTCTATCACCTGATAAGCGAGACTCATCCATTACATCACGGGCTCGCAGCTGATTGTAATCGCCGCGCTGGATTGGCCGAGCGGTCTCGGCGTTGCAGTTATGGACTGTGCGGCTGGTCCCGGCGTAGGTTCGATTCCTCCCTCGGGCATGGCTGTGTGTGCTTGTCCTTAGGATAATTTAGGTTAAGAAATGTGTAAGCTTAGGGACTGACGACCTTAGCAGGTAAGTCCCATAAGATTTCACACACATTTGAAGATTGTTTTTCTGATTGTAATCAAAATACTGTACACTGTCATTGAACCTACTTCCGGTAGTACCTCCTCCTCCTCTGTACCTACCCCGGTAACCATTACCTCTTTGTACGCCTATTCTACTCACATTGGCTACCGTTCTATTGTCATTGGGTCTAGCGGGAGGCCTATATTCTCTCCTAGCACTCTCTTCTTCTTTTAAAAAGTTCTCAACTCTTTCCAAATAATGAACAAAACGATCAATGTCATCCCTGAGAGCAGAAATGATCTTATTGCGCCAATATAAAGGCAACTTATTTTCGATCCCGACAATAAATTGCTGTGTTTCTATTTTAGAGTTGAAGTATGACAAAGTTGTAACCCACTTTTGCACAAATCTTTTAATGCTATCTTTCTTTGAGTCATACCTCTTCCCAGACCAAAACTTATTCGGAACGTCAATCTGCTTCCTCTTTCCCCTGTATTATTCGAAAGAAGCATGTTTAAATTCCCCTAAACTGTCATACTTATCAGAATCTAAATTCCCCCTCCCCCCCCTCGCCCCCCTTGAAATTTTATGTGATGAAACCTGTCTTTGATTGTCACTCCATACTTTAGGTAAAACGTGTTCAAAGTCACTCCAAAATTCTTTTGGATGAACACTTTTATTTCGATCAAATTTTAAGAATTGGTGATGCGTAACATAAGCAATTTAAGAATACTTCACAACTCCATTAGATACTAAACAATTGTTTTCAGCTTTCTATTCAACTTTCGTTAGTCTATTTTCATGGATACACAGCTGCTCATTCTTGTCTGTACTGAACTGCTGAATGTTAGTTCCAATTTTAATAATTTTATTAGCAACTTGCGCACTAAACTTTGCACACACTTCCTTCCCTTCTTTAATTTGAGTTTTCTCTCCCACATGATTATCCGAACAGTGTCATTCTACTCTGTGAGCCTGTTCATTTACTTTGAACTAAGAATTTAATGTTTCTTCTAGCAGAACTTATCCTCAGCAATTTGCTCAATTCGCTAATTTAATTCATTTTTCACAGTTTCAAAAGTAACATTACATTCTTGCCTGACCTGATTAATGTCACTTCTAATATTATTACCGAATAAAGTCAGGTCATTTTTCCACAAATCCCTTAGATTCGAAATTTTATTTGCCATCCTGGATTCCATATCAACAACTTTACTGTGTAATTCATTTATTTCAGAGCTTAGCGACGTTTTTATGTCTGACCCCATTTTGGTCATTTTGGAATCCATCTCAACACCCAATCTATCCATTTTTCTATTCAAATCTGATCCCATTTCTTTCATATGCTGCAAAATATTCGCAAACATATCTGAAACACTGGTTTTTGGTTCGTCAGCCACTGACATTGGTTCCTGTTTTGTTTTAGGAATAGCTACAGGTAGATATTTAACATCGGGTTCCACCGTGCTCAATTCATTTTCTAGGCAATAATTAGAAGGCTTTGACTCAGACAAACCACTGTAATTTCCTTGTGATACATCAAAACTGAAGTTTCCTATCAGGGAATCACCTACATAGTCTACATCGCCTACATCTACCTTTAGTTTTGCTTCTACTATCTTCTGATTACTTTCTGCCATGTTGCAAAGTTTCTTCGCACATGGACACAGACAATGAAGTTGAACACTACTTATCTTCTGCCTCGTCCGGTTGACTGCTCTCCGAAATGAAACCGTGTATCCGTTCGCCACGCTCTACTTCCACCGAGTACAGTTTCCGGGCCACCACTACGTACACGGCCGCCAATCGCCCCGGATGCTGGTCGCTGCACTCGAAAGGCCGCCTCTCGTTTTCGAGCGGTCGCCAGAACGTAAAAAAACTTACTGCAAAAATCTACAGCCGCGTAATAGCTGCGACGCTACACAGTGTACGGCGTAAGCAATAGGGAAAGGCTGAAATATACAATAAAGTCAAGAATGAATAAAATCGGAACATCAGAAACAAAATACGCGAAAGAGAAAGGGTTAAGACAGGTGTATAGTGTTTCACTTCTACGGTTCAATCTACACTATGCGATCAAAAGTATTCGGACGCCTGGCGAAAAATGACTTACAAGTTCGTGACGCCCTCCATCGGTAGTTCTGGAGTTCGGTATGGTGTTGGGCCACCCTTAGCCTTGACAGCTCCCATTCTCGCAGGCATCCGTTCAATCAGGTGCTGATGGCTTTTTTTGGGAATAGCAGCGCATTCTTCAAGGAGTGCCGCTCTGACGAAAAGTATCGATGTTGGTCGGTGAGACCTGGCACGAAGTCGGCGTTTCAAAACATCCCAAAGGTTTTCTGTAGGAATCGGGATTCTGTGCAGGCCAGTCCATTACAAAAATGGTTCAAACGGCTCTGAGGACTATGGAACTTAACTTCTGAGGTCACCAGTCCCCTAGAACTTAGAAATACTTAAACCTAACTGACCTAAGGACATCACAGACATCCATGCCCAAGGCAGGATTCGAACCTGCAACCGCAGCGGTCGCGCGGTTCAAGACTATAGCACCTAGAACCGCTCGGCCACCCAGGCCGACAGGTCCATTACAGGGATACTCTTGTCGTGTAACCACTCCACGCCGGCATCTGTGGCCGAGCGGTTCTAGGCGCTTCAGTCTAGAACCACGCGACCGCTACGGTCGCAGGTTCGAATCCTGCCTCGGGTATGGATGTGTGTGATGTTCTTAGGTTAGTTAGGTTTAAGTAGTTCTAAGTTCTACAGGACTTATGACCTCAGGAGTTAAGTCCCATAGTCCTCAGAGCCATTTGAGCCATTTGATGTTAACCACTCCGCCACAGTCCGTGCTTTATGAATAGGTTCTCAATCGTGTAGAAAGATGCAATCGCCATCTCCGAATTGCTCTTCAACAGTGGGAAGCAAGAAGGTGGTTAAAACATCAATGTAGGCTTGTGCTGTCATAGTACCACGCAAAACAATAAAGGGTGCAAGCCCCTCTATGAAAAAACCACACATAACACGACCGCCTCCGAATTTTACTGTTGGCACTACACACCTTGGCATATGACGTTCACCAGGTATTCGACATACCCACACCCTGCCATCGGATCGCCATACTGTTTACCGTGATTCGTCGCTCCACACAACGTTTTCCCACTGTTAAAACGTCCAATGTTTACGCTCATTACACGAAGCGAAGCGTCGTTTGGAATGTACCGGCGTGATGTGTGGCTTCTGAGCACCGCTCGACCATGAAATCCAAGTTTTCTTACCTCCTGCCTAACTGTCATAGTACTTTCAGTGATCATGATGCAATATGGAATTCTTGTGTGCTGGATAGACGTCTGGCTATAACACAATAGACCCTCTTCAACTGTCAGTCAACAGACGAGGTCGGCCTGTACGCCTTTGTGCTGTACGTGTCCCTTCATGTTTCCACTTCACTATCAGATCGGAAATCGAAGCGTTTGATTTCTGGTGCTGTAGAATCAGGCTGAAATTTAGGTGAATTAATAAAGAATAAGAAGATTCTCCGCAGAAATGGATAAAAGTGGGACACATAGAAAACAGTAACAAGTTTAAGGAACATGGCAATAGGATGTGTAGTAAGACAGCAGGGAGTAACTCCTATGCAGCTAGATGGTGCTAGAGGAATATGTAGAGAGTAAACATTATAGAGGACGACAGAGATTGGAATGTATCTAACAGGTAATTGAGGATGTAGGGAACAGCAGCTATATCAAGATGAAGAGCCTGGCCCAAGAATGTGAATTGTGGCGGGCCGCATCAAACCAGTTAGAAGAATAATGACAAAAAATATTTTCTCTATAGATCGTGGTCATCTAAAAAAATCTACAAAAAAACTAAAATATGTGGTTCCATTTCCTTACACTTTGTCATCTACTTTGCAGATACACGTAGAAGACTTCACCGCACTGCTACTCGAAAAAAAAGTGTTTAAAATGTTCCTCGTGCTTCAAAGGAAACTAGTTCGTATATTCTCCCTTGAAATACTAAACCGCCAAGAAAACATTTTTAACAGTTGCTCTTAGCTTTGAATAAATTTACAAGAAAGTTTAATGTGATGAAATTATCTCAAAGTTATCTTTTTGTTTAGATTGAGGTAATAATATGAGCGGTTTTTTCCTAATTTATTGGCTTTCGGTTCGCACCCATTTAGCTATCTCGTTAATGTAAAACTGGTGCTACAGCGTAATGGGAATTTTTTCCGTGTCAGTTACGATACGAACGAAAGGACAGCACAACACGCAGTACCAGAGCGGAGAAAATTTCAGACAGGGCCGGTTATAGAACCGAGGCTCCTTCCGTTAGCAATCTGCGTCGCTGATCGGGCTTCCACCGAGGAGGACGAACAAGAATTCATTCGTTAATCTCCGATTAGTCTAAGTTACTTACAACCTTAGTGGTTAACTGTTATTGCCTATTACGAATAAATTGTTTTGTGCTGCTGTCAGTCACATTATTTTGTTTTAATTTAGAAGTTACAATTAGAGGTATATTTGCTGTCAACCTTAGAAGCTTTTGGAATTACATAATATGATACTGACTATGTAATTCTACAACTAACTATGTGTCAAATTATAACCATTTTTAATGCATTTTTGGTGCAGTAGCTTCTAGTTGCGAATTACGTGGTGGCCAGAACGATGATCGCGAAAGTTGCTGTTGCAACTCGTCGCATTGCAGTCACTTTCTACTGAGATAAACAGGGAGGAAATATGGTGCCACAGTAGGACTATATACAGTAATCGTGTTTATTCTCACGGTCTTTACATAAGCAATTCGGTCATATAGGGGAAGTATCGCACCCACGGTCTAGAGGCGCCCTTCGGGACGTGGCACCTGATGATAGCCTGCTGTTGCCCATTACATCCGACGAGCTGACATTGGCCTTGGCACGTGGAGCACCGAACAAATCACCTGGGCCGAAAGGTTTACCCCTGGAATTCTACCGTTCTTTGTATGACTTTATGGGCGACAAGTGGCTCCAAAAGTTTCAAGAACTGATCCGTCCTGATTTCACTGAACCCACGGAATTCAAAGACGGCATGTTAATCGCAGTACCGAAACAGAACGGTGGTTGTAGGTGGCAGGACTTTCGCCCACTCACACTCCTCAACAACGACTGCGAGATCTTCGCCCGCATCCTTCGCGTATCTCTCCACACCGCTTTGGGAAAGCCATCCACATCGATCAGACATGTTTAGGTGGTGTCAGCAACATTCATACAGCTTTAGGAGCATACCGAGACGTAATTGCTTTGAAGGCGGCCTGAAAAGTACGAGGGGCACTTGTCGCCGTCGATTTTGACCACGCATTCGAAAGCTTCGACCACGGCTTCGTATTCGCAGTTTTGGAACACATGGGCCCCTCTCCAGAGTACGTACAGGTGGTCCTTCGACCGATCCACCGGGCGCGCTCCCGCATGATGGTCAGCGGTTAGCAGTCTGGTCACATTGCTGTTGGACGGTCATTCCAACAAGGGTCCCCCCTTGTCGGATATATTATTGGCGGCAGCGCTTGAACCAGCTTTACATGGTCTACGTCAGCGATTAACAGGCATTTCCTTGCGGGACGTGACCTTTCCTTGTGGTGCATTCGCCGAAGATATGGTGTTGCTGGCCAGATGAGAGGATGAAACGCATATGGCGCTTCAGTGGCTACGTCAGTACGTGGCTGTCGCTGGGAGCATCATCAACGTGAAGAAGACAAAATACATGGATATCTGAGAGAGACTTTCCCACTCAACGGCAGTGCCCTTTGACAAGATGCCCGTACTCAAATGTTTAGGAGTGCAGTTCTATAGCAATGTTCGCCGAACGGCGGCTGCTACGTACCGCCGGCTCCTACACCAGACACGTGCTTTGCTGCAGGTCAACAAATTGCGTCGCACAGATCTCCTCCTCAGAACACGTTATGTCCGCATCTATCTTGTCACCAAATTGAATTATTTTGCGCATGTCCTTCCCTTGCCGATTACGACGGCCGACAGATTTCAAGCAGCATGTATCCACAGGACATGTGGCCTGTAATTGAAAAGTGTCATGATGATTTCTCCATTGGGAGAAGATTCCCAATCGTATCTCCAGGAAGGGACTGCCAAGAAGGAGATGACAATGAGAAAATGATTGAATAATCAACGAAAGGACAACGTTTTACGAATCGGGACAGGGAATGTAAAAAGCTTGAACGTAGTAGGGAAACCAGAAAATATGAAAAGGGAAATGCAAAGACTCGAACTAGATATAGTATGGGTCAGTGAAGTGAAATGCAAAGAAGAAAAAGATTTCTCATCAGATGAGTATGGAGTAATGTCTACAGCAGCCGAAAAAAAGGTAATAGAATTCCTTATGAATGGAAGGGTAGGGCAGAGAGTGTGTTTCTGTGAAGAGTTCAGTGACAGGCTCGTTCTTATCAGAATCGACAGCAAACCAGGGGTCAGTGAAGTGAAATGAAAAGAAGAAAAGGATTGCTGCCGGCCAGCGTGGCCGAGCGGTTCTACACGCTACAGTCTGGAACCGCTCGGCCGTTATGGTCGCAGGTTCGAATCCTGCCTCGGGCATCAATGTGTGTGATGTCATAGGTTAGTTAGGTTTAAGTAGCTCTAAGTTCTATGGGACTGATGACCTCAGATGTTAGGTACCATAGAAATTAAAGCCATTTGAACCATTTGAAAGGATTGCTGGTCAGACGTGTACGGGGTAATATCAACAGCAACAGAAGATGGTATAAAAGTAATAGAATTCCTTATGAATAGAGAGGTAGGGCAGAGTGTGTTTCTGTGAACAGTTCAGTGACAGGGTCGTTCATATCAGAATCGACAGCAAACCGGCACCGACAACGATAGTTCAAGTATACATGCCGACGTCGCAAGCTAAACATGAAGAGATACAAAAAGTGTATGAGAATATCGAAAGGGTAAAGGGAGACGAAAATGTTATAGAAAGGGGAGACTGGTATGCAGTTATAGGAGAAGGAGTAGAAGAAAGGGTTACCGGAGGATATGGGCTTGGAACAATGAATGAGAGAGATAAAGACCAATTGAGTTCTGCAACAAGTTTCAGCTAGTAACAGAGCATACTCTGATCAAGAATCTTAAGAGGAGGAAGTATACTCGGAGAAGGCCGAGTGATACGGAGAGATTTCAGTTAGATTACATCATGGTTAGACAGAGATTCCGAAATCAGATACTGGATTGTAAGGCGTACCCAGGAGCAGCTATAGACTCAGATCACAAGATAGCAGTGATGAAGAGTGGGCTGAAGTTTAAGACATTACTCAGAAAGAATTAATATGCAAAGAAGTGGAAAACAGAAATATTAATAAATGATGAAATAGGCTTGAAATTCTCCAGGGCTATAGATACAGCAATAAGGAATAGCTCAGTAGGCAGTACAGTTGAAGAGGAATGGGCGACTCTAAAACGGGCCATCACAGAAGTTAGGAAGGAAAACACAGGTACAAAGAAGGTAACTGCGAAGAAACCATAGGTAATAGAAGAAATATTTCAACTGATCGATGAAAGGAGGAAGTACAAAAATGTTCCGGGAGAGTCAGGAACACATAAATACAAGTCGTTGAGCAATGAAATAAATAGGAAGTGCAGGGAAGCTAAGACGAAATGTCTGCCTGAGAAATGTGAAGAAATCGAAAAAGAAATGATAGTCGGACATATAGACACAGCATACAGAAAAGTCAAAACAACCTTCGGTGATATTAGAAGCAGGGGTGATGTCAATAAGAGTGTAACGGCAACTCCACTGTCAGATGCAGAGGAAAGAGCGAACAGGTGGAAATAATGCATTCAAAGCCTCTAGGAGAGATAGGGGATCCAGTATTAGAATCACAATTTGAAAGAGATTCGGAGAACTCAAGATCAATTAAGGCACTAGTGATAAATAACATTGCATCAGAATTTCTAAAATCATTAGGGGAAGTGGCTACAAAACGACTATTCACATTGGTGTGTAGAATGTATGACTCTGTTGACATACTATCTGTCTTTCAGAAAAATTCATCCACACAATTCCGAAGAATGGAAGAGCTAAGAAGAGCGAGAATTATCGCACAACCAGCTTAACAGCTCATGCATCCAAGTTGCTGACAAGTATAATATTCAGAAGAATGGAAAAGAAAATTGAGGATGTGCTAGATGACCATCAGTTTGGCTTTAGAAAAGGTAAAGCCACGAGGAAGACAATTATGACGTAGCGATTGATAATGGAAGCAAGACTCAAGAAAAATCAAGACACGATCATAGGATGTGTCGACCTGGAAGAAGCCTTCGACAATATAAAATGGTGTAAGATGCTCGAGATTCTGAGAAAAACAAGTGTCAGCTATAGGGAGAAACGGATAATATACAATATGTATAAGAACCAAGAGGGAGAAATAAGAGTGGATGACCAACAACGAAGTGCTCTGATTAGAATGGGTGTAAGATAGGGATGTAGTCTTCCCCCCCTACTATTCAATCTGTACACCGAAGAAGCAATGACGGAAATAAAAGCAAGGTCCAGGAGTGGGATTAAAATTCAAGGTGCAAAGATACTAATGATAAGATTCGCTGCTGACATTGCTATCCTGAGTGAAAGTGAAGAAGAATTACATGATCTGCTGAACGGAATGAACAACCTCATGAGTACAGAAAATGAACACAGAGTAAATCGAAGAAAGACGAAAGTACCGAGATGCAGCAGAAATGAGAACAGCAATAAACTTAACAGCAGGGTTGACGGTCGCGAAGTAGGTGAAGTTAAGGTATTCTGCTACCTAAACAATAAAATAACAGTCACGGACAGAGCGAGGAGGATATCAAAAGCAGACTAGCAACAACAAATAGGGCATTCCTGGCCAAGAGAAGTCTGGTAGTATCAAACATAGGCCCGAAATTTCTAAGAAAGTACGTTGGAGTATAGCATTGTTTGGTAGTGAAACATGGACTGTGGGAAAACCGGAACTGAAGAGAATCGAAGAATTTGGGCTGTGGTGCTACAGACGAATGTTGAAAATTAGGTGGACTGATAAGGTAAGGACTGAGATGGTTCTGCGCAGAATGGGAGAGGAAAGGAATATGTCGAAAACACTTATAAGGCGAAGGGGCAGGGATCATAGGACATATGTTAAGACATGAGGGAATGACTTCTAAGGTACTAGAGGTAACTGTAGAGGGCAAAAACTGTAGAGGGAGACTGGAATACATACAGCAAATAATTGAGGACGTTAGTTGCAAGAGCCACTCTGAGATAAAAATGTTGGCACAGGAGAGGAATTTGTGGCGGACTGCATCAAACCAGTCAGAAGACTAATGACCCAAAAAGAAGAGGAAGAATTACTAAGCCAACATTGAACACCGTTTCTGTAAATTTATCCGAACTTGCTTGTAGAGAACCTCACTTTTCTTCTGAAGGTTCTCATCTACGTTGCCTAAACATGAACTGGCTTGTATAGAACATCACTTTTCTTCCAACGATTCTCATCTGAGTTCCTGGGACATCTTTGTTGCATTTTTGTATCCAGTTATTGGTTTAGATTCCCTATCGCAACCTATAATTTCATGTTAAGTTTTATTTCATATACACTGAAGTGCCTAAGAAACTGGTATTTGCATGAATATTAAAATACATATATATGTAAACAGGCAGAATACGGCGCTGCAATTGGCAACGTCTAAATGACAGAACAAGTTCCTGGCACAGTTGTTAGATTGGCTACAGCTGTGCCAATGGCAGGTTATCAAGATTTAAGTGAATTTGAACGTGGTGTTTTAGTTGGCGCACGAGTGATATGACACAGCATCTCAGAAGTAACGATGAAGGGGGATTTTCCCGTGCGACCCTTTCAAGAGGGTACCCTGAATATCAGGAATCCGGTTAAACATCAAATCTCCGATATCGCTCCGGATGGAACAAGATACTGCAAGAACGGAACCAACGACGGCTGAAGAAAATCGTTCAACGTGACAGAAGTGCAACTGTTCTGGAAATTGTTGCAGATTTCAATGCTGGGGCATCAACAAGAGTGTGTGTGCGAACCATCCAACGAGACATAATTGACATGGGCTTTCGGAGCCGAAGGACCACTCGTGTACCCTTGATGAGGTGCACGACGCAAAGCTTTACATCTCGCCTGTACCCGTCAACACCGACATTGGACTGTTGATGACTGGAAACATATTGCCTGGTCGGACGAGTCTCATTTCAAATTGTATCGAGCGGATGGACTTTTATGGATGTTGAGGCTACCTCATGAATCCATGGACCCTGTCTGTCAGCAGGTGACTGTTTAAGCTGGTGGAGGCTTTGTGATGGTGTGGGGCTTGTGCAGTTGGAGTGATTTGGGACCCCTGATTCGTCTAGATACGAGTCTCACAGGTGACACGTATGTAGGCAACGTGTCTGATCAACTGCGTCAATTCATGTCCATTGTGCATTTCGACGGACTTGCGCAATTCCATCAGAACAATGCCACACCCCACACGACCTGACTTGTTACCGAGTGACTCCAGGAACACCTTCCTGAGTTTAAACGCTTCCGCTGGCCACTAACCTATCCTGACAAGAACATTATTGAGCATATCTGGAATGCGTTTCAACGTGCTGTTCAGAAGAGATCTCAACCCTCTCTTACTCTTACGGATTTATGGACAGCCCTGCAGTGTTCATGGTGTTCGTTCCCTCCAGCACTACTTCAGACATTGGTCGAGTTCATGCCACGTCCTGATTCAGCACTTCTGTGTTCTCGCGGGGGCCCTATACGATATTGGGCGAGTGTGCCTGTTTATTTGGCTCTCAGCGTATTATCAAATTATTATCCGTGGCACTTAAAAAACTTTTAAAAAATTCCTAACGTTTTCTCCTGCTGATGTCATCTGGTGCTCTTACGCTCTTCTCCGTGTTCACTGGCGAAGTTTTTTACACCAAAGAAAAATACTAACGCCTTATGAATTTTCATACAATCATTTAGCGACTGTACAGTCTTGTAGATCACAACGTTGCCAGTGAAGGATCAGGATCATTTCGATTCTTCGTGAGCAATCGTTCAACTGAATTTAGTATATTAGCTTTCCTGTTACTTACCCTTCGGTCATTTGAGATTTTACTTTTGTTTATATTAAAAACGCCTCATACAATGATTATGCACTTATCTACTGGGTTCTATTAGGCAAGTATTGCTAGTAGAGTCACTCTGATGACACTCCAACTCAAGGTGAGTAACCGGCGGCCTGCGGACATGACCCGATCCTTGAATGGTTTCAGTCCGGCCCGCGGAGCAAATCAATAGTAGGGAGAGCAAGGCGCTCGCATTGTACCCCCTTCGCGAACTGTTATCCGATATATACGATATTTCAGTGCCTGTGTTATTCTGATTGACATGCATGCATCGTAATCAGAAAAATACAGCACTGCAATATGGAATTAATCTGCCGATACCGGGCAAGCGACTATCATGTCCAACGTCTTACCTGTGCGGTAATGTACATAATGGATACACGACTACAGCTCGCAGAGGCGTGCCTGACGACATACTGAAGTTTCGCTCTGACAGGTTGTCAAAAGTTAAGGCGACCGCTCGCGATAAGTGGGAAATCTGGCTTCGAGTCTCGGTCCGGCACAAATTTCCATTGTTGTCATTCCATTCTACAGCTGATGGTTGTGCTTATTCGCATTTGTGAATACATTTAATGTATATTATCAGACAGTTCATCCAACCGCCCTCTCACCACGGATTTGCAACCGATGAAGCATACCGTAATGCACACGTATGCAATGCCATTTCGCCGCTGTTAGATTGAAGAACAAAGAGAAACACGTTTCCGGTCTATGGCTCTGAGCACTATGGGACTTAACATCTATGGTCATCAGTCCTCTAGAACTTAGAACTACTTAAACTTACCTAACCTAAGGACATCACACACATCCATGCCCGAGGCAGGATTCGAACCTGCGACCGTAGCAGTCGCTCGGTTCCGGACTGAGCGCCTAGAACCGCTAGACCACCGCGGCCGACTTTCCGGTCTAAGAGCGAAGTTGTGTCCCATGTTCTCATGTGCATGTGTAGTATTGGGGAAACAGCTCATAACCTTGAAGTGATGCGGGGAGAAGTATTTTCGGGTCTGGATCAGTGCTGACAACATACACAGGTTATTTCCTCTTTAGTCTGTCTGTGCTACACGCGGGTAGATCGCAAATGTTGGCAGTAGGCAACAATGGCACGAAAATCACTTGCTGCTCGCGAAATGTGCAGATCTGAATAACGACAGCAGGGTGACATTAAGATCGGTATTTTATGCCATAAACATTGAAGTTACCGCAGTTTTCACTTCATGCAATGAGAGCGCAGCGTGGATCCGGCCCGCGGGTCATCAAAGGCTGCCCATACCAGCTCCAAAAGATACAATAGTAGTCGGCAGTCCTGTATCGACACCGTTTGCGAAACCTGGGAGACGGACACGAATTCTCCAGTGTACAAGATATCGTGTAGCAGATATGTTTTACAGCTGCCGCGTACTTATTCCCACATTAATTCATTGAGTGGAGGAATGTCACACGTAAGGATCCTGCAACAATGTTAATGTTAGTGGTATGTAATTTCTTTATTTTGAACCGTTATTATGCACTGATGTAACGTTGTTGGGGTGTTCTCCTGGCCGAAGATTGGTTTGATTCAGCTTTCCACGATAGTCTATTCTGAGCAAGCAGGTACCGCTGTCTAACACTGTCTATACCTGGTTGCTCCCAATGAACTTGCGACCACTCGTCAGTTTCTACCCTTCCTCCCGCTTCAGATAACCAGCTTTCCCATCATTATCGGCGTAGCTATTCCTTTTGACATGTTCTGTCTCCTAAATTTGTTCCTTCTCTTAGTCAAGCTGTACCATTAACCTCTTTTCTCCGCTACTTTTTTTTTCTTCACTGTGCTGCTTGCCATGGGCCTTTCACTTCCATATAACGCTACCCTGCAAACATAGGTTACAATCCTATCTGACTCGCTTCTTAACTACTGCCTCCCCTTCATGCCTTTTGTCTGGCTTCTATTGTATGTATCACGATCTCTGCGTTTTGTCCTTGATAACAGCAGGAACTGCACGTAGTATACAGCAGTCAACTATGTCAAAACGTTTTCTAACTCTACAGGTCATACAAACGTGCGTTTGCATTGATCTAATCTATGTTTCAAGTAAGTTGTAGTGTCAGTATTGCTTGGCGAGTTCCTACATTCCCCCATAATGCAACGTAATTTATCCGTCGCCACTTCGACGCCTCTCTCTACTCCGTCTTCTAACAGTATTTCATCAAGAGAACATATACCTGCGAAACAGGAATTTCAGTACGATCTTTCTCAACATTCATGTTTTTCCCATTTACCGCTGTAACAAGATGTCAGATTTTCCTGTAACCCTAGTGCGAGACGTAGCTTGTGAATTATTTCACCAATAGGAATAAGTGAGTACGTTTCAAGAACCAGTGTCAGGATGAATAATAATGTTTTCATATTTTGCAGCGTCATTTAAATATCACTAACAAAATCATTAACAACGCAAGACTTTCGGCCATTTTTGCAGTGGTTCTTTTAGGATGACGAACTGCTTGGCTGTGTTGATGCTCTTTTCTACGGAACAGGTCACCTCGTCGTCACTTTTCTTGAACGTCATTGAACAGTTGTTACCAAAGCGCCTGCGGTGTGTTGAGGTGGTTGTACGGAAAGCTATTGCCCGTGCTACTGTATACAAAAGCATAAGCATCATTAGTGTGCAAACTAGGACGGACACAAGGTGTATAGAAAATGGGTAGTTACTGTCTTCCAGGACAAAATAACGCTGTGTTAAGTGCTCTGAACATTCGAACTAACCGTTTGAGCGCCCCTGATAACTTCCAACATGAGTTAAAAGAGCGCCACACGAAATTCCGTGCGAATTGATACAGTAATAGAACATACGAGATATGAGGTACCGCGGAGATAAATCACGTAACAACTACCTGCTGTTCTCTTACTTTATGTGAGAGGCGTGAGCGATCCCATAGTCAAATTGCTGCTCCGAGAAGTAATTGCATCAGTATTTCAGAGCTACTGCGAGTCCGAGAGCTGTTGACGCCCACGAATGGCTCTGCATGTTCGCTGTAAACTGCAGACATTTGCAAACTTCAGTATGAATGCGGCGAAGTCTATGCTGGCAAAACCGGGAGACCTTTTAACACCCGCTTGTAGGAGCCTGGGCTTTAAGTGCGACTGGGACAACAGAACAAATCAGAGAGTAGTTCAGGCTTACCACACGGTCACCCCTCTGCAGGCATTTTGATTCTGGACTGCATAACAAGGGTAGAGAATACTGCTGTTATGTGTCACGTAAAGACGGGAATAGAATGATACGTGGGGAAGGCCATCATTTTGGTTCTCCTGTGGAGAACACCCAGAGCCGGTAGAAATGCCGGCTTTGTTACAAAGTTGTTGCCGTAACAACCCAAAAGGATTTTTACTGAAATGTTAAGTGACTCGTTAAACCAATAGAATAAAACACGTATTCAGCACAGTATTGAGTAGGAGAATGTAATGTTAACCGCAGGATCTTTAGATGGCACTCCCATCCAGTGACGCGATGCATTTGTTTCTACTGCCACACATTCGCGGTAATGTCCACTTACTCTCCACGGTACCGCGTGATGATTAGCATAATTAGTGTTCAGCTCACGTGTGTCCTGAGGTAACTAAATGTCCACTTACTCTCCACGGTACCGCGTGATGATTAACATAATTAGTGTTCAGCTCACGTGTGTCCTGAGGTAACTATTTTCTGGTGACGCCTTTGATGCGGTTGTAGATACAGAAAAAGTGTCTCATAAAAGAGGATCTGCCTCCAAGACACAGAACCTTAAACGACCCAAATACCAAATAAAACTACTTGCTGGATAATACATGAACGAATTTTTCCTTTCATTCTTATCTAATGTATACCTGATTAACGATAAATGGGAACGCCATTGCACAGCTCAGAACAATTGACTAGGGTTATACTTTAGTAATGATTCACAATATTAAAAAATAAAACGTTGCGGGTATGTATTTTTTGTGATCTTTGCAAGGCTCTTGACTGTGTAAGTTTCGTTACACACTCAAGACTAATGGATATGATGGCTTCACACACAGCTGACTTGAAACATACTTTAGAAATAGAATGGGTAGAAAATTTTAATGACTGGCGATAAATCACTAGAGGAATCCCATATGTTTCAATTTTGGTTCCAATCCTATTCCTTATATATGTGAATGACTTTCCACTTATTATTCATAAAGCACAACTGATACTTTGCGTTGACGACAGCAGTATAATAGAAATCCTACTAGAGAGAAATCTACAGAAGAGTTGGTTAATAAGTTCAAAATGGTTCAAATAGCTCAAAGCACTATTTGACTTAACGTCTAAGGTCATCAGTCCCCTAGACTTAAAACTATTTAAAGCTAACTAACATAAGGACATCACACACTTCCATGTCCGAGGGAGGATTCGAACCTGCGACCGTAGCTCCAGCGCGGTTACGGGCTGAAGCGCCTAGAACCGCTCGGTCACAGCGGCCGGCTATTAATATATATCAAAGAATTAGTAAGAGGATCATTTCAGATGGACCCGTCCCTCAATTCTGAAAAAGAAAAGGCCGCATCACATTATTCTGAACAGAAAATAGGGTCACATCAACAATCGGTATATATCATGAACAGCAGTCAGTAAAGTGAAACTTTTGAGTGTGTAAACTTTGAAAAACTTGAGGTGGAAGAAGTATGTTACTGAGTTCAGCTATCTCTACCTTTCGTGTAGTTACTAGTTTTGGAGACAAAAAAATCTCCTTTCTAAGATATTTAGCATATTTCCATTCAATAATGTCTTACATAATAACTTTCTATCACAACTTAGAAAGGAAGTATTGACTGCACAAATGCGAGCACTAAGAATAATGTATAGTGTTCACCTGCAGTCGTCATGCAGATACCGTTTGAAGGAGTTGCGCGTTTTAGCTGCACAGTCACAAAACATATATTCGTCAACGACATTCGTGATACATGAACCATCACTATTACAGGAAGGCAGTCATGTCTATACCCAGAAAACTATAATAGAAAGTGACATTTATTACCCCTCATTATTAAAGCTGTTAGTGGCTCCGAAAGGAGTACAATATCCACCAACAAAATCTTTGAGCATTTTTAGAATAACATGAAATGTCTGACAGGTAGCAGTACAAGTTTTAATTCTAACTCAAAATCATTTCCCCTGGTCAGCTCTGTTCATTCAATTGACGAATTTCTATTTAAAATATTGGTAGCGTGTAAAAAGATTAGTTCTTAAATGTAGTTGCATGTGTGGGGCTAAAAAATAACGTGTTCAACGATGTTAACACCATTCATGAATAGTTATCCAGTAAACTGACTGACTCTATATCATATCTATAAAGTAATCCATCAACTGATCAGTGGAATATGTAACTAACTAACTGTTATTTAAACTGTTGGAGAGAAATTTGTGAAGCATTCCAAGCAGCCGCCGTCTTTTCGTTCCTACTATATTACCAGACGGCTATTCTAGACGAACAGGTATAACACCGGGAAGCCACAACTCTAACGTGTCTTGAAGATACTCATTATAACTGCAGTACCTCAAGTAAGTACCCAGCAGTTACCGAGACTTTAATATAAATTTTCCAAATAATACCTAATCTTGGAAAGAGACTGAGACATTAAGGAGCAAATTTATGAAATGACAATCATTCACTCACACTCACCTCACTCGTGTACGCAAACACAATCGCTCTACCTCATACATCCCAAGACTGGAGAAGGGCGACAGGTGCTATACCTGAGATGAAAACAGAAGGTCTAAAACAAGGGCAGAGGAAAATGTGAATGGCTAACACTTTACAATAAATGTGGGTGGTCCAGTTACCCCATTAACCTCATGTTGTTGTTGTTGTCTTCAGTTCTGAGACTGGTTTGATGCAGCTCTCCATGCTACTCTATCCTGTAAAAGCTGCTTCATCTCCCAGTACCTACTGCAACCTATATCCTTTTGAATCTGCTTAGTGTACTCATCTCTCGGTCTCCCTCTACGATTTTTACCCTCCACGCTGCCCTCCAACGCTAAATTTGTGATCCCTTGATGCCTCAAAACATGTCCTACCAACCGATCCCTTCTTCTAGTCAAGTTGTGCCACAAACTTCTCTTCTCCCCAATCCTATTCAATACCTCCTCAATAGTTACGTGATCTATCCACCTTATCTTCAGTATTCTTCTGTAGCACCATATTTCGAAAGCTTCTATTCTCTTCTTGTCCAAACTAGTAATCGTCCATGTTTCACTTCCATACATGGCTACACTCCAAACAAATACTTTCAGAAACGACTTCCTGATACATAAATATATATTCGATGTTAACAAATTTCTCTTCTTCAGAAACGCTTTCCTTGCCATTGCCAGTCTACATTTTATATCCTCTCTACTTCGACCATCATCAGTTATTTTACTTCCTAAATAGCAAAACTCCTTTACTACTTTAAGTGTCTCATTTCCTAATCTAATTCCCTCAGCATCACCCGATTTAATTTGACTACATTCCATTATCCTCG
Organism: Schistocerca gregaria; assembly: GCF_023897955.1. Lineage (NCBI taxonomy): Eukaryota > Metazoa > Arthropoda > Insecta > Orthoptera > Acrididae > Schistocerca > Schistocerca gregaria. Next base: position 229,831,431 of record NC_064924.1, read on the forward strand.
TTTTGCTTTTGTTGATGTTCATCTTATATCCTCCTTTCAAGACACTGTCCATTCCATTCAACTGCTCTTCCAAGTCCTTTGCCGTCTCTGACAGAATTACAATGTCATCGGCGAACCTCAAAGTTTTTACTTCGTCTCCATGAATTTTAATAGCTCCTCCAAATTTTTCTTTTGTTTCCTTTACTGCTTGCTCAATATACAGATTGAATAACATCGGGGAGAGGCTACAACCCTGTCTCACTCCTTTCCCAACCACTGCTTCCCTTTCATGCCCCTCGACTTTTATGACTGCCATCTGGTTTCTGTACAAATTGTAAATAGCCTTTCGCTCCCTGTATTTTACCCCTGCCACCTTTAGAATTTGAAAAAGAGTATTCCAGTCAACATTGTCAAAAGCTTTCTCTAAGTCTACAAATGCTAGAAACGTAGGTTTGCCTTTTCTTAATCTTTCTTCTAAGATAAGTTGTAAGGTCAGTATTGCCTATTTCCATTGCTAGTCTGATTTAATGGCCTCCTTGATCCGTCCCTCACTCGTTATTTTACTGCCTAGGTAGCAGAAACCTTAACTTTGTCTACTTCGTCAACATCGATCCTGATATCAAGATCCTCGCTGATCTCATTTCTACTAAATCTCATTACAATCGTTCTTCTTCAGTTTACTCTTAACCCATACTCTGTATTTATTAGATTGTTCATTCCATTCAGCAGATCATGTAATTCTTCTTCACTTTAACTTAAAACAGTAATGTCATCAGCGAATCTTATCATTAAAATCCTTTCACCTTCAATTTTAAATCCAGTCCTGAAACTTTCTTTTATATCCGTCTTTGCTTCTTCGGAGTACAGAATGAACGGTAGGGAGGAAAGAAATGGTTCAAGTGGCTCTGAGCTCTAAGGGACTTAACTTCTAAGGTCATCAGTCCCCTAGAACTTAGAACTTCTTAAACCTAACTAACCTAAGGACATCACGCACATCCATGCCCGAGGCAGGATTCGAACCTACGACCGTAGCGGTCGCGTGGTTCCAGACTGTAGCGCCTAGAACCGCTCGGCCACCTCGGCCGGCTAGGGAGGAAAGACTACATCCCTTTTTAATCCGAGCTCTTGATTGTTGGTCGTCCACTCTTATTATTCCCTCTTGGCTGTCGTACATATTTTATTTGTACCGTCTCTCCCTATAGCTTACCCCTCTCTTTCTCAGAATTTCGAACATCTTCCACCACTTTACATTGCCGAACACTTTTTCCAGGTCGATGAATCCTATGGACGCCTTGATTTTTCTTTAGTCTTATTTCCATTATTAACCGCAACGTAAGAATTGCTTCTTTCGTGCCTTTACCTTTTCTAAAACAAAACTGATCGTCATCTAGCTCATCCTCAATTTCTTTTCGATTCTCCTGTATATTATTCTTGTAAGCTGCTAGGATGAATGAGCTGTTAAGCCGATTGTGCGATAATTCTCGCACAAATTTGCTCGTTCACTCTTCGGAATTCTGTGGATGATATTTTACAGAAAGTCAGATGTTATGTCGCCAGACTCATACATTCTACACACCAATTTCAACAGTCGTTTTGTTGCCACTTCCCCCAACTATTTTAGAAATTCTGATGGAATTTTATCTATCCCTTCCACCTTATTTGACCATAAGGCCTCCGAAGTTCTTTTAAACTCTGATTCTAATACCGGGTCCCCCCATCTGTTCCACATCGACTCCTTCATCCTCTTGTATCACATCAGACCAATCTTTCCCGTCATAGAGGCTTTCAATGTATTCTTTCCATCCATTCGCTCTCTCCTCTGCATTTGGCAGTGCAGTTGCCGTTACACTCTTATTGATATCACCCCTGCTTCTAATCCCAGCGAAGGTTGTTTTGACTTTCCTGTATGCTGAGTCAGTTCTTTTTCGATTTCTTCACATTTTTCATGCAACCATTTCGTCTTAGCTTCCTTGCACTTCCTATTTATATAACTCTTCAGCGACTTGTATTTCTGTGTTCCTGAATCACCCTGGACATTTTTGTACTTCCTCCTTTCATCGGTCAATTGAAGTATTTCTTCTGTTACCCATGGTTTCTTCGCAGTTACCTTCTTTCTAGCTGTTTTCCCTCCAAATTTCTGTGATGGCCCTTTTTAGAGATGTCCATTCCTCTTCAACTGTACTGCCTACTGACCTATTTCTTATTGCTGTATCAATAGCGTTAGAGAACGTCAAGCGTATCTCGTCATTACTTAGTACTTCCATATCACACTTATTTGTGTACTGATGCATCCTAACTAACGTCTTTAACTTCAGCCTACTTTTCATCACCATTATGCTGTGATCTGAGTCTATAACTGTTCCTGGGTACGCCTTACAATCCAGTATCTGATTTCAGAATATCTGTATAACCATGATGCAATCTAACTGAAAACTTCCCGTATCACCTGGCCTTTTCCAAGTATACCTCCTCCTTTGGTGATTCTTGTACAGAGAATTCTCTATTACTAGCTAAAGCTTATTAAAGAACTCGATTAATTTTTCTCCTCTCTCATTTCCTCCTCCAAGCCTATATTCTCCTGTAACCTTTTCTTCTATTCCTTCCCCTACAACTGCATTCCAGTCTCACTTTACACACTGCATTACCGTTTCAATATCCTCATACACTTTCTCTATTTCTTCATCTTCAGCCTGCGACGTCGGGATGTATACCTGAACTATTGTTGTCGGTGTCGGTTTGCCGCCGGATTTGATACGAATAACCCAACCACTGAAATGTTCACAGCAACACACACTCTGCCCTATCTTCCTATTCATGGCGAATCCTACTCCCGTTATACCATATTCTTCTACTGTTGGTATTATCCTACACTCATCTGACCAGAAACCCTTGTCTTCTTTCCACTTCACTTCGGAGAGCCCTGCTGTATCTAAACTGAGTCTTCGCATTTCACTTTTCATATTTTCTAGTTTCCCTACCACGTTTAAGCTTCTGAGACTCCACGCCCCGACTCGTAGAATGTTACTATTTCGTTAATTATTCTTTACTGCACTAAGTTTGAAATTATCTGGGTCTATGCAGTAAGGCGGCAGCCATTTACAACCCCAGATTTGAGCCCCTACGTGCCCCACATGGAGGGACCCCAGCAGACGCTTCACACGGATCCCAGATAGCCTCATTTTCCGTGGACGATTCGTAAAGAGGCGAGCATTGGTTTGGTATGATGGCTAAGTTGGAGTAGCGAGGAAATGAGACGCCTGACCACAACGAATATCTGCAGCTGGATTGTGACTGGCGGTTCACCAGCCTCAGCACAAACTCTGAGTATGGCGTTAGTGCTGGGAGCGTCCTCGAGCAGTCTCATTCCTTCATGGTGTACAGCGTCAATGGTCCCATTTCCAGCCATGACTGAACGAAAGCCATATGAAACTGGAGCATGTATGCCCTGCTCGCTATGCAAGAGCTGTCGTTAAGACAGTTTAAAACGTTCAGTACCTTCGGTGCCCTTGCCTTGACTTCCTTCAGGTGTGGTAACCACGACAGTTTGAAGATAAAAATTAGGCCGAAAAATCGCACATACCTTAAAAGAGAGAACACAATGTGCAAATCACGTAAGTTAAAGTATCACGAGAACGATTTTAATGAAAACGCACACATTTCTCTCCAGAAAAACTAAGACCAGTCTTTGCAGCTTACTCCTCCAGCCTCTTCACTGTAAGTTGCTACTGACGAGTAGCTGTTGGGGTACTGGAGGAGGAAGAGGAAGCGGCAAAATCGTTCAAAAACAAGGAACATTGGGTATGATAAAGAAGGTAACGCTTAAATCACTGTCCTGAGGAACACCATTTTCCTGCTAGAAACTATTTTACAAGACATAAACAACACGGTACCAGAAAATGCGGTTTGACTGGTTGGTTGGTTGGTTTTGGGGAAGGAGTAAAGACAGCGTGGTCATCGGTCTCATCGGATTAGAGAAGGATAGGAAAGGAAGTCGGCCGTGCCCTTTCAGAGGAACCATCCTGGCATTTGCTGAGTTGCCGAGAGTGATTTAGGGAAATCACTGAACACCTAAATCAGGATGGCCGGACGTGCGATTTGATGTTAGGGACCAAACGAAGATTAATAGATGAGCACAGAAGACCCGTTGGTGGAGCAGTCCTTGAATACTGTGTATCCAAGTAATGTTGTACACCTTACAGATATCACAGAATACTATAATACATCACTGTTTACGTAGGAAAGCATACTGGATAGCCGCTGCCAGCAGAGACAGGTTGTCAACAGTGGATCGATCGAGACTGACTGTCTGGTCTGTAATTTTCAGACCAGACGGTGGTTAATAGGTCGTTAAGGCGACACTCCAGTAACTGATGGGAAGTGTATGGTCCTTTCCTAGTTTGAGTAGAGGTATCAAAACTGCCTCTCTCCATGATTTGGGAGAGTGACGTGTCTGTCATATCGAATTAAAGCAATTGAGGACGATTTACTTCGACACTACTGGCAAATGTTAAAACATGCAGTGCCAGATTTGGTCATGAATGGGTGCAGAGAAAGTAGCATCAGAGAGGCCAAATCCAGCTCCCAGATAAAGGATGATCTCCAAAGTAGTGTTTCTGAAGTCCAGCTCACATCTTTGCATTGTGGCACAGTAACGACACAACGCTGGATTAAGGCTGGCAGTAGCAACACACATTGTAAAATACTCTGCCGCTGTCTGCAAAATGTCTCCATGTGTTGTTTGTAGACACACCAGATTCAGCAACGTTGCTGCAGTTTACAGATTGTCCGTATCAGAAGTCCTCTTCATGGCTTCCCATATTGTAGCGGATCATTTGATATAGTCCTGTAACGCTTTCCATGACCTTTTCTCGCTCTCCTTTACTATGCGTCAAGCCTATACCCATGCTAAACGAAAGGCTACGAGGTATTGAATCGTTTGGAGGCACTTAAACTGTTGCGAAGGCGTACAAAATCACTCAACCGCTATCGTCAGTCCATCAAGTGACAGATGGCCTCCTAGGAAGACAATAGGATTTTAGGATGGAGACGTCAGGGAATGGCGAATCACTTTACGTAGCCCTCCGAAAAGCAATCGTGTTCAAACACAGCCAGCTGGCCAAACAGCACCACTTGGACCTGCTGATGATCCATCTTGGTTGGGTCCTTCCAGGGTGTGAACCATCCAGAAGGTGAGTCCCGAGCAGGAAGTGATCACTGGAATGAAGTTCTTCACCGACTTTCCACTGAACAGAGTCTGCTAGGGCTGAAGTGGGAGCGCCTATATGGAAGGTGTGCATCCCATAAGACGTCTTGGGGCCCTCCAGATCCAACCTTGAGGCCAAGAAGAGGTCGAGAACCACAGTACGTAATGGGCACTGAAGTCTCCCAGTAAGAGACATTGAAGGGGATTTGATCTATGAGACAAAAATCACACCTTGTGGATGTAAATATAGCGAGAAAGTTGTGATCTTCTGACACACGTGAACTTCAACTCTACGTGCATGCAGTTCAACAGCCAAGGGAACAGCAGACGACTGGTGTACGTTATTAAAAAACACAGTAACAGCTCAGTTTGCGATTTCCCATCAGGTCATCCTGGCGATGGAAAGTATATACCCATAGTACAGTGGTATCAGATGCTTTAAATGGTCTTTCCTGGAAACACCAATACATGGGCCGTTAAGGTGCTAAGAGTTTTAGATCCTCCACTTGAGTCCTGAGCGCATTAAGTCGCCATTGTATAACGGCTGCCATTAATCATAGGTTGGCACATTTATCCTGATTTTCTGCTGGGGTTGGGAACTCGCAATGGGTGGAGGCTCAGTGTTGGGGCCAGATGATTACCCCAGTCCAGCATCGAGGTCCATCTCCTGTGAAGGAGATTTGAGAGAGAGAGATGTCAGAAAGGATGACGTCAATATCTCGGATTTATGCAGCAGTAGGCGCTCATTCACCTTTAACCTTAATTTTTGGGCCTGAGGATGCTTCAGAGCCACAGCTGCACTAAACAGTGGACCAAGGTGAATCTTTGGAAGTGCAGGGAGTTCCGCAACGTCAGCGACCACGGTCACTTGTGAAGTATTTGGTTGGGGTGGGGGGGGGGGGGAGGAGGAGAGAGAGGCGGTGTAGGGACAAGCTTCTACATAATTGCAGCAGTAGAAGTGCTGACAGTGAAAAACTCTTTATTTATTATCTGTTTTCTGGACTAAATGTATGAGAACGGAAGCAAAGAGCCAACGAACATGGATTACAGCATGACCATGTAAATTTTTTTGGTTTCATCATACAGGATGCTCTTTGTCACTTTTATATCCTGGATCTCCTGTTTTTCAAGACAGACACCGCAGTCCGTTCTACAGACAGTGTGATGCCAAGGGCAGTTGACACACTTCGAAAGAGAGGAACAACCAACCTTGTCATGGGAGGTTTTACCGCATTTGCCAGACGTCACTTCTCCCTTAAAAAGTGCTGTCATTTAAAACAGTGAATTGGTCTGTGAAAATAAGGCTACCCTCTTAGATAAAGAAAATCTCCCTTGACATTCTTTGGAAATTTGGTGTTGTTAAATCCAAGTGAAAAACCGTTTGATTTGATAAGATTACCATCCATTCTTTTCACGGTGGTTCGCACATCAACAATGCCTATTTTGAACCAGACAGATTTTCGTCTTTGGGAATATCGACCAGATGTTTACAAGTCACGACATGTTTTCTGTGTTCGAATGAGTCATGAGGTTAAGTTTCGATTGCATACTCCGCAAACACTGAGTTTTCTGCAAGTTGTTAACCTATTGAGAACTAGACGTTTCTACCAAAAGTTCCCATTACGCAAGTTTTTGACAGATTTTAATGTTCCAGCAATGCTCTCTAAGCATTTTAGGATGTACAACGATGAAATTTTACCGAAGTTGCATTCTTTTCGTTTAACTACTGCAAATGCAACATGAGTCCTGTTACTATTAACTGAGTCTGGAGGACTGGTTACCCGAGCCCTCTTGTGAGTCTGCGTGTTGATACGCATCAGCGGTCCACTCATTTATCCGAGAGAAGGAAGAAAAACTTTTAAGGGTTGCATCTCGGTCCCACGATCCACTGGGGAAAGAAAAGTCTACCTAGAGAGCCCTGCGTGCACAGGTAACCCTTATACAGATGAGCTTCGGTAAATACCTTAGAGGTTGCCCGCTATGGACTGTTCAACCTCATCACCGCGCAGCACATGTTATGACTGAGGTTTTTTTTTATAGAAGTTTTACCAACCTCGAGATATGGGTGATCAGGTCATCCCTCTTACCTGTGACACACAACGTTCCACCCCATGGTAGTCGCTGAAGCATGCCCACAACTTGTGGTGAAAGAAGATAGGCGGTGCTTACTGCTCCATAGATCAACAACCCATAGGTCGCCAAAACAGTACACAGCCTAAGAATGCTGAGCCACCAGAATTTTACCTAGTTGTGTTTCGTTAATACCTCATTTAGGAAGATTTGATTTTATCTGCGCTACTGGTACTTTATTTTCTAGGTTTAAATATCTCTAACATTTATCATTGTCATTTAACTTTACATATGCTGCTCAAATAATCTCAATTAACATCGTTCGGTTTACTCAGTCAGAACTAAAAGGCATACGTTTAAGTTTAATTTCATTATGTAACTTTTACTTTAGTAATGTGAAGTACTTACGGGTCAAATGGACTGAGTGGTTGCCCTGGTTTTTTCCGTCATGGCTCGAGACCAGAGTGTTATTTGCCATTAAATTATTATGTAAATGTGCTGTATGTTCTATGAGTGTGTCTTAGAATCTGGGAATTTTTCGAAATATTCAAATGATAGTTCTTCAATGTTTAGCTAACTTATTGTGGAGTACTGAGATGTTTCCTTGAGCTTAATTGTTCGTGATGGCTTATGTTAAAAGTGGCGATTGTGGCAAATAAGTATGCTGAAAATGATTGCCTTGTTGATGTTGAGCGCCTTACCACTAACATATCCAGACACTCTGCTCCTGATAAATTAGGGACTTTTGGTAGGGGATAAGTTTGTTAGATACTGGCATAGTGTACTCCTTGCTTTTTTGATTTCAGGCGGCTGTAAATGTGGAGTCGGCTATGACAGGCGAGCTATGCTGGGAATATCGTGCTTGACTAAAAACCATCTGTGAGCTCATGTGTGAGCTCCATGTATAAGGCAGTAAAGCCAAATTAAGTCAACACTTTTGCAGGGTACATTGCACCACCGCCTCAACATTACTGGTGGCAACATGGGCGACGTAGATGAAGCACGCGCTGTGTGTGATTAGTCTGCTGTCTGGTGCGTTGATGGATATGGAGATATTGTAGAGAACTATATCTTCACGTTCACAAGTCTATAGGAGTCAGGCACATAATAACCACAAGTGTTATCGCATTCGGGGTTTAAGTATGGTAATTACCGATTCGAAATAACCTTCTCGTATTGAAGATTTGCGCAGTAAAACATTAAGTTGGTCCCTTCAGTTAGCGCCGGGAAAAATATCTCTGGGCGGGATAAAGTAGATGGTTCTCTTACTGATCCAACTGTGTTTTGAATCTCGGGTACAAATTTTGAGGGAAGGTGAAAAAGGTGTAAGAAATCAGCTAATCCGATTTTTCCAGTAATACAGAGAGGAAATAAGTCGTTAATAGACACGAATAGTCAGACTGAAGATCTTTTCTCTTTAACAGTCCGTTTGCAAATTATCGTTTCAGTCATACGCGCGAATCTGGTAATCTGAGAAGAGTTGTATTTGAGGTCCTTGATAACGGCGAATCATTGGTCAGCGTGCAAGAGGAAAATATGTGATTTATAATTAAAAATGAGTTATCCAATCAACATTTCTTTCGTTTTCAAAATGATAGCGAGCCACTCGTCCGATATCCTCAGAATATTTGGGTAGTCATGTCAATCCTTTGCCTTAGGGTCATCGAACTGGAGGTAGCAAATAATACTCTAGGAGGCATGTGTCCAGGAGAAGTTAACGTTTCTCTTCAGTAATAAACCGGAGAACTTTGGTAGTGTAGATAACATTGTAGCGAGTATACAAAATTTCTGGCTTAGCGACGAAAGCCGTGACATTCGTTAATTAGCAAAAATACTCCCTGTTACAATGAGTCAAATGATACTAAAACTCGATTTCGGTGCAGTTAATCAGGTTACCTACGGTTACCTCGTGCAAGACTCTCCAGTACCACAAGACAGGGTAAAACGGTGTCGATACCAATGGGTGGTGGCTCGTGCCAGAAAGAGTCCGGGGTGTCTCTCCCTGACTCATGTTTACTATTTGCTGGTAACATACTGAGTCATGTGCCAATATATACATTACTTTACTCGGGTTATAACACCTGTTTACTCGATTATCATTCAAAAGTTTTGGTAAGGGTCTGTGGGATCAAACTTCTAAGGTCATAGTTCTCTAGGCTTATACACTAATTAATCTAGCTTTAAACTAACGTACGCTAAGGACAGCACACACACCCATGCCCGAGGGAGGACTCGAACCCCCCACTGTGGGATACTTGATTATCAGCAAGCATTTTGACATTCGTGAACCTCCTCCTTTACAAAAAGTAATCAAGCAATGTCCTGCAGCCAATAGCCAGATGTTGCCTAGGTTCGGGAATCGTGACCTATCATTGCCGATAAGACTTAGTGTTGTGAAGGATCTGAACGATTCATGGTTTCACTGCAATTTTTTGAAAAGATGAGGGGAAGTATTTAAGATTACACGAGAGAAGCATTTATTTTAAGTTTCAGCCTCACAAAAGGTATTTGCTGTGTAACCGTAACTATATTCAATGGATGTACAATGTTAACGAGGAAGTTTTCCCTTTTAATGTAGCTCATCTCAGTGAAATTGAGGCTCTGCAACTGCTTGAAGTACAGGGGGAATTTCCCGACGCTCTTACTGATAAACTAGAGTACAGAATTCACCTCACTGATCAAATCGCTATCCGCCAATCCCCCAGTCACTAGTTTCTTCTTAAAATGAGGAAGCTACTTAAGATTATCTATTTGTATCAATCTTTCGCAGACAGCGTGATTTCGCCATGTCCCTCACTTATTTTTCTAGCTCCTTAGCGAATTGGCCACAGTATCTTAAAACTTAGTATTGGAACAGAATCTGCCCGCCAATCACCTGAAGTTTAAAAACCTTGCATTTCCCCTCTAACATTCCTAGGAATCTGCCAATCGCAAACAAGTCTCTGCTTTTCGGCAGAAGTGTGGCTTTATGCTTTCTGTGAATAGATTCCTCAGAGGTTGGCTCGCTAACATCGTCTGTGACCCCACGCTTTCCTTCACACTAAAAGAACGTCTTTTCGCCTTGTTCTGCCCCCCCCCCCCCCCCTGCAGCCACAAGGATTGTACACCATCGCCTCTGCTCTCTCTCTCTCTCTCTCTCTCTCTCTCTCTCTCTCTATCTCTCTCTCTCTCTCTCTCTCTCTCTCTCTCTCATGGCAGTAAATCTCCATCGCTGCAGAACACAATAAGTCTCTTCCGATCTCCTCTTTAGCCAATAGAGGATCCTGAGGAAACTGTGGCTCACTTCATCGCTTTTGCTCTGCTCAGCTCAAATTAACTCCTGGATATGCATTACTAGAGAAATTGTTAGTACAATCGTACATGGTGCTAGCCAAAATCAGTCATTGAAATGATTAATGATCAGATTGTTCACTGTAAACAGTGGTGTAATACATATCTAAAACAACATTAAATATATGGTGACATGATGTTGGCACGTTACGAACCTGTCAATGGAGTTCCATCCTGAAATCACAGATGCGGAAAATTATATACGAGCTCCAGTTCCCTCGCCTAAGTACGTAGGAACTCAAGTGAGCTACAGGTGTGAATTCAGTTAAGCGGAATCATTCTCGAAATGACCAAGTTCGCGGTCACCTCTACACTATGCATGCAACTGCTTCATACTCTTACCACTCTGCCGTAGTGAGTGACGGTAGTTGTGGCTGCAGACTGAGTGTGGCCAAAGCATCTGCATTCGTTTTGAGACAGAGGCGAATTTGGTTTCTGGGCACCCACAGTCGATGAAGTGATCTCTACTCGCTATAATAGAAACTGTGCTGGCTCTCCCATCGTCAAAAAAAAAACTGCCTAGACATTTTCGGTAAAGACTTTGGGTGAAAACCAATGATAAATTTTCGCAAATGTTACAAAAATCCCTTACCTTGAGTGCTCTGACCTGCTTAACCTGTGATGTTAGTTGTCTCTGAAAGTGGGGATTAAAATTTCGGAGTTCTCTTGTCCCAAGAGCATGATTTTCCATCCTGACTAATTAGAGGGAAAGTACCTATACACATGCAAACCTTTTCTCTGGTTACCACTCAGAGAGCGTTTTACAAGTTTGGTTAAAATCACCTGGCTGCCTCTTTTATCACTACGGTATCTTCCTTCGCTTTCAAAGAAAGTAATTTCTTTCCGACGCAGATCCATATCTGTCCAAAAAGCCTTCTTAAGGCTCTTCACGGTCCTGAAGTTTTACAGTCTCCTAGTTTCGCCAGACCGCCTCCGTGGACCCCAGCCACTAAAGCCTTATCTTGTCCTTTGGTTCAAATGGCTCTGAGCACTTTGGGACTTAACATCTTAGGTCATCTGTCCCCTAGAACTTAGAGCTACTTAAACCTAACTAACGTAAGGACATCACACACATCCATGCCCAAGGCAGGATTTGAGCCTGAAACCGTAGCAGCGCCGTGGTTCCGGACTGCAGCGCCTAGAACCGGACGGCCGCAGGTCCGGCAACATGTCCTTTCAAGAATCTCATTGAATCACTGAGTCTTCTGTAGTGACTCTAAATTCAATAATTAAATCCATGTTCATTAGAGAACCATTAGTTTTTTAATTAAGTTTAACAATTTAACTTGACGTTTAGTACCCTCCACCCCCTCCCCTAAACCCTACTTACCTTTAAGAGCGGCGGGGGGAGGAGGGGGGGGTCGGGAGATCTGCCCATTGTTTGTGCACTATTGTCGATTCCTTCGGATCTGGAACTCAGTTACCTAGTTATGGCTACTCTGGCGTCTCAGTAAGTGGCGTCCATGACGTGCCTCAGCCGGGACGCAAGCGTACATGCAGGTCACCGTAGAGGTCTGAATCTCAGCCTGAGCCTGCTAGCCTTGCAGACGTTTATTTTGGGCAGTGTGCATACGATTGCTGGAGAGTCACCACTTACCTTTGCCCTTTCCGCAGCGATCACACTTTTCCGTTCTACTTGGCCCGTTTCTTACTGCCTTGGTTGGTGGACTTAACAACATACAAGGCCCTTAATTCTCACCTTTGTAGTACAGAAGTAAACTGTCAACACCAGTGTTGTGTGGGTTAAAGAATTCACCGTGGTTTATAAAAGGTCAGGTGCCGTTTCCACTAAGTTTTGCTGTGTTATGTTGGCCACTGCTGTTAATGTTGATTTGCGTCCCAGTAGTAACAACGTGCATGAGAGTTAAACATGTTTCCGGTCAGTCTAGTCAAAGGGATCCTGTTTCACGACAACGGTTTTCAAATATTTCAAATGTGACAGCTAATAGTACGTTTTCCGAGTGCATTGGAAATTTGGCAAAATTTTTAAGATATTGGTTACCAACACTGCGTATTCGTTTTTGTAAAGGGCCTCTGAGGCGACGACCAGTCTTAGGAGAACTAACTGTCATAATCATCCAGGAAGAAAAAATAATTTGAAGAAATTCTGCACTAGCTACAGAAAATAGAAATTTTAAAAAATCAAAAAGGTTCTCTGCTAACGAAGAATTTTGATGTCTAATATTTGAATGATGCAATATGTCTTCGACAATGATGATGCTAACTTGATTGATTGACCCTCTGGTGAACGATAAGGAAGTTTTAAAACTGGCAGTTAAAACATCAAACGAATCCTGAAAACGAGGAAATATAAATGTTTGTTCCTCGTCAGACTGATTTAAACAATTATTACGCATATTTTTAAATAAATGAAGTGTTAAAAGCAAAAAAATATTTTCTACGTCGAATTAAATGGATTAAAAATGAAATTCTTTATAGAGTCACCACAAAGAAGTTGAAATAAATTATGGTTAATTCGGCTGTCACTTATCACTGACAAACGGTGTATACCACCACTGATTGTGTTTTAATGACCTTAGCAGTAAGATCTTCGAGCTTATCTGGGTGAAGTACCATTGAATGAAAAATACCAAACACATTCTCACTATCGGAAAATGTATGTATCAGCATATACGTTTGGATTTTGGTAGCATTTATAGTGTTACCGAGATTCTCATTAAACGTCAAATTTTGCAACGTATGTATTTCATCGAAAAGGAAATTTGCAGCTTCTCATACGGAAGTAACTGATTACATTCCTCTTGCAACAGTCTCTGAAGAGTATTGCGGTCGATTACATAAACTATTTATAATTTGGTTCTTCACAAATTTTAGGTTGCTAGTAAATCTCATCGGTGTCACTGTCACCTTTTAAGTCACTACTGAACTGAGCCCTTATAGAGCAAATAATTTGCAATTTGACGTTGATATCCACATAGTTACAGGTCTGAGAGATACTCATATAACGAAGTTCTCTAAAGTAAAGCACCTTTTGCGAAGTAGAGTATCACGTAATATCAACCTTTACTTTCTGGAAGACTCCTTATAACTATTCAGACATATTTGTGAAATCTATTACTCGTTTCATAGAACACAAAGTAACTTGGACGTCTTTGACACGAAGTCTGTAAAATAAACCGAATTCCGTGGTTATCTTATAGGAAAATTCACATAAACGTAGTTATTTTACTCTAGTCATGAAATTATCACAGGTGTGATCTCGTCCTGCTCACAACTTACACAATAATTTCGCTCCTCTCGATACTACAACAGGTTTACTCCGTCTTCGGCGACTTCCTTTCATCAGAATAGCGAAGAGATATGTAGGATGGTTGTCCAGGGAAGAAAGAAGGTACAGCATCTGATATTAACTTGGGAATTGTTTTAGAACTGCTAGCGCAGAATCATCTGCTGTCCTCATTTTATCTTCAGTAGCTACACAACTGGCCATTAAAATTGCTACACCAAGAAGAAATGCAGATGACAAACTGGTATTCATTGGGCAAATATATTATACTAGAACTGGCATGTGATTACATTTTCAGGCAATTTGGGTGCATAGATCCTGAGAAATCAGTACCCAGAACAACCACCTCTGGTCGTAATAACGGCCTTCATTCGCCTGGGCATTGCGTCAAACAGTGCTTGGATGGCGGGTACAGGTACAGCTGCCCACGCAGCCTCAACACGATACCACAGTTCATCAAGAGTAGTGACTGGCGTATTGTGACGATCCAGTCGCTCGGCCAACATTGACCAGACGTTTACAATTGGTGAGAGATCTGGAGATTGTGCTGGCCAGGGCAGCAGTCGAACATTTTCTGTATCCAGAAAGGCCCGTACAGCACCTGCAAGATGCGGTCGTGCATTATCCTGCTGAAATGCAGGGTTTCGTAGGGATCGAATGGAGGGTAGAGCCACGCGTCGTAACGCATCTGAAATGTAACGTCCACTGTTCAGAGCGCCGTCAATGCGAACAAGAATTGACCGAGATGTGTACCCAATGGCACCCCATACAATCACGCAGGGTGATACGCCAGTATGGCGATGACGAATACACGATTCCAATGTACGTTCACCGCGATGTCGCCAAACACGGATGCCACCACCATGACGCTGTAAACAGATCCTGGATTCATCCAGAAAAATGACGTTTTACCATTCGTGCAGCCAGGTTCGTCGTTGATTACACCATCGCAGGCGCTCCAGTCTGTGATGCAACGTCAAGGGTAACCGCAGCCATGGTTTCCGAGCTGTTAGTCCATGCTGCTGCTGCAAACGTCGTTGAACTGTTCGTGCCGATCGTGGTTGTCTTGCAAACGTCCCCACCTGTTGACTCAGGGATCGAGACGTGGCTGCACGATCCGTTACAGTCATGCGGATAAGATGCCTGTCATCTCGACTGCTTATGATACGTGGCCATTGGGATCCAGCACGGCATTCCGTATTACCCTCCTGAACTCACCGATTCCATATGCAGTCATTGGATCTCGACCAATGCGAGCAGCAATGCCGCGATACGATAAACCGCAATCGCGATAGGCTACCATCCGACCTATATCAAAGTCGGAAAACTGATGGCACGCATTTCTCCTTCTTACACGCGGAATCACAACAACGTTTCACCAGACAACGCCTGTCATCTGCTGTTTGTGTAGGAGAAATCGGTTTGAACCTTTCCTCATGTCAGCACGTTGTAGGTGTCGCACCTCGCGCCAACCTTGTGAGAATGCTCTGAAAAGCTAATCATTTGCATATCACAGCATCTTCTTCCTGTCGGTTAAGTGTCGCGTCTGTAGCACGTCATCTTCGTGTTGTAGTAATTTTAACGGCCAGTTGTGTATGTGTTTCTCGACGAAAGGCTTGGAACAAATTCAAAATTCCTGCCACATGTGAAATTTGTGGGATGAATTGCCTGCCAACCACTTAACCTGATTGTTAACATAAATAATACTTTCCTTCTTCGTCCTGTAATTTACAGTACAACCTGGTGCAAAGAAGATATTGTAGAGTAGATTTAGTAAGTTACTGTCTAGATGCTAGGGGTTTGTTTACGACCAATATGTGTTCCACTGTCTCCTTCATGTAAAGTTGAGTTACAAGACATGCAGCTAGAGACATCGTACTCGCCATCACAACACGATTAAATTGGTGTAGACAGGTCAAATTCTCTAATGATCAACACAAAAGATATTTTCTCCCGTGATGATTATAAAAATGTTTAGTGTACTAGCAAAAAGAGTTTGTTAAATAGCCATGGAATATTGTTGAGTGACGTAAAACAGAGTCTTCAGTATTCTGCAGCTGAATTTTTTTTAGTGATAGAACAATGACTGCCTCACTAGTAGCTCGGTATTAAGCAGCCAACTACAACGTTGTTACTGTACTTTAAATGTCTTCATAATGTCCATTTTCATGTTGGATTTGTGTTGTAGTTTAATAGAATAGTAAAGTAGTCCGTTCTGTGCTGAACGATGAGTGATGAAGCATTGGTAATAACGATAATAATAATATATGATGTTGCAGTGCGTGTCTTGTTACAAAGTACGATGCAGAGCTTCTTGGGACATGCATGCAAGCACTGTGCAACTACATCCGTTATGAGACACATGAAACTGATTCGTAATTGCGAATATGAATAGCCACAGAATCGGAGGAGACAGGGAATTTGGCACTTGAAGAACATCTCATCTGCTCTAGTACCACCAAGATCGCATGTAATTCTGCATCAGAGACAGGATAGCCGTGAGGCTGGCGAACCTTTAGGACATGATGGGGAAAAACAGCAGAGTATCCAGCAAGATCTCCCTGTTTCTATCCATCCGTAAAGACAGTTGTGGAGTTGCGCTGGGAATAGGAACAGACATGGAATTTAGCGCTCGAAACACGTCGTATATGCTGCAGTGCCAGAAAGAACGTGCATCATTCTGTGTCGAAGGTACTCAAGTCTTAAGGCAGTCTGAGCTTGAGGACACCATCAGGGAAAACGATAGAGGAAACATTTTATTCAGTTTAGAACCCTCCGTAAATACAGCTAAAGAGTTGTATTCTTCGACTAAAACGTCACAAAATAATGTATTAAAAGCATATGCAAGAGTGAAATCTGTCTCCTGTACTTCATTACATCTAAAATTACTCTGGACCTCTGCAGCAACCAGGGTGGCAGACGGTTAACCGTCCGTTGCTCGCGAAGATAACACTCGTCATTGACATGACTTTCCCGCTCAGTTTTGTCTGACAGGGATGGTTTCAGTTCGCGCCATTCTCAGTATCTTTCTGTTAACTCACCGGCTGTTAACTCCAATTATTTTTGCCTTTCAGTTACGAAAGATGCATTGTTTATGAAACATTATCATATTCTGTAGGACACTTGATATCCGCTTGAGCTCCTCTGCCACAATCTGAAACAAAGTAAAACTGTATTACATTATTGCTTTCCTAGATTCAGTCGATCTTTCATGTGCGTAAATTCAGACGTACTGAAACTGATTGCAGTTACCTTCCATGTTACCTAGTATTCTATTTGTTCTTAAATTGTGGAAGAGATGTCAAAGGCAATAAACCTTGGACGGAGTTTAGTAGAGATCCTAATGTATGGCTGGAAAGGTTCAATGAGCTCAGTGATGAAGATGCTCACAGTGATAGCGCTAACACAGACACAAAGGATTCTGTTCATAAAAGCGGTCATGATTCGGGAGTAGAACATGAAGTGTTAGAAAATGATGAATATGAATCACAGGAAGAAGTAACTCATGGGGATGCATTTTTAAAGGGAAAGATGGAATAACTAATGTGAGGGAAAATAAATATTCCGTGTTAGAAACAGATCTTGTAATTATATTACGCATTTTCCTGGGCCAAGAAACAAGCTAGTATAAAAAAGAAAAAGAAATTCTGAATTACACTCCTGGAAAATGAAATAATAATACCGTGAATTCATTGTCCCAGGAAGGGGAAACTTTATTGACACATTCCTGGAGTCAGATACATCACATGATCACACTGACAGAACCACAGGCACATAGACACAGGCAAAAGAGCATGCACAATGTCGGCACTAGTACAGTGTATATCCACCTTTCGCAGCAATG
Source organism: Schistocerca gregaria (assembly GCF_023897955.1). Classification (NCBI taxonomy): domain Eukaryota; kingdom Metazoa; phylum Arthropoda; class Insecta; order Orthoptera; family Acrididae; genus Schistocerca; species Schistocerca gregaria. Next base: position 229,849,104 of record NC_064924.1, read on the forward strand.
CAGGCTGCTATTCTCCCATGGAAACGATCGTAGAGATGCCTGATGTAGTCCTGTGGAACGGCTTGCCATGCCATATCCACCTGGCGCCTCAGTTGGACCAGCGTTCGTGCTGAACGTGCAGATCGCGTGAGACGACGCTTCATCCAGTCCCAAACATGCTCAATGGGGGACAGATCCGGAGATCTTGCTGGCCAGGGTAGTTGACTTACACCTTCTAGAGCACGTTGGGTGGCACGGGATACATGCGGACGTGCATTGTCCTGTTGGAACAGCAAGTTCCCTTGCCGGTCTAGGAATGGTAGAACGATAGGTTCGATGACGGTTTGGATGTACCGTGCACTATTCAGTGTCCCCTCGACGATTACCAGAGGCGTACGGCCAGTGTAGGAGATCGCTCCCCACACCATGATGCCGGGTGTTGGCCCTGTGTGCCTCGGTCGTATGCAGTCCTGATTTTGGCGCTCACCTGCACGACGCCAAACACGCATACGACCATCATTGGCACCAAGGCAGAAGCGACTCTCGTCGCTGAAGACGACAGGTCTCCATTCGTCCCTCCATTCACGCCTGTCGCGACACCACTGGAGGCGGGCTGCACGATGTTGGGGCGTGAGCGGAAGACGGCGTAACGGTGTGCGGGACCGTAGCCCAGCTTCATGGAGACGGTTGCGAATGGTCGTCGCCGATACCCCAGGAGCAACAGTGTCCCTAATTTGCTGGGAAGTGGCGGTGCGGTCCCCTACGGCACTGCGGAGGATCCTACGGTCTTGGCGTGCATCCGTCCGTCGCTGCGGTCCGGTCCCAAGTCGACGGGCACGTGCACCTTCCGCCGACCACTGGCGACAACATCGATGTACTGTGGAGACCTCACGCCCCACGTGTTGAGCAATTCGGCGGTACGTCAACCCGGCCTCCCGCATGCCCACTATACGCCCTCGCTCAAAGACCGTCAACTGCACATACGGTTCACGTCCACGCTGTCGCGGCATGCTACCAGTGTTAAAGACTGCGATGGAGCTCCGTTATACCACGGCAAACTGGCTGACACTGACGGCGGCGGTGCACAAATGCTGCGCAGCTAGCGCCATTCGACGGCCAACACCGCGGTTCCTGGTGTGTCCGCTGTGCCGTGCGTGTGATCATTGCTTGTACAGCCCTCTCTGTGTCCGGAGCAAGTAATCTGGGTCTGACACACCGGTGTCAATGTGTTCTTTTTTCCATTTCCAGGAGTGTAGTTCTTGGGTGAAAACATAATAAGTATTATCGCAACATGCACTAATATATACATAAATTAAGTTCGCGGTAACTTCTCTAGGGAAAGGAACGCTAACGAAACAGACGCGATAGAGATCAGTGCTTTCATTGGTTTGCTACATCTTTGTGGATCTTTGAGATGTTACAGGAAGATTGTATCGGAATTGTGGGATAACTCAAAGGGAAACGGAATTCAATCATGTTATTTATGCATAAGTGAAAACCCATTCAGGTTTCTGTTGAGATGTCGGAAGTTTGATAATACTCGTGATAGAAGTGGTTGCAGAGAGATTGACAAGTTGGCTGCTACCATAGCTATTAGAGAGGTACTTGAACTATTCACTAACCATTCCGAAAAATGTTTTTTACCTAGTGAATATCTTTCTGTTGACGAACAGCTTTTGGCATATAGAGGAAACTATATATTCCTAGCATACCAGCCAAGTATGTGTTATAATTGTTTGGTTTAGTTGATATAAAAGCAGCTTACACTTTGAATTTAGAACCGTACATCGGTAAGCAACAAGAGGGACCATGGAATGTCAGTAATTCAGCTGAAGATAAGGTTCTTCGAATGGTCAAACTATTTTAAACGTAATAATATATTACACTGTGTACAAATATTAAATGTATTGTATATAGATTTAATGAAAAATCATAAAACCAGTTATAAAGACCGTTGAAAGTGTACAAATAGACCGCTTGTTTTATGAATGACACCAGGAATCCGCGCGAGTGACGCTGACATGAATTTTCCCGCGAGTAACGGAGAGTTAAAGCCTGGGTTTGGTGCTCCACTTGCTCCACACCAAGTGCCTTCCGCATATACCACACGCAGAGCCCTAACGCCTCGTTGCTCGTGGGGGATTGGAGAAAAGGCGTTCAGACGTGGAGGAGCAACAGAGTGGGATGCAAGCTTGATGCACTACGAATAGCTGTTGTCAGAATGTAAGCGATGGTTCCCTAGCCTCAGCAATGAGTCTGGGTATGAAGGTGGCCCTATATGCACGCATGGCCAGCAAAACATCTTATGGTGGACAGTGTCAGCGACTTACCTCGCCGATCTGTACATGTGGACCAATTGTCTAGCTGTGAACGTACAGAATCCCTAAAAAACTGGAGTAAACGCTCTCTGTCTGCTCTCCAACATCTGTTGCCAAGATTCTTGATTATATTGTGTCTCTAGGGTTCTATCTTTCAGGTGCAACAGGTGAGGTAACCACACAGTCTGCAAACAAAAAAATGGCTCAGAAACATCTTTGAGTCTATCGGGTAGAATGGTATCCATCATGCGTAAGTCAACGATTAAAATGAACATATACACATCTTCAGAACACTGAAAAAACCATGTTGGCAGCCCAAGCCTCTAATCTCCACACCGTAAGCTGCAACTGATGAGTTAAAGTTGCAACACTGGAGGACGAGCATAAAACAGCAAAATCGTCGATTAATAAGGAGCAGTGTACAGGACTCCATACCGTGAATGTGATACTGTTGATGGTTGTGGCAAAGAGGTTAACACTTATAACACTTCCCTGAGGGACACCATTCTCCTGCTGAAATCTATTTGACAGCGTGTCATCAACTCAGAACCTAAAAGACAGCTTAGACAGGAAAGACAGTATGGAGACATGGAGGTGACCACGAAAGCTCAATTGATACAGATATTAGAGAATATTGTGTCTTCATGTAGTATAATACACCTTACTGACATCAACGAATATGGTGATACAGTGATATACACATTCTAAAACCATCTTAATAGTCATCCCTAGAGGGGTCAGGTTGTCAACAGACGACCGAAATCTCAGTACTCCACACTGAGAGTGGCTAAGAACTTGCCTGGTGTCTAAACACCAGACCAGACAACAGTTAACGATTCACTCCAGGGTCTTGATTACATGGCTCAATGATGCGATACTCCGATAACCACTGGGACATGTACTGTCATGTAGTGGTTTGAGGAGAGGTATCAAAATAGTCTCTCTCCACTATCTGGGGAGGTGACGTATCTCTTACATTAAATTAAACCATTAGAGGGGGGAGGGCGGATTTCCTTTGTCATTGCCAGCCAATGTCGAAGCATGCAGTACTAGACTTGGTCGTGGCCAGGTGCAGTATCACAGGTCTCAGACAGAGCTATTTCCTACTCCAACTTGGAGAAGGGGTGGTTGTAAGAGTCTCAGTTGTTGTACTTGAAATCCAACTTGCTTATCTCTACAGTCGCATGTTAGCGGCGAAGTGCCAGATATTGGCGCTAATTTTTGGAAAAAATTATTGCCAGAATCTAGGTGATATCTCTGGGCGATGTTTGGAGAGACCGTTGTTTCAGCATTGCTCATATTGGTAAACGACTCTATTTACCAGAAATTCTCGAGCCTTGGTTCTTGTAAACTGAAATTTGTCAGTCTGTATGCCGTTTGAGGTACTTAAACCATCGAAGAGCCGCACACCTGACCCAGAGTGTTGAGTGGCACCCACCGGTCCACCAAGATACAAGTTCTTTCCTAAGATCACTGGAAAACTTTGGGATGGATGTCAGTGGCATGGTGAATCACTCATGTAATGTTGTCCACCCACTCCTGGACACTGGTTGATCATCCATTCTGGTGGCTTCTCTTCAGGTAGGTGAATGGGAAGCAGGATGCGGTCAGCAGAATGAAGGTCGTCAGTGACTGTGCAACGGCTGAAGGGCAGAGAGGACGATGGGAGAGAATAGACCTTTAGCAGTACAGAAATAGGTGGGAATATCTGTGATGAGGATGGATAGCTTGTGAGGCATCATGAGGCTCATCATAACATGACCCTGAGAGCAACTAGAAGGTGAGCCTCTCCTCCGAGACACATGAATGTCAGTGGAAACTGCTTGGAATCAGTAACCATGGGGAAAGCAGAGGACAGGGGAGCGTTATTGACAAACGCACGACCTCACTTGGCCCCTTTCCAAGTCAGGCCATCCTTATGACAAAGCTTACAGGCCCATAGTACATGTGTCAGATGCTTTAAGATTTTCCTGCAAACAAGCACAGGGAGTGCTAGGAATTTCATTTCCTTTACATGTGTCCTGAACCCACTAATGTTTCATTGTGCAAAGGGAGCCATCTATCGCGGGGGTAACATTTCCATCCTGACTTTTTTCTGTGAGGTGAACCTGCAATGGGTGGAGGCTCAGTCTTTGTGCCAGATGATCGATCCAATCTCACATGGAATTCCATCGCTTTTGAAGAAGACTGAAGAGAGATGTCAGGGGTGATGACGTCGATATTGTGTGACTGTGTATTTCCCGTTCCGTCAGTGGACTATTCTTCGCCATCGATTTTTTCTCTGAGGGAAGTTCGGAGTCACGACAGCAGAAGTGGTAATGGCTGCACTGGACGGTGGAAAAAACTTGATCTTCGAAGGGATATCGAGTTCCACAATGTCAGACACCACAGCCTTTTTGACGTTCTGAGGAGAGGAACAAGCTTCGAAATGACTGCAGCAGCACAAGTGCATTAACAAATGCAGCTTCTAATGATGATGCTAGCAATCTCCGTTTCTGTAGCAGCATAAGCTAAGCTTCCTACACTGGCTGTTTAAGTGCTTAAGCAACGGACGTGATGAACGCTGGTGGCACCATGTCTTCATACATGTTTCTAGCCTCATTAAATGGGACTTATTTTGCAGTCTTACGCTCTTGCATCTTTCCTTCTTCAAGAGATACGTTACAATCCCAACACCAGACAGGATGAGCCCAAGAGCAATTTACAAACTTCGAAGGAGACAAACTTCATCATGGGCAGCATTACCAAATCTGCGACAAGTGGCTTCTTCCTTACATCCAAGATACGAATGCCCAAAGCTCTGGCATTTGAAACAGCGTATTCGGTTGAGGACATAAGGCTATAAGCTGACGGGAAGGAAAGCTGACATAATGCGCTCTGGAAGTTTCGTGCAACTGGCAGCATAAAGGAACCGGATTTGGCTAGGTCGCATCCACCCTTTTTATGATATTCTGCACATCAACTATTCTTTCTTAGGCCCACTCAACTTTCAACTCTTCTTTTTCTTCATTCTTTGGGAAAGTGTATCATGTCTTGGCATGTTACAACACCTTTGCTGTAATTCAATACGATGTGAAGCTCAGTTTCAATGGCACATCCCCAAGGCATTTCGCTGACTGCAGGTTCGTTGTTTGCTGGGAAAGTATCCCATTTCGTAGTCACTTGACTGATAAATACTCTGAAGAGCCAACGAAGCTGCTACACCTGCCTAATATCGTGTAGGGTCCACGCAAGCACGCAGAAGTGCCACAACACGACGTGAGATGTTTTCGAATAATGTCTGAATTAGTGCTGGAGGGAACTGACACCATGAATGCTGCAGGGTTATCCATAAATTCGTAAGAGTACGACGGGGTGGAGATATGTCCTGCGCACCACATTGCAAGGGATAGCAGATACTCTCAATAACATTCGTGTCTGGGGTGTTTGGTGGCCAGCGGGAGTGTTTACACACAGAAGAGTGTTCCTGCAGTCGCATTGTCTCGCTGGAATTGCTGAAGTCCGTGGGAATGAACAACGGACAAGAATGGTTCTGACAGGGTGCTTACTTTCGTGTCACCCGTTAGAGTCGTATCTAGACGTATCAGGTGACCTATATCACTGCAACTGCACTCTCCCCACACCATTAAAGAGCCTCCACCAGCTTGAACAGTCCCCTGCAGACATGCAGGGTCCATGGCTTCATGAGGTTGTCTACATACCTCTACATGTCCATCCGCTCGACATAATTTGAAACGAGACTCGTCCGACCAGGTAAAATGTTTCCAGTCATCAACAGTCCAATGTCGGTGTTGACAAGCACAGGCGAGGCGTAAAGCTTTGTGTCGTCCAGTCATAAAGGGTACACGAGTGGGCCTTAGGATACGTAAGCCCATATCGGTGATATTTCGTTGTATGGTTCGCACGCTGACACTTGTTGATGGCAAAGCATTGAAATAGTCAATAATTTGCGGAAGGATTGCTCTTCTGTCATGCCGAGCGAGTCTCTTCAGTCGTCGTTCGTCTCGTTCGTGCAGGATCTTATTCCGGCCACAGCGATGTCGCACATTTGCTGTTTTACCTTACTGCTGATTTTCACGGTACGCTTGTGAAATTTTCGAACTGGAAAGTTCAGACTTCATAGCTATCTCGGAGATCTTGTGCGCCGACTATAACACGACTTTCGAACTCACTTAAAATCTTGATAGCCTGCCATTGTAGAAGCAGTGCCCGTTCTAACAACTGCCCCACACGCTTGTTGTCTTATGTAAGTGTTGCCGATTGCAGGGCCGTGTTCTGCCTGTTTACATATCTCTGTATTTGAGTACGCTTGCCTGTACCAGCTGTTTTGGTGCTTCAATGTAATATCCCTGTGATGCCCTGTAAACCCTTTTGGATGTAAAAACGGGAGTCTTTTTCAAAGTCCCTCTCGTATCTTAGCTATCAAAAATCTATTTTGCGCTGCAGCATGCGTTCTGGTACTAAATCAAAAACTGCTTTTAACAATTTCAGAATCTGGATGACTTGTCGGCCCATCCATTCCTGTGCAGAGGTGAAAAGAAGATTTCGAGAGGTCTATCTCGGACCCACGGGAAATACAAGTTCACCTAGACAGCTTCACCAACGATTGCCTGCTAACGACTGTTCCACCTCAACAGCCATACATCTCATCAGCGTTCAGCACACACAGAGATTGAGGTTTTCTTTTTATAGAGGTTTTTACCATACTAGGCCTTCAAACAAATATGGCTGTTGCCTGTGACACACAGGGTTCCGCCGCCATGCGATACAGTTGTCGCAGAAGCACGTCCAGAGCTTACTGTGACAGGGGTCTGGCTGGGCTTACCAGTCCTCAGCTCAGGAAACATGGGGTGGCAAAACCAATATTCAGCAAACGAATGCTGTGCCCCTGAGGGTTGCTTTCTCAGACAACCGTAAATTATTTATAAATTTTACAGACATTTAGTGTTTCTATCATCATCACTATTACCGTTTTAAACATACTACTCGTCTTCTGCATACTTAAGTTTATTAATTTTGGTCCGCTATATAATTTAATGTACCAATCTGTAGCCATCGAGTAATGTTTGCGTGATAGTTAAAGTAAGATTGCATATATGTAGTAAAATAGCACTCCTGGCGCTTGCTATGTATTGTGTGCAGAAAATGTACTCTGTGGAGAAACTGACATACGCCGCGTGGGATTAGCCGTGCTGTCTAAGGCGCTGCAGTCATGGACTGTGAGGTTGGTCCCAGCGAAGGTTCGAGTCCTCCCTCGGGCATGGGTGTATGTGTTTGTTCTTAGGATAATATAGGTTAAGTAGTGTGTAAGCTTAGGGACTGGTGGCCTTAGCAGTTAAGTCCCATAAGATTTCACACACATTTGTTTGAAAATGATAAAAACACATTCGTCGCCTTTCTTTATCTACAGCAGCAGTAAAACATGTACGGTTGTCTTGGGTTCCAGGACACATGAGAATATAGGTACACGAGTAAGAGCATCAAGCAGCAAGGTAGACTTGCAGAGAAGACGTGATAAGCAATTGCCATGCAGGCTGTTTTGCTTTTGGGTCAGAAGGGCCATGTGTCTGTGAGAGGAAGAGTGGCTGGCCGTGAGGGAAACAAGCCTGTGAAGCTGACTATCTGGTTATTGCGTACTTCATACTGGTCACTTGGTGAGATAGTGTGACGGAGCCTTGACATAACAGATGGTCCAGTCTCGTCTTCGAATTTGATCTTTGCCCAAGAAAGCGGAAGTGTAGTGGGACTGCCAACACAGGTGGCGGCGTTCAGGGTGTAGCTAATGGGGTTTCGAAGTAGAAGTGCCGAGGAAGACTTGTGTCGATGAGGCTGCTTGGTCTAAATGTGAGGCGCGTACAGATACCATTAGTGGTGTTGGACATGCGGGGCACATTCTTGTGGTACGAGGAGATGTTATTCGACGGGGCTCAGATAACTCGCGTCTTGCCAGTGGAGTTTGCAGCCGTTTCGTGCCGCGGTTCTCTTCCTGTCAACTGTGATTCTTCCTTGGCTCCTGCCTACACAGGTATTGTGTGCCCGAACATTGCCCCACGACTTGTATGAGCCATACCGTGTCGATAGGTCGCGGTACGCCTTCCACGTGCCATCTTTGCCTCCAGCGGATGGCGAGCCGTTGTGACGTACACGAGTGGCAGTGTGAGATCGGTGTCGGACGGCGGCGGGTGGTGGAGCAGGAAGCGCTCTTCAGGCAAAGCGTGTTGTGATTTAGCCGTGCGATTTTTGTACCGGACGATTGGGCCTCCTTGTTCCGCCAAGAATAAGCTTTCATCCTGGCGGCTCCAACGGACATGAGGCGACCGAGGTTATTCCTAATGCGGTAGTCCTTCTTCGCGGAGTCTTCATTAACATGGAAGCGTGGCATTTTAGAACAATTAAGAGTTAGCTTACTCGTCTTGCATGAATTTGGAGACACTGTCAGGTTCGTGAAATTTTCGTCTATATTGTCTTCCGCAGTGCTTCGCCGTCTGCATATGCGCCTTACCATCCACCACGGCTGTTTGAACTCTAAAAAAAAAACGGCCTCAATCTTCCTGCTTGCTTAAGCCCTAGTCGTGCCTACGTTGAGTGCAGGAGATCTGCACAAGTTTGTACCAGCTTCTTATTGTACCATTAGTAAATTCGTGACTTGCTGTAACTAAGACAGACTGTGTTTTTACCTTCTTACACATGATAGCTTTGTTTTAAGCTATATCATTTATTGCTGTGAGTGGATTTGATTCTTGATCGTTAACTTTTACCTCGGGGAGAAAAGGATTCGTGGCAAATGCTTGGTATTTAAGGTACTGGTCTGCAATTGAAACTGTAGATCTTTTGCTAACGGTGTGCATCCGTTCAAATGTCGTTGATTTTCCGACCGGGGTGGCGCCCCTTTGCTACCGTTACGCCATCGGGCAACATTTTGAAACGGAACTGCTGTAGCGTGGCGAATCTTCTTATCTCCGTGATATTTCGAAGTGTGTTCAGTAATTAGTCCCATACGCAGGATTGTCTCAATTATCCGGGATATGTCTGTATCTGATTTACACCGAGTAATTACCTGTGGGCAGTCGATTAGATGAATATGAGCTCGTGGGTGTCGCTGCCTCTGTATCAAGAGTACTCCCGTGGCTAAAAAAATGCTAACGCATTATTGTACCTTTCTTGGCGTTACTTTCTAAACTTATGTAGTGGTCCATTTCTCGTGACCGGGCCAAATATCTCTCGAAATAAGCGTCAAACGAAAAAACTACAAAGAACGAAACTTTGAAACTTGTCTATCCCGAAGGCGGAAACCAGATGGCGCTATGGTTGGCCCGCTAGATGGCAATGCCATAGGTCAATAGGATATTATTTCGTGAGATATTTGGCCCGGTTACTTTCAATGGAAAACCATATATATATATATATATATATATATATATATATATATATATATATATATATATATATATATATATATATAATGTGTCTGTGTCCTTTTACGAAACATGTAAAAGTTTTAAGGTCAAATCAGCATACTGGCTGTCAGAAAATACGATAAGGTGAGTTGTTAAATTGTTTGTTACACAAATTCTTGAAATTCTTTTTGTTTGTTGTTGCAGCTATTGTGCTGAAGCATTGATATTGTATAGAATGTTTGCATCGTTTTTCTGTCATATAAGCTTGCACAATTTTTTTTGTGTTCTAATAATGGTATCTCATTATACGAAGTTAAACTTCCTCCTCAAGGAACTGCAACGAATTTCCTTGACCATGTGATGTGGGTTATTGAAAGAATTTTCTTCCATAACTGTGACAGTTATGTGCATAGCTTAGTTCTTGTCTTTGAACATAGATATTTTTATAATCATGTACAACGTTTTTGGGTTTCCTCTGTTTTTTACTTTATATTGTGGATCTGCGTGACAGTATATTAAAGTCTTACTTGAATGCAAACTAAACACTGCAGCATATGTTCGGAGATGTACATATTTATGAAATTCTCATGACAATTGTTGTTGTTCTTAACTTATTTTTTAAATAACTGTTGAAAGCTTACAAGTAAATTTTTCTTAATTGGTTTGATTGATTCTTAAGCACCAAATGTTCAATAATTTTTGTTTCACAAATGGTGTTCAGCTCTTAGTTGAGCTTAGTCCTACCCTCCTAGACAACCTCACTCAGCAGCTGTGTATAAATATCGTAAGCGGGTTTATAAGTACTGTTTGGTGTTTTATAGGCTGCTTGACATTGTCCATATTGTTTGGCTTGAAGGCCAATTCGTTACTGCTTGGTGTGAAATTGGCGCTAGTTTGTTTTGGTCCCTCTTCTAGGAGGATATTTTTCACGAGAATGACTGTTAAACGTGATTCTCTGCTCTGCCTCTCATTTAAGTGCCTGCACCAAATTTTAACTGAGTTCATTGTATAGTGCGATGGGACAGGGAAAGGAAATGTAAGTGGGATATTAACTCATGACAGTTGAGTGTGGTAAGGCTCTTACAGTAAGTCATGTCTGAACTCCACGAAGGCAATGAGAAAGACAGGCCAAGGCGGGTACGTCATGGAGGTAGGCCTGCGCTCGCTCGTTCGATCAAGTCAGCAGACAAACTACGTTTCTACACCTGTTAACTCGTAACAAGGTGTGTACGTAAAATCAAGAATTGCGCCTTCCACTGGAATCGGCTATTACGGAGTCTTACTGTCATTAATCATACAATGATCGGAAGTCCATAGACCTAATTGTAATATGTATCGGCTGTACTGGGGTACTATAAAATGAAAATCGTGCCAAAATGTTTATGAGTTGTATAAGGCACCACTTGCTGTATGAAATGAAGACTGTTAAGCAGAATAGACTAAATGTTATAAGCAAGCCGTTATACCATTTATCTCTAGTATTGATCTTGAATTAAATTTTGTTTTATTACTATTACTGTTAATCAGTAAGACTCCAACATTGCAGATTCCAGTGACAGATGCAACTGTCGTCAGTAAGTACACGGCCAGCTGCAAGTCAACAGGTCTAGAAACGCATTTTGTCTGCTGAGCTGAGCGAGCGAGCGAACGAGTTCAGGCCTCCCTTCGTAAGCTTAAGATATTAGGCTTGATATTTTAGCGTAGTACAGCATACTGGCTCATCCTTCTTACTGAAGCGATTATCCAGCCACAGCTATCTTAAGTATAATATTAGTTTGAAACTAATCTGTGTTAGTAACGGTTTGAGCTCCGAAATAAAAAGCTGCATGAGATACCTAGTCGTCACCACAATAAAATTTTTTGCGTATCATGCAAGATTCCATTAATAATTTGAGCACTGCACACATTGTAAACACCATCACACTGTCACAACACCTTTGTGTACTCCTGATTAATTATCTTAAATAACTGTCCCCTAATTGTAAGCGAATTTATAGAAAGTGACCTTCATAAATGGAAGTAAATTTAACAAATTACTGAGGCTTTGTTCAAATTTGAAAACAACATGGAATTTTATTACAGTGTCATTCATGAAAAACAAAAAGACAAAGAGAAGAAACATGGAATACTGAGGTTAATCATGTGAGACTTTGAGCGATATCGTTCGCAAGACTGAAAGAAGATCAAAATCAGTGTTCCTGATGTATACAACTCGCCTTTTTGAATTAACAAGAGAGATAACCCAGTGACCTCTGCATTCAAAATCCACAAACAACCAGCTAAATGCGAGATGCTCAAAGTATGGTCTCTGAAATCAGTTATTAGCGGAGCGGAGCGGAGCTGTAGCGGAGGCTGTGTGGCGTGGACTGGGCGGTTTTTTAGGTTAGAAGGCCTCGGGAAAGTACGGAGTGAGCTGCAATCTCAAAGGGTGCATGACAAATACAGGACGTGCTTGGATCAAGAAACAGTCGGAATTGTATTTGTAAATTGTTGTATTTTTTTGCTGGGAAAGTCCCTGAGCTTCAAGCGCTAATAGAAAGCGCAGAAGCTGAAATCGTTATAGGTACAGAAAGCTGGCTAAAGCATGAAATAAGTGCATCAGAAATTTTTACGAAGTCTCAGACGGTGTCCAGGAACTATAGATTAGTCAGAATTGGTGGTGGAGTGTTTGTGTCTGTCAGTAGTGGTTTATCTTATAGTGAAGTCGAAGTAGATAATCCGTGCGAATTGGTATGGGTGGAGGTTATACTTTACAGCCGAAATAAGTTAGTAATTGGCTCCTTCTACCGACACCCAGACTCCGATGATATAGTTGCTGAACAGTTCAGAGAAAATTTGAGTCTCGTAGCAAATAAATACTCCACTCATACGGTAACAGTTGGTGGAGACTTCAACCTTCCCTCGATGTGTTGGCAAAAATACTTGTTCAAAACCGATGGTAGGCAGAAAACGTCTTCCGAGATTGTCATAAATGCTTTATCCGAAAATTATTTCGAGCAGTTAGTCCACGAGCCCACGCGAATTGTAAATGCTTGCGAAAACACACTTGACCTCTTAGCCACAAACAATCCAGAACTAATAGAGAGCATCATGACTGATACAAGGATTAGTGATCACAAGGTCGTTGTAGCTAGGCTGAACGCCGTTTCTTCCAAATCCACCAGAAACAAACGCAAAATAATTTTATTTAAAAAAGCGGATATAGTGTCACTAGAAAACTTCCTAAGAGACAATCTCCATTTCTTCCGAAGTCACTATGCAACTGTAGACGAGATGTGGCTGAAATTCAAATAAATAGTAGCAACAGCAACTGAGAGATTCATACCTCATAAATTGGTAAGAGATGGAACTGATCCCACTGGTGCCCAAAACAGGTCCGAACGCTGTTGCAGAGGCAACGGAAAAAGCATGCGAAGTTCAGAAGAACGCGAAATCCCGAAAATAGGCTAAAATTTACAGACGCGCGAAATTTGGCACGGACTCCAATGCTAGATGCCTTTAATAGGTTCCACAACGAGACATTGTCTCGGAATTTGGTAGAAAATCCGAAGAAATTCTGGTGGTATGTAAAGTACACAAGCGGCAAGACGCAGTCAATACTTTCGCTGTGCAGTGCCGACGGTATTGTTACCGACGACTGTGCCGCTAAAGACGAGTTATTGAACGCAGTTTTCCGAAATTCCTTCACCAGAGAAGAGAACGTAATATTCCAGAATTTGAAACACGAACAGCTGCTAGCATGAGTTTCTTAGAAGTAGATACCGTAGTGGTATTGCTTGATACGGGCTAGTCTTCAGGTCCAGATTGTATACCGATTAGGTTCCTTTCAGATAACGATGATACAATAGATCCCTACTCATCAATCATATACAACCGCTTGCTCACCGATAGATCTGTACCTACAGATTGGAAAATTGCGCAGATCGCACCAGTGTTTAAGGAGTGTAGTAGGAGTAATCCAACGAACTACAGACCTATTTCATTGACGTCGGTTTGTGCTAGGGTTTTGGAGCATGTACTGTATTCAAACATTATGAATCACCTCGAAGGGAACGATCTATTGATACGTAACCAGCATGCTTTCAGAAAACATCATTCTTGTGCAACGCAGCTAGCTCTTTGGCTGTAAAATATCAGCAGCTCTGAGGTGTATACTTCAGAACTGGTTCACAAGCTTGGAACATCTTGCTTGGCTCATAATGGACTCAACTAAGCTACAGACAAGAAATCGCATACAAACCCTCTACCAGTACAAGACGGAATTAATATATTCGTATACAGCTTCCTCTGACAGTTTCTGATGTTACAGATCATAATCATTAAACAGGAGTTAAATTCAGACAGAAATGATTATAAATCACATTATGATGGGGTGAATGACATGCGCCAATCTGTTAATCGACTGTTGCGTACCACTGTTACCAAATATAAATTGTTTCTCATTCCAGAGATGTATCTCAAATTATTGGCGTCGATACATGAAGATATGCTTGGCGGACTTATGTTCGTGGCGTTCGCTGTAGTGTTACTTAAGTCACCAGTAGATTGCCCAAGGTCCATTTGTTATTTGCACTGACGAAAATGAAAAGTACTCTACACGAACATTTGGATCGAACGATACCGGACTACAGCTGCAGTATTTTCGTCCCCGCTGCATGCGTTGTTTAAAATTTCATCATGGTGTGAGCTTAGTTTCATTAAAGAAAAACGCTATTATTATAGTTGAGAGTGGTGTGAATCAACGACTGCCATTGGGTGTGTTTAACGTTACTGGAACTTTTCAGATAGTGGTCACAACACTGTCGGAGAACGTACATGTTTAGCTTATTGTATTTTGAGAGAAGTCAATCATTGACTTAAGAGACATGGGAGCATCATGCCGACAGACTTCACAAACAGCTTGGTATTCTGTAATTACGGTAGAACGACTGATGACGAGTTAGAGTCAGGACAATAACGGAAGGAAGGATAGGCACAGGTGTTTCCAGAAGAACTTGAACGTGAGAATATCTTAGGACTTGAAAGTTCTCTAAATAAATGAAAATATGTGGAAGCTCTGTTTATGATAGTAAGATCTGAGCTGTAATAATAAATCAACTTTCGTAATGAAACTTGTACTTCGTAATGTGAATGCAAAACTCCATTGTAATAAAAATTAATTGTCGTAATGCAAAGGAAAGTCTTTCGTGCTGTACAAGTTAACAATCCGACTGCAAAAACTTTGAACTGTTTAAACTGCCTGAATAACGAACTTTGACATACCTAAGATAATTAGTTTTGCAAAACGGATCCCAGATCCCGGAACTAAAAGTGATACTCAACAAAGGAAATCTGACTGTCTGTGAATGTCATAAATTGGCAGTGCGTGAATAAAAAAAAATTTAGTTGTTACCTCTATTCTGCGCAAATCTGGATAATGCGATGAAGTACTACTCTTTCTTGCGCGCCACTATGCTACAGGTGCAGATTACTACATCTGCACAGAGGCAATCGCGAGGTGCAATGAATCCTCTGTTAGTTGTAAATCGAAGTATACATTTGGAAAAATCATAATCAATTAAAAATTATAATGAAAAATGAAATATGGGCATAATGACAACACTAATGTTTATTTATTTATTTTACATACTGTGAAAAAATTGCTCAAGGCTGATGTTAAATTTAATGAACGTCTTAACATCCAAACAATATGCTTTTCTGTCCTTCCAATCTAGCAACTCACAGTACAAGAACCTAGTTAGTCCAATGGCCCTGTAATAATGAAAAAAGTAACAGCAACATAATATATACCTCTCACATTCCAGTTATGGTATACACTTAGTTTCATTAACGTTTCTCCTTCATAAATCAGTTTACGTTACAATCTTGATATAATCATGTTCATTAAACGCATTGATAAACTGAGACTTTACATTTGAAACATAACATTACCATTGCTTCCTCACTCTAACACAGCTTAATATTATCTGGTCACTGCGCCCTCACGCAAACCAAAGATAATACCCTAACTTATGCGATACAGCTTTACAGCTTCGCTCCTCGCGCACAATCGATTCAGATGCCGAAAGTATACATGAGACATATCGGACAGTTCGACAGTCTAATCAATAAACGGATGGCGGCAACTGGGATCCGAGCAGAGAGGCAGTATCACAACGAGCCTTCTGCAACAGACACTGGAACTTCCAGGTGTCGTTTTCCAAAGCGACCATACCACAAACAACAGAGTTGTCTGGTGGAGGGCCAGAGTCAACTTGCACACTGAATAGCATTCTGCGATCTTTAGCGATGGGTCTCGCTTCCGTTTGTGGCGGTAGGATCGACATGTCTTTTGGCGACCTGGTGAGATATCACATGAAGCAGAGATTTACGAGACCCATGTCTCTGCAATCCTGTGATTACGGCGTGGAAAGTTATTCCGTATGACAATTGCTTTGGTAATTGTTTAAGCAACCCTGATTGTTTACTTGAATACCTCTAGAACGTTAAAACAGTTGTCATAACCCTCAAGAGCAGGGTATATAGTGGCACAGAAACTCCTCAGCGTGACATTCGGAGTCATAACGCTGGAAGGAACACAAAAGTGTGTTCATACACGTTGTGCACACTAATCAAACTGCTCTTGATGAAGGACATCATTTCTTAAGAGAACAAATGTTCACTTTGTAACTCTTACATTTTTGTGAGGATAATACACTAATGGCCATAAAAATTGCTACACCATGTAGATGACGTGCTACAGACGCGAAATTTAAACGACAGGAAGAAGATGCCGTAATACGCCATTGATTAGGTTTTCAGACCATTCACACAAGGTTGGCGCAGGTGGCGACACCTACAACGTGCTGACATGAGGAAAGTTTCCAACCGAATTTTCATACACAAGCAGCAGTTGACCGGCCTTGCCTGGTGAAACGTTATTGTCATGCCTCGTGTAAAGAGGAGAAATGCGTAGCGCCACGTTTCCGACTTTGATAAAGGTCGGATTGTAGCCAATCGCGATTGCGGTTTATCTTATAGCGTCATTGCTGCTCGTGTTGGTCGAGATCCATTGATTGTTAGCAGAATATGGAATCGGTGGGTTCAGGAGTGTAATACGGAATGACGTGTTGGATCCTACCGGCCTCGTATCGCTAGCAGTTGTGATTACAGGCATCTTATTCGCATGGCTGTAACGGATTGTGCAGCCACGTCTCAAACTCTGAGTCAACAGATGTGGACGTTTGCAAGACAACAACCATCTGCACGAACTCTTCGACGAAGTTCGGAGCAACATGGAATATCAGATCGGAGACCATGGCTGCGGTTAACCTTGACGCTGCACCACAGAGAGGAGCCCCTACGATGGTGTACTCAACGACGAACATGTGTGATCGAATGGCAAAACGTCATTTTTTCGGATGAATCCAGGTTCTGTTTACAGCATCATGATGGTCGCATCCGTGTTTGGCGACATCGCGGTGAACGCACATTGGAAGCGTGTATTCGTCATTCGCCATACCGGCGTATCAGCCGGCGCAATGGTATGGGATGCCATTGGTTACACGTCTCAGTCACTTCTTGTTCGCACTGACGGCACTTTGAACAGTGGACGTTACATTTCAGATGTGTTACGACCCGTGGCTCTACCCTTCATTCGCACCCTGCGAAACCCTACATTTCCGCAGGATAATGCACGACAGCATGTTGCAGGTCCTGTACGGGCCTTTCTGGATACAGAAAATGTTCGAGTGTTGCCCTGGTCAGGTAAATCTCCAGATCTCTCACCAATTGGAAACGTCTGGCCGAGCAATTGGCTCGTCACAATACGCCAGTCACTACTCTTGATGAACTGTGGTATCGTGTTGAAGCTGCATGTGCAACTGTAGCCATACACGCCATCCAAGCTCTGTTTGACTCAACACCCAGGCGTATGAAGGCCGTTATTACGGCCAGAGATGGTTGTTCTGGGTACTGGTTTCTCAGGGGTTGGATTGGGTCGGGTTGTTTGCGGATGAGACCAATCATCGGATTAGGGGAGAATGGGGAAGGAAGTCGGTCGTGCCCTTTCAAAGAAACCATCCTGGCATTTGCCAGGAGCGATTTAGGGAACTCATGGAAAACCTAAATGACGCGGGATTGAGCCGTAGTCCTCCCGAATGCTAGTCCAGTGTGCGGACCACTGTGGATTTCTCAGGATCTATGCACCCAAATTGCCTGAAAATGTAATCACATGTCAGTACTAGTATAATATATTTGTCCAATGAATACCCGTTTATCATTTGCATTTCTTCTTGGTGTAGCAATTTTAATGGCCAGTGGTGTATGTATACTGACACACCGCAGCATGTGGGGCATCCAAAGATAGCATCGTAATCACCGTTGATGTGGCAGTTGACGAAGTGACTCTGTCGTGTGTATGTGAGTTGCGCTTGTGTGAGTGTGTATGTGTTTGTCTGTCGTCTAATTTTGACGAACGCCTTACTGTCCGGAAACTAGATTTGTGACAGTCTTTGCGTTGTGCCTATCTGCGTCTCAGCACCTCCACTAGATGATGAGTAGCAACTCTCCTTTTTACAATATTGTTACTTATCATAAATTTCAACATAGTTTAAAGTTTTGTAAGTTGTTGTAGTAGTAATAATTAGTAAAGGCCCATAGCAGTGCATTCCAGTAGAAGGGGTAATTCTCGTTAGCACGTAAACACTCAGTTGCAAATTAAGAGGTTTAGAAACGTATTTCGTCTACTGAGCTGAGCGAGCGAGAGGAATCAGAATTGCCGTCGTCATGTACGCGTTGCGGCCTCTCGATCCCGCGGGCCTCGTTTCTTGTTTCATAATTTATTTCTCTGTAGGGTCGTTCATTTTCATGTTTCCACTGGCTACGGAACAATAGTTTTTATATGTCTTTTGTGTATTACAAAAAAAGTATTATACGACCTCTTTGGACTTAATTCCAAGATTTTGGAGAGTTATCCGTAACTGTGGAGAGAGACCAAACCCTAACAATAGTAAGTAAATGTAATTTTCAGTACTTACTCAGAGGTGAAGAGATTGCCCGGTATAGACGAGCGTGGAGAGCTGCATCAAACGAAGCTTCAGACTAACGAGCTCAACAATGACAATCGCGAAGTGCTAAAAACTCAGATCGGCTGCCGTATCCGCGGAAACCCACAACAATGAAGAGCACGTTAAAATAGCGGTTTCCGCGGAAACTTGGTGTTATTTCTGAAACTCCGACTATCTGTGCACAAATGCGCTATGTTCGAGTATTTCAGAAATTTCATTAGTGGAGAGGTTTACGAGGAGGCCGTGCGGCCGCTGGGGAGCCATGTGTGTGGGCTGGCTGAGGGGATGGGCTGGAACGTGTTTTGGCTCTGGAAAGACTCTGATGAGCCTAAGGTGCGGCGGTACGGACAGCGCGCTGCCCAGATGGCCTTAGAGGGATTCGGGGGGGAGGGAGTGCCGCGCCAGCGGGGGCTGGCCGTCCCCGATGACGCGTCACTCTTGGTGCGAGCAGCTGCCGCGGGATACCGCGGGGCTACTGACACCGGCCCTTACGGACTCCCTTATAGGTCTCTCGCCAGCACCGCCAGGGCCGCGTACCAGCAGACGCAGTTTCGGAAGCAGCTGTGAGCGACGTCTGCAGCCGCATTCCGGCGCTGCGACACCGAAACCGGACGCCAAGCACCGCGCAGATCGCTCACCAGCACCGCACGGCTATGTATCGGGGCCCACTCCACCTATTGCCCGTGCAACCTAAGTTGACAGCGGAGCTGTGGCGGGTGGGAGCGACCGTAAATGGGAAAAGCCTTCACGTTCGCTCTTTTCAGCCACAAAAAAAAAAAAAAAAAAAGAGCACCGGGTCTCGACTTAGTTTGCGCGGACAATGGCCTTTTTAAACTCTGATGGGTTCATTTTTAGGTGTTGACTACTGTGGGAGTGAGCACCGACAGAAACAAGGAAGGAGAGAAGTTGCAACGGCTGGTGGCAGGAATCCAAAATGCACACTGGCAAACAGCGGGCAGAGCAGCAGTGACAGAAGAGGCAATGACCGTGAAGTCGTTCACCTCCAGCGAACTGAACTGAATATATACGCGAGTTTCGGAGCTGAAGACCGTCATGCAAGAAGAGACTACATCATACACAGACGCACCAAGTCCACCTCTGTAATGGAATAGCAAGCAGCAGCCTCGGCGCCAGAAGATGGAAGTTAAAAGGTATTTGGAGACTGATTTTTACTTACCCAGGTGACTCGTGAGGACGGGAAGGAGACGGCCTCACATCAGCAGTCACCTGTGAGCTGGGATGAAGATCTGACAGCCAAAGACTGGCAAGCTGGTGTCCGTTGTTCGAGTCCGGGACACTGACTGGTCTTACCCCGCCGCGCCGCTGCTAGCCGACGCACAACACTGACACACGCGGCCGCTTAGAGAAGAGAAACACTGGGACGCCACATCCAAGGTATCACCATCCGACGCACGACTTCGTTCTCAATAATTAAACGGGCCACCGCACGAGGCGCGTCTCCAGTCAACTGGGCGATACGGCGACACGAGATACACACCGCCAGGCGTAATCAGACGCCGCCTCCGCCGCTGCCGCAGCAGAAGGCTTCGCAAACGACACAGCTGCCGCTCTACCCAGCCAGGACAATCCATTAAGAAAACCGTTGTACAAATCTTGAATAAAAGTTATCTTATGTAAAAATGCTGTTTCATTCTACCTCATACCCGAGCCAAGGAAGAACCCACCTGCCCACATGTTGTTAAGAGAGTAAAATTAATTTATTTTATAGTTTCACTCTGTCATAATGCTTTAGAATCAAATGCTCTTTGCAGTAATGCTCATCCTGACAGCTGAGTAGCATCAAAAAGAGAAAACCCAGTTACATTTAGTAGCAGAAGTGTTGAACTGTAAGTGTGGCGCTGCTCGCTGTTTCCACTTGCGCGCGAGTCAGCGTCGTGTTGATACCGTTTCTCGGCGCTGCGCTGGTCGGTGTGTAGTCGATGCTTTACGACTCACGTTTATTATAGGCCAGATGCACCAAAAGGCTCAAGACTGAATCGTTGATGTGATCAAGAGCACAGCGTTTGCGTTGCTAAACTTTGTTGCTTTCTGGGTGACCAGAATTTCTTTAAATAAGACGACCAGGTTCAAACGCACGTACCTCTAACTTTCAGGTTACCTAAACATTACTGCTGTCAGTATAGCGGAGTTTCATTCAAGGAGTTATAAGAACAGATCTACTACTTTTAGAGTACAGAAAAAGAATGACTCAGTTTATTTCTCCCTCAAAGGTACACTCAGAATAAAACTCTCTGAAATAACTATTCACTAAAAGACTCAGTTTGTCGCAAAACATTTTTTGTCATAGCCATCATCCTGTGTACTCCAGAAATGTCTTCGGGAATTGACCTGTAACCCTAGATGTCCTTTGACACATACAAACTTACTGCTGTCTCATCTCCAGACCTACAAAGCCTACTGCACAATTCTTTGTCTATTAAGGGAACCTGAAAGTAATATCCTTTATTTACACTAAATTCGAAACGATAAAATGTTTTTATTTTTATCGATAGTGCAGTCGGCCTTGTCACCAGCAATATTTTGTCACTTGGTGTGCAAATTTCAACTGCAATATTTAAAAAAAAAATCACTTGGTTTTTGAGCAACATAATTGGAAATGGCGTTTTGGACATCATCTTAATTTTCTTTTTGCTACGTAGAAAGTTATGTAGCGATCTGAATAAATGGTAATCCGCTGGCTCGATATCAGAAGAGAACGGGGGATGAGGCAGTATCCCCAGCTCAGTTCATTAATTTTTGTCCAGGGTTCGTCTTGTGCGCTGCGATCTTGCATTATCGTGTTGCAGAATAACGTGTTTTCTCTTGAATGTCGGTGGACAATTATGAAGTAAAGATTGGTCTACTTGATCCAGCTATTCACAGTAAAAGTCTGCATTCACATTTTGTGCAGGTTTCATCATATCAAAATGAACGAGCCTGCGAATACTCCAACAAACACCCAAAAGCGGCTTGTTGTGGTATGAAACTGGCTTAGCTGTACTTTGTGACGATTCATTTTGAGAGAGACTCTCTTTAAGGTTCTGGATTCTCATAGAGGACCCATTTCTCATTTTCTATGATCAAGCGATCGAAAAACGCATCTGCATCCTGTCGCTGAAGCAATAAGTAGCATGTGGAGAATCAGTTACCTATGCTTCTCTTTACCAAAATGCTGCAAATGTTCTTGGATAGTCGATTTGTGGCATCACGTATCGATACCTTCCCACTGGCGTTCGGAAATGCAAGTTTTTGTTACATACCGATAGTGTTCGCGCGGGATCTGGCGGACCCAGTGGTTCATGTCCGCTGGACAACGCCTCCAGCGGCTCTGGACTTCGAGCGCCCTCTGCCATCGCAGTATAGGATGGTCAGTGGCAGCAGCAGCTTCTCATCAACGCACTCGGAGCCATTCTGCTACAGGATGCTTCGCAGACGCCACCTAGTCGCAGTTCCGACTACATCGTTAGTGCTATGCTGCAGAGAACCTTTTCCTTGTTGTCACTGATAGCTGGACTTTATTTCTTGCTATATTATTTGTAATGAGTCCTGATACGCTTGGAGAAATACAAGTAAACTAGTTTATTGTGATAGTTCATTCACTAGTCATTTATGCTCCTGTTTTGCTTTCCTACGATGACAGTTGCCCCACCACTCCGTAGCCAATGTCCTCTTAGGAAGTGATGCACAACTAAACTACTTACGCGTACTGAAACCTACAAGTGGCAGTCTTCAAGTCTAATTCTCACCATTCTGCCGTTTCTTTAATTTTTATTTTAACCTTCGGTGTCCTCAGTGTTCCCTTTTCTTGTGGTCGTTTCCTAGGTTCAAAAGTTGCTGCTTTCGCAACCCTTTTTGGTCTGTCTGTGCTATTGTTGCTCTTCGCTGTTTGCGCATTGCTTAATTGTCTCGTTATTTTGCGCATTGCTTAAATGCTATGGGTACCAAGACACAGTCGTCTTTTGCGGCGCCTTCAACAGAGGTAATTGATCTAATTCAGTTTATCCGGATTCAGAGTCAACAAATGGCGCTACTATTTGAAGTAATGAATCGTTTCGCGAGTTCGACGAGTCGAAGGAAGGCTGAACAGAGTATATCACACATTCAACGCGTACCTCGTAGCATATCACCATACAAGGTACTGACAAACTTCCTTATTTCTTGACGATGGCGGAAGTCATCATGCACTTCTTATGAGTCATTTCGCGTGTCACGCTCTGAACTAGTACCATACGAGGACCTATTAGAGTGCGAGCCGGCCGTTGTGACCGAGCGGTTCTAGGCTCTTCAGTTCGGAACCACGCTGCTGCTACGGTCGCAGGTGCGAATCCTGTTTCAGTCATGGATGTGTGTCACGTCCTTAGGTTGGTTAGGTTTAAGTAGTTCTAAGTCTTACGGGACTGATGACCTCAGAAGTTAAGTCCCATACTGCTTAGCGCCATTTGAACCATCTGATATTCCTTCACTCAAATTTCAGTCACAAACAGTGTATAGTGTTTTTTTCTAAACACCACAGTGCCGTTAGTACAAAGCAATAGCCTCATAGTCGTTCTGGAAAGGCTCGAAACTCATCTGCTATGCTACTTGAAAACAACTTCCGTGTTTCTATTGCTGGACATTCCGTCCGTCTGCATTTTGACCCTTGAGCTTCAATGACTTTGCTGAGCTGCAGCGCTTACGAGTGCTAGGCAAAGCTAAGTTGAGCACATCGCTCCATACGCTGATGCCATATTACGCTCAAGACAATCCTGTCTTAGGCGCTTCCAGCGTTCCTGCAACTTTCAGTCACGAAGATGGGATAAGGTCGTTACTCGTCTTCGCGTAGACCACAGCCCTCTGACGCACGGCTTCTCGCTCTGGCGAGAGGATCCTTCAATGTGTGGTGCTTGTGGCGTACGAATCACTGCAGGCCGCTTTTTACTAGACTGTGTTTTATTTTCGGGCGAGAGGACAGCGATAGATTTGCCAACGGATCTGCCCTGTATTTTAAGTGACCTTCAAATGAATGTTGTGTGGCTTTCAACGTTTTATGATGTGTTCAATTTGTTTTCGAAAATTTTAAGCAGATGTTTTTAACCCGTTTTTACCCCGGTCAGCCAGTCATATTTGTGAAAGTCAGTAAAGTCACAATGCACATGAATTTACCCTTTTCAGATTAATTTTCTTCTCTCGTGGATGTGGACAAATCATCATCCACAATAAAATATTCTGAAATCACTACAAATAGAGCTCTTCTCCGAAACAACACATCTAATGCACAAGAAAAGAGTGAGGTAAGGCATCATTTTCTTGAGTCAGTGCTGTGAATCTGTGGACACAACGAGTGCCTTCGCCGCTTGACATGTAGATGTAGATGTAGACTTGTATTCTTGTATACCGACCCCCCAGCTGTCGAAGCTCCAGGCCCCAAAGTCTACTCGACGTTAAAATAATTTTTTCATTTCCATTCTTCTCATTTTGGAAATACAATCTTGAGAACAGGTACTAAGATACTAATAAAAAACTTTCTTCTCTTTATCCTAGATGCCGATACTCGCTGTAGTGTTGCGCTAAATGGGGCATCACATCTTCGCGATCAAGCAAGAGTGATGTGAAGACACAAGTCTGGATGCTTCTTTGGACACTGAACTACTGGCTAAGATGTAAGTACCTTACAGCGTCCAGCTGTGACTTACCATGCCTATAGTAGAGTTACTATACACTGGACTGGAGGCAGAGATTCTATTGCAGGAAGAATAAGTACACTTACGAGCAGCTAAATTATGTCTCCGACTCTGGTATAAAGAGAGCACTACTGTCACCATATGGAATAGGATACAGGTTCAGTTTACTTTCTTTTTTGTTAACAATCATATGATGTTTATCCTTACTGAATATATTCAGAGATATGTCATTATTTTAAATAATAAATGAAAGATCTCTATATGATTCAACGTGTCTGAGGAAGTGAAATGGGACCGTTAGTAGTCTTAACATACGTAATAGAATCATCAGATAGCATCGGCAACCCAGTGAGATCAGTCGCTGATCCTACTTTTGTCTATTGGAAAATACCATGGCAGGACGATAGTAAGGAAGTCCATAAAAACTTGGACAATATTTATCGCTCATATAATGAATGTCGTCTCTCTTCAAATGTGGATAAATGCAAGATAAATGCTACAACAAGATAAAGAACTCGGTGGACAAATGCAAGATGAAAGCTACGACGAAGATAAAGAATCCGATTGTATATGATTAAAATACTACTAGTGAATACGTTGAGCCATTCACAATGAATGTTTAAGGGTAATAATGAGAAGCGTTATGATTTGCCAGCTAATTGCCTTGCGCGTTAGCACGCTGCATTCGGAATTCGGAGAGTCGCGCCAGCCCCGGAAGGAACACGCACAGCGGAATAACGACGAGTGCCGATGTGCCGGCCACTTTAGATGTTGTTTTTACGCCGTTTCCCACATCCGATTAAGTAAATACCAGCCTCGTACCCATATCGTGCATCACATACACAATTCACATACATTTAGAAAACGTTGTCACATTTGCACATGGATAAATGTCACGGAAACAGGTAGACTAAGATGCGCTCCAAGCTGGACAATCACTCAAAATTAATATTAGGAAATGCGAATGATGCACCTGCATCTCCTGGACGGTCTCCGGGAAAGTGCAGCTCATCTGTTAGCCGTATTGCCACAAACGCTTGTGCGGGCGGTACGAGGATGTCACTGTTGTGTTTCAAGGTCTTGTCAAATAGGAATCACAATGGGCTTCGAATGAATTCTATTATAACGATGCCTCTTGTTTAGTCTTCTTCTTGATTCTTGTTTATCCCGGCTTCCTGAGATCTCTTGTGAAGAGACACGATAAAACACATTCAGTAGTGGCGTGGGACAATCAGTGAAGTTACACAACAGTTAGTAATTTGACTTTTGGAACCGCCGGTTTATTGCCATTTCTGCAAATAAAATCACTCTCATACTCTCATGCGATCAGCAAATTTCGTGTAACAGTTTGTATGTGTAGTGGGACAAACGAAATGTACAGGATGTTCCAAAGTCTTTGCGACGTAATTGTATGGGAAATGGTTCACGGCATGTGAAACAAAGTTTTTTAGCACCAAAATGTATGCTTACACTTCTCTGTGACTGTAGGCACTTTTTATAGGAGTACTTTATTATGCTTAAGACAGAAGTAACCGTGCAAGAAGCACATGGTAGATAAAACACTGTGGAAGTGAGAGCATGTATGCAAGAGATACAGGGCGTGACAGTTCCTGATCCCTAGCGATGTTGCCAATGCGGTTACTGAAAATGGTGGTGGCGTTCTTTTTTCTTTTTTCAAATACATTGCAAATAATGTCTTTGAAACAGTTTTCTAAAATTACGATTATGACACCGATCGAAAGATTTGAGACAACTCCCTGGAGATCACTCAAACTTGAACGAACCACTCGGAACCAGTGACATGGGCTTGTCAGTGCAGGCATTCAAAAGTTCGAGGGAATGGTCACCTTCATACGGATCAGTGAGATGTATGGACATAGCCTTGATATTCTTATCATGTCTTCCACTTGAACAAATTTACAAAAAGAGGAAAAGGTGCAGATGAACATATCGCATTCCACTTCCACACGGCAGGTTCTTCACTTCCAGTGAGGATCATATTGAGAAATGGCTTACAGATTCCCGTAAATACTACAGTAAATATTGCCTAGCAACTGTGTTCGCTGCCTGTTCATACTCCAGGGAAAAAATATGGTATTTCTACAGAAATATCTTCTTTTATTGCAATACAGAATGTTAATACAAGATTTCTATTCTGCCTGACATATCACACCCTAGTATCACGTTTATATAAAGCGTACATTGTGCAGGACTGGCGCAGAGAGACTTATACACGGATTATGACAACTGTCTACAGTGAGGTCGTAAGCCACTTAACTTGGAAAGGTAAGCAGAGCAGAGGAATAGATAATAATACAACGTTCACATGACTTTTCAGAACATGGGCTGGTGTTAGCCTGTCCTGTGAAGCAGGATAGCTGGCGATATGTAGAAGATAAAAACGCTGATACAGACGAAGTGTTAGGGAACTCAGTTTGACATGCTCTATCGAACATGAGGCTCCATGTCACAAAGTGAAAGTAGCGACGTGATTTGACGAGCAGGGTAGTGAAATATTTTATACGGGGCCCCAAATTCACCTGATCCTAATCTGATGGATTACATATAGGGACACTGTTGGATTCTTGTTCAGCGCACACAACCACATTTCGTGCCACACACCTTCAAAAACTACTAGCGGCGGACAGACACGCAGTTGTGGTGATACTGTTTTTACCCTGCAATGGACGCTCCAGACTGGACTACACGTACAGCTAGAGGAATCCTGCATACACATGCATCGAAAATATCTCTATCGCAGATGCTGTTCCGTGCCTTTCAACAGGAAGAAATAGGTTTTTCTAACGGGTGAAGGAAATTTCGTGGTAACGATAGTTTCTGCTGTTGGGAAAGCCTAGACAGTGAAATAATTATGAAACGAACTCGTCCAATCCTTGTAAGACCAAAGAATGTTTTGTTTTGTTTTAGGGCGAAAAAATACCTAGGGTCATACGCACGCATGTGAAAACTGTGAAACACGAAGACAAAGAGAGGAGTTAATAACGACTACGCGTCAATGCCAATCACAGAAGAGAAGACACCTAAAAACATAGAGTGGGTCTATAAATGCGCCATAGAGCATCGGAGGTCCAGAATTTATATTTAAATGGACTTCGCCATATTGCTACGAGGGATAAAAAGTAAAAGGCGGTCGACAGCCAACGCGTCGCCTGCTAAAACAGCCGGTAACTCAGACGGCAAACCCAAGCGGGAACGTAAACGGTTAAGAAATGGACATTCTATCTGTAAATGGTGGGCAGTTAAAAAGTTGGGCACGATAAGTGCAAGGTGGTGTGGGAGCACCACATAAATGACGATCGCTACAAAGGCAGTGCCCAATACGCAACCTAGTCAAAATGACCACCTCACGGCGGGAGGGCTGAGAGGAGGTCGTCCAAGTTGCTGGGAAATAACGTGGAGCTCATTCCCATGAAGGGAAGACGAGTAGCGATGCCTAAGTGACACCACTTCCTGACAGACGCCAACACACAGATCACCGGAGGGAATATAAGATCTAGTGGGCTCTGGTACGAGGACTGCAGCCTTGGCAGGATCGTTAGCACCCTCGTTTCTTGTCAGACCGACATGACCAGGAACCCACATAAACATCACAGTGGCTCCATCAATAGTGAGGAAGTGACAGCTTTCCTGGACCCGTTGCACTAAGGGATGGACGGTGTACATCGCACACAGATTCTGAAGTGCGCTGAGAGACTCTGATGACGCAGTTGAATAGCCTGTGTCGCTGGATGTACAACATGGTTTGATACAGGGCGAAGATCTCTGCTGTGAATACTGATCAGTGTGTCGGAAGCCGATACCGAAAAACGTCGGCACCAATGACGAAGACACATCCGACACCACGGTCAGTCCGAGAGCCATCAGTGTACATAAAGGTACAGTCGCGAAATCCCATGCGAAGGTCGTGAAAGTGAAGGCGATAAAGCGAGGCTGCAGTAGTGTCCTGAGGTAGCGAATGAAGGTCAAGGTGAACTCGGGCCGCCACGTGAAGCCAAGATGGTGATGGGGTCACACCTACCGCGAAAGTTGCAGGTAGCGTGAAGTTAAGCTTCATGAGCAAGAGCCGAAAGCAAAATCCAGGAAGTAACACGGAAGAGGGACGCGCCCCATACTGGCGATCAATGGTGTCATCGAAGAGGGAGGCGTAGGGCGGGTGGCCACGCATGGCAGACAAACGGCATGAATAGCTGCTGAGGAAAAAGTCACGGGGTAGTACAACGGTAGCTGAACAGCTTCTGGACTCTCAACCAGGCTAGTGTACAAGGCTAGAGTGGCCAAACGGATGCCATGGTGGTGGATATTATTGAGACAGCGTAAGAGGGATGGACGTTCAAAAATTGTTTAAATGGCTGTAAGCACTATGGGACTTAACGCCTGAGGTCATCAGTCCCCTAGACTTTGAACTACTTAAACCTAACTAACCTAAGAACATTACACACAACTATGCCCGAAGCAGGATTCGAACCTGCGACCGTGGCAGGAGCGCGGTTCCGGACTGAAGTGCCTAGAACCGCTGGGTCACACCGGCCGGCAGCGACGGACGTGCAGAACCGTAAACAAAGCACCCAAAGTCTGTGTATTCCCCTGTCTTACGGCTCCAGGCACAAA
This sequence comes from Schistocerca gregaria, assembly GCF_023897955.1. Lineage (NCBI taxonomy): Eukaryota > Metazoa > Arthropoda > Insecta > Orthoptera > Acrididae > Schistocerca > Schistocerca gregaria. The sequence goes on from NC_064924.1 coordinate 229,878,134, forward strand.
CGGTATGGAGGGATATGTGGTCTGCATGCCTCACTCATACGCATTTTCTGACTTTCCAGATCGCAGAACCACTACTGCTCTGTCAGGTAGCTCCTCGATTAGCAGCACGATTCTGAGTGCACTCCGTACAACTTCATCCCACCAATGAAAACTCCTTGCCAGTATCAGGAGTCAAACCTGCGTCATCTCCATAGCAGACGGGTACGCTGACCAATCATCTACTTATCATTGAAATCTGTCTAGTGTCTTTTTGAGGTCGTGTTTACGTCATCGATGCACATTTCAGTACACCGCTTGCTCATCAAGGCCCCAGTTGGTTGGCGAATACCATCATTCACAGTACAAAACACTGGTCTATTGCTATTTTAACAACAAACTGTATCATATATGTTTTCTGCAATCCTGAAGTTTAAATTTTTCTTTCAGGTAGTAATGAAATAAAGTACCATGTTAGGTCAGTACCTACAGTGATATCTAAACCTGACATGTATTTACCATATAAGGCAGTACTTTTGAATTCCTGTGCTGCTCCGAATGACACCGTTTGAGAAGTAGACATCAAAAGAGAGTCGAGAATTGACACAGGATAAATTCTCAAATAATGTTAGTAGACTGATTTCGGTGAACGATACAGCATCACTGGAGACTGGATGTGTATTGAATAAAATGTTATCGTTTTTCCAACAGCGTCAATTGCTTAAAACTACACGAGCTTCCGGCCCTGGGCTCCTTGACCATTGTGAAGTGGTATGTCTGCCAGTGGGCTTTTGGTGCGCCCTTAAATAGGCTAGCTGCTAGCTGTGACGTCACTGGTGCTCGTGATATTGCCATTATTGGGCATGTTTTGAGTCGGCTTTCGAAGTGCACTCTTCAGCCGCGCGATCGCTGGATTCCACGCAGCGCTGAGCTGCAAGCCACAGTCTGTATTTAGGGTGTTTGCGGTAATTTTTATTTCGATAGCTTTCTTTATTAAACTTTCCGAGAAGCCTTTAGTGCGAGCCAAGACAGAGGTATCTACAAATTTTATGTGGTGACCGTTTTCTAACGCATGCTCAGCTAACGCAGATTTCTCTGGATAGCGTAGGCGTTAATACCTCTCATGTTCTTTCCTGCGTTGTTCCACAGTGCGTACGGTTTGTCCCATGTACTTCTGGCCACACTCACAAGGTATTTCGTAGACTCCAGGTGTCCTGAGACCTACTGCGTCTTTAACTGGTCTCAGTAATCGACTGATTTCCGCTGAAGGCCTGAAGATTGATTTGATCTTGACATAAGAGGCAATCTAATAAAGGAAGCTATTGAAATAAAAATTACCGCAAACACCCTGAATCGAGACGGTGGCTTGCAGCTCAGCGCTGCGTGGGATCCAGCTATCACGCGGCTGAAGAGGGCACATCGAACGCCGACTCAAAACATGCCCATATATGCCAATGTCACGGGCACCTGTGACGTCACATCCGGCAGCTGGCGCATTTAAGGGCGCACCAACAGCCCACTGGCAGTCATACCACTTGACAATGGCCGAGGAGTGCTTGGCCGAAAGCTCGAGTAGTTTTAAGCAATTGACGCGGTTGGCAACCCGAGAAGACTCTGCATTCATATATGGATGTGTATTGGTAGTCGAGATGTTGTGGTCTCCCTGTCAGCCAGTGATCTAACCTGAGTAATATTGTATGCGAAAAAAAGGGTTAGGGTAAAAGGTTGGAAAGAACAGAATAGAGTAAGTGAAGGAAGTGCTCGTTGACAGAAAACGTTGGCACAGAACAAGAAAAGGGTGTGTCTTACAGATGAGTTTTGTAATGCAGCACTATTGTAGCGGCCCCTCAGGCAGACGTAGAATAAGAAAAGCATGTGTCTTGCAGATAAGTTTTGTAATACAGCACTGTACTGCAGCGGCATCTCACGCAGCTCCGCCGTCAGCCGGGAACGCCAGCCTCGCAGTGTTACCGCACTCTAGGGCCCCGCTGAGGCGCGTCCTCTGCAGGCGAGGGTACGACAACGCCTCGTCCCCTGCGCGCCGTGGGTTCGGCGTCCTCTCCTCCGTCTCACCGTCTACTGGAGGTGGACATTGTATCTCTGATGTGTGGTGAACCTGAGAAATAAATCTACTGTTGCAATTTGAGTGTTCTTTATTGTCTCCTGCTGTTACTAGACAAACCGCATGCCTGGTTTGAACAAAAGTTAACAACCGCTCAGAGAAGTCTGCTGCTGCTTTTCCCACCCTCCAACGGCGTAGATGCAGCCCAGCACTCGGGAATCAAAAGACAGGCCGTATTCCCTCTAAAATACTGAGAATTTCTTGAGCATAAAACGCTCTACGCAACCCCCGAGCAGCTCGTGCCACACGCGTACAGTCTTGTGATCACGTTACTGGGACATCATAGACGTCGTGGATTTTATTTTAAGATGGTTATAGTGTTTGACCTCTGCGGCGTTTGACTGCTCTAATCGGGTTGTAACGACAAGAACAGTGCGATCAGGTCTTATCGACCCTGAAGCTTTTCCCTGTAAACTGGATTTGTGGTTTCTAGCTTCTTATGTTGATTCAGAAGTGAAGGATGAAATTTCAGTCATTGTGCACATACCGTACGGTAGGGAGAATTCACGAAGAAATTTGTTGGTGATTTGGGGTGCGAACAAAATGCAAAAGCTATATTTAGTGGTAGTGGCTGTCACCTCTTGCAGCGTCGCGAGTTCACGCGCGATAACGCGCGCTTCTATACAGCCCGCAGTATTGGAGCCGGAGGCTGTGAAAGAAACCGCCACTTGCGTCTTAGAAGATGACTCAGGTACGCCTGCTACTACGGCAGCGTGAGAACGGCTCCTTTTTCACTACTCAGCGACCGTACATTCACCGCCTATAAGAACCTAAACAAATGGTATTAAATATTATTCAATCATTTTCAAAATCTGAATGATACCTTTTGACGTTCAGGAGAAGGTTGTATAAAAATTTAAACTCTATAACTATCATAGTTTGAAAGACAGAAAAAAATGCTAAAAAAGGCAAAAACCGAAACTTAGGAAACTAAATTCTGTTAGGAAATTATAATACACTACTGGCCATTAAAATTACTGCAACAAGAAGAAAGCAGATGATAAACGGGTATTCATTGGACAAATATCTTATATAAGAACTGATGTGTGATTACATTTTCACGAAATTTGGGTGCATAGATCCTGAGAAATCATCATCCAGAACAACAGCCTCTGGCCGTAATAACGGCTTTGATACGCCTGGCCATTGAGTCAAACAGCTCGCATGGCGTGTACAGATACAGCTGCCCATTCAGGTTCAACACGATACCACGGTTCATCAACAGTAGTGAGTAGCGTATTGTGAAGAGGCACTTGCCCGGCCACCATTGACCAGACGTTTTCAGATGGTGAGAGATCTGGAGAATGTGCTGGCCAGGGCAGCAGTCGAACATTTTCTGTACCCAGAAAGGCCCGTACAGGACCTACAACATGCGGTCGTGCATTATCCTGCTGAAATGCAGGGTTTCGCAGGAACCGAATGAATGGTAGAGTCACGGGTCGTAACACATCTGAAATGTAACGTGCACTGTTCGAAGTACCGTCAATGCGAAAAAGAGGTGACCGAGACGTGTAACCTATGGCACCCCCTACCATCACCCCGGGTGATACGACAGTACGGCGACGACGAATACATGCTTCCAATGTGCGTTCACCTCGATGTCGCCAAACACGGCTTCGACCATCATGATGCCGTAAACAGAACCTAGATTCATTCGAAAAAATTACGTTTTGCCATTCGTGCACCGAGGTTCGTCGTTGAGTAAACCATGGCAGGCCCTCCTGTTTGTGATGCAGCGTCAAGGTTAACCGCAGCCATGGTCTCCGAGCTGATAGTCCATGTTCCTGCAAACGTCGTCGAACTGTTCGGGCAGATGGTTGTTGTCTTACAAACGTCCCCTTCTGTTTACTCAGGGATCGAGACGTGGCTGCACGATCCGTTACAGCCATGCGGATAAGATGCCTGTCATCTCGACTGCTAGCGATACGAGGCCGTTGTGATCCAGCACGGGGTTCCGTATTACCCTCCGGAACCGACCGATTCCATGTTCTGCTAACAGTCATTGGATCTCGACCAACGCGAGCAGTAAATTCGCGATACGATAAACCGTAATGGCGATAGGATACAATCCGACCTTTACTAAAGTCGGAAATGTGATGGTACGCATTTCTCCTTCTTACACGTGGCATCACAACAACGTTCCAACAGGCAACGCCCGGCATCTGCTGTCTGTGTATGAGAAATCGGTTGGAAACTTTCCTCATGTCAGCACGTTGTAGCTGTCACCACCGGCGCCAACCTTATGTGAATGCTCTGAGAAGCTAATCATTTGCATATCACATCATCTTCTTCCTGTCGGCCGGCCGCGGTGGTCGTGCGGTTCTAGGCGCTCCAGTATGGAGCCGTGCTGCTGCTACGGTCGCAGGTTTGAATCCTGCCTCGGGTATGGATGTGTGTGATGTCCTTAGGTTAGTTAGGTTTAATTAGTTCTAAGTTCTAGGGGACTGATGACCACAGCAGCTGAGTCCCATAGTGCTCAGAGCCATTTGAACCATTTCTTCCTGTCGGTTAAATTTCGTGTCTGTAGCACGTCATCTTCTTGGTGTAGCAATTTTAATGGCCAGTAGTGTAGTTTACCTTTTGATATAATTGGAAAACATAAGCAGAGCTCTCAGCGTGTAGAATTAATTGATTGAGATTTTCATATTAAAACTTTAATTATTTTTCGTTTTCGTAATATAAAAATCAGACAAAATTATTATTATTGTCTAACAACATCGTTGTGGGAATGGAGGAGAGTGTCTACGTGGGACATTCGTAGGTTGTAATGTTGCATTATATAGCTTCATGTGTAACCGGTAAGAGTTACATAACCTGTCGTGGGAAATTGATCTGAGGGAAATAACCCACTTTGCTGATGACGTATGTCTAGGTGTGACTGCTATTGTAACAGAACAGCCAGAAAGTCAGCTGGGTTATTATGTGTATCTAAAGGGTATTTCCAGATTTACTGCCTTTTCGTTGTCCTTTATTAAACGCTATTTTATACTTGTGTATCAGAATGACGTAGATGCGCCTGATGTAGGAATTGGTGCAGGTCAGTTTTAGCGCTATTATGATCATGAGCGAGCATTCTGATTGGTAGCGAGTATGGTTAGCCAATCAGAATTGAGACGGTTCCCGCCTGTTACCTGATAGTTATACTGGGAGTGAGGCCACAAGAGGAGATTGCCTCGCTAGCTTTGAACTAGGACGGTCATGTTACTGGCAGGAGTCAAAATAATGTGTAAAATGAAGGAATACTGAGTTTCTCACGTTTGATATGTGTCGTGACGAACGCTGATGTAGTTACAGACAGTTCTGTGAAATTTTGAAGTTTTAGAATTATATTGGTGGAATGATATTCGCGTGTGAAAATTTGGCCTCGTAGTATCCACGTGGCATGTTTCACTATTCAACTACTGAGCATTTTTACCGAGCAGCTTCTTTTTTGAAATCCACCAGAAGGACCGAATTTAATAACTAATGTTAGCGGTGGAATTAATGACTGTGTAAACGTTGTTTAATTTGGGCGAAGTTGGACAGATTTCTAGCTGCTGTGCGTGCGAGATGAGTGTATGGATTGCGAACTTGACGAAAATAAGCAATAGTTTAAATGTGGACTGAATAGTACCGTTTCTTCGGTTATAAGAGGAAATACAAATTTTTGTGTGGAAATTTCCGACATTATTTTCCAGAAGCCAATCCATTATCTTACCGCGCGATAAATTTGTTATTGACAGTTTTTCTACAGAACTTTATTTCATTACTAGAGTTGCACAGCCTCAGTAATTGTAGGTGGTAGATGGTGTTTTTATATCAACGCTACACTCGCTACTATTCGAAGGAAAAGGCCACCAATCTTTTTCTTTTCACTATCTTTCTTCTTCCGATAAATTCTATAACCTAAACTCACAAATTCTATAACCTACAACGATAACCCGTTTGAAATTTCGCCCAGTGATCATGGCTTTACATCGGTGATTCTCTATGTTTTGGTCTCGTAATTATTTAACGCTACAGTGCATTTTCTGGAAAGGATGGTGGATCTGTTTCTTTTATATCTCACACTTTGACTCTCACACCCATCATCACGAAAATTTCCTCCAGACCGAGTGGTACAAAAAGCAACATGCATAACCCACTGCCTCTGAAACTATCTTTTTCTCTCCCATGCCAACCACACATACTTAAAATTTCATGAAATACATCACATTGGCAACATACAATACAAAGAATAGTCATAACGTTATAATCACATCACTTTCAGCATTCCATCTTCAATTAGTATTTGTCCCAGTTGCACACGACACTGCCCCACTTCGTAACTTTTGTTTCCTACTATGAACTCTGGAGGATATATGCATGATTTTCTGTGCAATGAAAGCCAAACAGCTGACGCACCTTGCTTCTCTCTCATTGTATTATAATTTGAATCAAGCGTCACACGGAAACATAACACGCAAAGTAATATTAAGAACATATTAATCACAAACGCGAGTCCTCAACTGATACCATGGACGAGTACTTCTCTTTATCCTTTGTGTCATAAACATATTGAGACTCACACAGTACTCACCACGTGGAAGTACTCGTCTCTAATTTCAAGTCGTGCACACGCCATTTCTTAAATATTTCAAACTTATAGTACACACGCTAGTAATTCAGCTTAAATTAAGCACTCTGAAGTATTTCAACTTATTGCTACATGTGGATTCATTGTGACCATTGGTCAGTTCCCAAGATTACTACGATCCTCTTAATATTACCTGCCTGGCATTTAATTCTCCCCACAAAAGTTCCTAAAATAGAGAAATTGTTATTCCAAACTACTCTTAGGTATTTCACATGCATACCATGTCTCCACTCTTTTGTCTTTCCGGAGCACACCTAAGACAGGTGTTACCAACATTAGATCCTGCGGCAGAGTGCTGAAACATGGACGTTATTCAGGTCATCTCGCACCTCCGTCGAGGTGGGGGAAGACCATGCTACCCATTGGTCAGCCACATTTCAGGCGCTCAAAGCTCAGGTAAATTTCATCTCTTTGGTCCGTCTCAAAGATGATCATATATTGCACATTCATTCATTTATCAGATCTCACCAAATTGGATGTAGGGATTTATTTTGTGGCAGTGCACATGTGATCATATTAAATCAATAAATTGTCATTATTTCCTACACCGGTATCCGGATTCGGTGAATTAAGTGAAATTGAGTTATTGTTACAAAAAATATGTTGTTCTGACAAGAATAACGAAGATTGTTGTACCTATTTTCAATGTCGGGCGGTACTGTACCCTTTCAACTGACTTGTGAGTAGCTCGAACTCTTCTTAAGCAATAGAACACAGTGTGTTGTCCTCTACGGCGAGTGTTCATCTAAGACAAGAGTATCGTCAGGAGTGCCTCAGGGATGTGTGATAAGACAGCTGCTGTTTTCTATATATAAAAATGATCTGATTGTCAGGCTGAGCAACTGCCTGCGGGTGTGTTCTGAAGATGCTGCGGTGTACGAGAAGGTGTCGAAGACGAATGTCTATACGATGATACAAGATGACGTAGAAAAAAATTTTGGTTGTTATGCCGAATAGCAGCTGGCTCTAAATGTAGACAAATGTAAATTGATGCGGATGAATAGGAAATACAAAAGCATTAGCAGATTCCTGGTTGACGCAGTCAAGTAATTTAAATATCTTGGCGTAACTTTGCATAGCGATACAAAATGGAACGATAATATGAGGATTGTAGGGGTTGCTAATGGTTGACTCTTGTTTATTGAAAGAATTTTTAGGAAAGTGTGGTTCATATATATGAAGGAGACAGCATATAGGACCCTAATGACATCTGCTAGTTTTGTTACAGGAAGATTCGAACAACACGCAAGTATTTCGGAGATGCTTCGGAAACTGAAATGGGAATCCCGGGAGGGAAGGCGACTTTCTTCTCGAGGAGAAGTGGCATTTGAAAGTGACCGAAGAAGGCTCCTGCTGTCGTCAAAATACATTTCGCTTAAGAACCGCGAAGGCAACACACAAGATATTAGGGCTGTTATGAAGCCATACAGATCATCATTTCTCCCTCGGTCTACCAGCGAATGGCACAGGAAAAGAAATGATTAGTGATGGTACATGGTACCCTCCCTTCAAGGCGCCCTTTAAGGTGGCTTGCATTATATACATATATCTTTCATGTCGATTACAATCATGTCATCAGGCAATTCCTTCTCCTTACAAAGGTTTTCAGTGTAATCTTTCCAACTTCCGCTCTCTCTCTCTCTCTCTCTCTCTCTCTCTCTCTCTCTCTCTCTCTCTCTCTCTCTGTCTCATCACGTTTAACAGTAGAGTTCCTATTGCACCCACATCACAGCAGTGCACGAAACGGGAGAGCAGGAAACGTATAAACACCATTTTCTGCATAGGGTCACATCCAGATTTCGTCGAATAGTTCTGAACGATCTCTGGTGGTTCCACCTTCTAAATAAAGGCAAAAATGGTAGTAATGCAACATTCTTAAGGGATGTGAACGAGGTCAGTGAGATTGCACGCCCACGATGGCCTCAGAAAATAGTTGAATTATACGGCCGTGGCTGCCACAAAAAAGAGTTGAATAATCCGAGTGTGGCTGCCAGCAGTGTCAAAAGGTTGTCAGCAACATCGTTCTGTCACACAGTGCACTGCGAACTGTCGTTTCCATCGCGAAATGGATGCGAATAAACGTCCCAAGGGAAGGGGTGCTTTCATTGACATCCATTATGCTATTCCCCTGAGGCCTTTTCGTGTCAGTTCTGAGCTGCTGTGTGTGTGAAATGTTTTAGTCGTTCATCCATAGAAAAATGCGTGATTTCAACGCTGGTCTTTGCGGTTCTGTCCCCCCTTGCTGATACATCAAGGGAAGGGCGGAAAGAGGGTAGCAGGTGGTATGATTACGTTCCCATCCCGTGGCACGTCCACGGTGGTACTGGTCAGAAATTCGGTGTCCATGTGATATCATCGCTTACATTCACATGAACTTCTGAACTCTGGTCTTTTTTTTCCATGTGCCGACGACACTTTACCGTGTGAAGCGTCGCCAAGCCAAATTTGAAACCTCTGCTTCTTAATGGAAGACAATTACGATTTTCGAAAAAGCGACCCGTTAACTGGGTTGCGCAGTGTAGATTAAGCGAGAGATTTATGGGATTTGCTGCAGTGTAAACGCAGCTTCAAGTACTTATGGCATTACAAATATATTAATTAATATTTTCGGAACTGATAAGGAATTGCTGTCAGAAGCTTTGAACATTTTTGAAAGTAACAATTAACAGCCGCTAAGTAATGTGTAAAACACATGTTTGACCATCAGCTTCTTTTCTACTTAAAAGCCAAATTTCTACTGGTTTCTTTCACAGACCACCTTCTAGGATTAGGACTAAAATAGTTTATACCACAACATAACGCGTGTCATTATTTAAGTAATGGCACCGTCTCATATGTAGAGCATGAATTCCCGTGTATCACACAGGACTTTTGAAGTCAAACATTCTACTAACATGCGTAATCGTAGCAGTACTGACAAGAAGATCAGAGGTGCCTGTTGCGTCTGTGGTCTCGTAAAGTGACATACTGCCGGGAGAGCGGTGTGATGCCTACTTCCATCTCCAGTAACGCCTGTGGCCTGAGGATGACACGGCGGCCGGTCTCTGCCGTTCGGTCTTCTTGGCCTGTTTGGGCTGTGTTTAGGTGTATATTTGTTGTTTACATACACATACAACTTGGAATAACTTTTCACAGTCACATCTAGGAACAAAATTTTTCATTTTCCATTTCCCAAATTTTATTTATCTATCTGTTGCATCAACTGGAGCCTGTTATGCGCAATTTAAACACTGGTTGTATTGCCTCTTACAGAAGTTATGCCATATTCATTGATACTATAATATCCCAGCCAAATATGTGCTAGTCCCAGACATTTTATTCGTTTATCGGTTTAAGGCTGGGCCGATCAATTGATGGATGCGTTTACTCTGACAAATAGAGTTGCTCCGTGGCGCGATGTCGGTAATGGTAATAATTTTGCTATCAGAAGAATGGATTCGATATACTACTACTACTTCTTGGTGGTACAGCCCTAGTAGGGCCTTGGCTTCCCGGACAACCTCAGCTCCCTCTACCCTGCTGGCTGCCTTGGCTCTCCATCTTCTCACTCCCATCCTTCTCAAGTCCTCCTTCACGTTGTCTAGCAATGTGGTCCTTAGTCTGCCTCTTATACGACATCCACCGGGTTTTCCTGTGAAAACTTTCTTGACTTTGCTGTTCTCCACCATTCTTTCTACATGACCCAACCAACTTAGTCTACACTCCTGGAAATGGAAAAAAGAACACATTGACACCGGTGTGTCAGACCCACATTACTTGCTCCGGACACTGAGAGAGGGCTGTACAAGCAATGATCACACGCACGGCACAGCGGACACACCAGGAACCGCGGTGTTGGCCGTCGAATGGTGCTAGCTGCGCAGCATTTGTGCACCGCCGTCGTCAGTGTCAACCAGTTTGCCGTGGCATACGGAGCTTCATCGCAGTCTTTAACACTGGTAGCATGCCGCGACAGCGTGGACGTGAACCGTATGTGCTGTTGACGGACTTTGAGCGAGGGCGTATAGTGGGCATGCGGGAGGCCGGGTGGACGTACCGCCGAATTGCTCAACACGTGGGGCGTGAGGTCTCCACAGTACATCGATGTTGTCACCAGTGGTCGGCGGAAGGTGCACGTGCCCGTCGACCTGGGACCGGACCACAGCGACGCACGGATGCACGCCAAGACCGTAGGATCCTACGCAGTGCCGTAGGGGACCGCACCGCCACTTCCCAGCAAATTAGGGACACTGTTGTTCCTGGGGTATCGGTGAGGACCATTCGCAACCGTCTCCATGAAGCTGGGCTACGGTCCCGCACACCGTTAGGCCGTCTTCCGCTCACGCCCCAACATCAGGACTGCATACGACCGAGGCACACAGGGCCAACACCCGGCATCATGGTGTGGGGAGCGATCTCCTACAATGGCCGTACACCTCTGGTGATCGTCGATTGGACACTGAATAGTGCACAGTACATCCAAACCGTCATCGAACCCATCGTTCTACCATTCCTAGACCGGCAACGGAACTTGCTGTTCCAACAGGACAATGCACGTCCGCATGTATCCCGTGCCGCCCAACGTGCTCTAGAAGGTGTAATTCAACTACCCTGGCCAGCAAGATCTCCGGATCAGTACCCCATTGAGCATGTTTGGGACTGGATGAAGCGTCGTCTCACGCGGTCTGCACGTCCAGCACGAACGCTGGTCCAACCGAGGCGCCAGGTGGAAATGGCATGGCAAGCCGTTCCACAGGACTACATCCAGCATCTCTACGATTGTCTCCATGGGATAATAGCAGCCTGCATTGCTGCGAAAGGTGGATATACACTGTACTAGGGCCGACATTGCGCATGCTCTGTTGCCTGTGTCTATGTGCCTGTGGTTCTGTCAGTGTGATCAAGTGATGTATCTGACCCCAGGAATGTGTCAATAAAGTTTCCCCTTCCTGGCACAATGAATTCACGGTGTTCTTATTTCAATATCCAGGAGTGTACTACTCTTTATTTCTGACGCGATATCTGGTTGTTGTACAACTCTCTGATGTTTTTACTATTTCTGATTCTCCAAAAATCCCTGTCATTCACTGCCCCGTAGATTTCCCTAAGTATCTTCCTTTCCCATCTCAGCAACAGCTCATCGTTTTGTGTCATAGTCCAAGTCTCCGACCCATACACCACCACAGGTCTAACTAATGTACGATACATCGTCTGCGTCGGATTCCTACTAAGGCTCCTCGCTTTGAAGACTTCAACCAGGGCAAAGTAGCTCCTGTTACCAGCTGCAACCCTTGGATGTATTTCTTCTCTCATATCATTATTCTCTGCTTCCAGCCACCCAAGATATTTAAAGCTCTCACAGCGTTCATATTCTTTTCCGTTCAAAGTCATGCTTCTTTCTCCTTCACTCTGTCTTTTCCTGGATGTTAACATATACTTGGTCTTAGATTGATTAATGGTCAGCCCCATCTCCGCACCATACATTTCTGCTGTTTCAAGTCCATTGGCGGCAGTAGATCGTAATCTTTTAAATTCACACTGAGAGCGACTAAGGAGTCACCTGGTCTCTAACATCCAAACTAGACGACGGTCAACCATACATTCCAAGACGTTTCCTACACCGCTTATTAAAGCACCACTCTGGTAACTACTAGAACGCGGTCCTCACCTGTTTCGATTTGGGAATGTGGCTTGCCTGCCATATCAAATTAAAACATTCGAGGAGGGTTTCCTTTGACACCACTGCAAATATCGAAGCAAGCTGTACCATATTTTGTCGTGCATTACCACGAGCATCAGACGGTGCCGAATCCAGCTTCCACATGAAGAAATTTTTCGATCTGAAGTACAACCTCTACAGACGCATGGTGGCGGTGGAACATCGGATCCTAGCTGACAGCAGCAATAGTCGTAGGAAAATGCTCTGCCAACATATCATCTATAACCCCGTGCGTTGTTTGGAGACACTCTTGTTTCATCACTGCTGCTGTTGGTAAATGACTGAGTTTACCAAAACTCCTCCTAATGGCTTCGCATACTTCTGTAGAAGTAAAGGAGCTGTTGATATCGTGCAGGAACGCATGTCATGACGTTTTCTAGCTGTCCTTCATCATACGTCAAGCTTTGGCTCTCGCGGCTAGAAAGGCTGTAATTTTGTCTGCTATTGGACAAAATTTAAACCGTTGTAGAGCCGCACGCCTGACCCAGATTATTAAGTGGCAGACATCGGCCCACCGAGACACAGGCTGCCTCCTATGATGACCTGAGGAGTTTCGGAACGATATGTCAACAAAATGGTGTGTAACTCGCGTGATGTGGTCCAACCAGTCCTCGACATGGTTCGGTGATCAAACACAGCCAGCTGACTGCACAGCGGCCGATTATCACTGTAGACCATCTGTGGCGGTTGCTTCATTTCCAGTTATCCTCCATACGGTAGATGGATCCAATGCCTGAAATTGTTACTGGAGTGAAGGTCTTTAGCTGCTTCTCACTGAGCAGAATCTCCAAGAGCTGGAGAGCAGGAAAAGAGGCTGAGGAAAATTCGTTAGCAGCCAAGAAATGTAAAGGATTGCCCGTGTAGCAGATGCACATCATGACATACTCAAGAACTCGACTCCCAGGGCGATTTATTGTTGCAACAGTGCATATGTATTGCATAAAATTATAATATTTACGGATCAACAGCACAAACCGTTGTGAGGTACCATTTTTAGACCCACGCTAAAACATTATAGTACGAGGTGTAGTCTCCATCTGCGACAGTGCAGATGCTTAGTCTGGGCATCCAGTCGACCGTACACATGGTGAATACTGTCCAGCGGTATTCCGTCCCTGCTCGACCTCTTCAAGTAGTTTCCTGTAAGAGTTGTTGGTTGACGAGTCACACGAGTAACTTCTCGTCCAATCGTGCCTCACACATGCTCGACTAAAGAAATGTCTGAAGATCTTGCTGGCCAGGAAATTTACTGCACGTCTTGCAGAGCACCTTGAGTTTCACGGTCAGTGTGTAGTGAGCATTATTCTGTTGTAGCAACGCCTCGTCTTTCTATTGAAGGAACGGCAAAGGAACTGGTGTAACTACATGCCGCATGTACAGAGCACTGGTCAGAATCCCCTGCAGAAACACCACAGGTGAACAGAAGTTGTAGCTTACTCAATCCCAGAGCATAAGGCCTAGAGTAGGGACAGTGTGTCTTGTATGAATGCACTCTACATGACAGGCCATCACCAGGTAAACTTTGTACTTACGAATGACCATCACCTTTGTGCAGGCAGAATCTTCCTTCACCGCTAAAGATCACTGAGAGCCATTCCATCTTATAAGTGGTTCTCCGACGGAAGCAGTCAAGCCTTGCACGTTGATGCGTGGCGTCGGTGGATGATGGGCTAGCAGTGTGCGAGTCCATAGTCCCACTGCTAATAAGCAGTTCGCAACAGTTGATACTGACACGTCAGGGCTCATAAGCTCTCTTATCTGTACTGTGGTAGATGTACGATCTGCACTGCTGTCCTTACAATACAACGATCCTGGAGAGCGTCTGTGCTGCTCGTACGACCAGAACCTCGTCTACGGCTGTGAAAATTTTCACGTGACCACTGAGACCAGAATCGTTCCACTACTGATGCAGCATCAATTTGTTTGGAAATTCTCCGAAAGGCCCATCCCGCCACTCAGAAAGACCACCATCTGACACCTTTCAAACTCGCTCACTCTCCATGGCGTAGTTAACCGTCTGCTTCACACGTCTGCACCACACTGAGACTTCTGGCTGTAAACATTTCGTAGTAAAGGGAAGACACAGATAGCGTTCTAGTAGCTATTCCACTACGGTGTTGCCGTATGTTGTTGAAACCATTCCCAACACATCTACTACCCCACAGGTGGCACACGCCATCATCTGATCAAAACCGACATCGTCGTGCAGGTGCACTAACCTTTTTTCCGACAATGTACAAGCCAAAAAAATGACGCAGCAAGAATGAAACGGAAATCGAACAGACGTGATGACATGTAGAGAGAGAAAATGATTACTGTTCCAGAAAAATTCAATGATTTTCTCAAGTGAAATAGCTTCACAAAATGAGCAAGCCAATAACGCGTTGATCTGCTACTGGCCCTTACGCAGACAGACTCGAATTGATTGACAGAGCTGTTGCATATCCTCCTGAGGAGTGTTGTGCCATATTCGGTCCAATTGGCGCATTAGGTCGTCAATATCCTGTTCTGTTGGAGGACCCTGTCCATAACGCTGCAAACGTTTTGAATTGGGGGGAGATCCGGCGACCTTGTCGGCCGAGGTAGGATTTGGCTAGCATGAAGACAAGCAGTAGAAACTTTCGCCGTTTTCGAGCGTGCATACCTTGCTGATATGTAAGACGAAGGTGGCAAATAACCGGGCGTAGAATATCGCTGACGCATCGTTGTGCTGCAAGGGTGTTGCGGATGAAAACCAATAGTATTCCTGCTATGATAAGAAATGGAATTCCAGGCTATCAATCCTGGTTGTTTGATCTTCAGTAATGAGCCTCGCATCGAAGTGAGCCAAGGTGGCCAACTTTCTCAAGAAAGCAATACATAAATAGGAAGGAGGTACACGGCTCGTGTTGCCTGTAGTTCAACCGTGCCTAGACGGTCAGAACCGGGAATCGATCGAGTCCGCATTGTTACTTTGTGCTAGGAAGGGTTCTCTAGAAGTTAAGTGTCCAGGCCTCTTGAAGTGAATCAAAGCGATGTTGGTCGGACATGGATGAGACAGAAACGGGAACTGTCGGTGACGTGCCTCGTTCAGGTTGTCCAAGGTCTACTACTGCAGTGGATGACCGCTACCTACGGATTATGGCTTGGAGGATCTCTGACAGCAACGTCACCATGTTCAATAAAACTTTCTTGCAGCCGCAGGACGTCGTGTTACGACTCAAATTATGCGCAATAGGCTGCATGATGCGGAACTTCACTCCCAACGTGTATGGCGAGGTCTATCTTTGCAACCACAACACCATGCAGCGCGGTACAGATGGGCCCAACAACATACCGAATGGACCGTTCAGGATTGGCACCACGTTCTCTTCAGCAATGAGTGTCGCATTTGCTTTCAACCATACAATAGCTTGAGACGTGTTTGAAAGCAAGCCGGTCACGCTGAACGACTTAGACATAGTGTTCAGCGAGTGCAGCACGGTGGAGGTTCACTGATGTTTTGGGGTTGCATTACGTGGGGCCGATGTACGCCGCTGGTGGTCATGGAAGGCGCCGTTATGGCTGTACGATATGTGAATGCAATCCTCCGACAGATAGTGCAACCATATCGGCAGCATATCGGCGAGGCATTCGTCTTCATGGACTTAATTCGCTCCACGATCGTGACCATCTTGTGAATGGCTTCCTTCAGGGTAACGACATCGGTCGACTAGAGTGACCAGCATGTTCTCCAGACATGAATTCTATTGAACAAACCTGGCATAGATTGAAAAGGACTGTTTATGTACGACGAGACCTACCAAACACTTTGAGGGATGTACGCCGAATCGCCTTGATGAACTTGCGAATAGCATGCCACGACGAATATAAGCGTGTATCAACGCAAAGGGACGTACTACTGGTCATCAGAGGTACCGACGTGTTCAGAAATCTGGGCCACAACCTCTGGAGGTCTCGCTGTATGGTGGTACAACGTGCCAGGTCTGGTTTCCCTGAGCAATAAAAAAGGCGGAAATGATGTTTATGTTTATCTCTACTCCAATTTTCTGTACAGGTACTCTCGGAACCGAGGTGATCCAAAACTTCTTTTAATGTGTGTAAATGAGCTGACCATAATATGCATTTGAAGTGTGTACAATGGTGAATTTGAAAAAAAAGGATACTTGATTCATTGGAAATGTGGTGCCTTCGAGGAATTTTTCGAAGAAAATGCGTGAATAAAATTCAAATTGAAAGGGAGCAGGAGAAGAATGAAATTTTTGGATCATGCCTATGAGTACTGAGATCTTCTTTTTCGCTTATATTTATTAACTGTGTGTTCCCACATTCATCTTTCCCTTCTTCCTCCATCCCTTTCTCTATTACCATTGGTACTAGCTCTCATAATGGGATGCAGCAATCACTAATCACTGTTGTATTTGTCATGCAAGAATGTAAATTGTTTCTGTTTTTTATCTCTACTATTGTAATATTTACTTTTTTAAACGTACCATAACATGTTTAATACGCAATGTAGAACGCCTGGTTGGATGTAGGAGAGAGCCTGATGGACCTAATATTGACAGGCTAAATAAATAAATGGAGGAAAAAATAATTACATAAAAGAAGAACATCTTACTGGGACATAAGCTGCGGCAGCATACTCACACTGAAAGGTACCTTCAAATTAGTTATTTACGTCAAGGTAAAACCCTCCACTTATGCGACATTTAAAGATGACAGTAATTCACATGTTCCGTATGCACATTTTTCGCGTTATGAAATCACATACCAACAGCGATGGGGTGGTTCTCATTATCTGCGTAATTGCTGAAAAAAATCAATTACTAGAATCTTAAATAGATTCATTGCTTTTCTCCCATGCCTGGGTGCTCAGGTCAATGCATTATGGATGGAATCCGTGATTGTTCACTGATTTTTTGACCGTGAAATTTCGATACAATCCCCACACCCGAAAGTGTAAAAAAGAAAGGAAATTAAATTTTTGACATCGCCTCTAGAAAGATAGACTGCTCGCTTTGATGCCAAATGTTCAACGAAATAGTCAAAATTAAGCTACAATTGCTTCGTCATTCAACAATGGGATCAATCTTGTTGAAATCGGCCTTCTGTGAAACAGTAACTAACAGTTTTGATCAGATGAATGTATTCAAAAATATGTGCTTCAAATATGTCTTCTAAATAAAACGTCACTCGCAATTAATTAAGCATGTACACAAAAAAAATACTTTTACAAGAGCGACACTTCCATAAATATCACCCAAGATGAAGACAGATGAGCGAGTGACAAATTTTGCCGTAATAGAAGTAATACAGAAACCTCGCGTTGTTTGAAAAGATAAATGATAAGATATGCAAGCAGCATCTTAGAATGCCCGAACTAATCGATGCATTACAATCTCTTGACATTACGAAACTGCGTAGTGTATAGTGAGTTCTATATATACACATTTATGATGTTTTAAATTAAAATAAGTTAGCGTTATAACTGTATCATTAGACTGACTAGTTTACAGGAAAACAATAACGGCAGACCAGAACCAAAACAAAAAAAATTTGAGCACAGTTTATATTGGTTGTAGTAGTTATGTAGATGTAACAGCATCAAATTAACCAAAAGACTGTCACCTTAAGAGATACAGCCTGATCCCCTACCATGATATGGTGGAGGAACTCTTCGTGTGAATACATCCAATTACATGAGAAGAGTGCCATCTTTGGGCAAGTATATGACAATAGCATAGTTCACACAATTTCAAAGATAGCAGGGGCAGATAGCTGCGAGAACTATGGTACAGTCAGCTTATCGGCTCATGCATCTACGTACGTTTCACACGAGAACGAATGTTTCACGGACGAATGGAAAATAAAATTGAGTATCTGCTAGGTGACGATTAGTTTGACATTTGAAAAGTTGACAGCACCACATAGGCAGTTCTGACGATGTGACTGGGTTTGTGGACCTGGGAGTAATCTCGACAAGCTGTCCGAAATTCTGAGAAAAGAGGCGTAAGCTTTAGAGAAAAATGGCCAGTATGCAGTTTGTACAAGAACGAAGACGGAAAATCTAGAATGGAAGACCAAGAACGAAGTGATCGGATTAAAGAGAGTAAAAGACAAGGATTGCGCTGAACCGCCGATCCTGTAGCAGCAACTCAGCAACGATGTCTGCAGCAGGCGAAAGAAAGGCAATCTGCAAACCAACAGGCTTCACAACAGCATAACCGTGTACCCAATATCGAGGGTCCGCCGCAGATCAAATTATAAGTTCCTTTCCCAGTTGCTTGAAAGCTCCATAAATTAAAACATTAAGCAGCAGCAGATTCAATCTAGAAGATAAGGATAGACGCAGAAAACTTCACCAGTCCCTGTTGTAGAAAAAGTTTTATCGTAAAAAATTTTTTGACAGTTCAACAAAGTCACAGTGTTTCTATATGTTCGCTGTGCGGTCTGACCCTGCTTGATATCTTTGCCAGAATAAATTGAAATTCTCCTAATTTTTCCTTAAATAATTAATTAATGTCACTAAAGAATCAGTGTTGTTCTGATTTGACGAAATATTCCACTTTAAATCCAATCTTCTTGACCACTATCGCTGTTAAAGTTTTAAAACAGAATTTTAATACACTTTACAGTATCGATTGTTTTCAACATGTCAATACGTGTCGACTTCTCATTAATAAAACTTTAAACTAGTTAATTATTGCAGATCGTCCACACTCCTGATAAAATTCTGCCAGAATCTCTCCAATAAATTTGAATTTTAATAAAATTTGCAAAATTCACACATAAGTAGCCCTAATATTTACGATGTATGTCGTAACAACAGAGTCATCTGACTGTTTTAACTTCCAACTCGAAGTTTATGTGAGAGTTGATAACCAATTGACATCCAATTACAAACTTTATCATCCACATTCAACATTGAACTCCTAATTATTTTTTATATAAAAAACATTTTAATAATGGTCAGCATGATGTTTCAACGGTTCTTCCAGCCGCCGGCCGTCGAATACGATTCAATATTGGTTAGCTCTCGTCGTCCGCCGCGTCTGGAGTCCTCACTGGTTCATCTTGCTGCCACGCTCGACATGAAAGAGAAGAAACAAAATCTTTTTAAATAGCAAGTCTCCACTTAACATACTATATATATATATATATATATATATATATATATATATATATATATATATAACCCCTCCATGAACCATAGACCTTGCCGTTGGTGGGGAGGCTTGCGTGCCTCAGCGATACAGATGGCCGTACCGTAGGTGTAACCACAACGGAGGGATATCTGTTGAGAGGCCAGACAAACATGTCGTTCCTGAAGAGGGGCAGCAGCCTTTTCAGTAGCTGCAGGGGCAACAGTCTGGATGATTGACTGATCTGGCCTTGCAACATTAACCAAAACGGCCTTGCTGTGCTGGTACTGCGAACGGCTGAAAGCAAGGGGAAACTACAGCCGTAATTTTTCCCGAGGACATGCAGCTTTACTGTATGATTAAATGATGATGGCGTCCTGTTGGGTAAAATATTCCGGAGGTAAAATAGCCCCCCACTCGGATCTCCGGGCGGGAACTACTCAGGAGAACGTCGTTATCAGGAGAAAGAAAACTGGCGTTCTACGGATCGGAGCGTGGAATGTCAGATCCCTTAATCGGGCAGATAGGTTAGAAAATTTAAAAAGGGAAATGGATAGGTTAAAGTTAGATATAGTGGGAATTAGTGAAGTTCGGTGGCAGGAGGAACAAGACTTTTGGTCAGGTGAATACAGTGTTATAAATACAAAATCAAATAGGGGTAATGAAGGAGTAGGTTTAATAATTAATAAAAAAATAGGAGTGCGGGTAAGCTACTACAAACAGCATAGTGAACGCATTATTGTGGCCAAGATAGACACAAAGCCCATGCCTACTACGGTAGTACAAGTTTATATGCCAACTAGCTCTGCAGATGATGAAGAAATTGCAGAAGTGTATGAGATAAAAGAAATTATTCAGGTAGTAAAGGGAGACGAAAATTTAATAGTCATGGGTGACTGGAATTCGTCAGTAGGAAAAGGGAGAGAAGGAAACATAGTAGGTGATTATGGATTGGGGCTAAGAAATGAAAGAGGAAGCCGCTTGGTAGAATTTTGCACAGAGCATAACTTAATCATAGCTAACACTTGGTTCAAGAATCATAAAAGAAGGTTGTATACATGGAAGAATCCTGGAGATACTAAAAGGTATCAGATAGATTATATAATGGTAAGACAGACATTTAGGAATCAGGTTTTAAATAGTAGGACATTTCCAGGGGAGGATGTGGACTCTGACCACAATCTATTGGTTATGACCTGTAGGTTAAAACTGAAGAAACTGCAAAAAGGTGGGAATTTAAGGACATGGGATCTGGATAAGCTGAAAGAACCAGAGGTTGTACAGAGTTTCAAGGAGAGTATAAAGGAACAATTGACATGAGTGGGGGAAAGAAACACAGTAGAAGAAGAATGGGTAGCTCTGAGGTATGAAGTAGTGAAGGCAGCAGAGGATAAAGTAGGTAAAAAGACGAGGGCTGCTAGAAATCCTTGGGTAGCAGAAGAAATATTGAATTTAATTGATGGAAGGAGAAAATATGAAAATGCAGTAAATGAAGCAGGCAAAAAGGAATACAAACGTCTCAAAAATGAGATTGACAGGAAGTGCAAAATGGCTAAGCAGTGATGGCAAGAGGACAAACGAAAGGATGTAGAAGCTTATCTCACTAGGGGTAAGATAGATACTGCCTACAGGAAAATTAAAGAGACCGTTGGAGAGAAGTAACAACATGTATGAATATCAAGAGCTCAGATTGCAACCCAGTTCTAAGCAAAGACGGGAAGGCAGAAAGGTGGAAGGAGTATATAGAAGGTTTATACAAGGGAGATGTACTTGATGACAATATTATGGAAATGGAAGAGGATGTAGATGAAGACGAAATGGGAGATAAGATACTGCGTGAAGAGTTTGACAGAGCACTGAAAGACCTGAGTCGAAACAAGGCCCCCGGAGTAGACAACATTCCATTAGAGCTACTGACGGCCTTGGGAGAGCCAGTCCTGACAAAACTTTACCATCTGGTGAGCAAGATGTATGAGACAGGCGAAATACCGTCATATTTCAAGAAGAATATAATAATTCCAATCCCAAAGAAAGCAGGTGCTGAAAGATGTGAAAATTACCGAACTATCAGTTTAATAAGTCACAGCTGCAAAATACTAACGCGAATTCTTTACAGACGAATGGAAAAACTGGTAGATGCGGACCTCGGGGAGGATCAGTTTGGATTCCGTAGAAATGTTGAACACGTGAGGCAATACTGACCTTACGACGTATCTTAGAAGAAAGATTAATAAAAGGCAAACCTACGTTTCTAGCGTTTGTAGACTTAGAGAAAGCTTTTGACAATGTTGACTGGAATACTCTCTTTCAAATTCTGAAGGTGGCAGGGGTAAAACACACTGAGCGAAAGGCTATTTACAATTTGTATAGAAACCAGATAGCAGTCATAAAAGTCGAGGGGCATGAAAGGGAAGCAGTGGTTGGGAAAGGAGTGAGACAGGGTTGTAGCCTCTCCCCGATGTTATTCAATCTGTATATTGAGCAAGCAGTAAAGGAAACAAAAGAAAAATTTGGAGTAGGTATTAAAATTCATGGAGACGAAGTAAAAACTTTGAGGTTCGCCGATGACATTGTAATTCTGTCAGAGACGGCAAAGAACTTGGAAGAGCAGTTGAACGGAATGGACAGTGTCTTGGAAGGAGGATGTAAGATGAACATCAACAAAAGCAAAACGAGGAGAATGGAATGTAGTCAAATTAAATCGGGTGATGCTGAGGGAATTAGATTAGGAAATGAGACACTTCAAGTAGTAAAGGAGTTTTGCTATTTAGGAAGTAAAATAACTGATGATGGTCGAAGTAGAGAGGATATAAAATGTAGACTGGCAATAGCAAGAAAAGCGTTTATGAAGAAGAGAAATTTGTTAACATCGAGTATTGATTTAAGTGTCAGGAAGTCGTTTCTGAAAGTATTTGTATGGAGTGTAGCCATGTATGGAAGTGAAACATGGACGATAACTAGTTTGGACAAGAAGAGAATAGAAGCTTTCGAAATGAGGTGCTACAGAAGAATGCTGAAGATTAGATGGGTAGATCACATAACTAACGAGGAGGTATTGAATAGGATTGGGGAGAAGAGAAGTTTGTGTGACAACATGATTAGAAGAAGGGATCGGTTGTTAGGACATGTTCTGAGGCATCAAGGGATCACAAATTTAGCATTGGAGGGCAGCGTGGAGGGTAAAAATTGTAGAGGGAGACCAAGAGATGAATACACTAATCAGATTCAGAAGGATGTAGGTTGCAGTAGGTACTGGGAGATGAAGAGGCTTGCACAGGATAGAGTGGAATGGAGAGCTGCATCAAACCAATCTCAGGACTGAAGACAACAACATATGTGTAAACATTTCTTACTATATACTTTCTAATCTATAACTCGAAGAACCAGAAGTGGAAATCAAGTGTGGGATTAAAATTCAGAGTGAAAAGGTATCAGTGATAACATTCGCACATGGCACAGCTATCCTCAGTTCAAGTGAAGGAAAATCACATGATGTGTTGTATGGAATCATCGGAGTACAGAATATGGTCTGAGAATAAACCAAAGAAAGATGAAGGTAGCGTAGAGAAGTAGAAAACAGATCAGTGATGAACTTAATATAAAAGTTGGGGACCACGAAGTAGCTGAGAAGGAGTCCTACTACCTTGGAGCAACGTAACAAAACGGACGAAGGAATGAGGTCGTAGGAAGCAGACTATCACAAAGAGAGGATTCCTGGCTAAGAGAAGTAAGATAGTTACAAATACCTGCTAGTCTCAAAGTTTTTTTATAGCACCACATGTCAAAGACTTTGATGAAATTGCTTCATTGTTGTCCCATGGTCCATCATTCACTTCTATAAAATGCTCTGGTCCATATGTACGTTCACAGAAATTATTTCCTCACATCTACCATGTTTATAACAGTATTATCATAAACACTTTAATTTGTTTCAAAATGTATTTGCAAATCTGGCGATTTCCACAAATTCCGAAGAGGAATGTTACCTGATCAAACGCAAGTGCAAACCTGAAGCAGACGTAACGACAATAATGCCTAGATAATACTTAAAAATCGATCGCAACTCTGAAACGCGCTGGACAGTAATCAGAAAATAAAAATTTGTGACTGAAGATGGAGTATTATTAAATTTTGTATCCCTAAACTTCTTTGCGAGTTCGCTTTGACTGAGAATATAGTGTAACCTTATACATTTCCGTTTTTGCCGACATGGAACACTTGAACGTTTTCCTCGATGGTGTTTGCAGAATGGCTGTAACTGGACACTATATATGGGTAGACGTGATTTGTTAATGTTATTCAGATGGAATGCATCCACGATTTCTTAGACCGAATTGCTATCAGTTTTCTCATAGTTTGCAAATACATTTGCACATACCAGGCTTAGGGGCAACTGAGTGGCAGTTTTGGTGATTTGGATAATTTTGTTTTTGTATTTTGTCATTCCTATAAAAGCTTACTTTTATATCATAAGCCTTAATAGTCAGGAGACTCTGTTAGAGATTTTGCGAAGGACAAATATGTGTAGGGACGTGATATTTTTAGGTTGCATTTTCCGATGTTCTGTTTGAATTTATTTCCTTAACTGATTTGTCTATTATTTCACGATTATTTGCATCACTGAAGTTAATTGATTTTTAAGGTTGTTTCCTTATGTACTCGTTACATCTTCTCTGCAATATCAAACACGCTATTAACTATTGAACGGAGGAATATTTTTTATGTTGATACGGAAGGCAAGGGAGCTGCTTATGACAGTCTCGATATTTTCAGGGTATTGACGAATTTGAGGATTATTTTTCTTCATTTTTCCAGACGTTTTTAGGACAAGGTAGTTGATGCGCTCTGGTGTACAATGTTTAGCGCTTGTAGCCAGTGACGAACTCTCCTCAGTTAGTACTCCTAATGCTATTTCAGCAAACAAAATTCGGCAAATGATGTTCACTGATTTATATTACATCATTTGCACCGCTTCTTCACAGTTTTTTAGGGCAGTGATACCGACGTTTACCAACATCCGACTGGCGTTCTTAGGAAATGTATCGCAGTTGTTACCACCAATCGAAAACTAATTAGATATCAAAGCACTTCCTTCTTTAATTAAAGCAGTATCGACCTGCAGCAAAGCTAAAAAAAAGAACATGTGCTACAAAATACCACCTTTTGAATTAATTTGCATGCGTTTTACTGCAAGTACCGAATAATCGTGTGATCCCTCGACCGCTAAATTACCACTCAAATTCAACGCTCAGTATTGGCGTTTTCATTCATTTAATCTAAAGCTAGATATTTCAGGTAGCCACTTAGTACCTCTTCAGAAAAACAAGTGGATGCTCTGCAGACCTTTACCGAAGAAGATGTGCTGGTTAGCGACGACAGACTTCTTCGATATGACGAGATGCTTTCAAGGGAAATTTCTTTTAGGGTACTGGACGTAGCGCGGATGAAAACGGTTTAAAGAAGTGGCGGCACATTGCAGGAGGGATAACGCTTCGTTAATGTGCTCAACTAATTTAACATTACTAGTGCGGTGACGTTTTCGTAACCCCGTATTAATTACCGTATTTGTAAATATGTAAGTAGAAGACATATTTTGTTCAGAATTTTGCTAACTTCTTTGGTAATGAAACTTGGCAACTTATATGAATTTTAAAAAATATTATTGATCTCTCTACAGCAGCATTAGTTTCTTAAAGTTCTGAAATGTTTTGTAATTTTCATTTTTAATGCTCACATTGTCAAAAATAAGAGAAATAATAACTGTATTTACATCGGTTTAATTTTAGTTGATGATCCAAATCATTACGACCTCTACATAGTATCTTGTTTATACGTCTTTCGAAGGAAACACACACTTGATTTTGCGTATCAGGAATTCGAAAGTTTGTGGAGATATGTGGCATTAGATGTTTACGCACAGGCCATGTAATGCCTCTAAATAATTGACTGCTTATTTGCATACCCGATAACGACACAGAAGCGATCCATAGGATTTACATCATGCAAATTTGGACGCCAAGACATCAAAGTGAGTTAATTTTAATTCACCTCAAACCCCTCTAGCTTGGTTCCGGCTCCGAGACACGGAAAATTTTTCTGCTGAAACATGACACCACCACCGGGGAAGACATCATGCAAGAAGGGATGCACCTGGTTAGCAGGTGTCGAAGTGTCTTCTATTACTACCACAGGACCCATGGAAGCGGAGGAAAATGTCTCCCGTAGCATAATACGGCTCCCACAAGTCTGTGTCCGTGGCTCACTGCATGTTTCCAGCTGCCGTTCTCATCGATGAAGGCGTTTGTGGAGACGACCAACGACCTAGTGTAGCAAGAGTGAGATTTACCATAAGAGCTGACCCATTTCCAGGTAAGGGTGGGTTGGTGCGGAGCTCCATGTTCTACAATGTACGATGAACGGTGTGGACCGACACACATGTGCGTGCAGTGGCGTTGTCCTACTTTACAGAGCAGACAACGCTCCAAACCCTATGTTCTGTGAAGAGGTGTAGACGTTCAGCTACTTAGCGCCTAGAGGCAGTTTCACAGTCCTTCCACCTCATTCCGTAGATCCTCGACTGGGTTCGACGTTTTCGAGATAACAGTTCACAGACTCAGCATATTAATATTCTGCCCTTCCTCAGAGTCGCTCGTCTGAATGCATTTCCCCATTTGCAGCTCATATCCTTGCTAGGCGGCATCCAACGTCGCGATGGGCAGCAGTCATATTGTTTTCGCAAATCAGTTTATAGTCTGGTTACGTCTAGTATTTGGAACAAACAACGTTCATTCAACGTGTTCTTCATTTCTCAACCATCTTTCACGCTTTGGAACAACGTGTTCGAAGCACAAGAAAAGCACTGCACGTTCGGCACCTCTAGTTTTTCAGTCTGTCGATCTAGAATATAACGTCATGTACCTGCTTTTTTGTGATTTTTTTCCACCCATAGTTTCGTTTTAATTTTTTCTACATTTTCCTTTCAGCCTCAGTTAAAGATTTAGGTAAGTGTTCCTTACACCGGTGATACATCATACATCATAGGTTTTCGGATTTATCGCTTACTGAGGTATAAACAGCCAACCCACAGACTACATACTGGGTGTCTCCCAATTCATGTTACACGTGTAGAGTGGCCTTAGTTGATCAAGTTTTGCACAGAACCTTTTTTTTGTGAAATACTTATAGGACTTCGTGAGCAATTGTTTAACTGAATTTAGTATATTAGCTGTCCTATTACTTACCGCTCTGAAATTTGGAGTTTTACTTTTGCTTATATCAAAAACGTGTCACACAATAATTATCCACAGGGTTCTATTAGGCAAGTATGCTAGTCGATTCACACTGATGATACTACAACTCAAAGTGAGTAACAGGCGGCCTGTGGACCTGATCCGACCCGTGAATGGTTTCAGTCCGGCCCGCGAAGCAAATCAGTGGTAGGGAGAGCACCTGTTATCCGATATATACGATATTGCAGTGCCTATGTTATTCTGATTGACATGCATTCATGCATGCATGCCCAAAGGAACATCGCGTCGTAATCAGAATAACACAGCACTACAATATCGTAATACTCTGCTGATACCGGGAAAGCAACTTTCATGGACAAGGTCTGACCTGTGCGGCAATATACATAATGGATCTACGAGTACAGGTCGCACATGCGTGGTTGATGACATACTGGAGTTTCGTTCTGACGGATTGCCAAAAGTTAAGGTGACCGCTCGCGAAAAGCGGGAAATCCGGGTTCGAGTCTCGGTGCGGCACAAATTTCCATTGTCGTCATTCCATTCTACAGCTGATGGTTGTGCTTGTTTGCAATTGTGAATACATTTAATGTATATTTTAAGATAGTTCCTCCAACGCCCCTCTCGCCCTGTATTTGTAACCGATGAAGCATACCGTACTGCAGACATTTGCATTGCACCGCTGTTAGATTGAACAACAAAGAGAAAACCGTTTGCGGTCTGAGAGCGAAGTTGTGTCTCAAGTGCTCATGTGCGTGGCTAGAATTGGGGAAACAGGTCATTATCTTGAAGTTATGCGGGGAGAAGAATTTTCGCATCTGGATCAGTGCTGACAACATACACATGTAACTTCCTGTTTAGTGCATCCTTCTGTGCTACACGCTGGTAGATCGCCAATGTTGGCAGTAGGCAACAACGATACGAAAATCACTTCCTACTCGCAGAATATGCAGTTTTGAACAACGACAGCAGGACGACATTCATATCGGTATCTTACCCCTTAGACATTGAAGTTACCGACGCTACAGTTTTCACATCATGCACTGAGAGCGCAGCGTGGATCCGGCCCCCGGGTCATCAAAGGCTGCCGATACCAACTCCAAAAGGTACAATATTAGTCGACAGTCCTGTATTGATACTGTTTGCGAAACTAGAGAGACGGACTCGAATTCTCTAGTGTACAAGATATCGTGTAGTAGATATGTTTCACAGCCGCCGCTTACTTACTCCCTCACTAATTCACTGAGTGGAGGAAAGTCATACGCAAGGATCCTGAACAAATGTTAATATTAGTGGTATGTAATTTCTCTATTTTGAACCGTTACTTTGCACTGAGATGACGTCGTTGCTGTGCTCTCCAGGCCGAATATTGGTTTGATCCAGCTTTCCGCTATAGTCTATCCTGTGCAAGTAGGTACCGCTGTCTACCACTCTCTACTCCTGGCTGCTGCCAAGCAACTCCCGGCCGATCGTCAGTTTCTACACTTCCTCCCCCTTCTGATAACCAGCTTTCCCATCATTATCGGCGTAGCTATTCATTTTGACATGTTCTATCCCCTTAATCTGTTCCTTCTCTTAGACAGTCTGTACCATTAACCTCATTTCTCCGATATTTCCTTTTCCTTGACTATGCTGCTAGTCATGGAACTTTCACTTCCATACAAAGCTACACTGCAAATATAGGCCACAATTAACAGTGTCATTTCCCTTGGTTTAATCTATGTTTCAAGTAAGTTGCAGTGTCAGTATTGCTTGGCGAGTTCCTACATTCCTCCGTAATGCAAAGAAATTTATTTGTCACCATTTCGACGGCTCTCCCTACTCCGTCTTCTAACAGCGTTTCATCAAGAGAACATATACCTGCGAAACAGAAGTCTCAGTACGATCTTTTCTAACATTCATGTATTCTCATTGACCGCTGTAACAAAATGTAAAATTCTTCTGTAACCCTAGTGTGAGACGTAGCTTTTGAATTATTTCACAAATAGAAATAAGTGAGTACGTTTCAACAACCAGTGTCAGAATGAATAATATTGTTTTATATTGGGCAGAGTCATTTTAATAACACTAACAAAATCATTAACAGCAGAAGACGCGCAGCCATTTTTGCAGTGGTTCTTTTAGGGTGACGAACTGCTTGGCTGTGTTGATCCTCTTCTCTACGTTACAGGCCACCTCGGTGTCACTATTCTGGAACGTAATTGAACAGTCAATATCCAAGTGCCTGCCTGGGGGTGGTTGTACGGAAAGCTATTGCCTGTGCTACTGGATACAAAAGCATAAAGCATTGGCAAACTAGGACGGACACAATGTGTATAGGTAATGGGCGGTTCCTGATAGAATGTGCACTCAGACTGCCACTGTCTTCCAGGAAAAAAATAACGATGTGTTAAATGCTCTAAACATTCGAAATCACCGATTAAGCGACGTGGATAACTTTCCACATGAGTTAAAAGAGCGCCAGACGAAATTCCGTGCGAATTGATACAGTAATAAAACATACGAGGTATGAGATACCGCGAAGGTAGATCAGGTAACAACTACCTGCTGTTCTCTTACTTTATGTGAGAGGCGTGAGCGATCCCGTAGTCAAATTACTGCTCCGGGGAGTAATTGCATCAGTATTTCAGAGCTGCTGCGACTCCGAGTGCCGTTGACGCCCACGAATGGCTCTGGAGGTTCACTGCAAACTGCAGACATTTGGAAACTTCAGTATGAATGCGCCGAAGTCTACGCTGGCAAAACCGGGAGATCGATTAGCATTCGCTTGTAGGATCATGGTCTTTTAAGTGCGACTGGGACAACAGAACAAATCAGAGAGTAGTTTAGGCTTTCCGCACAGTCACCCCGCCACAGACATTTTGATGTTGGTCTGCATAACAAGGGTAGAGAATACTGCTGTCATCTGTCATGTAAAGACGGGAATAGAACGGTACGTGGGGAAGGCCATCGTTTTAGTTCTCCTGCGGAGAACACCCAGAGGTGGCAGAGATGCCGGCTTTGTTACAAAGTTGTTTTAATTTCACAAGACGATTCAGTAACTACCCACAAAGGTTTTTATTAAAATTTTAAGTGACTCGTTAAACCGTGACAAGAAAACATGTATTCAGCTCAGTATTACGTAGGAGTATGTAGTGTTAACCGTTGGATTTTTAGATGGCACGCCCATCCAGTGACGTGATGCATTTCTTTCTGCTGCGACACATTCACGGTAATGCCCACTTACTCTCCACGGTACCCCGTGATGGTCAACATAATTAGCGTTCAGCTCACGTGTGTCCTGAGGTAACTGTTTTCTGGTGACGCCGCTGATGCGTTTGTAGATACAGTAAGAAATTCTCAGATGGTTCAAATGGCTCTGAGCATTATAGGACTTAAAATCTCAGGTCATCAGTCCCCTAGAACTTAGAACTATTTAAACCTAACTAACCTAAGAACATCACACACATCCATGACCGAGGTCAGATACGAACCTGCGACCGTAGCGGTCGCGCGGTTCCAGACTGAAGCGCCTAGAACCGCTCTGCCACCAACGACCGGCTAAAAATATTTCACAAAACAGGATCTGCCTCCAAGACACGGAACTCTAAACGACCCAGAATCTAAGTAAAACTACTTGCTGCATAATATATGAACGAATTTTTCCTTTTATTCTTGGTCTAATGTGTAACTGATTAACGATAAATGGGAACGTCATTGTACAGCCGAGAACTATTGTCTAGGGTTATACTTTACTAATAATTCACAATATTAAAAAATAGAACGTCGCGAGATTGTATTCTTTGTGATCTTAGCAAGGCTTTTGATTGTGTAAGTCTTGTTACACTTTTGGAAAAACTCAAGTCTAACGTATCTGACGGCTTCACACACAGCTGACACATACTAAATAAATAGAACGGGTAGAAAATTTTAGTGACTGGGGATACATCACTAGAGGAATCCCATATGTTTCAATTTTGGTTAATTTCAGCTACATCTGCCTTTCTTGTCGTTACTAGTCTTGGTGACAAACAACTCACCTTTCTAAAATATTTAGCATATCTCCACTCAATAATGTCTTACAGAACAAATTTTTACCACCACTTGACTTCACAAATGCGAGCGCTGGGAATAATATACATTGTTCACCTGCAGTTGTCATCAGATACCGTTTGAGGGATTTGCGCGTTTTATCTGCGCAGACACAATACATATATTCGCCATCGAAATTCGTCATACATGAACCATCACTATTACAGAAAGGCAGTGATGTCTATACCTACAAAACAATAGAACAAAGTGACATTTATTACCCCTCATTATTAATGGACAGTGGAAAGACTATGGAAAGTGATGACAGATACTATACCTGAGATGAAAACAGAAGACCTAAAAGTAGGACAGAGGAAAATGTGACTGGCTAACCCATTACAATAAATGTGGGCGGGCCAGTTACCCCATTTACCTCATAATATCCCTCAAAAATATCAAGAAACAAGTTGGCAAATCACTAAACCTTAAAACTCTCTTCTCATTTGTTTCAACATAAATTAAAATAAGGGACACGTCTGACAGCAAACCTTCCCTCTAGTATGAAAATAAAGCACAGTAATAAAATATAGGGCATAATGACCTGTACGCCACAAAGCACCACACATGGGAGGGTCTTGCCGCCATATCAAGAAGCCTTACATCATCACAGCTGCTTTGTGCGCTTTACTATATGGAGCTTATTATCTCTGAATTCCAGCCACTGATCTTCCCATTGATGCATCCCCGACAGCAAAAGATAGCATGCAGAGGCCAATGAACTAACCGAGGATCACGACACACCTCCTTGGCTACAACATCTGTCTTTTGTTCCTGGCTGCATCTATGTTCCGTGGCACCCAACAGAAGTACATCTCCTTCTCCAGGTTTTCTAGTATGAGGAGGGACTGCTGGTTAATTTGCACTGCTTTAAGAGCTGGACAAAAGCGTTGGAGAGACTGAAGGGCATTCAGGGTGTCGGAAGAGACGAAGAATTTAGCAGTCATGGCGTATCACATCTGTTGTTGCGCCCTCAAAAATCGCGTGGAATTGGTCGGCGAATACAATGAAGTCTCGAGGGAACGAAATATTGAACACACGATCTGGGAAAACCACACATCGACCAAAGGAGTCCTTTTAATTAGACCCATCCATGAATGCAGGAACATGGTTGCGGTGCTAATTTAAAATGTCCGAAAATATCGTATGGAAACAGATGGATGAGGAAACATCTCCTGTTTTTGTTTTAACATTTGTCTTCTGACTGGTTTGATGCGGCCCGCCACGAATTCCTCTCCTGTGTCAACCTCTCCCTGTCAGAGTAGCTCTTGCAATCCGCGCCTCTATTATTTGCTGGATGTATTCCAGTCCCCGTCTTCCTCTAGAGTTTTTGCCCTCTACAGTTCCTTCTAGTACCACGGAAGTCATTCCCTTATGTCTTATCAGATATCCTATCATCCTGTCCTTTCTCCTTATCAGTGTTATTCAGATGCTTGAATTCTCTTCTGTTCCGGTTTTCCCACAATCCATGTTTCACTACCATAAAATGCTGTTCTCCAGACGCACATTCTCAGACATTTCTTCCTCAAATTAAGGCCGATATTTGATACTAGTAGACTTCTATTGGCCAGGAATGCGCTTTTTGCCATTGCTAGTCTGATTTAATGTCCTCCTTGGTCCGTCCGTCACTCGTTATTTTACTGCCTAGGTAGCAGAATTCCTTAACTTTGTCTACTTCGTGAACATTGATCCTGATATCAAGATCATCGCTGTTCTCATTTCTACTAATTCTCATTACAATCGTCCTTCTTCAGTTTACTCCTAATCTATACTCTGTACTCATTAGACTGTTCATTCCATTCTGCATATCATGTAACTCTTCTTCACTTGACAGTTAAAGCAGTAATGTAATCAGCGAATCTTACCGTTAATATCCTTTCACCTTGAATTTTAAATCCAGACCTGAAACTTTCTTTTATATCCGTCTTTGCTTCTTCGGAGTACAGGATGAACAGTAGGGAGAAAAGAAATGGTTCAAATGGCTCTGAGCACAATGGGACTTAACTTCTAAGGTCATCAGTCCCCTACAACTAAGAACTACTTAAACCTAACTAACCTAAGGACATCACACACATCCATGCCCGAGGCAGGATTCGAACTTGCGACCGTAGCAGTCGCGCGGTTCCAGAGTGTAGCGCCTAGAACCGCTCGGCCACCCCGGCCGGCTAGGGAGGAAAGACTACATCTCTTTTTAATCCGAGTTTGTGATTGTTGGTCGCCCACTCTTATTATTCCCTCTTGGCTGTCGTACATATTGTATATGTACCGGCTCTCCCTATAGCTTACCCCTATTTTTCTCAGAATATCGAAGTTGTTCCACCATTTTAATTTGCCGAACGCCTTTTCCAGGTCGACATTCCTATGGGCGCATTGATTTTTCTTTAGTCTTCTTTCCATTATTAACCGCAACGTAAGAGTTGCTTCTCTCGTGCCTTTACCTTTTCAAAACATAACTGATCGTCATGTAGCTCATCCTCAATTTTCTTTTCGATTAGCCTGTATATTATTCTTGTCAACAGCTAGGATGCATGAGCTGTTAAGCCGATTGTGCGTTAATTCTCGCACATGTTTGCTCGTGAACTGTACGGAATTTTGTGGATGATATTTTTCCGAAAGTCAGATGTTATGTCGCCAGACTCATACATTCTACAGACCAAAGTGAACAGTCGTTTTGTTGCCACTTCCCCCAACTATTTTAGACATTCTGATGGAATTTTATCTATCCCTTCCGCCTTATTTGACCATAAGTCCTCCGAAGTTCTTTTAAACTCTGATTCTAATACCGGATCCCCTTTCTCTTCCACATCGATTCCTGTATCCTCTTGTATTAAGTATGACAAATCTTTCCCCTCATAGAGGCTTTCAATGTATTCTTTCCACCTGTTCGCTCTTTCCTCTGCATTTGGCAGTGGAGTTGCCGTTACACTCTTATTGATATGACCCCTGCTTCTAATATCAGCGAAGATTGTTTTGACTTTCGTGTATGCTGAGTCAGTTCTTTTTCGATATCTTCACATTTTTCATGCAACCATTTCGTCTTAGCTTCCCTGCACTTCCTATTTATTTAATTCCTCAGCGACTTTTATTTCTGTGTTTCTGTGCCAACAGGGACATTTTTGTGCTTCCTCCCTTCATCGATCAATTGAGGTGTTTCTTCTGTTACCCATGGTTTCTTCGCAGTTACCTTCTTTGTACCTATGCTTTCTTTCCCACCTTTTGTTTTGACCCTTTATAGAGACGTCCTTTCCTCTTCAACTGTGCTTACTACTAAGCTATTTCTTATTGCTGTATCAATAGCATTAGTGAACTTCAAGCGTTTCTCGTCATCCATTAGTACCTAGTATCCCACTTCTTTGCGTATTGAGTCTTTCTAACTAACGTCTTCAACTTCAGCCTATTCTACTATGTTCTGATCTGAGTCTATAACTGCTCCTGGGTACGCCTTACAATCCAGTATCTGATTTCGGAATCTCTGTATGTCCGTGATGTAAGCTAACTGAAATCTTCTAGTATTACCCGGCTTTTTCCGAGTATACCTCCTCCTTTCGTGATTCCTGAACAGAGTATTCGTTATTACTAGCTGAAGGTTACTACAGAACTCGATTAATCTTTCTCCTCTGACATTCGTTTTTCCGGAGCCCATTTTCTCCTGTAACATTTCCTTCTACTCCTACCCCTGGAACTGCATTCCAGTCCTCCATGCCTATTAGATTTTCATCTCCCTTTACACTGTATTACCATTTTAATATCCTCATACACTTTCTCTATCTAGTCATCTTCAGCCTGAGACTTCGGCATGTATACCTGAACTATCGTTGTCCGTGTTGGCTTGCCGGCGGAGATCACTGAACTGTTCACAGCAACACACACTCTGCCGTACCTTCCTATTCACAACGAATCCTACTCCCTCGTTCAGAAACAAGGAACATTGGGTAGGACTCCTTGCCGTTTATGGGTATGATAAAGAAGGAAATGCTTAAATCACTGTCCAGAGGAACACCATTTTCATGCTAGAAACTATTTTACAAAACATAGGGACAAAATGAAGGTTAATAGATGAGAACAGAAGAGCCGTTGGTGGAGCAACCTTAGAATACTGTGTCTCCAAGTAATGTTATACACCGTACATATATCACAGAATACTATTATACAATACTGTTTACGTAGGAAAGCCTACTGGATAGCCGCTGCCAGCAGAGACAGGTTGTCAACAGTGGATCGATCGTGACTGACTGCCTGGTATCTAACATTCAGACCAGACGATGGTTAATCTGTCACTCTAGGGTAGCTACACAGCTCGTTAAGGCGACACTCCAGTAACTGATGCGACATGTATGGCCCTTTCCTAGTTTGAGTGGAGGTATCAAAACTGCCTCTCTCCATGATTTGGGAGAGTGACGTGTCTGCCATATCAAATTATAGTAATTGACGACGATTTCCTCCGACACTACTGGAAAATGTTGAACCATGCAGTGCCAGAATTGGTCATGAATGGGTGCAGAGTAAGGAGCATCAGACAGGCCACATCCAGGTCTCAGATAAACGATGATCGCCAAAGTAGTGGTTCTGAAGTCCAGCTCACACCTTTTCATTGTGGTACAGTAAGGACAGTACGCTGGACTAAGGCTAGCTGTAGCAACAGACACTGTAATATACTCAGCAGCCGTCTGTACAATGTCTCCTTGTGTTGTTTGTAGACACAACTGATTCAACAACGCTGCTGAAGTTTACAGATTGTCCTTATCAGAGGTCCTCTTCATGGCTTCCCATATTGTAGTGGAACATTTGATAATGTCCTGTAACGCTTCTCGTTACCTTTTCTCGCTCTCCTTTACGATGCGTCAAGCCTTTACCCATGCTAAACGATAGGCTACAAGGTTTTGCATCGTTGGGCGGCTCATAAGCCGTTGCAGAGCGGTACAAAATTACTCAACCGCATTCGTCAGTTCATCATGTGACAGATGGCCTCCTAGAAAGAAAATAGGATTTCAGGATGGAGACGCCAGGGAATGGCGAATCACTTTACGTAGCCCTCCGAAAAGCAATCGTGTTCAAAACAGCCAGCTGGCCAAACAGCACCACTTGGACCTGCTGATGATCCATCGTGGTTGCGTCCTTCCAGAGAGTGCACCATCCAGAAGGTGAGTCCCGAGCAGGAAGTGATCACTGGAATGAAGTTCGTCACCGAATTTCCACTGAACAGAGTCTGCTAGGACTGAAGTGGTAGCGCCTATATGGAAGGCAAGCAGCCTATAACACGTCTTGGGACTCTCCCAATCCAACCTTCAGGGCAAGGAGAGGTCGAGTACCATAGTACGTAATGGGCATTGAAGTATCCCAGTAAGAGACATAGATGGGGATTTGGTCTATGAGACCAAAATTACACCTTCTGGATGTAAATATGGAGCAAGTTGTGATCTTATGACACGCATGAACTTCAACTCTACGTGCATGCAGTTCAACAGCCAAGGGAACAGCAGACGACTGGTGTACATGATTGACAAACACAGTGACAGCTCTGTTTGCCATTTCCCATCAGGTCATCCTGGCGATGGAGAGTATATCCCGATAGTGCAGCGGTATCAGATGCTTTAAAATGTCTTTCTGGAAACACCAATACATGAGCAGTTAAGGTGCTAAGAGTTTCAGTTCCTCCACTTGAGCCCTGAAAGCATTAAGTCTCCATTGTAGAATGACAGCCAATAATCATAAGTTGGCACATTTATCCTGACTTTCTGTTGGGGTTGGAACTCGCAATGGGTGGAGGCTCAGTGTTGGGGCCAGATGATTGCCCCACTCCAACATCGAGGTCCATCTACTGTGAAGGAGATTTGAGAGAGAGAGATGCCAGAAAGTATGACGCCAACATCTCGAATTTTTGCATCAGTGGGCGCTCATTCGCCTTTAACCTTAATTTTTGGGCCTGAGGATGCTTCAGAGCCACAGCTGCAGAAGTGGTAGTTTCTGCGCTAAACAGTGGACCAAGGTGAATCTTTGGAAGTGCAGGGAGTTCCGCAACGTCAGCGACCACGGTCTTTTGTGAAGTACTTGGAGGCCGGGTGGGAGAGGGAGTTGGGGGAGGGGGGAGGGAGAGGCGGTAGGGGGCAAGCTTCGACATAATTGCAGCAGCACGAGTGCGTTGACGGATGAAGGTACTAGTGCTGACAATTAAGACCTCCATTTATATATTATCTGTTTTCTGGACTAGCTGTTTGAGAACGGAAGCAAAGGGGGCAACGAACATGGATTACAGCATGACCTTGTATATTTTTTTGGGTTCATCATACAGGATGCTCTTTGTCACTTTTATTTCCTGAATCTCCAGTTCTTCAAGGCAAACACTGCAGTTCGTTCTACAGACAGTGTGATGCCAAGGGCAGTTGACACACTTCGAAAGAGAGGAACAACCAACTCTGTCATGGTAGGTTTTACAGCATTTGCCAGACGTGACTTCTCCCTTAAAAAGTTCTGTCATTTAAAACTGGGAATTGGTTTGAGAAAATAAGGCTACATTCTTAGATGAAGGGAATCTTCCTTGACATTCTTTTGGAAGTTTGGTGTTGTTAAATGTAAGTGAAAAACCGTTTCATTTGATAAGACTACCATCCATTCTTTTCACTGTGGTAAGCAAATCAACAATGCCTATTTTGAACCAGACAGATTTTAGTTCGTCTTTTGGAATATCGACTAGATGTTTACAAGTCACGACATGTTTTCTGTGTTGGAATGTGTCATGAAGTTAAGTTTCGATTGCATACTCCGCAAACATAGAGCTTTCTGCAATTTCTTAACCTATTGAGAACTAGACGCCTCTACCATAAGGTTACCATTACTCAAGTTCTTGAGAGATTTTAAGGTTCCAGCGATGCTCTCTAAGCCTTTTAGGATGTAGAACGATGAAATTTTACCGGAGTTGCACTCTTTTTGTTTAACTATTACAAATGCAGCATGAGTCCTGTTACTATAAACTGAGTCTGGGAGACTGGTTACCCGAGCCCTCTTGTGAGTCTGCGTGTTGATACGCATCAGCGGTCCACTCATTTATCCGAGAGAAGGAAGAAAAACTTTTAAGGGTTGCATCTCGGTCCCACGATCCACTGGGGAAAGAGGAGTCCACCTAGAGAGAGCCCTGCGTGCACAGGTAAGCCTTATACAGATGAGCTTCTGCAAATACCTTAGAGGTTGCCCGCTAGCGACTATTCCACCTCAACAGCCATGCATCTCATCAGCGGGAAACGCATGTTACGACTGAGGGTTCTGTAATAGAGGTTTTTACCAACCTCCAGATATGGGTGATCCGGCCATGTTCCCTCTTCCCTGTGAAACACAACGTTCGACCGCTTGGTAGTCTTTAAGGCACGCCCAAGACTTGTGGTGAAAGAAGACAGGCGGTGCTTAATGCTCGCTACCTCTGCAACCCATAGGTCGCCAAAACAGTACACTTCATACGAATGCTGAGCCACTGGGAGTTGCCCCACTGAACAGAGATTCAGTTGTAAGAGAGTTCTGTAAGTTCTGTTTCGTTAGTACCTCATTTAGGAAGATTTGATTTTATCTGCACTACTGGTATTTTTTCCTAGGTTTCCATATCTCCAACATTTATCCTTGTCATTTAACTTTACATATGCGGCTCAAATAGTCTGAACTAAGATAGTTGGGCTTCCTCAGTCAGGACTAAAAGGCATACGTGTAAGTTTAATTTCGTTATGTAACTTTTACTCTAGTAATGTGAAGTACTTACGGGTCAAATGGACTGAGTGTCTGCCCTGATTATTTCCGTCATGGCTCGGGACCAGAGTGTTATTTCCCATAATTATTATGTAAATCTTCTGTATGTTCTATGAGTGTGTCTTAGAATCTGTACTGAATCGAGTAATCGTTTATGGCATGGGCCGAAATAAAGACATATTGCTTACATGTTTAAAGTATTATTCGTCTTTTGACTATCGTAATATAGATTTTAAGCTAGCGAAAAGAATTGTTAAATGTACTAAGAGCCTCTGAGGGTGATTATCTAATGTTTAGCAAGTTCAAAACTTTGAATTTTTTATACGTTGAAAATAAATTTTTCGAAATATTCAAATGATAGTTCTTTAATGTTTACATCTACATCTACATCTACATCCATACTACGCAAGACACCTGACGGTGTGTGGCGGAGGGTACCCTGAGTACCTCTATCGGTTGTCCCTTCTATTCCAGTCTCGTATTGTACGTGGAAAGAAGGATTGTCGGTATGCTTCTGTGTGGGCTCTAATCTCTCTGATTTTATCCTCATGGTCTCTTCGCGAGGTATACGTAGGAGGGAGCAGTATACTGCTTGACTCTTCGGTGAAGGTATGTTCTCGAAACTTTAACAAAAGCCCGTACCGAGCTACTGAGCGTCTCTCCTGCAGAGTCTTCCACTGGAGTTTATCTATCATCTCCGTAAATCTTTCGCAATTACTAAATGATCCTGTAACGAAGCGCGCTGTTCTCCGTTGGATCTTCTCTATCTCTTCTATCAACCCTACCTGGTGCGGATCCCACACTGCTGAGCAGTATTCAAGCATTGGGCGAACAAACGTACTGTAACCTACTTCCTTTGTTGTCGGATTGCATTTCCTTAGGATTCTTCCAATGAATCTCAGTCTGGCATCTGCTTTACCGGCGATCAACTTTATATGATCATTCCATTTTAAATCACTCCTAATGCGTACTCCCAGATAATTTATGGAATTAACTGCTTCCAGTTGCTGACCTGCTATTTTGTAGCTAAATGATAAGGGACCTATCTTTCTATGTATTCGCATCACATTACACTTGTCTACATTGAGATTCAATTGCCATTCCGTGCACCATGCGTCAATTCGCTGCAGATCCTCCTGCATTTCAGTACAATTTTCCATTGTTGCAACCTCTCGATACACCACAGCATCATCTGCAAAAAGCCTCAGTGAACTTCCGATGTCATCCACCAGGTCATTTATGTATATCTGAATAGCAACGGTCCTATGTCACTCCCCTGCGGAACACCTGAAATCACTCTTACTTCGGAAGACTTCTCTCCATTGAGAATGACATGCTGCGTTCTGTTATCTAGGAACTCCTCAATCCCATCACACAATTGATCTGATAGTCCGTATGCTCTTACTTTGTTCATTAAACGACTGTGGGGAACTGTGTCAAAAGCCTTGCGGAAGTCAAGAAACACGGCATCTACCTGTGAACCCGTGTCTAAGGCCCTCTGAGTCTCGTGGACGAATAGCGCGAGCTGGGTTTCACACGACCGTCTTTTTCGAAACCCATGCTGATTCCTACAGAGTAGATTTCTAGTCTCCAGAAAAGACATTATTCTCGAACATAATACGTGTTCCCAAAATTCTACAACTGATCGACGTTAGAGATATAGGTCTATAGTTCTGCACATGTGTTCGACGTCCCTTCATGAAAACAGGGAAGACCTGTGCCCTTTTCCAATCCTTTGGAACGCTTCGCTCTTCTAGAGACCTACGGTACACCGCTGCAAGAAGGGGGGTAAGTTCCTTCGCGTACTCTGTGTAAAATCGAACTGGTATCCCATCAGGACCAGCGGCCTTTCCTCTTCTGAGCGATTTTAATTGTTTCTCTATCCCTCTGTCGTCTACTTCGATATCTACCATTTTGTCAACTGTGCGACAATCTAGAGAAGGAAGCACAGTGCAGTCTTCCTCTGTGAAAGAGCTTTGGAAGAAGACATTTAGTATTTCGGCCTTTAGTCTGTCATCCTCTGTTTCAGTACCATTTTGGTCACAGAGTGTCTGGACATTTTGTTTTGATCCACCTACCGCTTTGACATAGGACCAAAATTACTTAGGATTTTCTGCCAAGTCAGTACATAGAACTTTACTTTCGAATTCATTGAAAGCCTCTCGCATAGCCCTCCTCACACTACATTTCACTTCGCGTAATTTTTGTTTGTCTGCAAGGCTTTGGCTATGTTTATGTTTGCTGTGATGTTCACTTTGCTTCCGCAGCAGTTTTATAACTCGGTTGTTGTACCACGGTGGCTCTTTCCCATCTCTTACGATCTTGCTTGGCACATACTCATCTAACGCATATTGCACCATGGTTTAGCTAACTTACTGTGGAGTACTGAGATGTTTTCTTGAGCTTAATTGTTCGTGGAGGCTGATGTTAACATTGGCGAATGTGGCAAATAAGTATGCTGAAAATGGTTGCCTTGTGGATGTTGAGCGCCTTACGACTAACAGATCCAGGCACCCTGCTCCTGATAAATTAGGGACTTTTGGTAGGGGATAAGTTTGTTTGATACTGGCAAAGTGTATTGTTTGCTTTGTTGATTTCAGGCTGCTGTAAATGTGGAGTCGGCTATGACAGGCGAGCTGTGCTGGGAATATCATACTTGACCATCATGTGTGAGCTCCATGTATAAGGCAGTAAAGCCAAATTAAGTCAACACTTCTGCAGGGTACATTGCACCACCGCCTCAACACTACTGGTGGCAACATCGGCGACGTAGATGAAGCATGCGCTGTGTGTGATTAGTTTGCTGTCTGTAGAGAACTATACCTTCTCGTTCACAAGTCTATAGGAGTCAGGCACATCGTAACCACATGTGTTACCGCATTCAGGGTTTTAGTATGGTAAATACCGATTCTAAATAACATTCTCGTATTGAAAATTTGCGCAGTAAAACATTTAGTTGGCGCCTTTAGTTAGCGTCTGAAAAAATATCTCTTGGCGGGATAAAGAAGATGGTTCTATTACTGATCCAACTGTGTTTGGAACCTCAGGTACAAATTTTGAGAGAAGGTGAAAACGGTGTAAGAAATCAGCTAATCAAATTTTTCCAGTAATACAGAGAGGAAATAAGTCGTCAATAGACACGGGTAGTCAGATTGAAGATCTTTTCTCTTTAACAGTCCGTTTGCAAATTATCGTTTCAGTCATACTTCAAATTATTCACGCACGAATCTAGTAATCTGAGAAGAGTTGTATTTGAGGTCCTCGATAACGGCGAATCATTGGTCAGCGTGCAAGAGGAAAATATGTGAATTATAATTAAAAATGAGTTATCCAATCAACATTTCTATCGTTTTCAAAATGATAGCGAGCCACTCGTCCGATATCCTGAGAATATTTGGGTAGTCATGTCAAACCTTTGCCTGAGGGTCATCGAACTGGAGGTAGCAAATAATACTCTAAAAGGCATATGTCCAGGAGACGTTCACGTTGCTCTTCAGTAATAAACCGGAGAACTTTGGTAGTGTAGATAACATAGCAGCGAGACGTTCACGTTGCTCTTCAGTAATAAACCGGAGAACTTTGGTAGTGTAGATAACATAGCAGCGAGTATACAAAACTTCTGGCTTAGCGACGAAAGCCATGGCATTCGTCAATTAGCAAAAATACTCCCTGTTACAATGAGTCAAATGATACTAAAACACGATTTCGGTGCAGTTACT
Organism: Schistocerca gregaria; assembly: GCF_023897955.1. Lineage (NCBI taxonomy): Eukaryota > Metazoa > Arthropoda > Insecta > Orthoptera > Acrididae > Schistocerca > Schistocerca gregaria. The sequence continues at coordinate 229,920,431 of NC_064924.1, forward strand.
CAGATTACCTAAGGTTACCTCGTGCAAGGCTCTCCACTACCACAAGACAGGGTGAAACGGTGTCGATATCAATGGGTGGTGGCTCGTGCCAGAAAGTATCCGAGGTGGCTCCTCTCTCTGACTCAAGTTCACTATTTGCTGGTAACACCCTGAGTCATGTGCCAATATATACATTACTTTACTCGGGTTATAACACCGGTTTACTCGATTATAATTAAAAATTTTGTAAGGGTCTATGGGGCCAAACTACTGAGGTCATCGTTCTCTAGGCTTATACACTAATTAGTCTAGCTTTAAACTAACGTAAACTAAGGACAGCACACACACCCATGCCCGAGGGAAGACTCGTATCCCCGACGGGGGGGATACTTGATTATCAGCAAGCATTTTGACATTTGTGAACCTCCTCCTTTACAAAAAGTAATCAAGCAATGTCCTGCAGTCAATGGCCAGATGTTGCCTAGGATGGGCAAGATGCACGTCAGTTTTGTATCAATCTTTCGCAGACAGCGTGATTACGCCATGTGCCTCACTTATTTTTCTAGCTCCTTAGCCCATTGGCCACAGTATCTTAAAACTTAGTATTAGAACAGAATCTGCCCGCCAATCACCTGAAGTTTAAAAACCTTGCATTACCCCTCTAACATGCCTAGGAATCTGCCAATCGCAAACACGTCTCTGCTTTTCGGCAGAAGTGTGGCTCGATGCTTTCTGTGAAAAGATTCCTCAGAGGTTGGCTCGCTAACATCGTCTGTGGCCCCACGCCTTCCTTCAAACTAAAAGAACGTATTTTCGCCTCGTTCTGCCCCCCTGCCGCCCCAGGGATTGTACACCGTCGCCACTGCTCTCTCTCTCTCTCTCTCTATCTCTCTCTCTCTCTCTCTCTCTCTCTCTCTCTCTCTCTCTCTCAGGGCAGTAAATCTCCATCGCTGCAGAACACAATAAGTCTCTTCCGATCTCCTCTTTAGCCATTAGATGATCCTGAGGAAACTGTAGCTCACTTCATCGCTTTTGCTCTGCTCAGCTCAAATTAACTCCTGGACATGCATTACTAGAGAAATTGTTAGTACAGTCGTACATGGTGCTAGCCAAAATCAGTCATTGAAATGATTTATAATCAGATTGTTCACTGTATATAGTGGTATAATACATGTCTAAAACAACATTAAATATATGGTGGCATGATGTTGCCACGTTACGAACCTGTCAATGGAGTTCCAACCTGAAATCACAGATGCAGAAAATTATATACGAGCTCCAGTTCCCTTGCCTAAGTAAGTAGGAACTCAAGTGAGCTACAAGTGTGAATTCAGTTAAGCGGAATCATTCTCGAAATGACCAAGTTCGCAGTCACCTCTGCACTATGCATGCAACTGCTTCATACTCTTACCATTGTGCCGTAGTGAGTGACGGTAGTTGTGGCTGCAGACTGAGTGTGGCCACAGCACTTGCATTCGTTTTGAGACAGGGGCGTATTTGGTTTTCAGTGCTCCCTCAGTCGATGAAGTGATCTCTACTCGCTATAAGAGAAACTGTGCTGGCTCTCCCATCGTCAGAAATTGCCTAGACATTTTCGGTAAAGACTGTAGGTGCCAACCAATGATAAATTCCAGTAAATGTTACAAAAATCCCTCACCTTGAGTGCTCTGACTTGCTTAACCAGTGATGTTAGTTGTCACGCTCCCAAGAGCGTGATTTTCCATCCTGACAAATTAGAGGGAAAGTACCTACACACATGCTAACCTTTCCCCTGGTTACCAGTCAGAGAGCGTTCTACAAGTTTGGTTAAAAACACCTGGCTGCCTCTTTTCTCACTACGGTATCTTCCTTCGCTTTCAAAGAAAGTCGTTTCTTTCCCAAGCAGATCCATATCTGCCCAAAAAAGTATTCTTGAGGCTCTTCATGGTGCTGAAGTTTTAAAGTCTCCTAGTTTCGCCAGGCCGCTTCCTTGACCTCCAGCCACTAAAAGCCTTAACATGTCCTTTGGTTCAAATGGCTCTGACCAGTATGGGACTTAATATCTTAGGTCATCAGTCCCCTAGAACTTAGAAATACTTGAACCTAACGACATCACACACATCCATGCCCAAGGCAGGATTCGAACCTGTGACCGTAGCAGCCCCGCGGTTCCGGACTGCTGCGCCTAGAACCGCACGGCCACCGCGGCATGCACCATGTCCTTTAGTGATTCTCATTGAATCAATGAGCTTTCTATACTGACTTTAAATTCAATAATTAAATCCATGTTCGTTAGCCAACCATTACTTTTTTAAATAAATTTAACAATTTAACCTGACCGTTAGTACTCCTCCACCCCCCCCCCCACCCCCCTTAACGCTACTTCCGTTAAAGAGCGGCGGGATGGGGGCGGGGTCGGGCGAACTGGGCATTGTGCGTGCACTATTGTCGATTCCTTCGGACCTGGAACTTCCTTAGATTCAGTTACCTAGTTATGGCTTCTCTGGCGTCTCAATATGTGGCGTCCATGAAGTGCCTCAGCCGGGACTCAAGCGTACATGCAGGTCATCGTAGAGGTCTGAATCTCAGCCTGAGCCTGCTAGCCTTGCAGATGTTTATTTTTTGCAGTGTGCATAAGACTGCTGGAGAGTCACCACTTACCTTTGTCTTTTCGGTAGCGATCACACTTTTCGGTTCTACTTGGCCCGTTTCTTACTGCCTTGGTTGGTGGACTTGGCAACATACAAGGTCCTTAATTCTCACCTTTGTAGTACAGAATTAAACTGTCAACACCAGTGTTGTGTGGGTTAAAGAATTCACCGTGGTTTATGAGCGGTCAGGTGCCGTTGCCACTAAGTTTTGCTGTGTTATGTTGGCCACTGCTGTTAATGTTGATCTGCGTCCCAGTAGTAACAACGTGCACGAGAGTTAAAAATGTTTCCGGTCAGTCTAGTCAAAGGGATCCTGTTTCACGACAACGGTTTTCAAATATTTCCAATGTGACAGCTAGTGGTAAGCTTCCGAGTGCATTGGGAATTTGGCAATATTTTTAAGATATTGATTACCAACACTGCGTATTGGTTCTTGTAGAGGGTCTCTGAGGCGACGACCAGTCTTAGGAGAACTAACTATCATAATCTTCCACGAAGAAAAAATAATTTGAAGAAATTCTGCACTGCCTACTGAAAATAGAAATTAGAAAAATCAAAAAGGTACTTTGCTAACGAAACATTTTGATGTCTAATATTTGAATGATGCAATATGTCTTCGACAATGATGATGCTAACTTGATTGATTTACCCTCTACTGAACGACATACTTTTAAATAAATGAAGTGTTAAATGCAAAAAAAATATTTTCTGCGTCGAATTAAATGGATTAAAAATGAAATACTTTATAGCGTCACCACAAAGAAGTTGAAATAAATTACTGTAAATTGCGTGGCACTTATCAGTGACAAACGGTGTATGCCACAACCCGTTGTGTTTTAATGACCTTAGCAGTAAGATCATCGAGCTTATCTGGGTGAAGTACCATTGAATGAAAAATACCAAACACATTCTCACTATCGGAAAATGTATGTATCAGCATATACGTTTGGATTTTGGGAGCATTTATAGTGTCACCGAGATTCTCATTAAACGCTCACCTCTATACGTCAAATTTTGCAACGTATGAATTTCATCGAAAAGGAAATTTGCAGCTTCTCATGCGGAAGTAACTGACTACATTCCTTTGGCAACAGTCTATGAAGAGTATTGCGGTCGATTATATAAACTATTTACAATTTGATTCTTCACAAATTGTAGGTTGCTAGTAAATCTCATCGGTGTAACTATGCAAGATAAGAATGCCCAAAGGTCTGGCATTTGAAACAGAGTATTCGGTTGAGGACATAAGGTTATATGCTGACGGGAAGGAATGCTGACTTAATGCGCTCTGGAAGTTTCATGCTACTGACAGCATAAAGGAACCGGATTTGGCAAGGTCTCATCCACCCTTTTTATGATATTCTGCAAATCAACTATTCTTTCTTAGGCCCACTCAACTTACAACTCTTCTTTCTCTTCATTCTTTGGGAAAGTGTATCATATCTTGGCATGTTACAACACGTTTGCTGTAATTCAATAGGTTGTGAAGCTCAGTTTCAATGGCACAGTCCCCAAGGCATTTCGCTTACTGCAGGTTCGTTGTTTGCTGGGAAAGTATCCTATTTCGTAGTCACTTGACTGATAAATACTTTGAAGAGCCAACGAAACTGGTACACCTGCCTAATATCGTGTAGGGTCCCCGCAAACACGCAGAAGTGCCACAACACGACGTGAGATGTTTTCGAACAATATCTCAATTAGTGCTGGAGGGAACTGACACCATGAATACTGCAGGGTTATCCATAAATCCGTAAGAGTACGACGGGGTGGAGATATGTACTAGGCACCACTTTGTAACGGATCGCAGATACTCTCAATAACATTCGTGTCTGGGGTGTTTGGTGGCCAGCGGAAGTGTTTAAACACAGAAGAGTGTTCCTGCAGTCGCATTGTCTCGCTGGAATTGCTGAAGTCCGTGGGAATGCACAACGGACAAGAATGGATCTGACAGGGTGCTTACTTTCGTGTCACCCGTTACAGTCGTATCTAGACGTATCAGGTGACCTATATCACTGCAACTGCACTCTCCCCACACCATTAAAGAGCCTCCACCAGCTTGAACAGTCCCCTGCAGACATGCAAGGGTCCATGGCTTCATGAGGTTGTCTCTATACCTCTACATGTCCATCCGCTCGACATAATTTGAAACGAGACTCGTCCGACCAGGTAAAATGTTTCCAGTCATCAACATTCCAATGTCGGTGTTGACAAGCACAGGCGAGGCGTAAAGCTTCGTGTCGTGCAGTCATAAAGGGTACACGAGTGGGCCTTAGGATACGAAAGCCCATATCGGTGATATTTCGTTGTATGGTTCGCACGCTGACACTTGTTGGTGGCCAAGCATTGAAATATGCAATAATTTGCGGAAGGGTTGCTCTTCTGTCACGTTGAGCGAGTCTCTTCAGTCGTCGTTCGTCCCGTTCGTGCAGGATCTTTTTCCGGCCACAGCGATGTCGCAGATTTGCTGTTTTACCTTACTGCTGATTTTCACGGTACGCTTGTGAAATTTTCGAACTGGAAAGTTCAGACTTCATAGTTATCTCGGAGATCCGGTGTCATATTGCTTGTGCGCCGACTATAACACGACTTTCGAACTCACTTAAAATCTTGATAGCCTGCCATTGTAGAAGCAGTGCCCGTTCTAACAACTGCCCCACACGCTTGTTGTCTTATGTAAGTGTTGCCGTTTGCAGGGCCGTGTTCTGCCTGTTTACATATCTCTGTATTTGAGTACGCTTGCCTGTACCAGTTTCTGTGGCGCTTCAATGTAATATCCCTGTGATGCCCTGTAAACCCTCTTGGATGTAAGAACGGGAGTCTTTTTCAAAGTCCCTCTCGTATCTTAGCTATCAAAAATCTATTTTGCGCTGCAGCATGCGTTCTGGTACTAAATCAAAAACTACTTTTAACATCTTCAGAATCTGGATGACTTGTCGGCCCACCCATTCCTCTGCAGAGGTGAAAAGAAGATTTCGAGAGGTCCATCTCGGACCCACGGGAAATACAATCTCATCAGCGTTCAGCACCCACAGAGATTGAGGTTTTCTTTTTATAGAGGTTTTTACCATACTAGGCCTTCAAACAAATATGGCTGTTGCCTGTGACACACAGCGTTCCGCCGCCACGCTTACAGTTGTCGCAGAAGCACGTCCAGAGCTTACTGTGACAGGGGTCTGGCTGCGCTTACCAGTCCTCAGCTCAGGAAACATGGGGCCGCAAAGCCCATACTCAGCAAACGAATGCTGTGCCCCTGAGGGCTGTTTTCTCAGACAACCATAAATTATTTACAATTTTACAGACATTGAGTCTTTCTATCATCATCACTATTACCTTTTTAAACAAACTACTCTTCTTCTGCATACTTAAGTTTATTAATTTTGGTCCGCTATATAATTTAATGTACCAATCTGTAGCCGTCGAGTAATGTCTGCGTGATAGTTAAAGTAAGATAGCATATATGTAGTAAAATAGCACTCCTGGTGCTTGTTATGTATTGTGTGCAGAAAATGTACTCTGTGGAGAAAATGACATACGCCGCGTGGGATTAGCCGTGCTGTCTAAGACGCTGCAGTCATGGACTGTGCGGTTGGTCCCGGCGAAGGTTCGAGTCCTCCCTCGGGCATGGGTGTATGTGTTTGTTCTTAGGATAATATAGGTTAAGTAGTGTGTAAGCTTAGGGACTGGTGACCTTAGCAGTTAAGACCCATAAGATTTCACACACATTTGTTTGAAAATGATAAAAACACATTGGTCGCCTTTCTTTATCTACAGCAGCAGTAAAACATATACTGTTGTCTTGGGTTCCAGGACACATGAGAATATAGGTACACGAGTAAGAGGATCAAGCAGCCAAGTAGACTCGCAGAGAAGACGTAATAAGCAATTCCCATGCAGGCTATTTTGCTTTCGGGTCAGAGGGTCATATGTCTGTGAGAGGAATAGTGACTGGCCGTGAGGGAAACAAGCCTGTGAAGCTGACTATCTGGTTATTGCGTACTTCATACTTGTCACCTGGTGAGATAGTGTGACGGAGCCTTGACATAATAGATGGTCCAGTCTCGTCTTCGAATTTGATCTTTGCCCAAGAAAGCGGAAGTGTAGTGGGACTGCCAACACAGGTGGCGGCATTCAGGGTGTGGCTAATGGGGTTTCGAAGTAGAAGTGCCGAGGAAGACTTGTGTCGATGAGGCTGCTTGGTCTAAATGTGAGGCGCGTACAGATACCATTAGTGGTGTTGGACATGCGGGGCACATTCTTGTGTGTACGAGGAGATGTTTTTCGACGGGGCTCAGATAACTCGCGTCTTGCCAGTGGAGTTTGCAGCCGTTTCCTGCCGCGGTTCTCTTCCTGTCAACTGTGATTCTTCCTTGGCTCCTGCCTACACAGGTATTGTGTGCCCAAACATTGCCCCAGGACTTGTATAAGCCATACCGTGTCGACAGGTCGCGGTACGCCTTCCACGTGCCATCTTTGCCTCTAGCGGAAGGCGAACCGTTGTGACGTACACGAGTGGCAGTGTGAGATCGGTGTCGGACGGCGGCGGGTGGTGGAGCAGGAAGCATCATCAGGCAAAGCGTGTTGTGATTTGAGCCGTGCAATTTTTGTACTGGACGACTGGGCTTCCTTGTTCCGCCAAGAATAAGCTTTCATCCTGGCGGCTCCAACGGACATGAGGCGACCGAAGTAATTCCTACTGCGGTAGTCCTTCTTCGTGGTGCCTTCATTAACATGGAAGCGTGGCATCTTAGAACCATCAAGAGTTAGCTTACTCCTCTTGCGTGAATTTGGAGGCACTGTAAGGTTCGTGAAATTTTCGTCTATATTATCTTCCGCAGTGCTTCGCCGTCTGCAAATGCGCCTTACGATCCACCACGGCTGTTTGAACTCTGAAAATAGCGCCTCAATCTTCCTGCTTGCTTACGTTACCTACGTTGAGTGCAGGAGATCTGCACAAGTTTGTACCAGCTTCTTATTGTAGCATTAGTAAATTCGTGATTTTCTGTAATTAAGACAGACTGTGTTTTTACCTTCTTACACATCATAGCTTTGTGGGATTTGTTTTAAGTTATATCATTTATTGCTGTGAGTGGATTTTATGCTTGATAGTTAACGTTTACCTCGGAGAGAAAAGGATTCGTGGCAAATGCTTGGTATTTAAGGTACTGGTCTGCAAACGAAACTGTAGATCTTTTGCTAACCGTGTGCATCGGTTCAAATCTCGTTGATTTTCCGTCCGGCGTGGCGCCCTTTGCTACCGTTAAGCCATCGGGCGTTATTTTGAAACGGAACTGCTGTAGCGTGGCGAATCTTCTTATCTCCTTGATATTTCGGCGTGTGTTCAGTAATTAGCCCCGATTGTTTTGTTTTCTGTTAATACTGGAGTGCTTGGTTTCTGTTCGTTTAGTGGTAAGTGGCTGTGTAATAATGATCCTAACCAAACTGTGTTCAGTTTCTTGATTGAGGGGTTAAAGATCACTTACGATTTAATTATTTGTTAAACTTCCTGGCAGGAAATACCAGCATTTACTAGTCCCATATGCAGAATTGTCTCAATTATCCGGGATATATCTGTATCTGATTTACACCGTGTAATTACCTGTGGGCAGTCGATTAGATGAATATGAGGTCGTGGGTGTCGCTGCCTCTGTATCAAGAGTACTCTCGTGGCTAAAAAAATGCTAATGCAATATTGTACCTGTCTTGGCGTTATTTTTTAAACTTATGTAGTGGTCCATTTCTCGTGACCGGGTCAAATATCTCTCGAAATAAGCGTCAAACGAAAAAACTACAAAGAACGAAACTTCGAAATTTGTCTATCTCGAAGGGGGAAACCAGATGGCGCTATGGTTGGCCCGCTAGAAGGCGCTGCCATAAGTCAACATGATGTTATTTCGTGAGATATTTGGCCCGGTCACTATCAGTGGAATACCCTACTGGCTGTCAGAAAATACGATAGGGTGAGTTGTTAAATTGTTTATTACACAAATTCTTGTTGTTGCAGCTGTTGTGCTGAAGCATTGATATTGTATAGAATGTTTGCATAGTTCTTCTGTCATATAAGCTTGCACAATTTTTGTGTGTGTCCTAATAATGGTATCTCATTATACGAAGTTAAACATCCTCCTCAAGGAACTGCAACGAATTTCCTAGACTATGTGATGTGGGTTGTTGAAAGTATTTGCTTCCATAACTGTGACAGTTATGTGCATAGATTAGTTCTTGTCTTTGAATATAGATATTTTTATAATCATGTACAACGTTTTGGGGTTTCCTCTGTTTTTTACTTTATATTGTGGATCTGCGTGAAAGTATATTAAAGTCTTACTTGAATGCAAAGTAAACACTGCAGCATATGTGCGGAGATGTACATATTTATGATATTCTCATGGCAAGTGTTGTTGTTCTTAACTTATTTTTTAAATAACTGTTGAAAGCTTACAAGTAAATTTTTCTTAATTGGTTTGATTGATTCTTAAGCACCAAATGTTCAATAATTTTTGTTTCACAAATGGTGTTCAGCTCTTAGTTGAGCTTAGTCCTACCCTCCTAGACAACCTCACTCAGCAGCTGTGTATAAATATCGTAAGCGGGTTTATAAGTACTGTTTGGTGTTTTATAGGCTGCTTGACATTGTCCATATTGTTTGGCTTGAAGGCCAATTCGTTACTGCTTGGTGTGAAATTGGCGCTAGTTTGTTTTGGTCCCTCTTCTAGGAGGATATTTTTCACGAGAATGACTGTTAAACGTGATTCTCTGCTCTGCCTCTCATTTAAGTGCCTGCACCAAATTTTAACTGAGTTCATTGTATAGTGCGATGGGACAGGGAAAGGAAATGTAAGTGGGATATTAACTCATGACAGTTGAGTGTGGTAAGGCTCTTACAGTAAGTCATGTCTGAACTCCACGAAGGCAATGAGAAAGACAGGCCAAGGCGGGTACATCATGGAGGTAGGCCTGCGCTCGCTCGTTCGATCAAGTCAGCAGACAAACTACGTTTCTACACCTGTTAACTCGTAACAAGGTGCGTACATAAAATCAAGAATTGCGCCTTCCACTGGAACCAGCTATTACGGAGTCTTACTGTCATTAATCATACAATGATCGGAAGTAAATAGACCTACTTGTAATATGTGTCTGCAGTACTGGGGTACTATAAAATGAAAATCGTGCCAAAATGTTTATGAGTTGCATAAGGCACCACTTACTGTATGAAATGAGGACTGTTAAGCAGAATAGACTAAATGTTATAAGCAGGCCGTTATACCACTTATCTCTAGTACTGATCTTGAATTAAATTTTGTTTTAGTACTATTACTGTTAATCAGTAAGACTCCATCATTGCAGATTCCAGTGGCAGAGGCAATTGTCGTTAGTAAGTACACGGCCAGCTGCAAGTCAACAGGTCTAGAAACGCATTTTGTCCGCTGAGCTGAGCGAGCGAGCGAGCGAGTTCAGGCCTCCCTTCCTAAGCTTAAGATATTAGGCTGGATATTTTACGTTAGTACAGCATACTGGCTCATCCTTCTTACTGAAGCGATTAGCCAGCCACAGCTATCTGTGTTAGTAACGGTTTGAGCTCCGAAATAATAAGCTGCATGAGATACCTGCTCGTCACCACAATAAAATTTTTTGCGTATCATGCAAGATTCCATTAATAATTTGACCACTGCACACATTGTAAACACCATCACACTGTCACAACAGCTTTGTGTACTCCAGATAATTTTCTTAAGTAACTGTCCCCTAATTGTAGGCGAATTTCTAGAAAGGGACCTTCATAAATGGAAGTAAATTTAATAAATTACTGAGCCTTTGTTCAAATTTAAAAACGACATGGAATTTTATTACAGTGTCATTCATGAAAAACAAAAAGACATAGGGAAGAAACATGGAATACTGACGTAAATCATGTGAGACTTTGAGCGATATCGGTAGCAAGACTGAAAGAAGAACAAAATCAGTGTTCCTGATGTATACAACTCGCCTTTTTGAATGAGCAAGAGAAATAACCCAGTGACCTCTGCATTCAAAATGCACAAACAACCAGCTAAATGCAAGACGCTCAAGGTATGGTCTCTGAAGTCAGTTATTAGCGGAGCGGAGCTGTAGTGGAGGCTGTGTGGCGAAGACTGGGCGGTTTTTTAGGTTAGAAGGCTTCGGGAAAGTACGGAGTGGGCTGCAATCTCAAAGGGTGCAGGGCAAATACAGGACGTGCTTGGATCAAGAAACAGTCGGAATTGTAGTTGTAAATTGTTGTAGCTGTGCTGGGAAGTCCCTGAGTTTCAAGCGCTAATAGAAAGTGCAGAAGCTGAAATCGTTATAGGTACAGAAAGCTGGCTAAAGCATGAAATAAGTTCTGCTAAATTTTTAAGAAGTCTCAGACGGTGTTCAGGAACTATAGATAAGGCAGAATTGGTGGTGGAGTGTTTGTGTCTGTCAGTAGTGGTTTATCTTGTAGTGAAGTCGAAGTAGATACTCCGTGCGAATTGGTATGGGTGGAGGTTATACCTAACAGCCGAAATAAGTTAATAATTGGCTCCTTCTACCGACACACAGTCTCCGATGATATAGTTTCTGAACAGTTCAGAGAAAATTTGAGTCTCGTAGCAAATAAATACTCCACTCATATGGTTATAGTTGGTGGGGACTTCAACCTTCCCTCGATATGTAGGCAAAAATACTTGTTCAAAACCGATGGTAGGCAGAAAACATCTTCCGAGATTGTCCTAAATGCTTTATCCGAAAATTATTTCGAGCAGTTAGTCCACGAACCCACGCGAATTGTAAATGCTTGCGAAAACACACTTGACCTCTTAGCCACAAACAATCCAGAGCTAATAGAGAGCATCATGACTGATACAAGGATTAGTGATCACAAGGTCGTTGTAGCTAGGCTGAAGGCGGTTCTTTCAAATCCACCAAAAACAAACGCAAAATAATTTTATTTAAAAAAGCGGATAAAGTGTCACTAGAAGCCTTCCTAGAAGACAATCTCCATTCCTTCCGATCTGACTATGCAAATGTAGACGAGATGTGGCTCAATTTCAAAGTTATAGTAGCAACAGCAACTGAGAGATTCATACGTCATAAATTGGTAAGAGATGGAACTGATCCCCCTGGTGCACAAAACAGGTCCGAACGATGTAGCAGATTCAACGGAAAAAGCATGCGAAGTTTAGAAGAACACGAAATCCCGAAGATTGGCTAAAATTTACAGACACGCGAAATTTCGCACGGACTCCAATGCTAGATGCCTTTAATAGGTTCCACAACGAGACATTGTCTCGAAATTTGGTAGAAAATCTGAAGAAATTCTGGTCGTATGTAAAGTACACAAGCGGCAAGACGCAGTCAATACCTTCGCTGTGCAGTGCCGATGGTACTGTTACCGACGACTGTGCCGCTAAAGCGGAGTTACTGAACGCAGTTTTCCGAAATTCTTTCACCAGGGAAGACGCATGGAATATTCCAGAGTTTGAAACACGAACAGCTGCTAGCATAAGTTTCTTAGAAGTAGATACCTTAGGGGTACCGCTTGATACGGGCAAGTCTTCAGGTCCAGATTGTGTACCGATTAGGTTCCTTTCAAATTACGCTGATACAATAGCTCCCTACTTAACAATCATATACAACCGCTCGCTCACCGATCGATCTGTACCTACAGATTGGAAAATTGCGCAGGTCGCACCAGTGTTTAAGAAGGGTAGTAGGAGTAATCCATCGAACTACAGACCTATTTCATTGACGTCGGTTTGCAGTAGGGTTTTGGAGCATATACTGTATTCAAACATTATGAATCACCTTGAAGGGAACGATCTATTGTTAGGTAACCAGCATGGTTTCAGACAACATCGTTCTTGTGCACCGCAGCTAGCTCTTTGGCTGTAAGAGATCAGCAGCTCTGAGGTGTATATCTCTAAACTGGGTCACAAGCCTGTAACATCTGGCTTGGCTCATTGTGGACTCAATTAAGCTATAGAAAAGAATTGCGTACAAATCCTCTACCAGTAAAAGAGGGGATTAATATATTCATATACAGCTTCCTCTGACAGTTTCTGAAATTTCAGATCATAGTTATTAAACAGGAGTTAAACTTAGATAGTAATGATTGTAAATCACATTATGATTGGGTCGATGACATGCGCCAATCTGTTAATTGACTGTCGCGTACCACTGTTATCAAATATAAATTGTTTCTCATTCCAGAGATGAATCTCAAATCTTTGGCGTCGATACATGAAGATATGCTTGGCGGACTCATGTTTGTGGCGTTCGCTGTAGTGTTACTTAAGTCACCAGTAGATTACCCAACGCCCACTTGTTCATTTGCACTGACGAAACTGAAAAGTACTGCACACAAACACTTGGACCGAACGATCCCGGACTACAGCTGCAGTATTTTCGTCCTCGCGGCATGCGTTGTTTAAAATTTAATCACTATGCTAGTTTAGTTTCATAAAAGAAAAAAGCTATTATTATAGTTGAGAGTGGTATGAAACCATGACTGCCATTGGGTGTGTTTAACGTTACTGGAACTTTTCAGATAGTGGTCACAGCATTGTTTGAGAACGTACATGTTTAGCTTATTGTATTGACTGGCCATTCTGTAATAACGGTAGAACGACTGATGACGAGATAGAGTCAGGACAATAACGGAAGGAAGAGTAGGCAGTGGTATTTCCAGAAGAACTTGAACGTGAGAATATCTTAGGGCTTGAAAGTTCTCTACAGAAATGAAAATATGTGGACGCTCTGTTTATGAAAGTAAGATCTGAGCTGTAATAATAAATCAACTTCAGTAATCAAACGTGTACTATCGTAATGTGAATGCAAAGCTCCATTGTAATAATAATTAACTGTCGTAATGCAAAGGAAAGTCTTTCGTACTGTACAAGTTAACAATCCGACTGCAAAAATTCTGAACAGTTTAAACAGCCTGAATAATGAACTTTAACATAAAACCTAAGATAATTAGTTTTGCAAAACTGATCCCAAATCCCAGAACTAAAAGTGATACTCAACAAAGGAAATCTGACTGTCTGTGAATGACATTAATTGGCGCAGCGTGAATAAAAAAAAAAAGAATATTTAGTTATTACCTCTATTCTGCGCAAATCTGGATAACGCGTTGCAGTAGTGCTCTATCTTGCGCGCCGCTATGCTACAGGTACAGATTACTACATCTGCACTGAGACAATCGTGAGGTGCAATGAATTCTCTGTTAGTTGTAAATCGAAGTATACATTTGGAAAAATCATAATCAATTAAAAATTATACAGAAAAATAAAATATAGGCATATATGACAACACTAATGTTTATTTATTTATTTTGTTTGCATACTGTGAAAAATTGCTCAACGCTGATGTTAAATTTAATTAACGTCTTAACATTCAAACAATACACTTTTCTCTCCTTCCAATCTTGCAACCAGCAGTACAAGAACCAAGTTAGTCCAATGGCCCTGTAATAATTAAAAAAGTAACATCAACATAATATATACCTCTCATATTCCACTTCTGGTATACACTTAGTTCTATTAAGGTTTCTCCTTCACAAATCAGCTTACGTTACAATCTTGATATAATCATGTTCATTAAACGCATTGATAAACTGAGACTTTACATTTGAAACGTAACATTGCCATTGCTTCCTCACTCTATCACAGCTAAACATTATCTGCTCACTGCGCCCTCACGTATAACAAAGATAATACCCTAACTTCTGTGATACAGCTTTACAGCATCGCTGCTCGCACACAATCGATTCAGACACCGAAAGTATACATGAGACATGTCGGACAGTTCGACAGTCTAATGAATAAACGGATGGCGGCAACTGGGATCCGAGCAGAGAGGCAGTATCACAACGAGCCTTCTGCAACAGACACTAGAACTTCCAGGTGTCGTTTTCCAAAGCGACCATACCACAAACAACAGAGTTGTCTGGTGGAGGGCCAGAGTCAACTTGCACACTGAATAGCATTCTGCGATCTTTAGCGATGGGTCTCGCTTCCGTTTGTGGCGGTAGGATAGAGATGTCTGTTGGCGACCTGGTGAGATATCACATGAAGCAGTGATTTGCGAGATCCATAGCTCTACAAACCAGTGATTACGGCGTCGGAAGTTATTCCGTATGACAATTGCTTTGGTAATTGTTTAAGCAACCCTGATTGTTTACTTGAATGCCTTTAGAACGTTAAACCAGTTGTCATAACCCTCCAGAGCAGGGTATATAGTGGCACAGAAACCTCTCAGCGTGACATTCGGAGTCATAACGCTGGAAGGAACACAAAAGTGTATTCATACACGTTGTGCACACTACTCAACCTGTTGTTGTTGATGGACATAATTTCTTAAGAGAACTAATGTTCACTTTGTAACTCTTACAATTTTGTGAGGATAATACACTAATGGCAATAAAAATTGCTAGACCATTAAGATGACGTGCTACAGACGCGAAATTTAACCGACAGGAAGGAGATGCTGTGATATGCAAGTGATTAGCTTTTCAGAGCATTCACACAAGGTTGGCGCAGGTGGCGACACCTACAACGTGCTGACATGAGGAAAGTTTCCAACCGATTTCTCATACACAAACAGCAGTTGACCGGCGTTGCCTGGTGAAACGTTATTGTGATGGCTCGTGTAAGGAGGATAAATGCGTACCATCAGGTTTGAGACTTTAATAAATGCCGGATTGTAGCCTATCGCGATTGCGGTTTATCTTACAGCGTCATTGCTGCTCGTGTTGGTCGAGATCCAATGATTGTTAGCAGAATATGGAATCGGTGGGTTCCGGTGGGTAATACGGTATGTCGTGCTGGATCCTACCGGCCTCGTATCGCTAGCAGTTGTGATTACAGGCATCTTATCCGCATGGATGTAACGGATTGTGCAGCCACGTCTCGAACGCTGAGTCAACAGATGGCGACGTTTGCAAGACAACAACCATCTGCACGAACAGTTCGACAACTTTTGGAGCAGCATGGACTATCAGCTCGGAGTCGATGGCTGCGGTTACCCTTGACACTGCATCACAGACAGGAGCGCCTACGATGGTGTAATCAACGACGAACCTGTGTGCACGAATGGGAAAACGTCATTTTTTCGGATGAATCCAAGTTCTGTTTACAGCATCATGATGGTCGCATCCGTGTTTGGCGACATCGTGGTGAAAGCACATTGGAAGTGTGTATTCGTCATTCGCCATACCGGCGTATCAGCCTGCGCAATGGTATGGGATGCTATTGGTTACACGTCTCGGTCACCTCTTGTTCGTATTGACGGCACTTTGAACAGTGCACGTTACATTTCAGATGTGTTACGACCCGTGGCTCTACCCTTCATTCGCACCCTGCGAAACCCTACATTGCCGCAGGATAATGCACGACCGCATGTTGCAGGTCCTGTGCAGGCCTTTCTGGATACTGAAAATGTTCGAGTGTTGCCCTGGCCAAGTAATTCTCCAGATATCTCATCAATTGGAAACGTCTGGCCGAGAAATTGGCTCGTCAACATACGCCAGGCACTATTCTTGATGAACTGTGGTATCGTGTTGAAGCTGCATGTGCAACTGTACCCATACACGCCATCCAACCTCTGTTTGACTCAACACTATGGCGTATGAAGGCCGTTATTACGGCTAGAGATGGTTGTTCTGGGTACTGGTTTCTCAGGGGTTGGATTGGGTCGGGTTGTTTGGGGGAAGAGACCAAACAGCGAGGTCATCGGTCTCATCGGATTAGGGAAGGAAGGGGAAGGAAGTCGGTCGTGCACTTTCAAAGGAACCATCGTGGCATTTGCCTGGAGCGATTTCGGGAACTCATCTAAATGACGTGGGATTGAGCCATAGTCCTCCCGAATGCTAGTCCAGTGTGCTGACCACTGCGGATTTCTCAGGATCTATGCACCCAAATTGCCTGAAAATGTAATCACATGTCAGTACTAGTATAATATATTTGTCCAATGAATACCCGTTTATCATCTGCATTTCTTCTTGGTGTAGCAATTTTAATGGCCAGTGGTGTATGTATACTGACACACCGCACCATGTGGGGCATCCAAATATAGCATCGTAATCGCCGTTCATGTGGCAGTTGACGAAGTGACTCTGTCGTGTGTATGTGAGTTGCGCTTGTGTGAGTGTGTATGTGTTTGTCTGCCGTCTAATTTTGACGAACGCCTTACTGTCCGGAAACTAGTTTTGTGACAGTCTTTTCGTTGTGCCTATCTGCGTCTCAGCACCTCCACTAGATGATGAGTAGCAACTCTCCTTTTTACAATATTGTTACTTATCATAAATTACAACATAGTGTAAAGTTTTGTAAGTTGTTGTAGTAGTAATAATTAGTAAAGCCCCATAGCAGTGCATTCCAGTAGAAGGGGTAATTCTCGTTAGCACGTAAACACCCAGTTGCAAATTAAGAAGTTTGGAAACGTATTTCGTCTACTGAGCCGAGCGAGCGAGAGGAATCAGAATTGCCGTCGTCATGTACGCGTTGCGGGCTCTCGATCCCGCGGGCCTCGTTGGTTCTTGTTCGATAATTTATTTCTCTGTAGGGTCGTTCATTTTCACGTTTCCACTGTCTACGGAACAATAGTTTTTATATGTCTTTTGTGTATTACAAAAAAAGTATTATACGACCTCTTTGGACTTAATTCCAAGATTTTGGAGATTTATCCGTAACTGTGGAGAGAGACCAAACCCTAACAATAGTAAGTAAATGTAATTTTCAGTACTTACTCAGAGGTGAAGAGATTGCCCGGTATAGACGAGCGTGGAGAGCTGCATCAAACGAAGCTTCAGACTAACGAGCTCAACAATGACAATCGCGAAGTGCTAAAAACTCAGATCGGCTGCCGTATCCGCGGAAACCCACAACAATGAAGAGCACGTTATAAATAGCGGTTTCCGCGGAAACTTGGTGTCATTTCTGAAACTCCGACTATCTGTGCACAAATGCGCTATGTTCGAGTATTTCAGAAATTTCATTAGTGGAGAGGTTTACGAGGAGGCCGTGCGGCCGCTGGGGAGCCATGTGTGTGGGCTGGCTGAGGGGATGGGCTGGAACGTGTTTTGGCTCTGGAAAGACTCTGATGAGCCTAAGGTGCGGCGGTACGGACAGCGCGCTGCCCAGATGGCCTTAGAGGGATTCGGGGGGGAGGGAGTGCCGCGCCAGCGGGGGCTGGCCGTCCCCGATGACGCGTCACTCCTGGTGCGAGCAGCTGCCGCGGGATACCGCGGGGCTACTGACACCGGCCCTTACGGACTCCCTTATAGGTCTCTCGCCAGCACCGCCAGGGCCGCGTACCAGCAGACGCAGTTTCGGAAGCAGCTGTGAGCGACGTCTGCAGCCGTATTCCGGCGCTGCGACACCGAAACCGGACGCCAAGCACCACGCAGATCGCTCACCAGCACCACACGGCTATGTATCGGGGCCCACTCCACCTATTGCCCGTGCAACCTAAGTTGACAGCGGAGCTGTGGCGGGTGGGAGCGACCGTGGAGCGACCGTAAATGGGAAAAGCCTTCACGTTCGCTCTTTTCAGCCACAAAAAAAAAAAAAAAAAAAAAAAAAAAAAAGCACCGGGTCTCGACTTAGTTTGCGCGGACAATGGCCTTTTTAAACTCTGATGGTTTCATTTTTAGGTGTTGACTACTGTGGGAGTGAGCACCGACAGAAACAAGGAAGGAGAGAAGTTGCAACGGCTGGTGGCAGGAATCCAAAATGCACACTGGCAAACAGCGGGCAGAGCAGCAGTGACAGAAGAGGCAATGACCGTGAAGTCGTTCACCTCCAGCGAACTGAACTGAATATATACGCGAGACGCAGTGGACCTGACTAAAGAAGAGTAGTTTGCTGTTGAGTTTCGGAGCTGAAGACCGTCATGCAAGAAGAGACTACATCATACACAGACGCACCAAGTCCACCTCTGTAATGGAATAGCAAGCAGCAGCCTCGGCGCCAGAAGATGGAAGTTAAAAGGTATTTGGAGACTGATTTTTACGTACCCGGGTGACTCGTGAGGACGGGAAGGAGACGGCCTCACATCAGCAGTCACCTGTGAGCTGGGATGGAGATCTGACAGCCAAAGACTGGCAAACTAGAGTCCGTTGTTCGAGTCTGGGACACTGACTGGTCTTCCCCCGCCGCGCCGCTGCTAGCCGACGCACAACACTGACACACGCGGCCGCTTAGAGAAGAGAAACACTGGGACGCCACATCCAAGGTATCACCATCCGACGCACGGCTTCGTTCTCAATAATTAAACGGGCCACCGCACGAGGCGCGTCTCCAGTCAACTGGGCGATACGGCGACACGAGATACACACCGCCAGACGTAATCAGACGCCGCCTCCGCCGCTGCCGCAGCAGAAGGCTTCGCGAACGACACAGCTGCCGCTCTACCCAGCCAGGACCATCCATTAAGAAAACCGTTGTACAAATCTTCAATAAAAGTTATCTTATGTAAAAATTCTGTTTCATTCCACCTCATACCCGAGCCAAGGAAGAACCCACCTGCCCACATGTTGTTAAGAGAGTAAAATTAATTTATTTTGTAGTTTCACCCTGACATAATGATTTAGAATCAAATGCTCTTTGCAGTAATGCTCATCCTGACAACTGAGTAGCATCAAAAAGAGAAAACTCAGTTACATTTAGTAGCAGAAGTGTTGAACTGTAAGTGTGGCGCTGCTCGCTGTTTCCACTTGCGCGCGAGTCAGCGTCGTGTTGATGCCGTTTCTCGGCGCTGCGCTGGTCGGTGTGTAGTCGATGCTTTACGACTCACGTTTATTATAGGCCAGATGCACCAAAAGACTCAAGACTGAATCGTTGATGTGATCAAGAGCACAGCGTTTGCGTTGCTAAACTTTGTTGCTTTCTGGGTGACCACAATTTCTTTAAATAAGGCGACCAGGTTCAAACGCACGTAGCTCTAACTTTCAGGTTACCTAAACATTACTGCTATCAGTATAGCGGAGTTTCATTCAAGGAGTTATAAGAACAGATCTACTACTTTTAGAGTACAGAAAAAGAATGACTCAGTTTATTTCTCCCTCAAAGGTAGACTCAGAATAAAACCTGAAAGTAATGTCCTTTATTGACACTAAATTCGAAACGATAAAATGTTTTTATTTTTATCAATAATGCAGTCGGCCTTGTCATCAGCAATATTTTGTCACTTGGTGTGCAAATTTCAACTGCAATATTAAAAAAAACACTTGGTTTTTGAGCAACATAATTGGAAATGGCGTTTTGGACATCATCTTAATTTTCTTTTTGCTACGTAGAAAGTTATGTAGCGATCTGAATAAATGGTAATCCGCTGGCTCGATATCAGAAGAGAACGGGGGATGAGGCAGTATCCCCAGCTCAGTTCATTAATTTTTGTCCAGGGTTCGTGTTGTGCGCTGCGATCTTGCATTATCGTGTTGCAGAATAACGTATTTTCTCTTGAATGTCGGTGGACTATTATGAAGTAAAGATTGGTCTACTTGATCCAGCTATTCACAGTAAAAGTCTGCATTCACATTTTGTGCAGGTTTCATCATATCAAAATGAACGAGCCTGCGAATACTCCAACAAACACCCAAAAGCGGCTTGTTGTGGTATGAAACTGGCTTAGCTGTACTTTGTGACGATTCATTTTGAGAGAGACTCTCTTTAAGGTTCTGGATTCTCATAGAGGACCCATTTCTCATTTTCTATGATCAAGCGATCGAAAAACGCATCTGCATCCTGTCACTGAAGCAATAAGTAGCATGTGGAGAATCAGTTACCTATGCTTCTCTTTCCCAAAATGCTGCAAATGTTCTTGGATAGTCGATCTGTGGCATCACGTATAGATATCTTCCCACTGGCGTTCGGAAATGCAAGTTTTTGTTACATACCGATAGTGTTCGCGCAGGATCTGGCGGACCCAGTGGTGAATGTCCGCTGGACAACGCCTCCAGCGGCTCTGGACTTCGAGCGCCCTCTGCCATCGCAGTACAGGATGGTCAGTGGCAGCAGCAGCTTCTCATCAACGCACTCGGAGCCATTCTGCTACAGGATGCTTCGCAGACGCCACCTAGTCGCAGTTCCGACTACATCGTTAGTGCTATGCTGCAGAGAACCTTTTCCTTGTTGTCACTGATAGCTGGACTTTATTTCTTGTATATTATTTGTAATGAGTCCCGATACGCTTGGAGAAATACAAGTAAACTAGTTTATTGTGATAGTTTATTCACTAGTCATTTATACTCCTGTTTTGCTTTCCTACGATGACAGTTGCCCCACCACTCCGTAGCCAATGTCCTCTTAGGAAGTGATGCACAACTAAACTACTTACGAGTACCGAAACATACAAGTGGCAGTCTTCAAGTCTAATTCTCACCATTCTGCCGTTTCTTTAATTTTTATTTTAGCCTTCGGTGTCCTCAGTGTTCCCTTTTCTTGTGGTCGTTTCTTAGGTTCAAAAGTTGCTGCTTTCGCAACCCTTTTTGGTCTGTCTGTGCTATTGTTGCTTTTCGCTGTTTGCGCATTGCTTAATTGTCTCGTTATTTTGCGCATTGCTTAAATACTATGGGTACCAAGCCACAGTCGTCTTTTGCGGCGCCTTCAACAGAGGTAATTGATCTAATTCAGTTTATTCGGATTCTGAGTCAACAAATGGCGCTACTATTTGAAGTAATGAATCGTTTCGCGAGTTCGACGAGTCGAAGGAAGACTGAACAGAGTATATCACACATTCAACGCGTACCTCGCAGCATATCACCATACAAGGTACGGACAAACTTCCTTATTTCTTGGCGATGGCGGAAGTCATCATGCACTTCTTATGAGTCATTTCGCGTGTCCCGCTCTGAACTAGTACCATACGAGGACCTATTAGAGTGCGAGCCGGCCGCTGTGACCGAGCGGTTCTAGGCGCTTCAGTTCGGAACCACGCTGCTGCTACGGTCGCAGGTGCGAATCCTGTTTCAGTCATGGATGTGTGTGACGTCGTTAGGTTGGTTAGGTTTAAGTAGTTCTAAGTCTTACGGGACTGAAGACATCAGATGTTAAGTCCCATACTGCTTAGAGCCATTTGAACATTTGAACCATCTGATATTCCTTCACTCAAATTTCAGTCACAAACAGTGTATAGTGTTTTTTCTAAACACCACAGTGCCGTTAGTACAAAGCAATAGCCTCATAGTCGTTCTGGAAAGGCTCGAAACTCATATGCAATGCTACTTGAAAACAACTTATGTGTCTGTATTGCTGGACATTCCGTCCGTCTGCATTTTGACCCTTGAGCTTCAATAACTTTGCTCAGCTGCAGCGCTTACGAGTGCTAGGCAAAGCTAAGTTGAGCACATCGCTCCATACGCTGACGCCATATTACGCTCAAGACAATCCTGTCTTAGGCGCTTCCAACGTTCCTGCAACTTTCAGTCACGAAGATGGGATAAGGTCGTTACTCGTCTTCGCGTAGACCACAGCCCTCTGACGCACGGCTTCTCGCTCTGGCGAGAGGACCCTTCAATGTGTGGTGCTTGTGGCGTACGAATCACTGAAGGCCGCTTTTTACTAGAATGTGTTTTATTTTCGGACGAGAGGACAGCGATAGATTTGCCAACGGATCTGCCCTGTATTTTAAGTGACCTTCAAATGAATGTTGTGTGGCTTTCAACGTTTTATGATGTGTTCAATTTGTTTTCGAAAATTTTAGGCAGATGTTTTAACCCGTTTTTGTACCGGTCAGCCAGTCATATTTGTGAAAGTCAGTAAAGTCACAATGCACATGAATTTACCCTTTTCAGATTAATTTTCTTCTCTCGTGGATGTGGACAAATCATCATCCACAATAAAATATTCTGAAATCACTACAAATAGAGCCATTCTCCGAAACAACACATCTAATGCACAAGAAAAGAGTGAGGTAAGGCATCATTTTCTTGAGTCAGTGCTGTGAATCTGTGGACACAACGAGTGTCTTCGCCGTTTGACATGTAGATGTAGATGTAGACTTGTATTCTTGTATACCGACCCCCCAGCTGTCGAAGCTCGAGGCCCCAAAGTCTATTCGACGTTAAAATAATTTTTTCATTTCCATTCTTCTCATTTAGGAAATACAATCTTGAGAACAGGTACTAAGATACTAATAAAAAACTTTCTTCTCTTTATCCTAGATGCCGCTAGATGGGACACTGAACTACTGGCTAAGATGTTAGTACCTTACAGCGTCCAGCTGTGACTTACCATGCCTATAGTAGAGTTACTCTAAACTGGACTGGAGGCAGAGATTCTATTGCAGGAAGAATCAGTACACTTACGAGCAGCTAAATTATGTCTCCGACTCTGGTATAAAGAGAGCACTACTGTCACCATATGGAATAGGATACAGGTTCAGTTTACTTTCTTTTTTGTTAACAATCATATGATGGTTATCCTTACTGAATATATTCAGAGATATGTCATTATTTTATATAATAAATGACAGATCTCTATATGATTCAACGTGTCTGAGGAAGTGAAATGGGACCGTTAGTAGTCTTAACATACGTAATAGAATCATCAGATAGCATCGGCAACCCAGTGAGATCAGTCGCTGATCCTACTTTTGTCTATTGGAAAATACCATGGCAGGACGATCGTAAGGAAGTCCATAAAAACTTGGACAATATTTATCGCTCATATAATGAATGTCGTCTCTCTTCAAATGTGGATAAATGCAAGATAAATGCTGCCACAAGATAAAGAACTCGGTTGATAAATGCAAGATGAAAGCTACGACGAAGATAAAGAATCCGATTGTATCTGATTAAAATACTACTAGTGAATACGTTGAGCCATTCACAATGAATGTTTAAGAGTAATAATGAGAAGCGTTATGATTTGCCAACTAATTGCCTTGCGCGTTAGCACGCTGCTTTCGGAATTCGGGGAGTCGCGCCAGCCCCGGAAGGAACACGCACAGCGGAATAACGACGAGTGCCGATGTGCCGGCCACATTAGATGCTGTTTTTACGCGGTTTCCCACATCCGGTTAAGTAAATACCAGACTAGTACCCATATCGTGCATCACGTACACAATTCACATACATTTAGAAAACGTTGTCACATTTGCACATGGATAAATGTCACGGTAACAGGAAGACTAAGATGTGCTCCAAGCTGGACAATCACGCAAAATCAATATTAGGAAATGCGAATGATGCACCTGCATCTCCTGGACGGTCTCCGGGAAAGTGCAGCTCATCTGTTAGCCGTATTGCCACAAACGCTTGTGCGGGCGGTACGAGGATGTCACTGTTGTGTTTCAAGGTCTTATCAAATAAGAATCACAATGGGCTTCGAATGAATTCTATTATAACGATGCCTCTTGTTTACTCTTCGTCTTGTTTCTTGTTTATCTCGGCTTCCTGAGATCTACTTGTGAAGAGACACGTTCAGTAGTGGCGTGGGACAACCAGTGAAGTTACACAACAGTTAGTAATTTGACTTTTGAAACCGTCGGTTTATTGCCATTTCTGCAAATAAAATCATTCTCATACTCTCATGCGGTCAGCAAATTTCGTGTAACAGTTTGTATGTGTAGTGGGACAAACGAAATGTGCAGGATGTTCCAAAGTCTTTGCGACATAATGGTAGGGGAAATGGTTCACGGCATGTGAAACAACGTTTGTTAGCACCAAAATGTATGCTTACACATCTCTGTGACTGGAGGCACCTTTTATACGAGTACTTTATTATGCTTAAGACAGAAGTAACCGTGCCAGAAGCACATGGTAGATGAAACACTGGAAGAAACAGCATGTATGCAGGAGATACAGGGCGTGACAGTTCCTGACCCCTAGCGATGTTGCCAATGCAGTTAACTGGAAATGGTGGTGGCGTTCTTTTTTCTTTTTTTAAATACATTGCAAATAATGTCTTTGAGACAGTTTTCTAAAATTACGATTGTGACACCGATCGAAAGATTTGAGACAACTCCCTGGAGATCACTCAAACTTGAACGAATCACTCGGAACCCGTGACGTGGGCTTGTCAGTGCAGGCATTCAAAAGTTCGAGGGAATGGTCACCTTCATACGGATCAGTGCGCGGCACAGTCAGTTTAATCTGTGAGATGTATGGACATAGCCTTGATCTTCTTATCATGTCTTCCACTTGAACAAAATTTACAGAAAGAGGAAAAGGTGCAGACCAACACATCGCATTGTTTCCACTTCCACGCGGCAGACGATCCTTTGACACTGCAGGTTCTTCACTTCCAGTAAGGATAATATTGAGAAATGGCTTACAGATTCCCAGTAAATGCTACAGTAAATATTGCCTAGCAACTGTGTTCGCTGCCTGTTCATACTCTGAGGCAAAAATATGGTATTTGTACAGAATTATCTTCTCTTATTGCAATACAGAATGTTAATACAAGATTTCTATTCTGCCTGACACATCACACCCTAGTATCACGTTTACATAAAGCGTACATTGTGCAGGACTGGCCCAGAGAGACTTATACACGTATTATGACAACTGCCTACAGTGAGGTCGTAAGTCACTTAACTTGGAAAGATAAGCAGAGCAGAGGAATAGATAATAATTCAGCGTTCACATGAATTTTCAGAACATGGGCTGGTGCTAGCCTGTCCTGTGAAGCAGGATAGGTGGCGATATGTAGAAGATAAAAACGCTGATACAGACGAAGTGTTAGGGAACTTACTTTGACATGCTCTATCGAACATGAGGCACCATGTCACAAAGCGAAAGTAGCGACGTGATTTGACGAGCAGGGTAGTGAAATATTTTATACGGGGCATCAAATTCGATTGATCCTAATCTGATGGATTACATATAGTGACACTGTTGGATTCCTGTTCAGCGCACACAACCACATTTCGTGCCACACACCTCCAAAAACTACTAGCGATTTTTGAAACTATTCCACCTGTAACATCAACCTTATTGTGTTACAAAGGCGGACAGACACGCAGTTGTGGTGATACTGTTTTTACCCTGCAATGGACGCTCCAGACTGGACTACACGTACAGCTAGAGGAATCCTGCATACACATGCATCGAAAATATCTCTATCGCAGATGCTATTCCGTGTCTTTCTACAGGAAGAAATAAGTTTTTCTTACGGGTGAAGGAAATCTCGTGGTAACGATAGTTTCTGCTGTTGTGAATGTCCAGACAGTGAAATAATTATGAAACGAACTCGTCCAATCCTTGTAAGACCAAAGAATGTTTTGTTTGCTTTAGGGCGCAAAAATAGCTAGGGTCATACGCACCCATGTGAAAACTGTGAAACATGAAGACAAAGAGAGGAGTTAACAACTACTACGCGTCAATGCCAATCACAGAAGAGAAGACACCTAAAAACATAGAGTGGGGAAAGGTCTATAAATACGCCATAGAGCATCGGAGGTCCAGAATTTATATTTAAATGGACTTCGCCATATTGCTACGACGGATAAAAAGTAAAAGGCGGTCGACAGCCAGCTCGTCGCCTGCTAAAACGGCCGGTAACTCAGACGACAAACCCATCGGGAACGTTAACAGTTAAGAAATGGACATTCCATCAGTAAATGGCGGGCAGTTAAAATGTTGGGCACGATAAGTGCAAGGTGGTGGGGGAGCACCACATAAATGACGATCGCTAAAAAGGCAGTGCCCAATACGCAACCTAGTCAAAATGACCACCTCACGGCGGGAGGGCTGAGAGGAGGTCGTCCAAGTTGCTGGGAAATAACGTGGAGCTCATTCCCATGAAGGGAAGACGAGTAGCGATGCCTAAGTGACACCACTTCCTGACAGACGCCAACACACAGATCACCGGAGGGAATATAAGAACTAGTGGGCTCTGGTACGAGGACTGCAGCCTTGGCAGGATCGTTAGCACCCTCGTTTCTTGTCAGACCGACATGACCAGGAACCCACATAAACATCACAGTGGCTCCATCAATAGTGAGGAAGTGACAGCTTTCCTGGACCCGTTGCACTAAGGGATGGACGGTGTACATCGCACACAGATTCTGAAGTGCGCTGAGAGACTCTGAGCAGATGACGCAGTTAAATAGCCTGTGTCGCTGGATGTACAACATGGTTTGTTACAGGGCGAAGATCTCTGCTGTGAATACTGAGCAGTGTGTCGGAAGCCGATACCGAAAAACGTCGGCACCAATGACGAAGACACATCCGACACCACGGTCAGTCCGAGAGCCATCAGTGTACATAAAAGTACAGTCGCGAAATTCCATGCGAAGGTCGTGAAACTGAAGGCGATAGAGCGAGGCTGCAGTAGTGTCCTTAGGTAGCGAATGAAGGCCAAGGTCAACACGGGCCGCCACGTGAGGCCAAGATGGTGATGGGGCCACACCTACCGCGAAAGTTGCAGGTAGCGTGAAGTTAAGCTGCATGAGCAAGAGCCGAAAGCAAAATCCAGGAAGTAAGACGGAAGAGGGACGCGCCCCATACTGGCGATCAATGGTGTCATCGAAGAGGGAGGCGTAGGGCGGGTGGCCACGCATGGCGGACAAACGGCATGAATACCTGCTGAGGAGAAAGTCGCGGGGTAGGACAACGGTAGCTGAACAGCTTCTGGACTCTCATCCAGGCTAGTGTACAAGGCTCCAGTGGCCAAACGGGTGCCATGATGGTGGATATTATTGAGACGGCGTAAGAGGGACGGACGTTCAAAAATGGTTGAAATGGCTCTAAGCACTATGAGACTTAACGCCTGAGGTCATCAGTCCCCTAGACTTTGAACTACTTAACCCTAATTAACCTAAGAACATTACACACAACTATGCTCGAAGCAGAATTCGATCCTGCGACCGTAGCAGGAGCGCGGTTCCCGACTGAAGCGCCTAGAACCGCTGGGTCATACAGGGTGGCAGGGACGAAAGTGCAGAAGCGTAAACAAAGCACCCATAGTCTGTATATTCCCCTGTCTGACGGCTCTATGCCCAAACGGTATGGAGGGATATGTGGTCTGCATGCCTCACTCATACGCATTTTCTGACTTTCCAGACCGCAGAGCCACTACTTCTCTGTCAGGTAGCTCCTCGATTAGCAGCATGATGCTGAGTGCAGTCTGTACAACTTCATCCCACCAATGAAAACTCCTTGCCAGTACCAGGAGTCGAACCTGCGTCATCTCCATAGCAGACGTGTACGCTGACCAATCATCTATTTATCAATAACATCTGTCTAGTGTCTTTTTGAGGTCGTGTTTACGTCATCGATGCACATTGCTCATCGATGCACATTGCTCATCAAGGCCCCAGTTGGTTGGCGAATTCCGTCATTCACAGTAAAAAACACTGGTCTATTGGTATTTTAACAACAAACTGTATCATATATGTTTTCTGCAATCCTGAAGTTTAAATTTTTCTTTCAGGTAGTAATGAAATAAAGTACCATGTTAGGTCAGTACCTACAGTGAAATCCAAACCTGACATGTATTTACCATATACGGTACTACTTATGAATTCCTGTGCTGCTCCGAATGACACCGTTTGAGAAGTAGACATCAAAAGAGAGTCGAGAATTGACACAGGATAAATTCTCAAATAACGTTAGTAGACTGATTTCGGTGAACGATACAGCATCACTCGAGACTGGATGTGTATTGAATAAAATGTTATCGTTTTTCCAACAGCGTCAATTGCTTAAAACTACACGAGCTTCCGGCCAAGCGCTCCTTGGCCATTGTCAAGTGGTATGTCTGCCAGTGGGCTGGTGGTGCGCCCTTAAATGCGCTAGCTGCCGGCTGTGACGTCACTGGTGCTCGTGATATTGCCATTGTTGGGCATGTTTTGAGTCGGCTTTCGATGTGCACTCTTCAGCCGCGCGATCGCTGGGTTCCAAGGCAGCGCTGATGTGCAAGCCACAGTCTGAATTTAGGGTGTTGGCGGTAATGTTTATTTCGATAGCTTCCTTTATTAAACATTCCGAGAAGCCTTTAGTGCGAGCCACGACAGAGGTATCCACAAATTTTATGTGGTGACCATTTTCTAACGCATGCTCAGCTAACGCAGATTTCTCTGGATAGCGTAGGCGATAATACCTCTCATGTTCTTACTTGCGTTGTTCCACAGTGCGCACGATTTGTCCCATGTACTTCTGGCCACACTCACAAGGTATTTCGTAGACTCCAGGTGTCCTGAGACCTACTGCGTCTTTAACTGGTCTCGGTAATCGACTGATTTCCGCTGAAGGCCTGAAGATTGATTTGACCTTGACATAAGAGGCAATTGAATAAAGGAAGCTATTGAAACAAAAATTACAGCAAACACCCTAAACAGAGACGGTGGTTTGCAGCTCAGCGCTGCGTGGGATCCAGCTATCACGCGGCTGAAGAGGGCACATCGAACGCCGACTCAAAACATGCCCATATATGGCAATGTCACGGGGACCAGTGACGTCACATCCGGCAGCTAGCGCATTTAAGGGCGCACCAACAGCCCACTGACAGCCGAGGAGTACTTGGCCGAAAGCTCGAGTAGTTTTAAGCAATTGACGTGGTTGGCAACCCGAGAAGACTCTGCATTCACATATGGATGTGTATTGGTAGTTGAGATGTTATGGTCTCCCTGTCAGCCAGTGATCTAACCTGAGTAATGTTGTATGCGAAAAAAAGGGGTAAGGTAAAAGGTTGGAAAGAACGGAATAGAGTAAGTGAAGGAAGTGCTCGTTGACAGAAAACGTTGGCACAGAACAAGAAAAGTGTGTGTCTTACAGATGAGTTTTGTAATGCAGCACTATTGTAGCGGGCCCTCAGGCAGACGTAGAATAAGAAAAGCGCGTGTCTTACAGATAAGTTTTGTAATACAGGACTGTAGTACAGCGGCATCTCACGCAGCTCCGCCATCAGCCGGGAACGCCAGTCTCGCAGTGTTACCGCACTCTAGGGCCCCGCTGAGGCGCGTCCTCTGCAGGCGAGGGTGCGACAACGCCTCGTCCCCTGCGCGCCGTGGGTGCGGCGTCCTCTCCTCTGTCTCACCGTCTACTGGAGCTGGACATTGTATCCCTGATGTGTGGTGAACCTGAGAAATAAATCTACTGTTGCAATTTGAGTGTTCTTTATTGGCTCCTGCTGTTACTAGACAAACCGCATGCCTGGTTTGAACAAAAGTTAACAACCGCTCAGAGAAGTCTGCTGCTGCTTTTCCCACCATCCAACGGCGTAGATGCAACCCAGCACTCGGAAATCAAAAGACAGGCCGTATTCCCTCTAAAATACTGAGAATTTCTTGAGCATAAAACGCTCTACGCAACCCCAGAGCAGCTCGTGCCACACGCGTACAGTCTTGTGATCACGTTACTGTGACATCATAGACGTCGTGGATTTTATTTTAAGATGGTTATAGTGTTTGACACCTGCGGCGTTTAACCGCTCTCATCGGGTTGTAACGACAAGAACAGTGCGATCAGGTCTTATCGACCCTGAAGCTTTACCCAGTAAACTAGATTTGTGGTTTCTAGCTTCTTATGTTGATTCAGAAGTGAAGGATGAAATTTCAGTCATTGTGCACATACCGTACGGTAGGGAGATTCACGAAGAAATTTGTTATTGATTTGGGGTGCGAACAAAATGCAAAAGCTATATTTAGTGGTAGTGGCTGTCACCTCTTGCAGCGTCGCGAGTTCAGGCGCGATAACACGCGCTACTATACAGCCCGCAGTATTGGAGCCGGAGGCTGTGGAAGAAACCGCCACTTGTGTCTTAGCCAATGACTCAGGTACACCTGCTACTACGGCAGCGTGAGAACGGCTCCTTTTTCACTACTTAGCGACCGTACATTCACCACCCATAAGAACCTAAACAAGTGGTATGAAATATTATTCAATCATTTTCAAAATCAGGAGAAGATTGTATAAAAATTTCAACTTTATAACTATCATAGTTTGAAAGACAGAAAAAATTGCTAAAAAGTCAAAAACCTACACTTAGGAAACTAAATTTGGTTAGGAAATTATAATACACTACTGGCCATTTAAATTGCTACACCAAGAAGAAATGCAGATGTTAAATGGGTATCCATTGGACAAATATATTATACTGGAACTGATGTGTGATTACATTTTCACGAAATTTGGGTGCATAGATCCTGAGAAATCATCATCCAGAACAACCGCCTCTGGCCGTAATAACGGCCTTGATACGCCTGGCCATTGAGTCAAACAGCTCGCATGGCGTGTACAGATACAGCTGCCCATTCAGGTTCAACACGATACCACGGTTCATCAACAGTAGTGAGTAGCGTATTGTGAAGAGGCAGTTGCCCGGCCACCATTGACCAGACGTTTTCAATTGGTGAGAGATCTGGAGAATGTGCTGTCTAGGGCAGCAGTCGAACATTTTCTGTACCCAGAAAGGCCCGTACAGGCCTTCAACATGCGGTCGTGCATTATCCTGCTGAAATGCAGGTTTTCGCAGGAACCGAATGAATGGTAGAGTCACGGGTCGTAACGCATGTGAAATGTAACGTGCACTGTTCGAAGTGCCGTCAATGCGAACAAGAGGTGACAGAGACGTGTAACCAATGGCACCCCCTACCATCACGCCGGGTGATACGCCAGTACGGCGACGACAAATACATGCTTCCAATGTGCGTTCACCGTGATGTCGCCAAACACGGCTTCGACCATCATGATGCCGTAAACAGAACCTAGATTCATTGGAAAAAATTACGTTTTGCCATTCGTGCACCCAGGTTCGTCGTTGAGTACACCACTGCAGGCCCTCCTGTCTGTGATGCAGCGTCAAGGGTAACCTCAGCCATGGTCTCCGAGCTGATAGTCCATGTTCCTGCAAACGTCGTCGAACTGTTCGTGAAGATGGTTCTTGTCTTACAAACGTCCCCTTCTGTTTACTCAGAGATCGAGAAGTGGCTGCACGATCCGTTACAGCCATGCGGATAAGATGCCTGTCATCTCGACTGCTAGTGAAACGAGGCCGTTGTGATCCAGCACGGGGTTCCGTATTACCCTCCTGAACCCACCGATTCCATATTTTCCTAACAGTCATTGGATCTCGACCAACGAGAGCAGTAATGTCGCGATACGATAAACCATAATGGCGATAGGCTACAATCCGACCTGTACCAAAGTCGGAAATGTGATGGTACGCATTTCTCCTTCTTACACGAGGCATCACTACAACGTTTCATCAGGCAACGCCGGTCATCTGCTGTTTGTGTATGAGAAATCGGTTGGAAACTTTCCTCATGTCAGCACGTTGTAGCTGTCACGAACCTCGTGTCAATGCTCTGAGAAGCTAATCATTTGCATATCACAGCATCTTCTTCCTGTCGGTTAAATTTCGCGTCTGTAGCACGTCATCTTCTTGGTGCAGCAATTTTAATGGCAAGTAATGTAGTTTACCTTTTGATATAATCAGAAAACATAAGCAGAGCTCTCAGGGTGCAGTATTAATTAATTGAAATTTTCATACTAAAACTTTAATTATTTTTCGTTTACATAATATAAAAATTACACAAAATTATTATTAATGTCTAACATTGTTGTGGGAATAGAGGAGAGTGTGTACGTGGGACATTCGTATGTTGTAATGTTGCTTTATATAGCGTCATGAGTAACCGGTAAGAGTTACATAACCTGTCGTGGGAAATTGATCTGAGGGAAATTACCCACTTTGCTGATGACGTATGTCTCGTTGTGATTGCTGTAGTAAAAGAACAGCGAGAAAGTCAGCTGGGTTATTATGTGTATCTAAAAAGTATTTCCAGATTTACTGCCTTTTCGTTGTCCTTTAAAAATCACTATTTTATACGTAGATGCGCCTGATGTAGGAATTGGTGCAGGTCAGTTTTGGCGCGATTATGATCATGAGCGAGCATTCTGATTGGCAGCGAGTATGGTTAGCCAATCAGAATTGAGACGGATCCCGCTCGTTACCTGATAGTTATACTGGGAGTGAGGCCACAAGAGGAGATTCTCTCGCTAGCTTTGAACTAGGACGGTCATGTTACTAGTAGGAGTCAAAATAATGTGTAAAATTAAGGAATACTGAGTTCCTCACGTTTGATATGTGACGTGACGAACGCTGATGTAGTTACAGACAGTTCTGTGAAATTTGGAAGTTTTAGAATTGTATTTGTGGAATGATATTCGCGTGTGATAATTTGACCTTCGTAGTATCCACGTGGCATGTTTCACTATTCAACTACTGAGCATTTTTACCGAGCAGCTTCTTTTTTTGAAATCCACCAGATGGACCGAATATAATAACTAATGTTATTGGTGGAATTAATGACTGTGCAAACGTTGTGTAATTTGGGCAGAGTTGGACAGATTTCTAGCTGCTGTGCGTGCGAGATGAGTGTATGGATTGCAAACTTGACGTAAATAACCAATAAT
Organism: Schistocerca gregaria; assembly: GCF_023897955.1. Classification (NCBI taxonomy): domain Eukaryota; kingdom Metazoa; phylum Arthropoda; class Insecta; order Orthoptera; family Acrididae; genus Schistocerca; species Schistocerca gregaria. The sequence goes on from NC_064924.1 coordinate 229,953,398, forward strand.
TTAAACGTGGACTGAATAGTACCGTTTCTTCGGTTATAAGAGCAAATACACATTTTTGTGTGGAAATTTCGGACATTATTTTCTGGAAGCCAATCCATTATCTTACCGCCCGATAAATTTGTTATTGACAGTTTTTCTACAGAACTTTATTTCATTACTAGAGTTGCACAGCCTCAGTAATTGTAGATGTTAAATGGTGTTTTTTGTCAACGCTTCACTCAGAAAAATCTTACAAACATAGAGCAGAGCGTCGTATGGATGGCGTAGTAGTAAACATTCCTGCCATAGAGAAACAACTGAAGGAAACGAAAACAAACAAGTCTCCAAGTCCGTATAGAATCTCAGTTCGAGTTTAGAGCGAGTGCTCTACAGAACTGACCGCTTATTTAACTTGCATTTTTGGCGAATCTCTCGCCCAGTCCATGTCCAAAGCGACCGGAAAAAGCGCAAGTGACTACTGTATAGAAAAAGGATCAAGGAACAGATCCACAAAATTACAGACCTATAGCCCCAATATCGGTTTGCTGCAGAATCCTTCAACGTATTCTCAGTTCGAATATAATAAATTTTCTTGAGACCGAGAACCTTCTGCTGACGAATCAGCATGGTTTTAAAAAGCATTGCTTGTGTGAAACTCAGCTTGCTCTTTTCTCGCATGATATGCTGCGAACTATGGATGGATGAAAAAACACAGATTCCATATTTCTAGATTGCCGGAAAGCATATTTTATGGTGTATTGCAGGCTGTTAAAGAAAGTACGAGCATATGGAATAGGTTCACTGTGAGAGGCACTTACATGCCTTGCTCATATTGTGGCATCAAGCAGTCAGGCCTGCAGGATGAGTAGTGTGCCAAGCGAATGGATTCATTCTTATTTATCAAGAAACATAAGCTCTTATTCAGAATTAAGTTACAAATTATTCTCCTGTTTGAATATTACGCAACGGAAACGGAAACGTACATGTGACTATTTAGTAGTTTACACAACTCTGACTGTTCACTACGCACTGGCAATACTACATTTTCTTTCTTATTTAACGGCTTCGATCAACAAGTGGCCATCGCACTGAATATAAATGGCGCACACATTATAAATTCTTGATATCATGAGAACATACTATTCGAAGGAAAAGGCCACCAATCTTTTTTCTTTTCACTATCTTTCTTATTCCGATAAATTCTATAGCCTAAACTCACAAATTCTATAACCTACAACGATAACCTGTTTGAAATTCCGCCTAGTGGGCATGGCTTTACATCGGTGATTCTCTGTCTTTTGGTCTCGTAATTATTTAACGCTACAGTGCACTTTCTGGATAGGATGGTGGATCTTTTTCTCTTATATCTCAGACTTCGACTCTCACACCCATCATCACGAAAATTTCCTCCAGACCGAGTGGTACAAAAAGGAACATGCATAACCCACTGCCTCCGAAACTATCTTGTTACTCTCCCATGCCAACCACACACTTTTAAATTTCATGAAATACATCACACAGGCAACATACAATACAAAGAATAGTCACAACGTTATAATCACATCACTTTCAGCTTTTCCACTTCAATTAGTATTTATCCCAGTTGCACACGACACTGCCCCACTTCGTAACTTTTCTTTCCTACTATGAACTCTGGAGGATATATGCAGGTTTTTCTGTGCAATGAAAGCCAAATGGCGTTTTTGGATAGACGGCTGACTCACCTTGCTTCTCTCTCAGAGTATTATAGTTTGAACCAAGCATCACACGGAAACATAACACGCAAAGTAATATTAAGAACATATTCATCACATACGCGAGTCCTCAACTGATACCATGGACGAGCACTTCTCTTTATCCTTTGTGTCATAAACAGATTGAGACTCACACACTACTCACCACGTGGAAGTACGTGTCTCTAATTTCAAGTCGTGCACACGCCATTTCTTAAGTATTTCCAACTTATAGTACACATACCAGTAATTCAGGTTAACTTAAGCACTCTGAAGTATTTCAACTTATTGCTACACGTGGTTTCATTGTGACCGTTGGTCAGTTCCGAAGATTACTACGATCCCCTTAATATTACCTGCCTGGCATTTAATTCTCCCCACAAAAGTTCCTGAAATAGAGAAATTATTATTCCAAACTACTCTTAGGTATTTCACATGCATACCATGTCTCCACTCTTTTGTCTTTAAGGAGCACACCTAAGACAGGTCTTACCAACACTAGATCCAGCGGCAGAGTGCTGAAACATGGACATTATTCACGTCATCTCGCACCTCCGTCGAGGTGGGGGAAGACCATGCTACCCATTGGTCAGCCACATTTCAGGCGCTCAAAGCTCAGGTAAATTTCATATCTTTGGTTCCACCAAAGGTGACCAAAGGACCGTCTCAAAGATGATCATATATTGCACATTCACTGTCTGCGGTTAGCAGACGACCATACATCCATTCAATTCGCAGATCTCACCAAATGTGATGTAGGGATTTATTATGTGGGAGTGCACATGTAGTCATATTAAATAAATAAATTGTCATTATTTCCTACAGTGGTATCCGGATTCGGTGTATTAAGTGAAATTGAGTTATTAATACAAAAAATATGTTGTTCTGACAAGAATAACGAAGAATGTTGTACCTATTTTCAATGTCGGGCGGTACTGTACCGTTTCAACTGATATGTGATTAGCTCGAACTCTTCTTAAGGATTAGAACACAGTGTGTAGTTCTCTACGGCGAGTTTTCATCTAAAACAATAGTATTGTCAGGAGTGCTTCAGGGATGTGTGATAAGACTACTGCCTTTTTCTATATATATAAATAATCTGATTGATAGAGTGTGCAACTGCCTGCGGGTGTGTTCTGAAGATGCTGCGGTGTACGGGAAGGTGTCGAAGACGAATGTCTGTAGGATGATACAAGATGACGTACAAAAAAAATTTTTCTTCTTATGATGAATAGCAGCTGCCTCTAAATGTAGACCAATAAGGTAAATTGATGCGGATGAATAGGAGAAACAAAAGCATTAGCAGTATCCTGCTTGACGCAGTCAAGTAGTTTAAATATCTTAGCGTAACGTTGCAAAGCGATACAAAATGGAACGATAACATTAGGATTGTAGGGATTGCTAATGGTGGACTCCTGTTTATTGAAAGAGTTTTTAGAGAAACGTGGTTCATATATATATATGAAGGAGACCGCATATAGGACCCTAATGAGATCTGCTAGTTTTGTTACAGGAAGATTCGAACAACACGCAAGTATTTCGGAGATGCTTCGGAAACGGAAATGGGAATCCCGGGAGGGAAGGCGACTTTCTTCTCGAGGAGCGCCACTGAGAAAATACAGGGAAGCGGCATTTGAAAGTGGCCGAAGAAGGCTCCTGCTGTCGTCAAAATACATTTCGCTTAAGAACCGCGAAGTCAACACACGAGATATTAGGGCTCTTATGGAGCCATACAGATCATCATCTCTCCCTCGGTCTATCACGTATGGCACAGGAAAAGAATTACAAAGGTCCTCAGTGTAATCTTTCCAACTTCCGCTCTCTCTCTCTCTCTCTCTCTCTCTCTCTGCCTCTTCACGTTTAACAGTAGAGTTCCTATTGCACCCACATCACAGCAGTGCGCGAAACGGGAGAGCAGGAAACGTATAAACACCATTTTCCGCATAGGGTCACATCCAGATTTCGTCGAATGGTTCTGAACGATATCTGGTGGTTCCACCTTCTAAATAAAGGCAAAAATGGTAGTCACGCAACATTCCCAAGGGATGTGAACGAGGTCAGTGAGATTGCACGCCCACGATGGCCTCAGAAAATAGTTGAATTATCCGGCCGTGGCTGCCACAGAAAAGAATTGAATAATCCCAGTGTGGCTGCCAGCAGTGTCAAAAGGTTGTCAGCAACATCGTTCTGTCACACAGTGCACTGCGAACTGTCGTTTCCATCGCGAAATGGATGAGAATAAACGCCCCAAGGGAAGGGGTGGTTTTATTGACGTCCTTTATGCTATTCCCCTGAGGCCTTTTCGTGTCAGTTCTGAGCTGCTGTGTGTGTGAAATGTTTTAGTCGTTCATCCATAGAAATATGCGTGATTTCAACGCTGGTCTTTGCGGTTCTGTCCCCCCTTGCTGATACATCAAGGGAAGGGCGGAAAGAGGGTAACAGGTGGTATGATTACGTTCCCATCCCGTGGCACGTCCACGGTAGTACTGATCAGAAATTTGGTGTCCATGCGATATCATCGCTTACATTCACATGAACTTCTGAACTCTGGTCTTCTTTTTCCATGTGCCGACGACACCTTGTCGTGTGTAGCGTCGCCAAGTCAAATTTGAAACCTCTGCTTCTTAATGGAAGACAATTACGATTGTCGAAAAAGCGACCCCATACCAGTGTTGCGCAGTGTAGATTAAGCGAGAGATCTATGCGATCTGCTGCAGCGTAAACGCAGCTTCAAGTACTTATGGCATTACAAATATATTAATTAATATTTTCGGAACTGATAAGGAATTGCTGTCAGAAGCTTTAAACATTTTTGGAAAGTAACAATTAACAGCCGCTAAGTAATGTGTAAAACACATGTTTGACCATCAGCTTCTTTTCTACTTAAAAGCCAAATTTCTACCGGTTTCTTTCACAGACCACCTTCTAGGATTAGGATTAAAATAGTTTATACCACAACATAACGCGTGTCATTATTTAAGTTATGGCACCATCTCATATGTAGAACATGAATTCCCGTGTGTCACACAGGACTTTAGAAGGCAAACATTCTACTAACATGCGTAATCGTAGCAGTACTGACAAGAAGATCAGAGGTGCCTGTTGCGGCTGTGGTCTCGTAAACTGACATACTGCCGGGAGAGCGATGTGATGCCTACTTCCATCTACAGTAACGCCTGTGGCCTGAGGATGACACGGCGGCCGGTCGCTGCCGTTCGGTCTTCTTGGCCTGTTTGGGCTGTGTTTAGGTGTATATTTGTTGTTTACGTAAACATGCAACTCGGAATAACTTTTCACAGTCACATCTAGGAACAAAATTTTTCATTTTCCATTTCCCAAATTTTATTTATCTATCTGTTGCATCAACTGGAGCCTGTTATGCGCAATTTAAACACTGGTTGTATTGCCTCTTACAGAAGTTATGCCATATTCATTGATACTATAATATCCCTGCCAAATATGTGCTAGTCCCAGATATTTTATTCGTTTATCGGTTTAAAGCTGGGCCGATCAATTGATGGATGCGTTTACTCTGACAAATAGAGTTGCTCCGTGGCGCGATGTCGGTAATGGTAATAATTTTGCTATCAGAAGAATGGATTCGATATACTACCACTACTTCTTGGTGGTACAGCCCTAGTAGGGCCTTGGCCTCCCGGACAACCTCCGCTCCCTCTTCCCTGCTGGCTGCCTTGGCTTTCCATCTTCTCACTTCCATCCTTCTCAAGTCCTCCTTCACGTTGTCTAGCCATGTGGTCCTTGGTCTGCCTCTTATACGACATCTACCGAGTTTTCCTGTGAAAACTTTCTTGACTTTGCTGTTCTCCACCATTCTTTCTACATGACCCAACCAACGTAGTCTACACTCCTGGAAATGGAAAAAAGAACACATTGACACCGGTGTGTCAGACCCACCATACTTGCTCCGGACACTGCGAGAGGGCTGTACAAGCAATGATCACACGCACGGCACAGCGGACACACCAGGAACCGCGGTGTTGGCCGTCGAATGGCGCTAGCTGCGCAGCATTTGTGCACCGCCGCCGTCAGTGTCAGCCAGTTTGCAGTGGCATACGGAGCTTCATCGCAGTCTTTAACACTGGTAGCATGCCGCGACAGCGTGGACGTGAACCGTATGTGCTGTTGACGGACTTTGAGCGAGGGCGTATAGTGGGCATGCGGGAGGCCGGGTGGACGTACCGCCGAATTGCTCAACACGTGGGGCGTGAGGTCTCCACAGTACATCGATGTTGTCGCCAGTGGTCGGCGGAAGGTGCACGTGCCCGTCGACCTGGGACCGGACCGCAGCGACGCACGGATGCACGCAAAGACCGTAGGATCCTACGCAGTGCCGTAGGGGACCGCACCGCCACTTCCCAGCAAATTAGGGACACTGTTGTTCCTGGGTTATCGGTGAGGACCATTCGCAACCGTCTCCATGAAGCTGGGCTACGGTCCCGCACACCGTTAGGCCGTCTTCCGCTCACGCCCCAACATCATGGCTGCATACGACCGAGGCACACAGGGACAACACCCGGCATCATGGTGTGGGGAGCGATCTCTTACACTGGCCGTACACCTCTGGTGATCGTCGAGGGGACACTGAATAGTGCACAGTACATCCAAGCCGTCATCGAACCCATCGTTCTACCATTCCTAGACCGACAAGGGAACTTGCTGTTCCAACAGGACAATGCACGTCCGCATGTATCCCGTGCCACCCAACGTGCTCTAGAAGGTGTAAGTCAACTACCTTGGCCAGCAAGATCTCCGGATCTGTCCCCCATTGAGCATGTTTGGGACTGGATGAAGCGTCGTCTCACGCGGTCTGCAGGTCCAGCACGAACGCTGGTCCAACTGAGGCGCCAGGTGGAAATGGCATGGCAAGCCGTTCCACAGGACTACATCCAGCATCTCTACGATCGTCTCCATGGGAGAATAGCAGCCTGCATTGCTGCGAAAGGTGGATATACACTGTACTAGGGCCGACATTGTGCATGCTCTGTTGCCTGTGTCTATGTGCCTGTTGTTCTGTCAGTGTGATCATGTTAAGTATCTGACCCCAGGAATGTGTCAATAAAGTTTCCCCTTCCTGGGACAATGAATTCACGGTGTTCTTATATCAATATCCAGGAGTGAATTACTCTTTATTTCTGACACGATATCTGGTTGTTGTACAACTCTCTGATGTTCTTACTATTCTGATTCTCCAAAAATCCCTGTCATTCACTGCCCCGTAGATTTCCCTAAGTATCTTCCTTTCCCATCTCAGCAACAGCTCATCGTTTTGTGTCATAGTCCATGTCTCCGGACCATACACCACCACAGGTCTAACTAATGTACCATACATCGTCAGCGTCGGATTCCTACTAAGGCTCCTCGCTTTGAAGACTTCAACAAGGGCAAAGTAGCTTCTGTTACCAGCTGCAACCCTTGCATGTATTTCTTCTCTCATATCATTTTCTCTGCTACCAGCCACCCAAGATATTTAAAGCTCTCACAGCGTTCATATTCTTTTCCGTTCAAAGTCATGCTTCTTTCTCCTTCACTCTGTCTTTTCCTGGATGTTAACATATACTTGGTCTTAGATTGATTAATGGTCAGCCCCATCTCCGCACCATACCTTTCTGCTGTTTCAAGCCCATTGGCGGCAGTAGATCGTAATCTTTTAAATTCACACTGAGAGCGACTAAGGAGTCACCTGGTCTCTAACATCCAAACTAGACGACGGTCAACCATACATTTCAAGACGTTTCCTACACCGCTTATTAAAGCACCACTCTGGTAACTACTAGAACGCAGTCCTCACCTGTTTCGATTTGGGAATGTGGCTTGCCTGCCATATCAAATTAAAACATTCGAGGAGGGTTTCCTTTCACACCACTGCAAATATCGAAGCAAGCTGTACCATATTTTGTCGTGCATTACCACGAGCATCAGACGGTGCCGAATCCAGCTTCCACATGAAGAAATTTTTCGATCTGAAGTACAATCTCTACAGACGCATGGTGGCGGCGGAACATCGGATCCTAGCTGACAGCAGCAATAGTCGTAGGAAAATGCTCTGCCAACATCTCATCTATAACCCCGTGCGTTGTTTGCAGACACTCTTGTTTCATCACTGCTGCTGTTGGTAAATGACTGAGTTTACCAAAACTCCTCCTAATGGCTTCGCATACTTCTGTAGAAGAAAAGGAGCTGTTGATATCGTGCAGGAACGCATGTCATGACGTTTTCTAGCTGTCCTTCATCATACGCCAAGCTTTGGCTCTCGCGGCTAGAAAGGCTGTAATTTTGTCTGCTATTGGACAAAATTTAAACCGTTGTAGAGCCGCACGCCTGACCCAGATTATTAAGTGGCAGACATCGGCCCACCGAGACACAGGCTGCCTCCTATGATGACCTGAGGAGTTTCGGAACGATATGTCAACAAAATGGTGTGTAACTCGCGTGATGTGGTCCAACCAGCCCTCGACATGGTTCGGTGATCAAACACAGCCAGTTGACTGCACAGCGGCCGATTATCACTGTAGACCATCTGTGGCGGTTGCTTCATTTCCAGTTATCCTCCATATGGTAGATGGATCCAGTGCCTGAAATTGTTACTGGAGTGAAGGTCTTTAGCTGCTTCTCACTGAGCAGAATCTCCAAGAGCTGGAGAGCAGGAAAAGAGGCTGAGGAAAATTCGTTAGCAGCCAAGAAATGTAAAGGATTGCCCGTGTAGCAGATGCACATCATGACATACTCAAGAACTCGACTCCCAGGGCGATTTATTGTTGCAACAGTGCATATGTATTGCATAAAATTATTATATTTACGGATCAACAGCACAAACCGTTGTGAGGTACCATTTTTAGACCCACGCTAAAACATTATAGTACGAGGTGTAGTCTCCATCTGCGACAGTGCAGATGCTTAGTCTGGGCATCCAGTCGACCGTACACATGGTGAATACTGTCCAGCGGTATTCCATCCCTGCTCGACCTCTTCACGTAGTTTCCTGTAAGAGTTGTTGGTTGACGAGTCACACGAGTAACTTCTCGTCCAATCGTGCCTCACACATGCTCGACTGAAGAAATGTCTGAAGATCTTGCTGGCCATGAAATTTACTGCACGTCTTGCAGAGCACCTTGAGTTTCACGGTCAGTGTGTAGTGAGCATTATTCTGTTGTAGCAACGCCTCGCCTTTCTATTGCAAGAACGGCAAAAGAACTGGTGTAACTACATTCCGCATGTACAGAGCACTGGTCAGAATCCCCTGCAGAAACACCGCAGGTGAACAGAAGTTGTAGCTTACTCAATCCCAGAGCATAAGGCCTAGAGTAGGGACAGTGTGTCTTGTATGAATGCACTCTACATGACAGGCCATCACCAGGTAAACTTTGTACTTACGAATGACCATCACCTTTGTGCAGGCAGAATCTTCCTTCACCGCTAAAGATCACTGAGAGCCATTCCATCTTATAAGTGGTTCTCCGACGGAAGCAGTCAAGCCTTGCACGTTGATGCGTGGCGTCGGTGGATGATGGGCCAGAAGTGTGCGAGTCCATTGTCCCACTGCTAATAAGCAGTTCGCAACAGTTGATACTGACACGTCAGGGCTCATAAGCTGTCTTATCTGTACTGTGGTAGATGTACGATCTGCACTGCTGTCCTTACAATACAACGTTCCAGGAGAGCGTCTGTGCTGCTCGTACGACCAGAACCTCGTCTACGGCTGTGAAAATGTTCACGTGACCACTGAGACCAGAATCGTTCCACTACTGATGCAGCATCAATTTGTTTGGCAATTCTCCGAAAGGCCCATCCCGCCACTCAGAAAGACCACAATCTGACACCTTTCAAACTCGCTCACTCTCCATGGCGTAGCTGTCCGTCTGCTTCACACGTCTGCACCACACTGAGACTTCTGGCTGTAAACATTTCGTAGTAAAGGGAAGACACAGATAGCGTTCTAGTAGCTATTCCACTACGGTGTTGCCGTACGATGTTGAAACCATTCCCAACACATCTACTACCCCACAGGTGGCACACGCCATCATCTGATCAAAACCGACATCGTCTTGCAGGTGTACTAACCTTCTTTCCGATAATGTACAAGCCGAAAAAATGACGCAGCAAGAATGAAACGGAAATCGAACAGACGTTATGACATGTAGAGAGAGAAAATGATTACTGTTCCAGAAAAATTCAATGATTTCCTCAAGAGAGATAGCTTCACAAAATGAGCAAGCCAATAACGCGTTGATCTGCTACTAGCACTTACGCAGACAGACTCGAATTGACGGACAGAGCTGTTGCATATCCTCCTGAGGAGTATCGTGCCATATTCGGTCCAATTGGCGCATTAGGTCGTCAATATCCTGACCTGGTTGGAGGACCCTGCCCATAACGCTGTAAACGTTTTGAATTGCGGGGGGGGGGGGGGGGGGGGGGGGGGGGGGGGGGGGAACTGGCGACCTTGTCGGCCGAGGTAGGATTTGGCTAGCATGAAGACAAGCAGTATAAACTTTCGCCGTTTTCAAGCCTGCATACCTTGCTGATATGTAAGACCAAGGTGGCAAATAACCGGGCGTAGAATATCGCTGACGCATCGTTGTGCTGCAAGGGTGTTGCGGATGAAAACCAATAGTATTCCTGCTATGATAAGAAATGGAATCCCAGGCTATCAATCCTGGTTGTTTGATCTTCAGTAATGAGCCTCGCATCGAAGTGAGCCAAGGTGGCCAACTTTCTCAAGAAAGCAATACATAAATAGTGAAATACATACATCAAAAAAGTTTTGCATCACTTACATTCACAAAACTCCTGAAGATATACGTTGACTGTGGATACTGTATCACAGACACAGTCACTCTGACTGTTCAGAGATGTCACTAAATCGTCCGAAAGATCTAAATAATCATGCAAGAAAATGGTTCAAATGTCTCTGAGCATTATGGGACTTAAGTTCTGAAGTTATCAGTCCCCTAGAACTTAGAACTACTTACACCTAACTAAACTAAGGACTCACACACATCCTTGCCCGAGGCAGGATTCGAACTTGCGACCGTAGCAGTCACGAGGTTCCAAGCTTTAGCGCCTAGAACCGCTCGGTCACTCAGGCCGGCACCATGCAAGAGCAGCGCCTATTAGACGGAAGGGGTTCCGACAGCCGATCATTTCCAGTCATTCCACCAGGAAGGAGGTACACGGCTCGTGTTGCCTGTAGTTCAACCATGCCTAGACGGTCAGAACCGGGAATCGGTCGAGTCCGCATTCTTACTTTGTGCTAGGAAGGGTTCTCTAGAAGGGAAGTGTCCAGGCCTCTCGGAGTAAATCAAAGTGATGTTGTTCGGACATGGATGAGACAGAAACGGGAACTGTCGATGATATGCCTCGTTCAGGCCGTCCAACGGCTACTGCTGCAGTGGATGACCGCTACCTACGGATTATGGCTTGGAGGATCTCTGACAGCAACGTCACCATGTTGAATAAAACTTTCTTGCAGCCGCAGGACGTCGTGTTACGACTCAAATTATGCGCAATAGGTTGCATGATGCGGAACTTCACTCCCAACGTGTATGGCGAGGTCTATCTTTGCAACCACTACACCATGCAGTGCGGTACAGATGGGCCCAACAACATACCGAATGGACCGTTCAGGATTGGCACCACGTTCTCTTCAGCGATGAGTGTCGCATATGCTTTCAACCAGACAATCGCCTGAGACATGTTTGAAAGCAGCCGGTCACGCTGAACAACTTAGACATAGTGTTCAGCGAGTGCAGCACGGTGGAGGTTCGCTGATGTTTTTGGGTTGCATTATGTGGGGCCGATGTACGCCGCTGGTGGTCATAGAAGGCGCCGTAATAGCTGTACGATACGGGATTGCAATCCTCCGACCGTTAGTGCAACCATATCGGCAGCATTTCGGCGAGGCATTGGTCTTCATGGACTTAATTCGGTCCCCGATCGTGACCATCTTGTGAATGGCTTCCTTCAGAGTAACGACATCGCTCGACTAGAGTGACCAGCATGTTCTCCAGACATGAATCCTATTGAACAAACCTGGCATAGATTGAAAAGGACTGTTTAAGTACGACGAGACCTATCAAACACTCTGAGGGATATACGCCGAATCGCCTTGATGAACTTGGAATAGCATGCCACGACGAATATAAGCGTCTATCAACGCAAAGGGACGTACTACTGGTCATCAGAGGTACCGACGTGTTCAGAAATCTGGGCCACAACCTCTGAAGGTCTCCCTGTATGGTGGTACAACGTGCCAGGTCTGGTTTCCCTGAGCAATAAAAATGGCGGAAATGATGTTTATGTTTATCTCTATTCCAATTTTCTGTACAGGTACTCTCGGAACCGAGGTGATCCAAAACTTCTTTTAATGTGTGTAAATGAGCTGACCATAATATGCATTTGAAGTGTGTACAATGGTGAATTTGAAAAAAAAGGATACTGGATCATTGGAAATGTGGTGCCTTCGACGAATGTTTCGAAGAAAATACGTGAATAAAATTCAAAATGAAAGGGAGCAGGAGAAAAATGAAATTTTTGGATCATGCTTATGAGTACTGAGATCTTCTTTTTCGCTTATATTTATTAACTGTGTGTTCCCACATTCATCTTTCCCTTCTTCCTCCATCCCTTTCTCTATTACCATTGGTACTAGCTCTCATAATGGGATGCAGCAATCACTAATCACTGTTATATTTGTCATGCAAGAATGTAAATTGTTTCTGTTTTTTATCTCTACTATTGTAATATTTACTTTTTTAAACGTACCATAACATGTTTAATATGCAATGTAGAACGCCTGGTTGGATGTAGGAGAGAGCCTGATGGACCTAATATTGACAGGCTAAATAAATAAATGGAGGAAAAAATAATTACATAAAAGAAGAACATCTTACTGGGACACAAGCTGCGGCAGCATACTCACACTGAAAGGTACCTTCAAATTAGTTATTTACGTCAAGGTATGACCCTCCACTTATGCGACATTTAAAGATGACAGTAATTCACATGTTCCGTATGCACATTTTTCGCGTTATGAAATCACATACCAACAGCGATGGGGTGCTTCTCATTTTCTGCGTAATTGCTGAAAAAAACTCAATTACTAGAATCTTAAATAGATTCATTGCTTTTCTCCCATGCCTGGGTGCTCAGGTCAATGCATTATGGATGGAATCCGTGATTGTTCACTGATTTTTTGACCGTGAAATTTCGATACAATCCCCACACCCGAAAGTGTAAAAAAGAAAGGAAATTAAATTTTTGACATCGCCTCTAGAAAGATAGACTGCTCGCTTTGATGCCAAATGTTCAACGAAATAGTCAAAATTAAGCTACAATTGCTTCGTCATTCAACAATGGGATCAATCTTGTTGAAATCGGCCTTCTGTGAAACAGTAACTAACAGTTTTGATCAGATGAATGTATTAAAAAATATGTGCTTCAAATATGTCTTCTAAAGAAAACGTCACTCGCAATTAATTAAGCATGTACACAAAAAAATACTTTTACATGAGCGACACTTCCATAAATATCACCCAAGATGAAGACAGATGAGCGAGTGACAAATTTATCCGTAATAGAAGTAATACAGAAACCTCGCGCTGTTTTAAAAGATAAATGATAAGATATGCAAGCAGCATCTTAGAATGCCCGAACTAATCGATGCATTACAATCTCTTGACATTACGTAACTGCGTAGTGTATAGTGAGTTCTATATATACACATTTGTGATGTTTTAGATTAAAATAAGTTAGCGTTATAACTGTATCATTAGACTGACTAGTTTACAGGAAAACAATAACGGCAGACCAGAACCAGAATAAAAAAAATTTGAGCACAGTTTATACTGGTTGTAGTAGTTATGTAGATGTAACAGCATCAAATTAACCAAAAGACTGTCACCTTAAGAGATACAGCCTGATCTCCTACCATGATATGGTGGAGGAACTCTTCATGTGAATACATCCAATTACATGAGAAGAGTGCCATCTTTGGGCAAGTATATGACAATAGCATAGTTCACACAATCTCAAAGATAGCAGGGGCAGATAGCTGCGAGAACTATGGTACAGTCAGCTTATCGGCTCATGCATCTACGTACGTTTCACACGAGAACGAATGTTTCACGGACGAATGGAAAATAAAATTGAGTATCTGCTAGGTGACGATTAGTTTGACATTTGAAAAGTTGACAGCACCACATAGGCAGTTCTGACGATGTGACTGGGTTTGTCGACCTGGGAGAATGCTCGACAAGCTGTCCGAAATTCTGAGAAAAGGGTTGTAAGATTTAGAGAAAAATGGCTAGAATGCAGTTTGTACAAGAACGAAGACGGAAAATCTAGAATGGAAGACCAAGAACGAAGTGATCGGATTAAAGAGAGTAAAAGACAAGGATTGCGCTGAACCGCCGATCCTGTCGCAGCAACTCAGCAACGATGTCTGCAGCAGGCGAAAGAAAGGCAATCTGCAAACCAACAGGCTTCACAACAGCATAACCGTGTACCCAATATCGAGGGTCCGCCGCGGATCAAATTATAAGTTCATTTCCCAGTTGTTTGAAAGCTCCATAAATTAAAACATTAAGCAGCAGCAGATTGAATCTAGAAGATAAGGATAGACGCAGAAAACTTCACCAGTCCCTGTTGTAGAAAAAGTTTTATCGTAAAAATTTTTTTGACAGTTCAACAAAGTCACAGTGTTTCTATATGTTCGCTGTGCGGTCTGACCCTGCTTGATATCTTTGCCAGAATAAATTGAAATTCTCCAAATTTTTCCTTAAATAATTAATTAATGTCACTAAAGAATCAATGTTGTTCTGATTTGACGAAATATTCCACTTTAAATCCAATCTTCTTGACCACTATCGCCGTTAAAGTTTTAAAACAGAATTTTAATACACTTTACAGTATCGATTGTTTTCAACATGTCAATAAGTGTCGACTTCTCATTAATAAAACTTTAAACTAGTTAACTATTGCAGATCGTCCACACTCCTGATAAAATTCTGCCAGAATCTCTCCAATAAATTTGAATTTTAATAAAATTTGCAAAATTCACACATAAGTTGCCCTAATATTTACGATGTATGTCGTAACAACAGAGTCATCTGACTGTTTTAACTTCCAACTCGAAGTTTATGTAAGAGTTGATAACCAATTGACATCCAATTACAAACTTTATCATCCACATTCAACATTGAACTCCTAATTATTTTTTATATAAAAAACATTTTAATAATGGTCAGCATGATGTTTCAACGGTTCTTGCAGCCGCCGGCCGTCGACTACGATTCAATATTGGTTAGCTCTCGTCGTCCGCTGCGTCTGGAGTCCTCACTGGTTCATCTTGCTGCCACGCTCGACATGAAAGAGAAGAAACAAAATCTTTTTAAATAAATATATATATATATATATATATATATATATATATATATATATATATATATATAACCCCTCCATGAACCATAGACCTTGCCGTTGGTGGGGAGGCTTGCGTGCCTCAGCGATACAGATAGCCGTACCGTAGGTGCAACCGCAACGGAGGGGTATCTGTTGAGAGGCCAGACAAACATGTGGTTCCTGAAGAGGGGCAGCAGCCTTTTCAGTAGCTGCAGGGGCAACAGTCTGGATGATTGACTGATCTGGCCTTGCAACATTAACCTAAACGGCCTTGCTGTGCTGGTACTGCGAACGGCTGAAAGCAAGGGGAAACTACAGCCGTAATTTTTCCCGAGGACATGCAGCTTTACTGTATGATTAAATGATGATGGCGTCCTCTTGGGTAAAATATTCCGGAGGTAAAATAGTCCCCCATTCGGATCTCCGGGCGGGGACTACTCAGGAGGACGTCGTTATCAGGAGAAAGAAAACTGGCGTTCTACGGATCGGAGCGTGGAATGTCAGATCCCTTAATCGGGCAGGTAGGTTAGAAAATTTAAAAAGGGAAATGGATAGGTTAAAGTTAGATATAGTGGGAATTAGTGAAGTTCGGTTGCAGAAGGAACAAGACTTTTGGTAAGGTGAATACAGGGTTATAAATACAAAATCAAATAGGGGTAATGAAGGAGTAGGTTTAATAATGAATAAAAAATAGGAGTGCGGGTAAGCTACTACAAACAGCATAGTGAACGCATTATTGTGGCCAAGATAGACACAAAGCCCATGCCTACTACGGTAATACAAGTTTATATGCCAACTAGCTCTGCAGATGATGAAGAAATTGCAGAAGTGTATGAGATAAAAGAAATTATTCAGGTAGTAAAGGGAGACGAAAATTTAATAGTCATGGGTGACTGGAATTCGTCAGTAGGAAAAGGGAGAGAAGGAAACATAGTAGGTGATTATGGATTGGGGCTAAGAAATGAAAGAGGAAGCCGCTTGGTAGAATTTTGCACAGAGCATAACTTAATCATAGCTAACACTTGGTTCAAGAATCAGAAAAGAAGGTTGTATACATGGAAGAATCCTGGAGATACTAAAAGGTATCAGATAGATTATATAATGGTAAGACAGACATTTAGGAATCAGGTTTTAAATTGTAGGACATTTCCAGGGGCACATGTGGACTCTGACCGCAATCTATTGGTTATGACCTGTAGGTTAAAACTGAAGAAACTGCAAAAAGGTGGGAATTTAAGGACATGGGATCTGGATAAGCTGAAAGAACCAGAGGTTGTACAGAGTTTCAAGGAGAGCATAAGGGAACAATTGACATGAATGGGGGAAAGGAACACAGTAGAAGAAGAATGGGTAGCTCTGAGGGATGAAGTAGTGAAGGCAGCAGAGGATAAAGTAGGTAAAAAGACGAGGGCTGCTAGAAATCCTTGGGTAACAGAAGAAATACTGAATTTAATTGATGGAAGGAGAAAATATAAAAATGCAGTAAATGAAGCAGGCAAAAAGGAATACAAACGTCTCAAAAATGAGATTGACAGGAAGTGCAAAATGGCTAAGCAGGGTTGGCAAGAGGACAAACGAAAGGATGTAGAAGCTTATCTCACTAGGGGTAAGATAGATACTGCCTACAGGAAAATTAAAGAGATCTTTGGAGAGAAGAGAACCACATGTATGAATATCAAGACCTCAGATGGCAACCCAGTTCTAAGCAAAGACTGAAAGGTGGAAGGAGTATATAGAAGGTTTATACAAGGGAGATGTACTTGATGACAATATTATGGAAATGGAAGAGAATGTAGATGAAGACGAAATTGGAGATAAGATACTGCGTGAAGAGTTTGACAGAGCACTGAAAGACCTGAGTCGAAACAAGGCCCCCAGAGTAGACAACTTTCCATTAGAGCTACTGACAGCCTTGGGAGAAACAGTCCTGACAAAACTTTACCATCTGGTGAGCAAGATGTATGAGACAGGCGAAATACCCTCAAATTTCAAGAAGAATATAATAATTCCAATCCCAAAGAAAGCAGGTGCTGAAAGATGTGAAAATTACCGAACTATCAGTTTAATAAGTCACAGCTGCAAAATACTAACGCGAATTCTTTACAGACGAATGTAAAAACTGGTAGATGCGGACCTCGGGGAGGATCAGTTTGGATTCCGTAGAAATGTTGAACACGTGAGGCAATACTGACCTTACGACTTGTCTTAGAAGATAGATTAAGAAAAGGTAAGCCTACGTTTCTAGCATTTGTAGACTTAGAGAAAGCTTATGACAATGTTGACTGGAATACTCTTTTTCAAATTCTAAAGGTGGCAGGGGTAAAATACAGGGAGCGAAAGGCTATTTAGAATTTGTACAGAAACCAGATGGCGGTCATAAGAGTCGAGGGGCATGAAAGGGAAGCAGTGGTTGGGAAAGGAGTGAGACAGGGCTGTAGCCTCTCCCTGATGTTATTCAATCTGTATATTGACCAAGCAGTAAAGGAAACAGGAGAAAAATTTGGAGTAGGTATTAAAATTCATAGAGAAGAAGTAAAAAGTTTGAGGTTCGCCGATGACATTGTAATTCTGTCAGAGACGGCAAAGGACTTAGAGCAGTTGAACGGAATGGACAGTGTCTTGAGAGGAGGATATAAGATGAACATCAACAAAAGCAAAACGAGGATAATGGAATGTAGTCAAATTAAATCGGGTGATGCTGAGGGAATTAGATTAGGAAATGAGACACTTCAAGTAGTAAAGGAGTTTTACTATTTGGGGAGCAAAATAACTGATGATGGTCGAAGTAGAGAGGATACAAAATGTAGACTGGCAATGGCAAGAAAAGCGTTTATGAAGAAGAGAAATTTGTTAACATCGAGTATTGATTTAAGTGTCAGGAAGTCGTTTCTGAAAGTATTTGTATGGAGTGTAGCCATGTATGGAAGTGAAACATGGACGATAACTAGTTTGGACAAGAAGAGAATAGAAGCTTTCGAAATGTGGTTCTACAGAAGAATGCTGAAGATTAGATGGGTAGATCACATAACTAACGAGGAGGTATTGAATAGGATTGGGGAGAAGAGAAGTTTGTGTGACAACATGACTAGAAGAAGGGATCGGTTGTTAGGACATGTTCTGAGGCATCAAGGGATCACAAATTTAGCATTGGAGGGCAGCGTGGAGGGTAAAAATTGTAGAGGGAGACCAAGAGATGAATACACTAAGCAGATTCAGAAGGATGTAGGTTGCAGTAGGTACTGGGAGATGAAGAGGCTTGCACAGGATAGAGTGGAATGGAGAGCTGCATCAAACCAGTCTCAGGACTGAAGACAACAACATATGTGTAAACATTTCTTACTATATACTTTCTAATCTATAACTCGAAGAACCAGAAGTGGAAATCAAGTGTGGGATTAAAATTCAGAGTGAAAAGGTATCAGTGATAACATTGGCAGATGGCACAGCTATCCTCAGTTCAAGTGAAGGAAAATCACATGATGTGTTGTATGGAATCATCGGAGTACAGAATATGGTCTGAGAATAAACCAAAGAAAGATGAAGGTAGCGTAGAGTAGCAGAAACCAGATCAGTGATGAACTTAATATAAAAGTTGGGGACGACGAAGTAGCTGAGAAGGAGTCCTACTACCTTGGAAGCAATGTAACACAACGGACGAAGGAATGAGGTCGTAGGAAGCAGACTATCACAAAGAGAGGATTCCTGGCTAAGAGAAGTAAGATAGTAACAAATACCTGCTAGTCTCAAAGTTATTTTATAGCACCACATGTCAAAGACTTTGATGAAATTGCTTCATTGTTGTCCCATGGTCCATCATTCACTACTATAAAATGCTGTGGTCCATAAGTACGTTCACAGAAATTATTTCCTCACATCTACCATGTTTATAACAGTATTATCATAAACACTTTAATTTGTTTCAAAATGTATTTTCAAATCTGGCGGTTTCCACAAATTCCGAAGAGGAATGTTACCTGATCAAACGCAAGTGCAAACCTGAAGCAGACGTAACGACAATTATGCCTAGATAATACTTAAAAATCGATCGCAACTCTGAAACGCGCTGGACAGTAATCAGAAAATAAAAATTTGTGACTGAAGATGGAGTATTATTAAATTTTGTATCCCTAAACTTCTTTGCGAGTTTTCTTTGACTGAGAATATAGTCTAACCTTATACACTTCCGTTTTTTAAGAATGATCACGTTTAATGCCTGTTTGCCGACATGGAACACTTGAACGTTTTCCTCGATGGTGTTTGCAGAATGGCTGTAACTGGACACTATATATGGGTAGACGTGATTTGTTAATGTTATTCAGATGGAATGCATCCACGAATTCTTAGACCGAATTGCTATCAGTTTTCTCATAGGTTGCAAATACATTTGCACATACCAGGCTTAGGGGCAACTGAGTGGCAGTTTTGGTGATTTGGATAATTTTGTTTTTGTATTTTGTCATTCATATAAAAGCTTACTCTTATATCATAAGCCTTAATAGTCAGGAGACTCTGTTAGAGATTTTGCGAAGGACAAATATGTCTAGGGACGTAATATTTTTAGGTCGCATTTTCCGATGTTCTGTTTGAATTTATTTCCTTAACTGATTTGTCTATTATTTCACGATTATTTGCATCACTGAAGTTAATTGATTTTTAAGGTTGTTTCCTTATGTACTCGTTACATCTTCTCTGCAATATCAAACACGCAATTAACTATTGAACGGAGGAATATTTTTTATGTTGATACGGGAGGCAAGGGAGCTGCTTATGACAGTCTCGATATTTTCAGGGTATTGACGAATTTGAGGATTATTTTTCTTCATTTTTCCAGACGTTTTTAGGACAAGGTAGTTGATGCTCTCTGCTGTACAATGTTTAGCGCTTGTAGCCAGTGACAAACTCTCCTCAGTTAGTACTCCTAATGCTATTTCAGCAAACAAAATTCGGCAAATGATGTTCAGTGATTTATATTACATCATTTGCACCGCTTCTTCACAGTTTTTTAGGGCAGTGATTCCGACGTTTACCAACATCCAACTGGCGTTCGTAGGAAATGTATCGCAGTTGTTACCACCAATCGAAAACTAATTAGATATCAAAGCACTTCCTTCTTTAATTAAAGCAGTATTGACCTGCAGCAAAGGTAAAAAAAAGAACATGTGCTACAAAATACCACCTTTTGAATTAATTTGCATGCTTTCTGCTGCAAGTACCGAATAATCGTGTGATCGCTCGACCGCTAAATTACCACTCAAATTCAACGCTCAGTATTGGCGTTTTCATTCATTTAATCTAAAGCTAGATATTTCAGGTAGCCACTTAGTACCTCTTCAGAAAAACAAGTGGATGCTCTGCAGACCTTTACCGAAGAAGATGTGCTGGTTAGCGACGACAGACTTTTTCGATATGACGAGATGCTTTCAAGGGAAATTTCTTTTAGGGTACTGGACGTAGCGCGGATGAAAACGGTTTAAAGAAGTGGCGGGACATTGCAGGAGGGATAACGCTTCGTTAATGTGCTCAACTAATTTAACATTACTAGTGCGGTGACGTTTTCGTAACACAGTATTAAATACCGTATTTGGAAATATGTAAGTAGAAGACATATTTTGTTCAGAATTTTGCTAACTTCTTTGGTAATGAAACTTGACAACTTATATGAATTTTAAAAAATATTATTGATGTCTCTACAGCAGCATTAGTTTCTTAAAGTTCTGAAATGTTTTGTGATTTTCATTTTTAATGCTCACATTGTCAAAAATAAGAGAAATAATAACTGTATTTACATGGCTTTAATTTTAGTTGATGATCCAAATCATTACGACCTCTACATAGTATCTTGTTTATACGTCTTTGGAAGGAAACACACACTTGATTTTGCGTATCAGGAATTCGAAAGTTTGTGGAGATATGTGGCATTAGATGTTTACGCACAGGCCATGTAATGCCTGTAAATAGTGGACGGCTGATTTGCATACCCGATAACGACCCAGAAGCGATCCATAGGATTTACATCATGCAAATTTGGACGCCAAGACATCAAAGTGAGTTAGCTTTAATTCACCTCAAACCCCTCTAGCTTGGTTCCGGCTCCGAGACACGGAAAATTTTTCTGCTGAAACATGACATCACCACCGGGGACGACATCATGCAAGAAGGGATGCACCTGGTTAGCAGCTGTCGAAGTGTCTTCTATTACTACCACAGGACCCATGGAAGCGGAGGAAAATGTCTCCCGTAGCATAATACGGCTCCCACAAGTCTGTGTCCGTGGCTCACTGCATGTTTCCAGCTGCCGTTCTTATCGATGAAGGCGTTTGTGGAGACGACCAACGACCTAGTGTAGCAAGAGTGAGATTTACCATAAGAGCTGACCCATTTCCATTGATCGACGGTCAAATCCCGACGGTCTCGGGCCTACTCCAGTCGTAACTGATGATATCGTTGGGTCAACATGTGAACAGGTAAGGGTGGGCTGCTGCGGAGCTCCATGTTCTACAATGTACGATGAACGGTGTGGACCGACACACATGTGCGTGCAGTGGCATTGTCCTACTCTACAGAGCAGACAACGCTCCAAACCCTACGTTCTGTGAAGAGGTGTAGACGTTCAGTTACCTAGCGCCTAGAGGCAATTTCACAGTCCTTCCACCTCATTCCGTAGATCCTCGACTGGGTTCGACGTTTTCGAGATAACAGTTCACAGTCTCAGCATATTAATATTCTGCCCTTCCTCAGAGTCGCTCATCTGAATGCATTTCCCCATTTGCAGCTCATATCCTTGCTAGGCGGCATCCAACGTCGCGATGGGCAGCAGTCATATTGTTTTCGCAAATCAGTTTATAGTCTGGTTACGTCTAGTATTTGGAACAAACAACGTTCATTCAACGTCTTCTTCATTTCTCAACCATCTTTCACGCTTTGGAACAACGTGTTCGAAGCACAAGAAAAGCACTGCAAGTTCAGCACCTCTAGTTTTTCAGTCTGTCGATCTAGAATATAACGTCATGTACCAGATTTTTTGTGATTTTTTTCCACCCATAGTTTCGTTTTAATTTTTGCTACATTTTCTTTTCAGCCTCAGTTGAAGATTATGTAAGTGTTCCTTACACCGGTGAAACATCATACATCATAGGTTTTCGGATTTATCGCTTACTGAGGTATAAACAGCCAACCCCCAGACTACATACTGGGTGTCTCCCAATTCATGTTACACGTGTAGAGTGGCCTTAGTTGATCAAGTTTTGCACAGAACCTTTTGTTTGTGAAATACTTATAGGACTTCGTGAGCAATTGTTTAACTGAATAGCTGTCCTATTACTTACCCTTCGGAAATTTGGAGTTTTACTTTTGTTTATATCAAAAACGTGTCACACAATAATTATCCACAGGGTTCTATTAGGCAAGAATTGCTAGTCGATTCACTCTGATGATACTCCAACTCAAGGTGAGTAACAGGCGGCCTGCGGACCTGATCCGACCCGTGAATGGTTTCAGTCCGGCCCGCGAAGCAAATCAGTGGTAGGGGGAGCAAGGCGCTCGCATTGTACTCCCTTCGTCACCTGTAACCCGATATATACGATATTGCAGTGCCTGTGTTATTCTGATTGACATGCATTCATGCATGCATGCCCAAAGAAACATCGCGTCGTAATCAGAATAACACAGCGCTACAATATCGTAATACTCTGCTGATACCGGGAAAGCAACTTTCATTGACAAGGTCTGACCTGTGCGGCAATATACATAATGGATCTACGAGTACAGGTCGCAGACGCGTGGTTGACGACATACTGGAGTTTTGTTCTGACGGATTGCCAAACGTTAAGGTGACCGCTCGCGTAAAGCGGGAAATCCGGGTTCGAGTCTCGGTGCGGCACAAATTTCCATTGTCGTCATTCCATTCTACAGCTGATGGTTGTGCTTGTTTGCAATTGTGAATACATTTAATGTATATTATAAGATAGTTCCTCCAACGCCCCTCTCGCCCTGTATTTGTAACCGATGAAGCATACCGTACTGCAGACATTTGCATTGCACCGCTGTTAGATTGAACAACAAAGAGAAAACCGTTTCCGGTCTGAGAGCGAAGTTGTGTCTCAAGTGCTCATGTGCGTGTCTAGACTTGGGGAAACAGGTCATTATCTTGAAGTGATGCGGGGAGAAGAATTTTCGCATCTGGATCAGTGCTGACAACATACACATGTAACTTCCTGTTTAGTGCATCCTTCTGTTCTACACGCTGGTAGATCGCCAATGTTGGCAGTAGGCAACAATGATACGAAAATCACTTCCTACTCGCAGAATATGCAGTTTTGAACAACGACAGCAGGACGACATTCATATCGGTATCTTACGCCTTAGACATTGAAGTTACCGACGCTACAGTTTTCAGATCATGCACTGAGAGCGCAGCGTGGATCCGGCCCCCGGGTCATCAAAGGCTGCCCATACCAACTCCAAAAGGTACAATATTAGTCGACAGTCCTGTATTGATACTGTTTGCGAAACTAGAGAGACGGACTCGAATTCTCTAGTGTACAAGATATCGTGTAGTAGATATGTTTCACAGCCGCCGCTTACTTACTCCCTCACTAATACACTGAGTGGAGGAATGTCATACGCAAGGATCCTGAACAAATGTTAATATTAGTGGTATGTAATTTCTCTATTTTGAACCGTTACTTTGCACTGAGATGACGTTGTTGCTGTGCTCTCCAGGCCGAATATTGGTTTGATCCAGCTTTCTGCTATAGTCTATCCTGTGCAAGTAGGTACCGCTGTCTACCACTCTCTACTCCTGGCTGCTGCCAAGCAACTCCCGGCCGATCGTCAGTTCCTACACTTCCTCCCCCTTCTGATAACCAGCTTTCCCATCATTATCGGCGTAGCTATTCATTTTGACATGTTCTATCCCCTTAATCTGTCCCTTCTCTTAGTCAGTCTGTACCATTAACCTCATTTCTCCGATATTTCCTTTTCCTGGACTATGCTGCTAGGCATGGAACTTTCACTTCCATGCAAAGCTACACTGCAAATATAGGCTACAATTAACATTGTCATTTCCCTTGGTTTAATCTATGTTTCAAGTAAGTTGCAGCGTCAGTATTGCTTGGCGTGTTCCTACATTCCTCCGTAATGCAAAGAAATTTATTCGTCACCCTTTCGACGGCTCTCCCTACTCCGTCTTCTAACAGCGTATCATCAAGAGAACATATACCTGCGAAACAGAAGTCTCAGTACGATCTTTTCTAACATTCATGTATTCCCATTGACCGCTGTAACAAAATGTGAGATTCTTCTGTAACCCTAGTGTGAGACGTAGCTTTTGAATTATTTCACAAATAGAAGTAAGTGAGTATGTTTCAACAACCAGTGTCAGATTGAATAATATTGTTTTATATTGGGCAGAGTCATTTTAATAACACTAACAAAATCATTAACAGCAGAAGACGTGCAGCCATTTTTGCAATGGTTCTTTTAGGGTGACGAACTGCTTGGCTGTGTTGATCCACTTCTCTACGTTACAGGCCACCTCGGTGTCACTATTCTGGAACGTAATTGAACAGTCAATATCCAAGTGCCTGCCTGGGGGTGGTTGTACGGAAAGCTATTGCCTGTGCTACTGGATACAAAAGCATAAAGCATTGGCAAACTAGGACGGACACAATGTGTATAGGTAATGGGCGGTTCCTGATAGAATGTGCACTCAGACTGCCGCTGTCTTCCAGGACAAAAAAACGATGTGTTACATGCTCTAAACATTCGAAATCATCGATTAAGCGACGTTGATAACTTTCCACATGAGTTAAAAGAGCGCCAGACGAAATTCCATGCGAATTGATACAGTAATAAAACATACGATGTATGAGACACCGCGAAGGTAGATCAGGTAACAACTACCTGCTGTTCTCTTACTTTATGTGAGAGGCGTGAGCGATCCCGTAGTCAAATTACTGCTCCGGGGAGTAATTGCATCAGTATATCAGAGCTGCTGCGAGTCCGAGAGCTGTTGACGCCCACGAATGGCTCTGGAGGTTCACTGCAAACTGCAGACATTTGGAAACTTCAGTATGAATGCGCCGAAGTCTACGCTGGCAAAACCGGGAGATCGATTAGCATTCGCTTGTAGGAGCATGGTCTTTTAAGTGCGACTGGGACAACAGAACAAATCAGAGAGTAGTTTAGGCTTTCCGCACAGTCACCCCTCCACAGACATTTTGATGTTGGTCTGCATAACAAGGGTAGAGAATACTGCTGTCATCTGTCATGTAAAGACGGGAATAGAACGGTACGTGGGGAAGGCCATCATTTTAGTTCTCCTGCGGAGAACACCCAGAGGCGGCAGAGATGCCGACTTTGTTACAAAGTTGTTTTAATTTCACAAGACGATTCAGTAACTACCCACAAAGATTTTTATTAAAATTTTAAGTGACTCGTTAAACCGTGACAAGAAAACATGTATTCAGCTCAGTATTATGTAGGAGTATGTAGTGTTAACCGTTGGATCTTTAGATGGCACGCCCATCCAGTGACGTGATGCATTTCTTTCTGCTGCGACACATTCGCGGTAATGCCCACTTACTCTCCACGGTACCCCGTGATGGTCAACATAATTAGCGTTCAGCTCACGTGTGTCCTGAGGTAACTGTCTTCTGGTGACGCCGCTGATGCATTTGTAGATGCAGTAAGAAATTCTCAGATGGTTCAAATGGCTCTGAGCATTATAGGACTTAAAATCTCAGGTCATCAGTCCCCTAGAAATTAGAACTACTTAAACCTAACTAACCTAAGAACATCACACACATCCATGACCGAGGTCAGATACGAACCTGCGACCGTAGCGGTCGCGCGGTTCCAGACTGAAGCGCCTAGAACCGCTCTGCCACCAGCGGCCGGCTAAAAATATTTCAGAAAACAGGATCTGCCTCCAAGACACGGAACACTAAACGACCCAGAATCT
The DNA here is from genome assembly GCF_023897955.1 of Schistocerca gregaria. Taxonomy (NCBI): domain Eukaryota; kingdom Metazoa; phylum Arthropoda; class Insecta; order Orthoptera; family Acrididae; genus Schistocerca; species Schistocerca gregaria. Next base: position 229,979,492 of record NC_064924.1, read on the forward strand.
AAGTAAAACTACTTGCTGCATAATATATGAACGAATTTTTCCTTTCATTCTTGGTATAATGTGTAACTGATTAACGATAAATGGGAACGTCATTGCACTGCCGAGAACAATTGTCTAGGGTTGTACTTTACTAATAATTCACAATACTAAAAAATAGAACGTCGCGAGTTTGCATTCTTTGTGATCTTAGCGAGGCTTGTTACACTTTTGGAAAAACTCAAGTCTAACGTATCTGACGGCTTCACACACAGCTGACACATACTAAAGAAATAGAACGGGTAGAAAATTTTAATGACTGGGGAGACATCACTAGAGGAATCCCATATGTTTCAATTTTGGTTCCACTCCTATACCTTATATATGTGAACGACCTTCCTCTTATTATTCAAAAAGCACAATTGATACGTTGTGTTGACGACAGCAGTGTAATAGGAATCCTACTAGAGAGAAAGCTACAGAAGAGTTTATAATACGTCTCAAAGAATTACTAAGTGGTTCTTTTCAGATGGACCCCTCCCTAAATTTGGAAAATTACTCTGAACAGCAGTCACATGTCAACAATCGATATAATACATGAACAGCAGTCAGTAAAGTGAAATTTCAGCTACATCTGCCTTTCTTGTCGTTACTAGTCTTGGCGACAAACAACTCAGGTTTCTAAGATATTTATCATATCTCCACTCAATAATGTCTTACAGAACAAACTTTTATCAACACTTAGAAAGAAAGTATTGACTTCACAAATGCGAGCGCTGGGAATAATATACATTGTTCACCTGCAGTTGTCATGTAGATACCGTTTGAGGGAGTTGCGCGTTTTATCTGCACAGACACAATACATATATTCGCCAACGAAATTCGTCATACATGAACCATCACTATTACAGAAAGGCAGTGATGACTATACCTACAAAACAATAGAACAAAGTGACATACATTACCCCTCATTATTAATGGGCAGTGGCTCCGAAAAGAGTACAGTATCCAGCAAGAAAAATCTTTCATCATTTTCAGAATAACATGAAATGCCTGACAGGTAGCAGGACAAGTATGAAATCTAACTTGAAATCATTTCAGCTGGTCAGCTCCGTTTATTCAATTGAAGAATTTCTATTTAAAATATTGGTAGCGCGTTTAAATGTTGTTGCATGAGTGGCCCCAAAAAATAAAATGTTAAACGATGTTAACACCAATCGTGAATATTTATCCTGTAAACCGAATGATTCTACATCATTTCGATGAAGTAATCGTTAACTGATCATTAGGATATGTAACTAGCTAAATGTTATTTCAACTGTTGGAAAAAAAGTTGTGAATTATTTCAAGTAGCCGCCGTCTTTTCGTTTCTAACATATTACCAGACAGCTATTGTAGACGAACAAGTATAGCGCCTGGAGGTCACGCACCAATCTAACCGCCGTACCTCAAGTAAGCACCTAGTAATTTCCAAGGCTTCACTGTAAATTTTCCAACTAACCCAGAATCTTGGAAAGAGACTAAGACAGTGAGGAGAAAATTTATGAAACGGCACTCTTTCAATCACTCTCACCTCACTCGTATTCGCAAACACAATAGCTCTACCTCACACACCTTAAGACTATGGAAAGTGATAACAGATACTATACCTGAGATGAAAACAGAAGACCTAAAAGAAGGACAGAGGAAAATGTGACTGGCTAACCCATTACAATAAATGTGGGCGGGCCAGTTACCCCATTTACTTCATAATATCTCTCAAAAATATCAAGAAACAAGTTGGCAAATCACTAAACCTTAAAACTCTCTTCTCATTTGTTTCAACATAAATTAAAATAGACGACACGTCTGACAGCAAACCTGCCCTCTAGTATGAAAATAAAACACAGTCTAATAAAATATGGTGCATAGTGACCTGTACGCCACAAAGCAAAACATATTGGAGGGTCCGGCCGGAGGGTCCTGCCGCCATATCAAGAAGCCTTACATCATTACTGCTGCTTTGTGCGCTTTACTATATGGAACTTATTATCTCTGAATTCCAGCCACTCATCTTCCCATTGATGCATCCCCGACAGCAAAAGATAGCATGCAGAGGCCAATGAACTAACCGAGGATCACGACACACCTCCTTGGCTACAACATCTGTCTTTTGTTCCTGGCTGCATCTATGTTCCGTGGCACCCAACAGAAGTACATCTAGTTCCCCAGGTTTTCTAATATGAGGAGGGACTCCTGGTTAATTTGCACTACTTTAAGAGCTGGACAAAAGCGTTGGAGAGACTGAAGAGCATTCAGGTTGTCGGAAAAGATGAAGATGCGTATCGAATCTGTTCTTGCGCCCTCAAAAATCGCATGGAATTGTTCGGCGAATACAATGAAGTATGGAGAGAACGAAATATTGAGCGCACGATCCGGGAAAACCACACGGCGACCAAAGGAGTCCCTTTAATTAGAACCATCCATGAATGCAGGAACGTAGTTGCGGTGCTAATTTAAAATGTCCGAAAATATCGTATGAAAACAGATGGATGAGGAAACATCTCCTGTTTTTGTTTTAACATTTGTCTTCTGACTGGTTTGATGCGGCCCGCCACGAATTCCTCTCCTGTGCCAACCTCTCCCTGTCAGAGTAGCTCTTGCAATCCGCGCCTCTATTATTTGCTGGATGTATTCCAGTCCCCGTCTTCCTCTACAGTTTTTGCCCTCTACAGCTCCCTCTAGTACCACGGAAGTCATTCCCTTATGTCTTATCAGATGTCCTATCATCCTCTCCTTTCTCCTTATCAGTGTTATTCAGATGCTTCAATTCTCTTCTGTTCCGGTTTTCCCACAATCCATGTTTCACTACCATAAAATGCTGTTCTCCAGACGCACATTCTCAGACATTTCTTCCTCAAATTAAGGCCGATATTTGGTATTAGTAGACTTCTCCTGGGCCAGGAATGCCCTTTTTGCCATTGCTAGTCTGATTTAATATCCTCCTTGGTCCGTCCGTCACTCGTTATTTTACTGCCTAGGTAGCAGAATTCCTTAACTTCATCTACTTCGTGAACATTGATCCTGATATCAAGATCATCGCTGTTATCATTTCTACTAATTCTCATTACAATCGTCCTTCTTCAGTTTACTCCTAATCTATACTCTGTACTCATTAGACTGTTCATTCCATTCTGCAGACCATGTAACTCTTCTTCACTTGACACTTAAAACAGTAATGTAATCAGCGAATCTTACCATTAATATCCTTTCACCTTGAATTTTAATTCCAGTCCTGAAACTTTCTTTTATATGCGTCTTTGCTTCTTCGGAGTACAGGATGAACAGTAGGGAGAAAAGAAATGGTTCAAATGGCTCTGAGCACAATGGGACTTAACTTCTAAGGTCATCAGTCCCCTAGAACTAAGAACTGCTTAAACCTAACTAACCTAAGGACATCACACACATCCATGCCCGAGGCAGGATTCGAACCTGCGACCGTAGCGGTCGCGCGGTTCCAGAGTGTAGCGCCTAGAACCGCTCGGCCACCCCGGCCGGCTAGGGAGCAAAGACTACATCTCTTTTTAATCCGAGTTCTTGATTGTTGGTCGCCCACTCTTATTATTCCCTCTTGGCTGTCGTACATATCGTATATGTACCGGCTCTCCCTATAGCTTACCCCTATTTTTCTCAGAATATCGAAGTTGTTCCACCATTTTTATTTGCCGAACGCCTTTTCCAGGTCGACATTCCTATGGGCGCATTGATTTTTCTTTAGTCTTATTTCCATTATTAACCGCAACGTAAGAATTGCTTCTCTCGTGCCTTTACCTTTTCTAAAACATAACTGATCGTCATGTAGCTCATCCTCAATTTTCTTTTCGATTCTCCTGTATATTATTCTTGTCAACAGCTAGGATGCATGAGCTGTTAAGCCGATTGTGCGTTAATTCTCGCACATGTTTGCTCGTGCACTGTACGGAATTTTGTGGATGATATTTTTCCGAAAGTCAGATGTTATGTCGCCAGACTCATACATTCTACAGACCAACGTGAACAGTCGTTTTGTTGCCACTTCCCCCAACTATTTTAGACATTCTGATGGAATTTTATCTATCCCTTCCGCCTTATTTGACCATAAGTCCTCCGAAGTTCTTTTAAACTCTGATTCTAATACCGGATCCCCTTTCTCTTCCACATCGATTCCTGTATCCTCTTGTATTAAGTATGACAAATCTTTCCCCTCATAGAGGCTTTCAATGTATTCTTTCCACCTGTTCGCTCTTTCCTCTGCATTTGGCAGTGGAGTTGCCGTTACACTCTTATTGATATCACCCCTGCTTCTAATATCAGCGAAGATTGTTTTGACTTTCGTGTATGCTGAGTCAGTTCTTTTTCGATATCTTCACATTTTTCATGCAACCATTTCGTCTTAGCTTCCCTGCACTTCCTATTTATTTAATTCCTCAGCGACTTTTATTTCTGTGTTTCTGAGCCAACAGGGACATTTTTGTGCTTCCTCCTTTCATCGATCAATTGAGGTGTTTCTTCTGTTACCCATGGTTTCTTCGCAGTTACCTTCTTTGTACCTATGCTTTCTTTCCCACCTTTTGTGATGACCCTTTATAGAGACGTCCTTTCCTCTTCAACTGTGCTTACTACTAAGCTATTTCTTATTGCTGTATCAATAGCGTTAGTGAACTTCAAGCGTTTCTCGTCATCCATTAGTACCTCGTATCCCACTTCTTTGCGTATTGAGTCTTTCTAACTAACGTCTTTAACTTCAGCCTACTCTACTATGTTCTGATCTGAGTCTATAACTGCTCCTGGGTACGCCTTACAATCCAGTATCTGATTTCGGAATCTCGGTATGTCCGTGATGTAAGCTAACTGAAATCTTCTAATATTACCCGGCTTTTTCCGAGTATACCTCCTCCTTTCGTGATTCCTGAACAGAGTATTCGTTATTACTAGCTGAAGGTTACTACAGAACTCGATTAATCTTTCTCCTCTCACATTCGTTTTTCCGGAGCCCATATTCTCCTGTAACATTTCCTTCTACTCCTACCCCTGCGACTGCATGCCAGTCCTCCATGCCTATTAGATTTTCATCTCCCTTTACACTGTATTACCATTTTAATATCCTCATACACTTTCTCTATCTAGTCATCTTCAGCCTGAGACTTCGGCATGTATACCTGAACTATCGTTGTCCGTGTTGCCGGCGGAGATCACTGAACTGTTCACAGCAACACACACTCTGCCGTACCTTCCTATTCACAACGAATCCTACTCCCTCGTTCAGAAACAAGGAACATTGGGTAGGACTCCTTGCCGTTTATGGGTATGATAAAGAAGGTAATGCTTAAATCACTGTCCAGAGGAACACCATTTTCATGCTAGAAACTATTTTACAAAACATAAACAACACGGTACCAGAAAAAGCGATTTCATGTTAGGGACAAAATGAAGGTTAATAGATGAGAACAGAAGAGCCGTTGGTGGAGCAACCTTAGAATACTGTGTCTCCAAGTAATGTTATACACCGTACTTATATCACAGAATACTATTATACAATACTGTTTACGTAGGAAAGCCTACTGGATAGCCGCTGCCAGCAGAGACAGGTTGTCAACAGTGGATCGATCGAGACTGACTGCCTGGTATCTAACATTCAGACCAGACGATGGTTAATCGGTCACTCTAGGTTAGCTACACAGCTCGTTAAGGCGACACTCCAGTAACTGATGCGACATGTATGGCCCTTTCCTAGTTTGAGTGGAGGTATCAAAACTGCCTCTCTCCATGATTTGGGAGAGTGACGTGTCTGTCATATCAAATTATAGTAATTGACGACGATTTCCTCCGACACTACTGGAAAATGTTGAACCATGCAGTGCCAGAATTGGTCATGAATGGGTGCAGAGTAAGGAGCATCAGACAGGCCACATCCAGGTCTCAGATAAACGATGATCGCCAAAGTAGTGGTTCTGAAGTCCAGCTCACATCTTTTCATTGTGGTACAGTAAGGACAGTACGCTGGACTAAGGCTAGCAGTAGCAACAGACACTGTAATATACTCAGCAGCCGTCTGTACAATGTCTCCTTGTGTTGTTTGTAGACACAACTGATTCAACAACGCTGCTGAAGTTTACAGATTGTCCTTATCAGAGGTCCTCTTCATGGCTTCCCATATTGTAGTGGAACATTTGATAATGTCCTGTAACGCTTCTCATTACCTTTTCTCGCTCTCCTTTACGATGCGTCAAGCCTTTACCCATGCTAAACGATAGGCTACAAGGTTTTGCATCGTTGGGCGGCTCATAAGCCGTTGCAGAGCGGTACAAAATTACTCAACCGCATTCGTCAGTCCATCAAGTGACAGATGGCCTCCTAGAAAGAAAATAGGATTTCAGGATGGAGACGCCAGGGAATGGCGAATCACTTTACGTAGCCCTCCGAAAAGCAATCGTGTTCAAACACAGCCAGCTGGCCAAACAGCACCACTTGGACTGGCTGATGATCCATCGTGGTTGCGTCCTTCCAGAGAGTGCACCATCCAGAAGGTGAGTCCCGAGCAGGAAGTGATCACTGGAATGAAGTTCGTCACCGAATTGCCACTGAACAGAGTCTGCTAGGGCTGAAGTGGGAGCGCCTATATGGAAGGCAAGCAGCCTATAACACGTCTTGGGACTCTCCCAGTCCAACCTTCAGGGCAAGGAGAGGTCGAGTACCATAGTACGTAATGGGCATTGAAGTATCCCAGTAAGAGACATAGATGGGGATTTGATCTATGAGACCAAAATTACACCTTCTGGATGTAAATATGGAGCAAGTTGTGATCTTATGACACGCATGAACTTCAACTCTACGTGCATGCAGTTCAACAGCCAAGGGAACAGCAGACGACTGGTGTACATGATTGACAAACACAGTGACAGCTCTGTTTGCCATTTCCCATCAGGTCATCCTGGCGATGGAGAGTATATCCCGATAGTGCAGCGGTATCAGATGCTTTAAAATGTCTTTCTGGAAACACCAATACATGGGCCGTTAAGGTGCTAAGAGTTTCAGTTCCTCCACTTGAGCCCTGAAAGCATTAAGTCTCCATTGTAGAATGACAGCCAATAATCATAGGTTGGCACATTTATCCTGACTTTCTGTTGGGGTTGGAACTCGCAATGGGTGGAGGCTCAGTGTTGGGGCCAGATGATTGCCCCACTCCAACATCGAGGTCCATCTACTGTGAAGGAGATTTGAGAGAGAGAGATGCCAGAAAGTATGACGCCAACATCTCGAATTTTTGCATCAGTGGGCGCTCATTCGCCTTTAACCTTAATTTTTGGGCCTGAGGATGCTTCAGAGCCACAGCTGCAGAAGTGGTAGTTTCTGCGCTAAACAGTGGACCAAGGTGAATCTTTGGAAGTGCAGGGAGTTCCGCAACGTCAGCGACCACGGTCTTTTGTGAAGTACTTGGAGGCCGGGTGGGAGAGGGAGTTGGGGGAGGGGGGAGGGAGAGGCGGTAGGGGGCAAGCTTCGACATAATTGCAGCAGCACGAGTGCGTTGACGGATGAAGGTACTAGTGCTGACAATTAAGACCTCCATTTATATATTATCTGTTTTCTGGACTAGCTGTTTGAGAACGGAAGCAAAGCGGGCAACGAACATGGATTAAAGCATGACCTTGTATATTTTTTTGGGTTCATCATACAGGATGCTCTTTGTCACTTTTATTTCCTGAATCTCCAGTTCTTCAAGGCAGACACTGCAGTCCGTTCTACAGACAGTGTGATGCCAAGGGCAGTTGACACACGTCGAAAGAGAGGAACAACCAACTCTGTCATGGTAGGTTTTACCGCATTTGCCAGACGCGACTTCTCCCTTAAAAAGTTCTGTCATTTAAAACTGGGAATTGGTTTGAGAAAATAAGGCTACATTCTTAGATGAAGGGAATCTTCCTTGACATTCTTTGGAAGTTTGGTGTTGTTAAATGTAAGTGAAAAACCGTTTCATTTGATAAGACTACCATCCATTCTTTTCACTGTGGTAAGCAAATCAACAATGCCTATTTTGAACCAGACAGATTTTAGTTCGTCTTTTGGAATATCGACTAGATGTTTACAAGTCACGACATGTTTTCTGTGTTGGAATGTGTCATGAAGTTAAGTTTCGATTGCATACTCCGCAAACATAGAGCTTTCTGCAAGTTCTTAACCTATTGAGAACTAGACGCCTCTACCATAAGGCTACCATTACTCAAGTTCTTGAAAGATTTTAAGGTTCCAGCGATGCTCTCTAAGCCTTTTAGGATGTAGAACGATGAAATTTTACCGAAGTTGCACTCTTTTTGTTTAACTATTACAAATGCAGCATGAGTCCTGTTACTATAAACTGAGTCTGGGAGACTAGTTACCCGAGCCCTCTTGTGAGTCTGCGTGTTGATACGCATCAGCGGTCCACTCATTTATCCGAGAGAAGGAAGAAAAACTTTTAAGGGTTGCATCTCGGTCCCACGATCCAGTGGGGAAAGAGGAGTCCACCTAGAGAGCCCTGCGTGCACAGGGATGCCTTATAGAGATGAGCTTCTGCAAATACCTTAGAGGTTGCCCGCTAGCGACTGTTCCACCTCAACAGCCATGCATCTCATCAGCGGGAAACACATGTTACGACTGAGGGTTCTGTAATAGAGGTTTTTACCAACCTCCAGATATGGGTGATCAGGCCATGTTCCCTCTTCCCTGTGAAACACAACGTTCGACCGCTTGGTGGTCTTTAAGGCATGCCCAAGACTTGTGGTGAAAGAAGACAGGCGGTGCTTAATGCTCGCTAGCTCTGCAACCCATAGGACGCCAAAACAGTACACTTCATACGAATGCTGAGCCACTGGGAGTTGCCCCACTGAACAGAGATTCAGTTGTAAGAGAGTTCTGTAAGTTCTGTTTCGTTAGTACCTCATTTAGGAAGATTTGATTTTATCTGCACTACTGGTATTTTTTTCTAGGTTTCCATATCTCTAACATTTATCCTTGTCATTTAACTTTACATATGCGGCTCAAATAGTCTGAACTAAGATAGTTGGGCTTCCTCAGTCAGGACTAAAAGGCATACGTGTAAGTTTAATTTCGTTATGTAACTTTTACTCTAGTAATGTGAAGTACTTACGGGTCAAATGGACTGAGTGTCTGCCCTGATTATTTCCGTCATGGCTCGGGACCAGAGTGTTATTTCCCATAATTATTATGTAAATCTCCTGTATGTTCTATGAGTGTGTCTTAGAATCTGTACTGAATCGAGTAATCGTTTATGGCATGGGCCGAAATAAAGACATATTTTTTAAATGTTTAAAGTATTATTCGTCTTGTGATTATCGTAATATAGATTTTAAGCTAGCGAAAAGAATTGTTAAATGCACTAAGAGCCTCTGAGGGTGATTATCTAATGTTTAGCAAGTTCAAAACTTTTAATTTTTTATACGTTGAAAATAAATTTTTCGAAATATTCAAATGATAGTTCTTTAATGTTTACATCTACATCTACATCTACATCCATACTCCGCAAGCCACCTGAAGGTGTGTGGCGGAGGGTACCCTGAGTACCTCTATCGGTTGTCCCTTCTATTCCAGTCTCGTATTGTAAGTGGAAAGAAGGATTGTCGGTATGCTTCTGTGTGGGCTCTAATCTCTCTGATTTTATCCTCATGGTCTCTTCGCGAGATATACGTACGAGGGAGCAATATACTGCTTGACTCTTCGGTGAAGGTGTGTTCTCGAAAGTTTAACAAAAGCCCGTACCGAGCTACTGAGCGTCTCTCCTGCAGAGTCTTCCACTGAAGTTTATCTATCATCTCCGTAAATCTTTCGCAATTACTAAATGATCCTGTAACGAAGCGCGCTGTTCTCCGTTGGATCTTCTCTATCTCTTCTATCAACCCTACCTGGTGCGGATCCCACACTGCTGAGCAGTATTCAAGCCTTGGGCGAACAAACGTACTGTAACCTACTTCCTTTGTTGTCGGATTGCATTTCCTTAGGATTCTTCCAATGAATCTCAGTCTGGCATCTGCTTTACCGACGATCAACTTTATATGACCATTCCATTTTAAATCACTCCTAATGCGTACTCCCAGATAATTTATGGAATTAACTGCTTCCAGTTGCTGACCTGCTATTTTGTAGTTAAATGATAAGGGACCTATCTTTCTATGTATTCGCATCACATTACACTTGTCTACATTGAGATTCAATTGCCATTCCGTGCACCATGCGTCAATTCGCTGCAGATCCTCCTGCATTTCAGTACAATTTTCCATTGTTGCAACCTCTCGATACACCACAGCATCATCTGCAAAAAGCCTCAGTGAACTTCCGATGTCATCCACCAGGTCATTTATGTATATTGTGAATAGCAACGGTCCTATGACACTCCCCTGCGGAACACCTGAAATCACTCTTACTTCGGAAGACTTCTCTCCATTGAGAATGACATGCTGCGTTCTGTTATCTAGGAACTCCTCAATCCAATCACACAATTGATCTGATAGTCCGTATGCTCTTACTTTGTTCATTAAACGACTGTGGGGAACTGTGTCAAAAGCCTTGCGGAAGTCAAGAAACACGGCATCTACCTGTGAACCCGTGTCTAAGGCCCTCTGAGTCTCGTGGACGAATAGCGCGAGCTGGGTTTCACACGACCGTCTTTTTCGAAACCCATGCTGATTCCTACAGAGTAGATTTCTAGTCTCCAGAAAAGACATTATTCTCGAACATAATACGTGTTCCAAAAATTCTACAACTGATCGACGTTAGAGATATAGGTCTATAGTTCTGCACATCTGTTCGACGTCCCTTCTTGAAAACGGGGATGACCTGTGCCCTTTTCCAATCCTTTGGAACGCTTCGCTCTTCTAGAGACCTACGGTACACCGCTGCAAGAAGGGGGGTAAGTTCCTTCGCGTACTCTGTGTAAGATCGAACTGGTATCCCATCAGGACCAGCGGCCTTTCCTCTTTTGAGCGATTTTAATTGTTTCTCTATCCCTCTGTCGTCTACTTCGATATCTACCATTTTGTCAACTGTGCGACAATCTAGAGAAGGAAGCACAGTGCAGTCTTCCTCTGTGAAACAGCTTTGGAAGGAGACATTTAGTATTTCGGCCTTTAGTCTGTCATCCTCTGTTTCAGTACCATTTTGGTCACAGAGTGTCTGGACATTTTGTTTTGATCCACCTACCGCTTTGACATAGGACCAAAATTTCTTAGGATTTTCTGCCAAGTCAGTACATAGAACTTTACTTTAGAATTCATTGAATGCCTCTGGCGTAGCCCTCCTCACACTACATTTCGCTTCACGTAATTTTTGTTTGTCTGCAAGGCTTTGGCTATGTTTATGTTTGCTGTGAAGTTCACTTTGCTTCCGCAGCAGTTTTCTAACTCGGTTGTTGTACCACGGTGGCTCTTTCCCATCTCTTACGATCTTGCTTGGCACATACTCATCTAACGCATATTGCACCATGGTTTAGCTAACTTACTGTGGAGTACTGAGATGTTTCCTTGAGCTTAATTGTTCGTGGAGGCTGATGTTAACATTGGCGAATGTGGCAAATAAGTATGCTGAAAATGATTGCCTTGTGGATGTTGAACGCCTTACGACTAACAGATCCAGGTACCCTGCTCCTGATAAATTAGGGACTTTTGGTAGGGGATAAGTTTGTTTGATACTGGCAAAGTGTATTGCTTGCTTTGTTGATTTCAGGCTGCTGTAAATGTGGAGTCGGCTACGACAGGCGAGCTGTGCTGGGAATATCGTACTTGACCAGAAACTATCTGTGAGCTCATGTGTGAGCTCCATGTATAAGGCAGTAAAGCCAAATTAAGTCAACACTTTTGCAGGGTACATTGCACCAGCGCCTCAACACTACTGGTGGCAACATCGGCGACGTAGATGAAGCATGCGCTGTGTGTGATTAGTTTGCTGTCTGTAGAGAACTATACCTTCTCGTTCACAAGTCTATAGGAGTCAGGCACATCGTAACCACATGTGTTATCGCATTCAGGGTTTTAGTATGGTAAATACCGATTCTAAATAACATTCTCGTATTGAAAATTTGCGCAGTAAAACATTTAGTTGGCGCCTTTAGTTAGTGCCTGGAAAAATATCTCTTGGCTGGATAAAGAAGATGGTTCTATTACTGATCCAACTGTGTTTGGAACCTCAGGTACAAATTTTGAGAGAAGGTGAAAACGGTGTAAGAAATCAGCTAATCCGATTTTTCCAGTAATACAGAGAGGAAATAAGTCGTCAATAGACACGGGTAGTCAGATTGAAGATTTTTTCTCTTTAACAGTCCGTTTGCAAATTATCGTTCCAGTCATACTTCAAATTATTCACGCACGAATCTAGTAATCTGAGAAGAGTTGTATTTGAGGTCCTCGATAGCGGCGAATCATTGGTCAGCGTGCAAGAGGAAAATATGTGAATTATAATTAAAAATGAGTTATCCAATCAACATTTCTATCGTTTTCAAAATGATAGCGAGCCACTCGTCCGATATCCTGAGAATATTTGGGTAGTCATGTCAAACCTTTGCCTGAGGGTCATCGAACTGGAGGTAGCAAATAATACTCTAAAAGGCATATGTCCAGGAGACGTTCACGTTGCTCTTCAGTAATAAACCGGAGAACTTTGGTAGTGTAGATAACATAGCAGCGAGTATACAAAACTTCTGGCTTAGCGACGAAAGCCATGGCATTCGTCAATTAGCAAAAATACTCCCTGTTACAATGAGTCAAATGATACTAAAACACGATTTCGGTGCAGTTACTCAGGTTACCTAAGGTTACCTCGTGCAAGGCTCTCCAGTACCACAAGACAGGGTGAAACGGTGTCGATATCAATGGGTGGTGGCTCGTGCCAGAAAGTATCCGAGGTGGCTCCTCTCTCTGACTCAAGTTCACTATTTGCTGGTAACACTCTGAGTCATGTGCCAATATATACAATACTTTACTCGGGTTATAACACCGGTTTACTCGATTATAATTAAAAATTTTGTAAGGGTCTATGGGACCAAACTACTGAGGTCATCGTTCTCTAGGCTTATACACTAATTAGTCTAGCTTTAAACTAACGTAAACTAAGGACAGCACACACACCCATGCCCGAGGGAAGACTCGTATCCCCGACGGGGGGGATACTTGATTATCAGCAAGCATTTTGACATTTGTGAACCTCCTCCTTTACAAAAAGTAATCAAGCAATGTCCTGCAGTCAATGGCCAGATGTTGCCTAGGATGGGCAAGATGCACGTCAGTTTCGGGATTCGTGGCCTATCATTGCCGATAAGCCTTAGTGTTGTGAAGAACCTGAACGATTCATGGTTTCGCTGCAATTTTTTTAAAAGAAGAGAGGAAGTATTTAAGATTACACAAGAGAAGCGTTTCTTTTAAGTTTCAGCCTTACAAAAGGTATTTCCTGTGTAACAATAACTATATTCAATGGATGTACAATGTTAACGAGGACGTTTTCCCTTTTAATGTAGCTCATCTCAGTGAAATTGAGGCTCTGCAACTGCTTGAAGTACAGGGGGAATTTTCCGACGCTCTTACTGATAAACTAGAGTACAGGATTCACATCACTGATCAAATCGCTATCCGCCAATCCCCCAGTCACTAGTTTCTTCTTAAAATGAAGGAGCTACTTAAGATTATCTATTTGTATCAATCTTTCGCAGACAGCGTGATTACGCCATGTGCCTCACTTATTTTTCTAGCTCCTTAGCCCATTGGCCACAGTATCTTAAACTTAGTATTAGAACAGAATCTGCCCGCCAATCACCTGAAGTTTAAAAACCTTGCATTACCCCTCTAACATTCCTAGGAATCTGCCAATCGCAAACACGTCTCTGCTTTTCGGCAGAAGTGTGGCTCGATGCTTTCTGTGAAAAGATTCCTCAGAGGTTGGCTCGCTAACATCGTCTGTGGCCCCACGCTTTCCTTCAAACTAAAAGAACGTATTTTCGCCTTGTTCTGCCCCCCTGCCGCCCCATGGATTGTACACCGTCGCCACTGCTCTCTCTCTCTCTCTCTCTCTCTCTCTCTCTCTCAGGGCAGTAAATCTCCATCGCTGCAGAACACAATAAGTCTCTTCCGATCTCCTCTTTAGCCATTAGATGATCCTGAGGAAACTGTAGCTCACTTCATCGCTTTTGCTCTGCTCAGCTCAAATTAACTTCTGGACATTGTTAGTACAGTCGTACATGGTGCTAGCCAAAATCAGTCATTGAAATGATTTATAATCAGATTGTTCACTGTATATAGTGGTATAATACATGTCTAAAACAACATTAAATATATGGTGGCATGATGTTGCCACGTTACGAACCTGTCAATGGAGTTCCAACCTGAAATCACAGATGCAGAAAATTATATACGAGCTCCAGTTCCCTTGCCTAAGTAAGTAGGAACTCAAGTGAGCTACAAGTGTGAATTCAGTTAAGCGGAATCATTCTCGAAATGACCAAGTTCGCAGCCACCTCTACACTATGCATGCAACTGCTTCATACTCTTACCACTGTGCCGTAGTGAGTGACGGTAGTTGTGGCTGCAGACTGAGTGTGGCCACAGCACTTGCATTCGTTTTGAGACAGGGGCGTATTTGGTTTTCAGTGCTCCCACAGTCGATGAAGTGATCTCTACTCGCTATAAGAGAAACTGTGCTGGCTCTCCCATCGTCAGAAATTGCCTAGACATTTTCGGTAAAGACTGTAGGTGCCAACCAATGATAAATTCCAGTAAATGTTACAAAAATCCCTTACCTTGAGTTTTCTGACTTGCTTAACCAGTGATGTTAGTTGTCACGCTCCCAAGAGCGTGATTTTCCATCCTGACAAATTAGAGGGAAAGTACCTACACACATGCTAACCTTTCCCCTGGTTACCAGTCAGAGAGCGTTCTACAAGTTTGGTTAAAAACACCTGGCTGCCTCTTTTCTCACTACGGTATCTTCCTTCGCTTTCAAAGAAAGTCGTTTCTTTCCCAAGCAGATCCATATCTGTCCAAAAAAGTATTCTTGAGGCTCTTCATGGTGCTGAAGTTTTAAAGTCTCCTAGTTTCGCCAGGCCGCTTCCTTGGCCTCCAGCCACTAAAAGCCTTAACATGTCCTTTGGTTCAAATGGCTCTGAGCAGTATGGGACTTAATATCTTAGGTCATCAGTCCCCTAGAACTTAGAAATACTTGAACCTAACGGCATCACACACATCCATGCCCAAGGCAGGATTCGAACCTGTGACCGTAGCAGCCCCGCGTTTCCGGACTGCTGCGCCTAGAACCGCACGGCCACCGCGGCATGCACCATGTCCTTTAGTGATTCTCATTGAATCACTGAGCTTTCTATACTGACTTTAAATTCAATAATTAAATCCATGTTCGTTAGCCAACCATAACTTTTTTAAATAAATTTAATAATTTAACTTGACCGTTGGTACTCCTCCACCCCCCCCCTCCCCCCCTTAACGCTACTTCCGTTAAAGAGCGGCGGGATGGGGGCGGGGTCGGGCGAACTGGGCATTGTGCGTGCACTATTGTCGATTCCTTCGGACCTGGAACTTCCTTAGATTCAGTTACCTAGTTATGGCTTCTCTGGCGTCTCAATATGTGGCGTCCATGAGGTGCCTCAGCCGGGACTCAAGCGTACATGCAGGTCATCGTAGAGGTCTGAATCTCAGCCTGAGCCTGCTAGCCTTGCAGATGTTTATTTTTTGCAGTGTGCATAAGACTGCTGGAGAGTCACCACTTACCTTTGTCTTTTCGGTAGCGATCACACTTTTCGGTTCTACTTGGCCCGTTTCTTACTGCCTTGGTTGGTGGACTTGGCAACATACAAGGTCCTTAATTCTCACCTTTGTAGTACAGAATTAAACTGTCAACACCAGTGTTGTGTGGGTTAAAGAATTCACCGTGGTTTATAAGCGGTCAGGTGCCGTTGCCACTAAGTTTTGCTGTGTTATGTTGGCCACTGCTGTTAATGTTGATCTGCGTCCCAGTAGTAACAACGTGCATGAGAGTTAAACATGTTTCCGGTCAGTCTAGTCAAAGGGATCCTGTTTCACGATAACGGTTTTCAAATATTTCAAATGTGACAGCTAGTGGTAAGTTTTCGAGTGCATTGGGAATTTGGCAATATTTTTAAGATATTGATTACCAACACTGCGTATTGGTTCTTGTAGAGGGTCTCTGAGGCGACGACCAGTCTTAGGAGAACTAACTATCATAATCTTCCACGAAGAAAAAATAATTTGAAGAAATTCTGCACTACCTACAGAAAATAGAAATTTGAAAAATCAAAAATGTACTTTGCTAACGAAACATTTTGATGTCTAATATTTGAATGATGCAATATGTCTTCGACAATGATGATGCTAACTTGATTGATTTACCCTCTACTGAACGACATACTTTTAAATAAATGAAGTGTTAAATGCAAAAAATAATTTCTACCTCGAATTAAATGGATTAAAAATGAAATACTTTATAGCGTCACCACAAAGAAGTTGAAATAAATTACTGTAAATTGCGTGGCACTTATCAGTGACAAACGGTGTGTGCCACAACCCGTTGTGTTTTAATGACCTTAGCAGTAAGATCATCGAGCTTATCTGGGTGAAGTACCATTGAATGAAAAATACCAAACACATTCTCACTATCGGAAAATGTATGTATCAGCATATACGTTTGGATTTTGGGAGCATTTATAGTGTCACCGAGATTCTCATTAAACGCTCACCTCTATACGTCAAATTTTGCAACGTATGAATTTCATCGAAAAGGAAATTTGCAGCTTCTCATGCGGAAGTAACTGACTACATTCCTTTGGCAACAGTCTATGAAGAGTATTGCGGTCGATTATATAAACTATTTACAATTTGATTCTTCACAAATTGTAGGTTGCTAGTAAATCTCATCGGTGTAACTATGCAAGATAAGAATGCCCAAAGGTCTGGCATTTGAAACAGAGTATTCGGTTGAGGACATAAGGTTATATGCTGACGGGAAGGAATGCTGACTTAATGCGCTCTGGAAGTTTCATGCTACTGACAGCATAAAGGAACCGGATTTGGCAAGGTCTCATCCACCCTTTTTATGATATTCTGCAAATCAACTATTCTTTCTTAGGCCCACTCAACTTACAACTCTTCTTTCTCTTCATTCTTTGGGAAAGTGTATCATATCTTGGCATGTTACAACACGTTTGCTGTAATTCAATAGGTTGTGAAGCTCAGTTTCAATGGCACAGTCCCCAAGGCATTTCGCTTACTGCAGGTTCGTTGTTTGCTGGGAAAGTATCCTATTTCGTAGTCACTTGACTGATAAATACTTTGAAGAGCCAACGAAACTGGTACACCTGCCTAATATCGTGTAGGGTCCCCGCAAACACGCAGAAGTGCCACAACACGACGTGAGATGTTTTCGAACAATATCTCAATTAGTGCTGGAGGGAACTGACACCATGAATGCTGCAGGGTTATCCATAAATCCGTAAGAGCACGACGGGGTGGAGATATGTCCTAGGCACCACTTTGTAACGGATCGCAGATACTCTCAATAACATTCGTGTCTGGGGTGTTTGGTGGCCAGCGGGAGTGTTTAAACACAGAAGAGTGTTCCTGCAGTCGCATTGTCTCGCTGGAATTGCTGAAGTCCGTGGGAATGCACAACGGACAAGAATGGATCTGACAGGGTACTTACTTTCGTGTCACCCGTTAGAGTCGTATCTAGACGTATCAGGTGACCTATATCACTGCAACTGCACTCTCCCCACACCATTAAAGAGCCTCCACCAGCTTGAACAGTCCCCTGCAGACATGCAAGGGTCCATGGCTTCATGAGGTTGTCTCTATACCTCTACATGTCCATCCGCTCGACATAATTTGAAACGAGACTCGTCCGACCAGGTAAAATGTTTCCAGTCATCAACATTCCAATGTCGGTGTTGACAAGCACAGGCGAGGCGTAAAGCTTCGTGTCGTGCAGTCATAAAGGGTACACGAGTGGGCCTTAGGATACGAAAGCCCATATCGGTGATATTTCGTTGTATGGTTCGCACGCTGACACTTGTTGGTGGCCAAGCATTGAAATATGCAATAATTTGCGGAAGGGTTGCTCTTCTGTCACGTTGAGCGAGTCTCTTCAGTCGTCGTTCGTCCCGTTCGTGCAGGATCTTTTTCCGGCCACAGCGATGTCGCAGATTTGCTGTTTTACCTTACTGCTGATTTTCACGGTACGCTTGTGAAATTTTCGAACTGGAAAGTTCAGACTTCATAGTTATCTCGGAGATCCGGTGTCATATTGCTTGTGCGCCGACTATAACACGACTTTCGAACTCACTTAAAATCTTGATAGCCTGCCATTGTAGAAGCAGTGCCCGTTCTAACAACTGCCCCACACGCTTGTTGTCTTATGTAAGTGTTGCCGTTTGCAGGGCCGTGTTCTGCCTGTTTACATATCTCTGTATTTGAGTACGCTTGCCTGTACCAGTTTCTGTGGCGCTTCAATGTAATATCCCTGTGATGCCCTGTAAACCCTCTTGGATGTAAGAACGGGAGTCTTTTTCAAAGTCCCTCTCGTATCTTAGCTATCAAAAATCTATTTTGCGCTGCAGCATGCGTTCTGGTACTAAATCAAAAACTACTTTTAACATCTTCAGAATCTGGATGACTTGTCGGCCCACCCATTCCTCTGCAGAGGTGAAAAGAAGATTTCGAGAGGTCCATCTCGGACCCACGGGAAATACAATCTCATCAGCGTTCAGCACCCACAGAGATTGAGGTTTTCTTTTTATAGAGGTTTTTACCATACTAGGCCTTCAAACAAATATGGCTGTTGCCTGTGACACACAGCGTTCCGCCGCCACGCTTACAGTTGTCGCAGAAACACGTCCAGAGCTTACTGTGACAGGGGTCTGGCTGCGCTTACCAGTCCTCAGCTCAGGAAACATGGGGCCGCAAAGCCCATACTCAGCAAACGAATGCTGTGCCCCTGAGGGCTGTTTTCTCAGACAACCATAAATTATTTATAAATTTTAGAGACATTGAGTCTTTCTATCATCATCACTATTACCTTTTTAAACAAACTACTCTTCTTCTGCATACTTAAGTTTATTAATTTTGGTCCGCTATATAATTTAATGTACCAATCTGTAGCCGTCGAGTAATGTTTGCGTGATAGTTAAAGTAAGATAGCATATATGTAGTAAAATAGCACTCCTGGTGCTTGTTACGTATTGTGTGTAGAAAATGTACTCTGTGGAGAAAATGACATACGCCGCGTGGGATTAGCCGTGCTGTCTAAGACGCTGCAGTCATGGACTGTGCGGTTGGTCCCGGCGAAGGTTCGAGTCCTCCCTCGGGCATGGGTGTATGTGTTTGTTCTTAGGATAATATAGGTTAAGTAGTGTGTAAGCTTAGGGACTGGTGACCTTAGCAGTTAAGTCCCATAAGATTTCACACACATTTGTTTGAAAATGATAAAAACACATTGGTCGCCTTTCTTTATCTACAGCAGCAGTAAAACATATACTGTTGTCTTGGGTTCCAGGACACATGAGAATATAGGTACACGAGTAAGAGGATCAAGCAGCCAAGTAGACTCGCAGAGAAGACGTAATAAGCAATTCCCATGCAGGCTATTTTGCTTTCGGGTCAGAGGGTCATATGTCTGTGAGAGGAATAGTGACTGGCCGTGAGGGAAACAAGCCTGTGAAGCTCCCTATCTGGTCATTGCGTACTTCATACTTGTCACCTGGTGAGATAGTGTGACGGAGCCTTGACATAATAGATGGTCCAGTCTCGTCTTCGAATTTGATCTTTGCCCAAGAAAGCGGAAGTGTAGTGGGACTGCCAACACAGGTGGCGGCATTCAGGGTGTGGCTAATGGGGTTTCGAAGTAGAAGTGCCGGGGCAAAGGTTGTGTCGATGAGGCTGCTTGGTCTAAATGTGAGGCGCCTACAGATACCATTAGAGGTGTCGGACATGCGGGGCACGTTCTTGTGTGTACGAGGAGATGTTTTTCGACGGGGCTCAGATAACTCGCGTCTTGCCAGTGGAGTTTGCAGCCGTTTCGTGCCGCGGTTCTCTTCCTGTCAACTGTGATTCTTCCTTGGCTCCTGCCTACACAGGTATTGTGTGCCCAAACATTGCCCCAGGACTTGTATAAGCCATACCGTGTCGATAGGTCGCGGTACGCCTTCCACGTGCCATCTTTGCCTCTAGCGGAAGGCGAGCCGTTGTGACGTACACGAGTGGCAGTGTGAGATCGGTGTCGGACGGCGGCGGGTGGTGGAGCAGGAAGCATCATCAGGCAAGGCGTGTTGTGATTTGAGCCGTGCAATTTTTGTACCGGACGACTGGGCTTCCTTGTTCCGCCAAGAATAAGCTTTCATCCTGGCGGCTCCAACGGACATGGGGCGACCGAAGTTATTCCTACTGCGGTAGTCAGTCTTCGCGGTGCCTTCATTAACATGGAAGCGTGGCATCTTAGAACCATCAAGAGTTATCTTACTCCTCTTGCGTGAATTTGGAGGCACTGTAAGGTTCGTGAAATTTTCGTCTATATTATCTTCCGCAGTGCTTCGCCGTCTGCATATGCGCCTTACGATCCACCACGGCTGTTTGAACTCTGAAAATAGCGCCTCAATCTTCCTGCTTGC
The DNA here is from genome assembly GCF_023897955.1 of Schistocerca gregaria. NCBI lineage: Eukaryota > Metazoa > Arthropoda > Insecta > Orthoptera > Acrididae > Schistocerca > Schistocerca gregaria. The sequence continues at coordinate 230,000,145 of NC_064924.1, forward strand.
TTACGTTACCTACGTTGAGTGCAGGAGATCTGCACAAGTTTGTACCAGCTTCTTATTGTAGCATTAGCAAATTCGTGATTTTCTGTAATTAAGACAGACTGTGTTTTTACCTTCTTACACATCATAGCTTTGTGGGATTTGTTTTAAGTTATATCATTTATTGCTGTGAGTGGATTTTATGCTTGATAGTTAACGTTTACCTCGGAGAGGAAAGGATTCGTGGCAAATGCTTGGTATTTAAGGTACTGGTCTGCAAACGAAACTGTAGATCTTTTGCTAACCGTGTGCATCGGTTCAAATCTCGTTGATTTTCCGTCCGGCGTGGCGCCCTTTGCTACCGTTACGCCATCGGGCGTTATTTTGAAACGGAACTGCTGTAGCGTGGCGAATCTTCTTATCTCCTTGATATTTCGGCGTGTGTTCAGTAATTAGCCCCGATTGTTTTTTTTTCTGTTAATACTGGAGTGCTTGGTTTCTGTTCGTTTAGTGGTAAGTGGCTGTGTAATAATGATCCTAACCAAACTGTGTTCAGTTTCTTGATTGAGGGGTTAAAGATCACTTACGATTTAATTATTTGTTAAACTTCCTGGCAGGAAATACCAGCATTTACTAGTCCCATATGCAGAATTGTCTCAATTATCCGGGATATGTCTGTATCTGATTTACAGCGTGTAATTACCTGTGGGCAGTCGATTAGATGAATATGAGGTCGTGGGTGTCGCTGCCTCTGTTTCAAGAGTACTCCCGTGGCTAAAAAAATGCTAACGCAATATTGTACCTGTCTTGGCGTTATTTTTTAAACTTATGTAGTGGTCCATTTCTCGTGACCGGGCCAAATATCTCTCGAAATAAGCGTCAAACGAAAAAACTACAAAGAACGAAACTTCGAAACTTGTCTATCTCGAAGGGGGAAACCAGATGGCGCTATGGTTGGCCCGCTAGAAGGCCCTGCCATAAGTCAACAGGATGTTATTTCGTGAGATATTTGGCCCGGTCACTATCAGTGGAATACCCTACTAGCTGTCAGAAAATACGATAGGGTGAGTTGTTAAATTGTTTGTTACACAAATTCTTGTTGTTGCAGCTGTTGTGCTGAAGCATTGATATTGTATAGAATGTTTGCATAGTTCTTCTGTCATATAAGCTTGCACAATTTTTTTTTGTGTCCTAATAATGGTATCTCATTATACGAAGTTAAACATCCTCCTCAAGGAACTGCAACGAATTTCCTAGACTATGTGATGTGGGTTGTTGAAAGTATTTGCTTCCATAACTGTGACAGTTATGTGCATAGCTTAGTTCTTGTCTTTGAATATAGATATTTTTATAATCATGTACAACGTTTTGGGGTTTCCTCTGTTTTTTACTTTATATTGTGGATCTGCGTGAAAGTATATTAAAGTCTTACTTGAATGCAAAGTAAACACTGCAGCATATGTGCGGAGATGTACATATTTATGATATTCTCATGGCAAGTGTTGTTGTTCTTAACTTATTTTTTAAATAACTGTTGAAAGCTTACAAGTAAATTTTTCTTAATTGGTTTGATTGATTCTTAAGCACCAAATGTTCAATAATTTTTGTTTCACAAATGGTGTTCAGCTCTTAGTTGAGCTTAGTCCTACCCTCCTAGACAACCTCACTCAGCAGCTGTGTATAAATATCGTAAGCGGGTTTATAAGTACTGTTTGGTGTTTTATAGGCTGCTTGACATTGTCCATATTGTTTGGCTTGAAGGCCAATTCGTTACTGCTTGGTGTGAAATTGGCGCTAGTTTGTTTTGGTCCCTCTTCTAGGAGGATATTTTTCACGAGAATGACTGTTAAACGTGATGCTCTGCTCTGCCTCTCATTTAAGTGCCTGCACCAAATTTTAACTGAGTTCATTGTATAGTGCGATGGGACAGGGAAAGGAAATGTAAGTGGGATATTAACTCATGACAGTTGAGCGTGGTAAGGCTCTTACAGTAAGTCATGTCTGAACTCCACGAAGGCAATGAGAAAGACAGGCCGAGGCGGGTACGTCATGGAGGTAGGCCTGCGATCACTCGTTCGATCAAGTCAGCAGACAAACTACGTTTCTACACCTGTTAACTCGTAACAAGGTGCGTACATAAAATCAAGAATTGCGCCTTCCACTGGAACCAGCTATTACGGAGTCTTACTGTCATTAATCATACAATGATCGGAAGTAAATAGACCTACTTGTAATATGTGTCGGCAGTACTGGGGTACTATAAAATGAAAATCGTGCCAAAATGTTTATGAGTTGGATAAGGGACCACTTACTGTATGAAATGAGGACTGTTAAGCAGAATAGACTAAATGTTATAAGCAAGCCGTTATACCATTTATCTCTAGTACTGATCTTGAATTAAATTTTGTTTTAGTACTATTACTGTTAATCAGTAAGACTCCATCATTGCAGACTCCAGTGGCAGAGGCAATTGTCGTTAGTAAGTACACGGCCAGCTGCAAGTCAACAGGTCTAGAAACGCATTTTGTCCGCTGAGCTGAGCGAGCGAGCGAGCGAGTTCAGGCCTCCCTTCGTAAGCTTAAGATATTAGGCTGGATATTTTACGTTAGTACAGCATACTGGCTCATCCTTCTTACTGAAGCGATTAGCCAGCCACAGCTGTCTGTGTTAGTAACGGTTTGAGCTCCGAAATAAAAAGCTGCATGAGATACCTGCTCGTCACCACAATAAAATTTTTTGCGTATCATGCAAGATTCCATTAATAATTTGACCACTGCACATATTGTAAACACCATCACACTGTCACAACACCTTTGTGTACTCCTGATTAATTTTCTTAAGTAACTGTCCCCTAATTGTAGGCGAATTTCTAGAAAGGGACCTTCATAAATGGAAGTAAATTTAACAAATTACTGAGCCTTTGTTCAAATTTAAAAACGACATGGAATTTTATTACAGTGTCATTCATGAAAAACAAAAAGACATAGGGAAGAAACATGGAATACTGACGTAAATCATGTGAGACTTTGAGCGATATCGGTAGCAAAACTGAAAGAAGAACAAAATCAGTGTTCCTGATGTATACAACTCGCCTTTTTGAATGAACAAGAGAAATAACCCAGTGACCTCTGCATTCAAAATGCACAAACAACCAGCTAAATGCAAGACGCTCAAGGTATGGTCTCTGAAGTCAGTTATTAGCGGAGCGGAGCTGTAGTGGAGGCTGTGTGGCGAAGACTGGGCGGTTTTTTAGGTTAGAAGGCTTCGGGAAAGTACGGAGTGGGCTGCAATCTCAAAGGGTGCAGGGCAAATACAGGACGTGCTTGGATCAAGAAACAGTCGGAATTGTAGTTGTAAATTGTTGTAGCTGTGCTGGTAAGTCCCTGAGTTTCAAGCGCTAATAGAAAGTGCAGTAGCTGAAATCGTTATAGGTACAGAAAGCTTGCTAAAGCATGAAATAAGTTCTGCAGAAATTTTTACGAAGTCTCAGACGGTGTTCAGGAACTATAGATAAGGCAGAATTGATGGTGGAGTGTTTGTGTCTGTCAGTAGTGGTTTATCTTGTAGTGAAGTCGAAGTAGATACTCCGTGCGAATTGGTATGGGTGGAGGTTATACCTAAAAGCCGAAATAAGTTAATAATTGGCTCCTTCTACCGACACACAGTCTCCGATGATATAGTTTCTGAACAGATCAGAGAAAATTTGAGTCTCGTAGCAAATAAATACTCCACTCATACGGTTATAGTTGGTGGGGACTTCAACCTTCCCTCGATATGTTGGCAAAAATACTTGTTCAAAACCGATGGTAGGCAGAAAACATCTTCCGAGATTGTCCTAAATGCTTTATCCGAAAATTATTTCGAGCAGTTAGTCCACGAACCCACGCGAATTGTAAATGCTTGCGAAAACACACTTGACCTCTTAGCCACAAACAATCCAGAGCTAATAGAGAGCATCGTGACTGATACAAGGATTAGTGATCACATGGTCGTTGTAGCTAGGCTGAAGGCGGTTCTTTCAAATCCACCAGAAACAAACGCAAAATAATTTTATTTAAAAAAGCGGATAAAGTGTCACTAGAAGCCTTCCTAGAAGACAATCTCCATTCCTTCCGAACTGACTATGCAAATGTAGACGAGATGTGGCTCAATTTCAAAGTTATAGTAGCAACAGCAACTGAGAGATTCATACGTCATAAATTGGTAAGAGATGGAACTGATCCCCCTGGTGCACAAAAAGTTTAGAAGAACACGAAATCCCAAAGATTGGCTAAAATTTACAGACACGCGAAATTTCGCACGGACTCCAATGCTAGATGCCTTTAATAGGTTCCACAACAAGACATTGTCTCGAAATTTGGTAGAAAATCCGAAGAAATTCTGGTCGTATGTAAAGTACACAAGCGGCAAGACGCAGTCAATACCTTCGCTGTGCAGTGCCGATGGTACTGTTACCGACGACTGTGCCGCTAAAGCGGAGTTATTGAACGCAGTTTTCCGAAATTCTTTCACCAGGGAAGACGCATGGAATATTCCAGAGTTTGAAACACGAACAGCTGCTAGCATAAGTTTCTTAGAAGTAGATACCTTAGGGGTACCGCTTGATACGGGCAAGTCTTCAGGTCCAGATTGTGTACCGATTAGGTTCGTTTCAAATTACGCTGATACAATAGCTCCCTACGTAACAATCATATACAACCGCTCGCTCACCGATCGATCTGTACCTACAGATTGGAAAATTGCGCAGGTCGCACCAGTGTTTAAGAAGGGTAGTAGGAGTAATCCATCGAACTACAGACCTATTTCATTGACGTCGGTTTGCAGTAGGGTTTTGGAGCATATACTGTATTCAAACATTATGAATCACCTTGAAGGGAACGATCTATTGTTAGGTAACCAGCATGGTTTCAGACAACATCGTTCTTGTGCAACGCAGCTAGCTCTTTGGCTGTAAGAGATCAGCAGCTCTGAGGTGTATATCTCTAAACTGGGTCACAAGCCTGTAACATCTGGCTTGGCTCATTGTGGACTCAACTAAGCTACAGAAAAGAATTGCGTACAAATCCTCTACCAGTAAAAGAGGGGATTAATATATTCATATACAGCTTCCTCTGACAGTTTCTGAAATTTCAGATCATAGTTATTAAACAGGAGTTAAACTTAGATAGTAATGATTGTAAATCACATTATGATTGGGTCGATGACATGCGCCAATCTGTTAATTGACTGTCGCGTACCACTGTTATCAAATATAAATTGTTTCTCATTCCAGAGATGAATCTCAAATCTTTGGCGTCGATACATGAAGATATGCTTGGCGGACTCATGTTTGTGGCGTTCGCTGTAGTGTTACTTAAGTCACCAGTAGATTACCCAACGCCCACTTGTTCATTTGCACTGACGAAACTGAAAAGTACTGCACACGAACACTTGGACCGAACGATCCCGGACTACAGCTGCAGTATTTTCGTCCTCGCGGCATGCGTTGTTTAAAATTTAATCATTATGCTAGCTTAGTTTCATAAAAGTAAAACGCTATTATTATAGTTGAGAGTGGTGTGAAACCATGACTGCCATTGGGTGTGTTTAACGTTACTGCAACTTTTCAGATAGTGGTCACAGCATTGTTTGAGAACGTACATGTTTAGCTTATTGTATTGACTTCAGAGACATGGGAGCATCATGCCGACCGACTTCACAAACAGCTGGCCATTCTGTAATAACGGTAGAACGACTGATGACGAGATAGAATCAGGACAATAACGGAAGGAAGAGTAGGCAGTGGTATTTCCAGAAGAACTTGAACGTGAGAATATCTTTGGACTTGAAAGTTCTCTAAATAAATGAAAATATATGGAAGCTCTGTTTATGATAGTAAGATCTGAGCTGTAATAATAAATCAACTTTCGTAATCAAACTTTTACTGTCGTAATGTGAATGCAAAGCTCCATTGTAATAATAATTAACTGTCGTAATGCAAAGGAAAGTCTTTCGTACTGTACAAGTTAACAATCCGACTGCAAAAATTCTGAACAGTTTAAACAGCCTGAATAATGAACTTTAACATAAAACCTAAGATAATTAGTTTTGCAAAACTGATCCCAAATCCCAGAACTAAAAGTGATACTCAACAAAGGAAATCTGACTGTCTGTGAATGACATTAATTGGCGCAGCGTGAATAAAAAAAAAGAATATTTAGTTATTACCTCTATTCTGCGCAATCTGGATAACGCGTTGCAGTAGTGCTCTATCTTGCGCGCCGCTATGCTACATGTACAGATTACTACATCTGCACTGAGACAATCGTGAGGTGCAATGAATTCTCTGTTAGTTGTAAATCGAAGTATACTTTTGGAAAAATCAAAATCAATTAAAAATTATAAAGAAAAATAAAATATAGGCATATATGACAACACTAATGTTTATTTATTTATTTTGTTTGCATACTGTGAAAAATTGCTCAAGGCTGATGTTAAATTTAATTAACGTCTTAACATTCAAACAATACACTTTTCTCTCCTTCCAATCTTGCAACCAGCAGTACAAGAACCAAGTTAGTCCAATGGCCCTGTAATAATTAAAAAAGTAACATCAACATAATATATACCTCTCATATTCCACTTCTGGTATACACTTAGTTCTATTAAGGTTTCTCCTTCACAAATCAGCTTACGTTACAATCTTGATATAATCATGTTCATTAAACGCATTGATAAACTGAGACTTTACATTTGAAACATAACATTGCCATTGCTTCCTCACTCTATCACAGCTAAACATTATCTGCTCACTGCGCCATCACGCATAACAAAGATAATACCCTAACTTCTGTGATACAGCTTAACAGCATCGCTGCTCGCGCACAGTCGATTCAGACACCGAAAGTATACATGAGACATATCGGACAGTTCGACAGTCTAATGAATAAACGGATGGCGGCAACTGGGATCCGAGCAGAGAGGCAGTATCACAACGAGCCTTCTGCAACAGACACTAGAACTTCCAGGTGTCGTTTTTCAAAGCGACCATACCACAAACAACAGAGTTGTCTGGTGGAGGGCCAGAGTCAACTTGCACACTGAATAGCATTCTGCGATCTTTAGCGATGGGTCTCGCTTCCGTTTGTGGCGGTAGGATAGACAAGTCTGTTGGCGACCTGGTGAGATATCACATGAAGCAGTGATTTGCGAGATCCATGGCTCTACAAACCAGTGATTACGGCGTCGGAAGTTATTCCGTATGACAATTGCTTTGGTAATTGTTTAAGCAACCCTGATTGTTTACTTGAATGCCTTTAGAACGTTAAACCAGTTGTCATAAACCTCCAGAGCAGGGTATATAGTGGCACAGAAACTCCTCAGTGTGACATTCGGAGTCATAACGCTGGAAGGAACACAAAAGTGTATTCATACACGTTGTCCACACTACTCAACCTGTTGTTGTTGATGGACATAATTTCTTAAGAGAACTAATGTTCACTTTGTAACTCTTACAATTTTGTGAGGATAATACACTAATGGCCATAAAAATTGCTAGACCATTAAGATGACGTGCTACAGACGCGAAATTTAACCGACAGGAAGGAGATGCTGTGATATGCAAGTGATTAGCTTTTCAGAGCATTCACACAAGGTTGGCGCAGGTGGCGACACCTACAACGTGCTGACATGAGGAAAGTTTCCAACCGATTTCTCATACACAAACAGCAGTTGACCGGCGTTGCCTGGTGAAACGTTATTGTGATGGCTCGTGTAAGGAGGATAAATGCGTACCATCAGGTTCGAGACTTTGATAAAGGCCGGATTGTAGCCTATCGCGATTGCGGTTTATCTTACAGCGTCATTGCTGCTCGTGTTGGTCGAGATACAATGATTGTTAGCAGAATATGGAATCGGTGGGTTCCGGTGGGTAATACGGTATGTCGTGCTGGATCCTACCGGCCTCGTATCGCTAGCAGTTGTGATTACAGGCATCTTATCCGCATGGATGTAACGGATTGTGCAGCCACGTCTCGAACACTGAGTCAACAGATGGCGACGTTTGCAAGACAACAACCATCTGCACGAACTCTTCGACGAAGTTCGGAGCAGCATGGACTATCAGCTCGGAGTCGATGGCTGCGGTTACCCTTGACACTGCATCACAGACAGGAGCGCCTACGATGGTGTAATCAACGACGAACCTGTGTGCACGAATGGGAAAACGTCATTTTTTCGGATGAACCCAAGTTCTGTTTACAGCATCATGATGGTCGCATCCGTGTTTGGCGACATCGTGGTGAAAGCACATTGGAAGTGTGTATTCGTCATTCGCCATACCGGCGTATCAGCCTGCGCAATGGTATGGGATGCTATTGGTTACACGTCTCGGTCACCTCTTGTTCGCATTGACGGCACTTTGAACAATGCACGTTACATTTCAGATGTGTTACGACCCGTGACTCTACCCTTCATTCGCACCCTGCGAAACCCTACATTGCCGCAGGATAATGCACGACCGCATGTTGCAGGTCCTGTGCGGGCCTTTCTGGATACTGAAAATGTTCGAGTGTTGCCCTGGCCAAGTAATTCTCCAGATATCTCACCAATTGGAAACGTCTGGCCGAGAAATTGGCTCGTCACAATACGCCAGGCACTATTCTTGATGAACTGTGGTATCGTGTTGAAGCTGCATGTGCAACTGTACCCATACACGCCATCCAACCTATGTTTGACTCAACACTCTGGCGTATGAAGGCCGTTATTACGGCTAGAGATGGTTGTTCTGGGTACTGGTTTCTCAGGGGTTGGATTGGGTCGGGTTGTTTGGGGGAAGAGACCAAACAGCGAGGTCATCGGTCTCATCGGATTAGGGAAGGAAGGGGAAGGAAGTCGGTCGTGCACTTTCAAAGGAACCATCGTGGCATTTGCCTGGAGCGATTTCGGGAACTCATCTAAATGACGTGGGATTGAGCCATAGTCCTCCCGAATGCTAGTCCAATGTGCTGACCACTGCGGATTTCTCAGGATCTATGCACCTAAATTGCCTGAAAATCTAATCACATGTCAGTGCTAGTATAATATATTTTTCCAATGAATACCCATTTATCATCTGCATTTCTTCTTGGTGTAGCAATTTTAATGGCCAGTGGTGTATGTAAACTGACACACCGCAGCATGTGGGGCATCCAAAGATAACATGGTAATCACCGTTCATGTGGCAGTTGACGAAGTGACTCTGTCGTGTGTATGTGAGATGCGCTTGCGTGAGTGTGTATGTGTTTGTTTGTCGTTTAATTTTGACGAACGCCTTACTGTCCGAAAGCTAGATTTGTGACAGTCTTTTCGTTGTGCCTATCTGCGTCTCAGCACCTCCACTAGATGATGAGTAGCAACTCTCCTTTTTACAATATTGTTACTTATCGTAAATTACAACATAGTGTAACGTTTTGTAAGTTGTTGTTGTAGTAATAATTAGTAAAGCCAGATAACAGTGCATTCCAGTAGAAGGGGTACTTCTCGTTAGCACGTAAACACCCAATTGCAAATTAAGAGGTTTAGAAACGTATTTCGTCTACAGAGCTGAGCGAGCGAGAGGAATCAGAATTGCTGTCGTCATGTACGCGTTGCGGCCTCTCGGTCCCGCTGGCCTCGTTGGTGCTTGTTTCATAATTTATTTCTCTGTAGGGTCGTTCTTTTTCATGTTTCCACTGGCTACGCAACAATAGTTTTTATATGTCTTTTGTGTATTACAAAAAAGTATTATACGACCTCTTTGGACTTAATTCCAAGATTTTGGAGATTTATCCGTAACTGTGGAGAGAGACCAAACCTTAACAATAGTAAGTAAATGTAATTTTCAGTACTTACTCAGAGGTGAAGAGATTGCCCGGTATAGACGAGCGTGGAGAGATGCATCAAACGAAGCTTCAGACTAACGAGCTCAACAATGACAATCGCGAAGTGCTAAAAACTCAGATCGGCTGCCGTATCCGCGGAAACCCACAACAATGAAGAGCACGTTATAAATAGCGGTTTCCGCGGAAACTTGGTGATATTTCTGAGGCTCCGACTATCTGTGCACAAACGCACTATGTTTGAGTACTTCAGAAATTTCATTAGTGGAGAGGTTTACGAGGAGGCCGTGCGGCCGCTGGGGAGCCATGTGTGTGGGCTGGCTGAGGGGATGGGCTGGAACGTGTTTTGGCTCTGGAAAGACTCTGATGAGCCTAAGGTGCGGCGGTACGGACAGCGCGCTGCCCAGATGGCCTTAGAGGGATTCGGGGGGGAGGGAGTGCCGCGTCAGCGGGGGCTGGCCGTCCCCGATGACGCGTCACTCCTGGTGCGAGCAGCTGCCGCGGGATACCGCGGGGCTACTGACACCGGCCCTTACGGACTCCCTTATAGGTCTCTCGCCAGCACCGCCAGGGCAGCGTACCAGCAGACGCAGTTTCGGAAGCAGCTGTGAGCGACGTCTGCAGCCGCATTCCGGCGCTGCGACACCGAAACCGGACGCCAAGCACCGCGCAGGTCGCTCACCAGCACCGCACGGCTATGTATCGGGGCCCACTCCACCTATTGCCCGTGCAACCTAAGTTGACAGCGGAGCTGTGGCGGGTGGGAGCGACCGTGGAGCGACCGTAAATGGGAAAAGCCTTCACGTTCGCTCTTTTCAGCCACAAAAAAAAAAAAAAAAAAAAAAAGCACCGGGTCTCGACTTAGTTTGCGCGGACAATGGCCTTTTTAAACTCTGATGTGTTCATTTTTAGGTGTTGACTACTGTGGAAGCGAGCACCGACAGAAACAAGGAAGGAGAGAAGTTGCAACGGCTGGTGGCAGGAATCCAAAATGCACACTGGCAAACAGCGGGCAGAGCAGCAGTGACAGAAGAGGCAATGACCGTGAAGTCGTTCACCTCTAGCGAACTGAACTGAATATATACGCGAGACGCAGTGGACCCGACTAAAGAAGAGTAGTTTGCTGTTGAGTTTCGGAGCTGAAGACCGTTATGCAAGAAGAGACTACATCATACACAGACGCACCAAGTCCACCTCTGTAATGGAATAGCAAGCAGCAGCCTCGGCGCCAGAAGATGGAAGTTAAAAGGTATTTGGAGACTGATTTTTACGTACCCGGGTGACTCGTGAGGACGGGAAGGAGACGGCCTCACATCAGCAGTCACCTGTGAGCTGGGATGAAGATCTGACAGCCAAAGGCTGGCAAGCTGGTGTCCGTTGTTCGAGTCCGGGACACTGACTGGCCTTCCCCCGCCGCGCCGCTGCTAGCCGACGCACAACACTGACACACGCGGCCGCTTAGAGAAGAGAAACACTGGGACGCCACATCCAAGGTATCACCATCCGACGCACGACTTCGTTCTCAATAATTAAACGGGCCACCGCACGAGGCGCGTCTCCAGTCAACTGGGCGATACGGCGACACGAGATACACACCGTTAGGCGTAATCAGACGTTGCCGCCACCGCTGCCGCAGCAGAAGGCTTCGCGAACGACACAGCTGCCGCTCTACCCAGCCAGGACAATCCATTAAGAAAACCGTTGTACAAATCTTCAATAAAAGTTATCTTATGTAAAAATGCTGTTTCATTCTACCTCATACCCGAGCCAAGGAAGAACCCACCTGCCCACATGTTGTTAAGAGAGTAAAATTAATTTATTTAGAAGTTTCACCCTGACATAATGCTTTAGAATCAAATGCCCTTTGCAGTAATGCTCATCCTGACAAATGACTAGCATCAAAAAGAGAAAACTCAGTTACATTTAGTAGCAGAAGTGTTAAACTGTATATGAAACTTCCAAATTAATAGAATTCTTTAATTCTAAGAAGGGAAGAAACGTAACTTAAATCCTCGTTATGAAGTGGCTTCCTGTGCTTCGTGTTCCTCCTACGTACAATTACTTGTCACTCTTCCAACTCGCAGAACGCAGGCTGAGTATCGGCTTCCTATTACTCAGTATTGATGCTCCCTACGTCTGCTTACCGAAGTGGGCCGACCACCGATGGGCGGCTGGTCAAATAAACTCTTCATTAATATACCATTGATTTGTGTGTGTTACGTAATTTGTGATCATAAGACAACAGCGTAATTGTTTCCGACAGCTCGTTTAGGGGGCCCTGTAAGTGTCGTGCTGCTCGCTGTTTCCACTTGCGCGGGATTCAGCGTCGCGTTGATGCCGTTTCTCGGCGCTGCGCTGGTCGGCGTGCAGTCGATGTTTACGACTCACGTTTATTATAGGCCAGATGCACCAAAAGACTCTACATTGAATCGTTGATGTGATGAAGAGCATACCGTTTGCACTGCCAAATTTTGTTGCTTTCTGGGTGACCACAATTTCTTTAAATAAGGCGACCAGATTCAAACGCACGTAGCTCTAACTTTCAGGTTACATAAACATTATTGCTATCAGTATAGCGGAGTTTCATTCAAGGAGTAATATGAACAGTTCTACTACTTTTAGAGTACAGAAAAAGAATAACTCAGTTTATTTCTACCTCAAAGGTACACTCAGAATAAAACTTTCTGAAATAGCTATTCACTAAATGCCTGAGTTTGGGGCAAAACATTTTTTCTCACAGCCGTCAGCCTGTGCACTCACGAAAAGTCGTCAGGAATTGACTTGTAACCCTAGATTTCCTTTCACACATACAAACCTACAGCTGTCTCATCTCCAGACCTACAAAGCCTACTGCACAATTCTTTGTATATTAAGGAAACCTGAAAGTAATGTCGTTTATTTACACTAAATTCGAAACGATAAAATGTTTTTATTTTTGATCGATAATGCAGTCGATCTTGTCATCAGCAATATTTTGTCACTTGGTGTGCAAATTTCCACTGCCATTTTAAAAACAAAAATCTGTTGGATTTTGAGCAACATAATTGGAGAATGCGTTTTGGATATCATCTCAATTTTCTTTTTGCTACGTAGAAACTTATGTAGCGATCTGAATAAATGGCAACCGCTGGCTCGATATCAGGCGAGAACGGGGGAAGAGGCAGTATCCCCATCTCAGTTCATTAATTTTTGTCCAGGGTTCGTCTCGTGCGGTGCGATCTTGCATTACCGTGTTGCAGAATAACGTATTTTCTCTTGAATATCGGTGGACACGTATCAAGTAAAGATTGCTCTACTTGATCCAGCTGTTCACAGTAAAAGTCTGCATCCACGTTTTGTGCAGGTTTCATCATATCAAAATGAACGAGCCTGCGAAAACTCCAACAAACACCCAAAAGCGGATTGTTGTGGTATGAAACTGGCTTAGCTGTACTTCGTGACGATTCACTCTGAGAGAGACTCTCTTTAAGGTTCTGGCTTCTCATAGAGGACCCATTTCTCATTTTCTATGATCAAGCGATAGAAAAACGCATCTGTATCCTGTCGCTAAAGCAATAAGTTGCATGTGGAGAATCCGTTACCTATGCTTCTCTTTACCAAAATGCTGCAAATGTTCTTGGATAGTCGATCTGTGGCATCACGTATCGATACCTTCCCACTGGCGTTCGGAAATGCAAGTTTTTGTTACATACCGATAGTGTTCGCGCGGGATCTGGCGGACCCAGTGGTGAATGTCCGCTGGACAACGCCTCCAGCGGCTCTGGACTTCGAGCGCCCTCTGCCATCGCAGTACAGGATGCTCAGTGGCAGCAGCAGCTTCTCATCATCGCACTCGGATACATTCTGCTACAGGATGCTTCGCAGACGCCACCTAGTCGCAGTTCCGACTACATCGTTCGTGCTATGCTGCACAGAACCTTTTCCTTGTTGTCACTGATAGCTGGACTTTATTTCTTGCTATATTATTTGTAATGAGTCCTGATACGCTTGGAGAAATACAAGTAAACTATTTTATTGTGATAGTTTATTCACTAGTCATTTATACTCCTGTCTTCAAGTCTAATTCTCACCATTCTGTCGTTTCTTTAATTTTTATTTTAGCCTTCGGTGTCCTCAGTGTTCCCCTTTCTTGTGGTCGTTTCCTAGGTTCAAAAGTTGCTGCTTTCGCAACCCTTTTTGGTCTGTCTGTGCTATTGTTGCTTTTCGCTGTTTGCGCATTGCTTAATTGTCTAGTTATTTTGCGCATTGCTTAAATACTATGGAAACCAAGCCACAGTCGACTTTTGCTTCGCCTTCAACTGAGGTAATTGATCTAACTCAATTTATTCGGTTTCAGAGTCAACAAATGGCGCTACTATTTGAAGTTATGAATCGTTTCGCGAGTTCGACGAGTCGAAGGAAGACTGAACAGAGTATATCACACATTCAACGCGTACCTTGCAGCATGTCACCATACAAGGTACTGACAAACTTCCTTATTTCTTGGCAATGGCGGAAGTCATCATGCACCTCTTATAAGTCATTTCGCGTGTCCCGCTCTGAACTAGTACCATACGAGGACCTATTAGAGTGCGAGCCGGCCGCTGTGACCGAGCGGTTCTAGGCGCTTCAGTTCGGAACCACGCTGCTGCTAGGTTTAAGTAGTTCTAAGTCTTACGGGACTGATGACCTCAGATGTTAAGTCCTATACTGCTTGGAGCCATTTGAACATTTGAACCATCTGATATTCCTTCACTCAAATTTCAGTCACAGTGTATAGTGTTTTTTCTAAACACCACAGTGCCATTAGTACAAAGCAATAGCCTCATAGTCGTTCTGGAAAGGCTCGAAACTCACCTTCAATGCTACTTGAAAACAACTTATGTGTGTCTATTGCTGGACATTCCGTCCGTCTGCATTTTGACCCTTGAGCTTCCATGACTTTGCTCAGCTGCAGCGCTTACGAGTGCTAGGCAAAGCTAAGTTGAGCATATCGCTCCATACGCTGACGCCATATTACGCTCAAGACAATCCTGTCTTAGGTGCTTCCAGCGTTCCTGCAACTTTCAGTCACGAAGATGGGATAAGGTCGTTACTCGTCTTCGCGTAGACCACAGCCCTCTGACGCACGGCTTCTCGCTCTGGCGAGAGGACCCTTCAATGTGTGGTGCTTGTGGCGTACGAATCACTGCAGGCCGCCTTTTACTAGACTGTGTTTTATTTTCGGGCGAGAGGACAGCGATAGATTTGCCAACGAATCTGCCCTGTATTTTAAGTGACCTTCAAATGAATGTTGTGTGGCTTTCAACGTTTTATGATGTGTTCAATTTGTTTTCGAAAATTTTAGGCAGATGTTTTTAACCCGTTTTTGTACCGGTCAGCCAGTCATATTTGTGAAAGTCAGTAAAGTCACAATGCACATGAATTTACCCTTTTCAGATTAATTTTCTTCTCTCGTGGATGTGGACAAATCATCATCCACAATAAAATATTCTGAAATCACTACAAATAGAGCTCTTCTCCGAAACAACACATCTAATGCACAAGAAAAGAGTGAGGTAAGGCATCATTTTCTTGAGTCAGTGCTGTGAATCTGTGGACACAACGAGTGCCTTCGCCGCTTGACATGTAGATGTAGATATAGACTTGTATTCTTGTATACCGACCCCCCAGCTGTCGAAGCTCCAGGCCCCAAAGTCTACTCGACGTTAAAATAATTTTTTCATTTCCATTCTTCTCATTTTGGAAATACAATCTTGAGAACAGGTACTAAGATACTAATAAAAAACTTTCTTCTCTTTATCCTAGATGCCGATACTCGCTGTAGTGTTGCGCTAAATGGGGCATCACATCTTCGCGATCAAGCAAGACTGATGTGAAGACACAAGTCTGGATGCTTCTTTGGACACTGAACTACTGGCTAAGATGTAAGTACCTTACAGCGTCCAGCTGTGACTTACCATGCCTATAGTAGAGATACTATAAACTGGACTGGAGGCAGACATTCTATTGCAGGATGAATCAGTACACTTACGAGCAGCTAAATTATATCTCCGACTCTGGTATAAAGAGAGCACTACTGTCAACACAATGAATAGGATACAGGTTCAGTTTACTTCTTTTTTGTTAACAATCATATGATGGTTATCCTTACTAAATATATTCAGAGATACGTCATTATCTTATATAATAAATGACATGTCTATATATGATTTAACGTGCCTGAGGAAGTGAAATTGGACCTTTAGTATTCTTAACATACGTAAGAGAATCATCAGATAGCATCGGCAACACAGTGAGATCATTCGCTGACCCTACTTTTGTCTATTGGGAAATACCATGGCAGGACGATCGTAAGGAAGTCCATAAAAACTTGGACAATATTTGTCGCTCATATAATGAATGTCGTCTCTCTTCACATGAGGATAAATGCAAGATAAATGCTACAACAAGATAAAGAACTCGTTGGACAAAAGCAAGATGAAAGCTACGACGAAGATAAAGAATACGATTGTATATGATTAAAATACTACTAGTGAATACGTTGAGCCATTCTCAATGAATGTTTAAGGGTAATAATGAGAAGCGTTATGATTTGCCAACTAATTGCCTTGCGCGTTAGCACGCTGCTTTCGGAATTCGGGGAGTCGCGCCAGCCCCGGAAGTAACACGCACAGCGGAATAACGACGAGTGCCGATGTGCCGGCCACATTAGATGTTGTTTTTACGCGGTTTCCCACATCCGATTAAGTAAATACCAGCCTCGTACCCATATCGTGCATCACGTACACAATTCACATACATTTAGAAAACGTTGTCACATTTGCACATGGATAAATGTCACGGAAACAGGAAGACTAAGATGCGCTCCAAGCTGGACAATCACTCAAAATTAAAATTAGGAAATGCGAATGATGCACCTGCATCTCCTGGACGGCCTCCGGGAAAGTGCAGCTCATCTGTTAGCCGTATTGCCACAAACGCTTGTGCGGGCGGTACGAGGATGTCACGGTTGTGTTTCAAGGTCTTATCAAATAAGAATCACAACGGGCTTCGAATGAATTCTATTATAACGATGCCTCTTGTTTAGTCTTCTTCTTGATTCTTGTTTATCCCGGCTTCTGCAAATAAAATCACTCTCATACTCTCATGCGGTCAGCAAATTTCGTGTAACAGTTTGTATGTGTAGTGGGACAAACGAAATGTACAGGATGTTCCAAAGTCTTTGCGACATAATGGTAGGGGAAATGGTTCACGCCATGTGAAACAACGTTTGTTAGCACCAAAATATATGCTTACACATCTCTGTGACTGGAGGCACCTTTCATACGAGTACTTTATTATGCGTAAGACAGAAGTAACCGTGCCAGAAGCACATGGTAGATGAAACACTGGAAGAAACAGCATGTATGCAGGAGATACAGGGCGTGACAGTTCCTGATCCCTAGCGATGTTGCCAATGCAGTTAACTGGAAATGGTGGTGGCGTTCTTTTTTCTTTTTTTAAATACATTGCAAATAATGTCTTTGAGACAGTTTTCTAAAATTACGATTGTGACACCGATCGAAAGATTTGAGACAACTCCCTGGAGATCACTCAAACTTGAACCCACCACTGGGAACCAGTGACATGGGCTTGTCAGTGCAGGCATTCAAAAGTTCGAGGGAATGGTCACCTTCATACGGATCAGTGCGCGACACAGTCAGTTTAATCTGTGAGATGTATGGACATAGCCTTGATATTCTTATCATGTCTTCCACTTGAATAAAATTTACGGAAAGAGGAAAAGGTGCAGATGAACACATCGCATTGTTTCCACTTCCACACGGCAGGTTCTTCACTTCCAGTGAGGATCATATTGAGAAATGGCTTACAGATTCCCGTAAATACTACAGTAAATATTGCCTAGCAACTGTGTTCGCTGCCTGTTCATACTCTAGGGAAAATATGGTATTTCTACAGAAATATATTCTTTTATTGCAATACAGAATGTTAATACAAGATTTCTATTCTGCCTGACATATCACACCCTAGTATCACGTTTATATAAAGCGTACATTGTGCAGGACTGGCGCAGAGAGACTTATACACGGATTATGACAACTGTCTACAGTGAGGTCGTAAGCCACATAACTTGGAAAGGTAAGCAGAGCAGAGGAATAGATAATAATACAACGTTCACATGACTTTTCAGAACATGGGCTGGTGTTGGCCTGTCCTGTTAAGCAGGATAGGTGGCGATATGTAGAAGATAAAAACGCTGATACAGACGAAGTGTTAGGGAACTTACTTTGACATGCTCTATCGAACATGAGGCACCATGTCACAAAGCGAAAGTAGCGACGTGATTTGACGAGCAGGGTAGTGAAATATTTTATACGGGGCCCCAAAGTCGCCTGATCCTAATCTGATAGATTACATATAGGGACACTGTTGGATTCCTGTTCAGCGCACACAACCACATTTCGTGCCACACACCTCCAAAAACTACTAGCGACGGACAGACACGCAGTTGTGGTGATACTGTTTTTACCCTGCAATGGACGCTCCAGACTGGACTACACGTACAGCTAGAGGAATCCTGCATACACATGCATCGAAAATATCTCTATCGCAGATGCTATTCCGTGTCTTTCTACAGGAAGAAATAAGTTTTTCTAATGGGTGAAGGAAATTTCGTGGTAACGATAGTTTCTGCTGTTGGGAAAGCCTAGACAGTGAAATAATTATGAAACGAACTCGTCCAATCCTTGTAAGACCAAAGAATGTTTTGTTTTGTTTTAGGGCGCAAAAATTCCTAGGGTCATACGCATCCATGTGAAAACTGTGAAACACGAAGACAAAGTGAGGAGTTAATAACTACTACGCGTCAATGCCTACCACAGAAGAGAAGACACCTAAAAACATAGAGTGGGGAAAGGTCTATAAATACGCCATAGAGCATCGGAGGTCCAGAATTTATATTTAAATGGACTTCGCCATATTGCTACGACGGATAAAATGTAAAAGGCGGTCGACAGCCAGCGCGTCGCCTGCTAAAACGGCCGGTAACTCAGACGGCAAACCCAAGCGGGAACGTAAACGGCTAAGAAATGGACATTCCATCAGTAAATGGCGGGCAGTTAAAATGTTGGGCACGATAAGTGCAATGTGGTGGGGGAGCACCACTTAAATGACGATCGCTAAAAAGGCAGTGCCCAATATGCAACCTAGTCAAAATGACCACCTCACGGCGAGAGGGCTGAGAGGAGGCCGTCCAAGTTGCTGGGAAATAACGTGGAGCTCATTCGCATGAAGGGAAGACGAGTAGCGATGCCTAAGTGACACCACTTCCTGACAGACGCCAACACACAGATCACCGGAGGGAATATAAGAACTAGTGGGCTCTGGTACGAGGACTGCAGCCTTGGCAGGATCGTTAGCACCCTCGTTTCTTGTCAGACCGACATGACCAGGAACCCACATAAACATCAATAGTGAGGAAGTGACAGCTTTCCTGGATCCGTTGCACTAAGAGATGGACGGTGTACATCGCACAGAGACTCTGAAGTGCGTTGAGAGACTCTGAACAGATGACGCAATTGAATAGCCTGTGTCGCTGGATGTACAATGTGCTTTGATACAGGGCGAAGATCTCTCCTGTGAATACTGAGCAGTGTGTCGGAAGCCGATACCGAAAAACGTCGGCTCCAATGACGAAGACACATCCGACACCACGGTCACTCCGAGAGCCATCAGTGTACATAAAAGTACAGTCGCGAAATTCCATACGAAGGTCGTGAAACTGAAGGCGATAGAGCGAGGCTGTAGTAGTGTCCTTAGGTAGCGAATGAAGG
Organism: Schistocerca gregaria; assembly: GCF_023897955.1. Lineage (NCBI taxonomy): Eukaryota > Metazoa > Arthropoda > Insecta > Orthoptera > Acrididae > Schistocerca > Schistocerca gregaria. The sequence goes on from NC_064924.1 coordinate 230,019,772, forward strand.
TCAAGGTGAACTCGGGCCGCCACGTGAAGCCAAGATGGTGATGGGGTCACACCTACCGCGAAAGTTGCAGGTAGCGTGAAGTTAAGCTGCATGAGCAAGAGCCGAAAGCAAAATCCAGGAAGTAACACGGAAGAGGGACGCGTCCCATACTGGCGATCAATGGTGTCATCGAAGAGGGATGCGTAGGGCGGGTGGCCACGCATGGCAGACAAACGGCATGAATACCTGCTGAGGAAAAAGTCACGGGGTAGTACAACGGTAGCTGAACAGCTTCTGGACTCTCAACCAGGCTAGTGTACAAGGCTCCAGTGGCCAAACGGGTGCCATGATGGTGGATATTATTGAGACGGCGTAAGAGGGACGGACGTTCAAAAATGGTTTAAATGGCTGTAAGCACTATGGGACTTAACGCCTGAGGTCATCAGTCCCCTAGACTTTGAACTACTTAAACCTAATTAACCTAAGAACATTACACACAACTATGCTCGAAGCAGAATTCGATCCTGCGACCGTAGCAGGAGCGCGGTTCCCGACTGAAGCGCCTAGAACCGCTGGGTCACACCGGCCGGCAGGGACGGACGTGCAGAAGCGTAAACAAAGCACCCATAGTCTGTGTATTCCCCTGTCTTACGGCTCCATGCACAAACGGTATGGAGGGATATGTGGTCTGCATGCCACACTCATACGCATTTTCAAACTTTCCAGACCGCAGAGCAACTACTGCTCTGTCAGGTAGCTCCTCGATTAGCAGCACGATGCTGAGTGCACTCCGTACAACTTCATCCCACCAATGAAAACTCCTTGCCAGTATCAGGAGTCGAACCTGCGTCATCTCCATAGCAGACGTGTACGCTGACCAATCATCTATTTATCAATAAAATCTGTCTAGTGTCTTTCTGAGGTCGTGTTTACGTCATCGATGCAAATTGCAATACACCGCTTGCTCATTAAGGCCCCAGTTGGTTGGCGAATTCCGTCATTCACAGTAAAAAACACTGGTCTATTGCTATTTTAACAACAAACTGTATCATATATGTTTTCTGCAATCCTGAAGTTTAAACTTTTCTTTCAGGTAGTAATGAAATAAAGTACCATGTTAGGTCAGCACCTACAGTGAAAACTTAACGTGACATGTATTTACCATATAAGGTACTACTTATGAATTCCTGTGCTGCTCCGAATGACACAGTTTGAGAAGTAGACATCAAAAGAGAGTCGAGAATTGACACAGGATAAGTTCTCAAATAACGTTAGTAGACTGATTTCGGTGAACGATACAGCATCACTCGAGACTGGATGTGTATTGAATAAAATGTTCTCGGTTTTCCAACAGCGTCAACTGCTTAAAACTAGACGAGCTTTCGGCCAAGAGCTCCTTGGCCATTGTCAAGTGGTATGACTGCCAGTGGGCTGTTGTTGCGCCCTTAAATGCGCTAGCTGCCGGCTGTGACGTCACTGGTGCCCGTGACATTGCCATACATGGGCATGTTTTCAGTCGGCATTCGATGTGTCCTCTTCAGCCGCGCGATCGCTGGATTCCACGCAGCGCTGAGCTGCAAGTGACCGTCTGTATTTAGCGTGTTTGCGGTAATTTTTATTTCGATAGCTTCCATTATTAAACTGTCCGAGAAGCCGTTAGTGCGAGCTACGACAGAGGTGTCGACAAATTTTATGAGGTGCCCGTTTTCTAACGCATGCTCAGCTAACGCAGATTTCTCTGGATAGCGTAGGCGTTAATACCTCTCATGTTCTTTCCTGCGTTGTTCCACAGTGCTAACGATTTGTCCCATGTACTTCTGGCCACACTCACAAGGTATTTCGTAGACTCCAGGTGTCCTGAGGCCTACTGCGTCTTTAACTGGTCTCGGTATTCGACTGATTTCCGCTGAAGGCCTGAAGATTGATTTGATCTTGACATAAGAGGCAATTTAATAAAGGAAGGTATTGAAATAAATATTACCGCAAACACCGTAAATACGGACGGTGGCTTGTAGCTCAGCGCTGCGTGGGATCCAGCTATCACGCGGCTGAAGAGGGCACATCGAACGCCGACTCAAAACATGCCCATATATGGCAATGTCACGGGCACCAGTGACGTTACATCTGGCAGCTAGCGCATTTACGGGCGCACCAACAGCCCACTGGCAGTAATACCACTTGACAATGGCCGAGGAGTGCTTCGCCGAAAGCTCGAGTAGTTTTAAGCAATTGACGCGGTTGGAAACGCGAGAATATTTTATTCAGTGTTATCGCCGCGAGAGTCTGCATTCACATATGGATGTGTATTGGTAGTCGAGATGTGGTCTCCTTGTCAGCCAGTGATCTAACCTAAGTAATGTTGTATGCGAAAAAAAGGGGTAGGGTAAAAGGTTGGAAAGAACAGAATAGAGTAAGGGAAGGAACTGCTCGTTGACAGAAAACGTTGGCACAGAACAAGAAAAGTTTGTGTCTTACAGATGAGTTTTGTAATGCAGCACTATTATAGCGGCCCCTCAGGCACACGTAGAATAAGAAAAGCGTATGTCTTACAGATAAGTTTTTTAATACAGCACTGTACTGCAGCGGCAACTCACGCAGCTCCGCCGTCAGCCGGGAACGCCAGTCTCGCAGTGTTACCGCACTCTAGGGCCCCGCTGAGCAGCGTCATCTGCAGGCGAGGGTACGACAACGCCTCGTCCCCTGCGCGCCGTGGGTGCGGCGTCCTCTCCTCCGTCTCACCGTCTGCAGGAGGTGGACATTGGATCTCTGATGTGTGGTGAACCTGAGAAATAAATCTACTGTTGCAATTTGAGTGTTCTTTATTGGCTCCTGCTGTTATTAGAGAAACAGCATGCCTGGTTTGAACAGAAGTTAACAACCGCTCACAGAAGTCTGCTGCTGGTTTTCCCACCCTCCAACGGCGTAGATGCACCGTAGCACTCGGGAGTCAAAAGACAGGCCGTATTCCCTCTAAAATACTGAGAATTTCTTGGGCATAAAACGCTCTACGCAACCCCCGAGCAGCTCGTGCCACACGCGTACAGTCTTGTGATCACGTTACTGTGACGTCATAGACGCCGTGGATTTTATTTTAAGATGCTTATAATGTTTGACCTCTTCGGCGTTTGACTGCTCTAATCGGTTTGTAACGACAAGAACAGTGCGATCAGGTCTTACCGTCTCTGAAGCTTTTCCCAGTAAACTGGATTTGTGGTTTCTAGCTTCTTATGTTGATTTAGAAGTGAAGGATGAAATTTCAGTCATTGTGCATATACCGTACGGTAGGGAGAATTCACGAAGAAATTTGTTGGTGATTTGGGGTGCGAACAAAATGCAAAAGCTGTATTTAGTGGTAGTGGCTGTCACCTCTAGCAGCGTCGCGAGTTCACGCGCGATAACGCGCGTTACTATACAGCCCGCAGTATTGGAGCCGGAGGCTGTGAAAGAAACCGCCACTTGTGTCTTAGCCAATGACTCAGGTACACCTGCTACTACGGCAGCGTGAGAACGGCTCCTTTTTCACTACTTAGCGACCGTACATTCACCACCTATAAGAACCTAAACAAATGATATTAAATACTATTCAAGCATTTTCAAAATCAGAATGATACCTTTTGACGTTCAGGAGAAGATTGTATAAAAAATTTCAACTTTATAACTAACATAGTTTGAAAGGCAGAAAAAATTGCTAAAAAGTCAAAAACCAACACTTAGGAAACTAAATTCAGTTAGGAAATTATAATACACTACTGGCCATTAAAATTGCTACAACAAGAAGAAATGCAGGTGATAAACGGGTATTCATTGGACAAATATATTATACTGTAACTGATGTGTGATTACGTTTTCACGAAATTTGGGTGCATAGATCCTGAGAAATCATAATCCAGAACAACCGCCTCTGGCCTTAATAACGGCTTTGATACGCCTGGCCTTTGAGTCAAACAGCTCGCATGGCGTGTACAGATACAGCTGCCCACTCTGGTTCAACACGATACCAAGGTTCATCAACAGTAGTGAGTAGCGTATTGTGAAGAGGCAGTTGCCCGGCCACCATTGACCAGACGTTTTTAATTGGTGAGAGATCTGGAGAATGTGCTGGCCAGGGCAGCAGTCGAACATTTTCTGTACCTAGAAAGGCCCGTACAGGACATACAACATGCGGTTGTGCATTATCCTGCTGAAATGCAGGGTTTCGCAAGGACCGAATGAATGGTAGAGTCACGGGTCGTAACACATCTGAAATGTAACGTGCACTGTTCGAAATGCCGTCAATGCGAACAAGAGGTGACCGAGACGTGTAACCAATGGCACCCCCTACCATCACGCCTGGTGATACGCCAGTATGGCGTCGACGAATACACGCTTCTAATGTGCGTTCACCGCGATGTCGCCAAACACGGATGCGACCATCATGATGCTGTAAACAGAACCTGGATTCATCCGAAAAAATGACGTTTTGGTGTAATTGGAAAACATAAGCAGAGCTCTCAGCGTCCAGAATTAATTGATTGAGATTTTCGTATTTAAACTTTAATTATTTTTCGTTTTCGTAATATAAAAATGGGACAAAATAATTTTTAGTGTCTAAAATTGTTATGGGAGTAAATGTGAGTTAATGAGAGTGTGGAGGTTGGACATTCGTCAGATTGTAATGTTGCATTATATACCATCTTGAGTAACCGGCAAGACTTACACAAACCTGTCGTGGCAAATTGATCGGAGGGACACTACCCACTTTGCTGATGACGTATGTAACGATTGGTGAAGGCCAGTTTTGGCGCCAGTATGATCATGAGCGAGCATTCCGATTGGCAGCTAGAATGGTTAGCCAATCAGAATTGACACGGTTCCCGCTCGTTACCTGGTAGTTATACTGGGAGTGAGGCCACAAGAGGAGAGTTGCTCGCTAGCTTTGGACGCAGTCGGTCATGTTACTAGTACGAGTCAAAATAGTGTGTAAAATGAAGGAATACTGAGTTCCTCGCGTTTGATATGTGTCCTGACGAACGCTGATGTAGTTACAGAGAGTTCTATGAAGTTTGGAACTTTAAGAACTGTAGTGTTGGAATGATATTCGCGTGTGAAAATTTGGCCTTCGCATTATCCGTATGAAATGTTTCACTATTCAACTACTGAGCATTTTTACCGAGCAGCTTCTTTTTTGAAATCCACCAGAAGGACCGAATGTAATAATTCATGTTAGTGGTGTATTTAATGACTGTGGAAACGTTGTTTAACTCGGGTCGGATTTGGACAGATATCTGGCTGCTGTGCATGCGAAATGAGTTCATGGATTGCTAATTTGACGAAAATAACCAATAGTTTAAATGTGGACTGAATAGTACCGTTTCTTCGGTTAAAAGAGCAAATACACATTTTTGTGTGGAAATTTCCGACATTATTTTCCAGAAGCCAATCCATTATCTTACTGCCCTATAAATTTGTTATTGACAGTTTTTCTACAGAACTTTATTTCATTACTAGAGTAGCGCGGCCTCAGTAATTGTAGATATTAGATGGTGTTTTTTATCACGCTACACTCAGAAGAATCTTACAAACATCGATCAGAGCGTCGTATGGATGACATAGTAGTAAACATTCCTGCCATAGAGAAACAACTGAAGGAAACGGAAACAAACAAGTCGCAAAGTCAGGATTAGAATCTCAGTTCGATTTTAGAGCGAGTGCTCTACAGAACTGACCGCTTATTTAACTTGCATTTATCGCGAATCTCTCGCCTAGTCCAAGTCCCTAGTGACAGGAAAAAGCGCAGGTGACTCCTTTATATAAAAAGAATCAGAGAAGAGATCCGCAAAATTGCAGACCTATAGCCCGAATATCGGTTTTCTGCAGAATCCTTCAACATATTCTCAGTACGAATATAATAAGTTTTATTGAGACCGAGAACCTTCTGTCCACGAATCAGCGTGGTTTGAGAAAGCATTGTTTGTATGAATTTCAGTTTGCCCTTTATTCGCATGGTATGCTGCGAACTATGGATTGAAGAAAACACGCAGGTTCCATATTTCTAGATTGCTGGAAGGCATATTTTTTATAGTGTATTGCAGACAAAGAAGCTACGAGCATATGGAATAGGTTCACAGATATGTAATTACCTCGAACTCTTCTTAAACAATAGAACACAGTCTGTTGCCCTGGACGGCGAGTGTTCTTCTAAAACAAGAGTATCGTCAGGAGTGCCTCGGGGATGTCTGATAAGACCACTGCTGTTATATATATGATCGACAGGGTGAGCAACTGTCCTGCGGGTGTGTGCTGAAGATGCTGCTGTGTACGGGAAGGTGTCGAAGACGAATGTCTATAGGATGATACAAGATGACGTAACAAAAAATTCTTGTTGGTGTGATGAATGGCAGCTGGCTCTAAATGTAGACAAATGTAAATTGATGCGGATGAATTGGAAAAACAAACCCCTAATTTCGAATAAAGCATTAGCAGTGTCCTGCTTGATGCAGTCAAGTAGTTTAAATATATTGGCGTAACGTTCCAAAGCGATACAAAATGGAACGAGAATATGAGGATTGTAGGGATTGCGAATGTTTGATTCCTGTTTATTGAGAGAATGTTAGGAAAGTGTGGTTCATTTATAAAGGAGACCGCATATAGAACCCTAGTGAGATATGCTAGTTTTGTTACACGAAGATTCGAACAACACGCAAGTATTTCGGAGTTGCTTCGGAAACTGAAATGGGAATCCCGGGACGGAAGGCGACTTTCTTCTGGAGGAACGCTACTGAGAAATTTAGAGAAACGGCATTTGAAAGTGACCGCAGAAGGCTCCTGCTGTCGTCAAAATACATTTCGCTTAAAGACCGCGAAGACAACATACGAGAAATTAGGGCTGTTATGGAGCCATACAGATAATCATTTCTCCCTCGGTCTATCAGCGAATGGAACAGGAAAAGAAATGATTAGTGATGGTACATGGTACCCTTCACGGCGCTATTTAAGTTGGCTTGCAGAGTATATATATATATCTTTCATGTCGATTACAGTTCCTTCGTCTATCATGTCATCAGGCAATTCCTTCTCCTTACAAGGGTCTTCAGTGTAATCTTTCCAACTTCCGCTCTCTCTCTGTCTCTCTCTCTCTCTCTCTCTCTCTCTCTCTCTCTCTCTCTGTCTCTTTACGTTTAACAGTAGAGTTCCTATTGCACCCACACCACAGCAGTGCGCGAAACGGGTGAGAAGGAAACGTATAAACACCATTTTCTGCATAGGGTCACATCCAGATTTCGTCGAATGGTTCTGAACTATCTCTAGTAGTTCCATCTTCTAAATAAAGGAAAAAATGGCAGTCACGTAAAATTCCTAAGGGATGTGAATGAGGTCAGTGAGATTGCACGCCCACGATGGCCTCAGAAAATAGTTGAATTATCCGGCCGTGGCTGCCACAGAAAAGAGTTGAATAATCCGAGTGTGGCTGTCAGCAGTGTCAAAAGGTTGTCAGGAACATCGTTCTGTCACACAGCGCACTGCGAACTGTCGTTTCCATCGCGAAATGTATGAGAATAAACGTCCCAAGGGAAGGGGTGGTTTCATTGACGTCCTTTATGCTATTCCCCGAGGCCTTTTCGTGTCAGTTCTGAGCTGCTGTGTGTGTGAAATGTTTTAGTCGTTCATCCATAGAAATATGCGTGATTTCAATGCTGGTCTTTGCGGTTCTGTCCCCCCTTGCTGATACATCAAGGGAAGGGCGGAAAGAGGGTAACAGGTGGTATGATTACGTTCCCATCCCGTGGCACGTCCACGGTAGTACTGATCAGAAATTTGGTGTCCATGCGATATCATCGCTTACATTCACATGAACTTCTGAACTCTGGTCTTTTTTTTCCATGTGCCGACGACACCTTGTCGTGTGTAGCGTCGCCAAGTCAAATTTGAAACCTCTGCTTCTTAATGGAAGACAATTACGATTGTCGAAAAAGCGACCCTATACCAGTGTTGCGCAGTGTAGATTAATCGAGAGAAGTATGGGAAAGTATGGGATCTGCTGCAGTGTAGACGCAGCTTCAAGTACTTATGGCATTACAAATATATTAATTAATATTTTCGGAACTGATAAGAAATTGCTTTCAGAAGCTTTAAACATTTTTGGAAGGTAACAATTAACAGCCACTAAGTAATGTGTAAAACGCATGTATGACCATCAGCTGCTTTTCTGCTTAAAAGCCAAATTTCTACCAGTTTCTTTCACAGATCACCTTCACGGATTAGGATTAAAATAGTTTATACCACAAAATAACTTGTGTCATTATTTAAGTAATGGCAACCTGTCATATGTAGAGCATGAATTCCAGTATACCACACAGGACTTTTGAAGGTAAATATTCTACTAACATGCGTAATCTTAGCAGTACTGTAAACATCAGAGGTGCCTGTAGTCAGTCTAGGAACAAATTTTTCATTTTCCATTTCCCAAATTTTATTTATCTATCTATTGCATCAATTGTAGCCTGTTATCTGTAATTGAAACACAGGTTGTATTGATTCTTACAGAAGTTATGCCATATTCATTGATACTATAATATCCCGGCCAAATATGTGCTAGTCCTAGACATTTTATTCGTTTATCGTTTTAAAGCTGCGCCGATCAGTTGACGGATGCGTTTACTGTGACAAATAGAGTTGCTGCGTAGCACGAGGTCGGTTGTGGTAAAAAGTTTGCTATCGGAAAAAATTGATTCGATATACTACTACTACTTCTTGGTGGTACAGCCCTAGTAGGGAGCTTTGGCCTCCCGGACAACCTCCGCTCCCTCTTCTCTGTTGGCTGCCTTGGCTCTCCGTCTTCTCACTCCCATCCTCAAGTCCTCCTCACGTTGTCTATCTATGTGGTCCTTGGCCTGGCCCTTATACGACTTCCACCGGGTTTTCCTGTGAAAACATTCTTCACTGTGTTGTTCTCCATCATTCTTTCTACATGTCCCAACCAACGTAGTCTATTACTCTTTATTTCAGTCACGATATCTGTTTTGTTGTACAACTCTCTGATGTCCTTACTATTTCTGATTCTCCAAAAATCCCTGTCATTCACTGCCCCGTAGATTTTCCTAAGTATCTACCTTTCCCATCCCAGCAACAGCTCATCGTTTTGTGTCATAGTCCAGGTCTCCGGACCATACACCACCACACGTCTAACTAATGCACAATACACCGTCAGCGTCAGATGCCTTCTAAGGCTCCTCGCTTTGAAGACATCAACCAGGGCAAAGTAGCTCCTGTTACTAGCTGCAACCCTTGCATGTATACCTTCTCTCATATCATTATTCTCTGCTACCAGCCACCCAAGATATTTAAAGCTCTCACAGCGTTCATATTCTTTTCCATTCAAAGTCATGCTTCTTTCTCCTTCACTCTGTCTTTTCCTGGGTGTTAACGTATACTTGGTCTTAGATTGATTAATGGTCAGCCCCATCTCCGCACCATACCTTTCTGCTGTTTCAAGCTTTGCTTCCAGGTCCTGTTTCCTCCTGGATAACAAATCATCCGCACATGCAAGCTCCTGAGTCACTCTATTAAACAGTGTTCCTTCAGGGCTGTTGCTTTAAAAACAATAAAGCTCCGGGAGAACACAATATTACAGCAGAAATGGTAAAATATGGTGGAGAAAAAATAGTAAGGGTTTTGCATGAGATTATAGTGAAAATATGTCGGAAAGAAAACATGCCGAAACAGTGGAGTATAGCAATACTCTGCCCTATACATAAGAAACATGACAAAGCTGACTGTGGGAATTATGGAGGAATTGCACTACTCTGTATAGTATACAAAGTATTAGGAGCCGGTCGAGGTGGTCTCGCAGTTCTAGGCGCTCAGTCCGGAACCGCGCGCCTGCTACGGTCGCAGGTTCGAATCCTGCCTCGGGCATGGATGTGTGTAATATCCTTAGGTTAGTTAGGTTTAAGTAGTTCTAAGTTCTAGGGGACTGATGACCCCCGATGTTAAGTCCCATAGTGCTCAGAGCCATTTCAACCATTTTTGTATTAGGAAAAATAATGGCGGGGCGTTTAAGAACATACGTAGAAGAGTATCTAGGAGACTAATAGTGTGGTTTCTCAACTAATAGATCCACTACAGACCATGATTTTGACTATCAGACAGATCTTTGAAAAATGTTATGAGTACAACATCGATGTCCAGCAGCTGTTCATTGAATGATGACAGTATCAAAAGGGATCAACTTTGGTAGGAAATGCAAGAGGCAGGAGTCCCTAACAAACTGAAAACATTGGTTCAAATGACTTTGAGAAGAGCAGTGTGCAAAGTAAAGATCGAGGGCACTTTATCAAAGCCATTTGAACTTAGCAAAAGACTGCGGCAGGGTGATGTGCTCCCAGTATTCTGTTTAATGTCGCATTGGATTGTGTAGTGAGAAAGACACAAGGCAACAACCCTGGGAACTCGATACAAAGAAGTGTTAATGTTACCCAGATGCGCATCAATGTCGGATGTTGAGCACCATTTTGTAACATAATAAACTGGTAGTGTTGTACAAAGAAAAGAGAGAGCTGAGATTATCATTGTAAATCCACATGACAATGTAAGGAAATTCAATAAAAAAGTTCTTAAATCGATCTCCACTACTTTATTACTTGAATTTTCAAGAATTTAATTACGCTTAGCGTCCACAGGAACTTCGGATGTTTCGTTAATAAGCTGATGCGGATATGTATGGAAATTATATAAAAGGTAATTCAATCAATCTCAACTACTTTATGAACTGAATTTTGAAGAAGTTAATTATGCTAAGTACCTATAGGAACTTCAGATGTTTGGTTTATGATGTTTGCTGGTGGATGTGCGAGCACGGTAAAGGGCATTTGGAAGTGTTTTCCTGTTATTAATACAAATCTGCAAACGGTTAGTCGTCATCTCATCAAATGTGGACTTCGTCGCAGAGAATTAGGATCCTAGGATCCTATACAAGTTCCTATTTATGAACACTGAATGTTTTACAAGCGACTGGAGGATATCAGCAGTTGCTTCTGCTCTACGAGGGCAACGAGATTTCAGTTCTACAGATTTAATGTTCTTTATAGGTTAAAATCGTATCGCCGGACATTTTTTGACGAAGAATGAATGATATATGTTCATCTTCTATAAGACGTTGGAGGTACAATAGGAACAGCAGTTCGTGCTCTAGTAACTGAGACTTTTAAGCATTAGTGAGAGGGTTTTTGCTTATTCACGGCACGAACATTCTCAGCATAGAGCAGAAGGCACAGTTTCAGACGTTGGTGCATCTTTATTAGCTTCAAGTTAAGAGTACTTCAATTTTAATTGTTTGCTTTTCGCGATTAATTACATCTTCAGTAAAATATATCTGCGCATACACACAGCAATAAACACAAACATAATAAGGGATACATTGTAATAATTTTATCCTACACAGTGCCGTCTCTCATCACCACAACTGTTTCTACTAAAAAAACAAAATAATAATAATAATATCACTAATCAACAGCTATTTTGCATCTTGGATGTGATACACCCACTAGTATGTATTTTGGGGTGTAGAGTGTGAATATACCTTTCAAAATGTTCTAGCACGTACCATTTTTGAGTTTTTAAAGCTTTTTTATTTTTCGTATTCAGTATTCCCCTTTTTGCAGGTCTTCTGTTTTGATGTTTAATTGTTTTGATTTTTAGAGGAGAGCTAGACGATCTACAAATCGTCAGTATATGGTTGGTGTTGTAATCCAATGGTGTGAAAGAGATCCTCAGCTAGTGTTTTCTGTGAAAGGTAGTGGAAACTTTTTGTGTTTAAAACTTACACTAAGAAATTAAATCTCATTGCTGTCTAAACCAACTTGACAACTTTTGATATGTGTGTGGGAAATTCACTCCAAAAGCTCAAAGGAAGCCAAACATTGAAGTGGTTAAGAAGGCATATAAATTGTATTTTGATTGTCCTGTTGTGCACCTCATAATTCTTGTGTAACCTGTACTACAACCTTAACCGAGTGGCTAGAAGGAAAACGCCGAGCCATGGCATTCGTTGCTCGGATGGTGTGGTGTGTCCCTAATGACCATTATTCAGACTGTTACTTCTGTCTTACAAATATTTCGGAACATTCAAGCAAAACTAGACATAAAAGAAAGTGTATTTGTCTGTGCCCCATGATGAGTGGTTGCCTGTTTCTGTCTGTAACCTGAAAGCCACGGAATCTCACACCATGCCAAGTGAATCTCAAAATATTGAACATATAGAAGAGTATTGCCCTCATTATCATGACACTTCGCCTCAGCTCTTTCATCAAAAGGAATGAATAATTTGGTTCGCGATATAAGACTTTCGAAACAGTAAGCTGAACTCTTGGGGTCGACACTGCAAAAACGGAACCTTCCCGCCCCAGGGACAAAAATTTCCTGTTTTAAGTCAAGAGATGCTTCCTTCTCTCAGTATTTCGATGTGCAGAATTCACTGTATATATGTAGAGATGTCAATGGTCTGATGATGCAGCTAGATGTACAACATAACCCACAGGAGTGGATTACGCTGATACAATAGCTCCCTACTTAACAATCATATACAACCTCTGGCTCACCGATATATCTGTACCTACAGATTGGAAAATTGCGCAGGTAGCACCAGTGTTTAAGAAGGGTAGTAGGAGTAATCCATCGAACTACAGACCTATATCATTGACGTCGGATTGCAGTAGGGTTCTGGAGCATATACTGTATTCAAACATTATGAATCACCTCGAAGGGAACGATCTATAGATACGTAACCAGCATGGTTTCAGAAAACATCGTTCTTGTGCAACGCAGCTAGCTCTTTATTCACATGAAGTAATGGCCGCTAACAACAGGGGGTCTCAAGTTTATTCCGTATTTCTAGATTTCCGGAAAGCTTTTCACACCGTTCCTCACAAGCGACTTCTAATCAAGCTGGGGGCCTGTGGGGTATCGTCTCAGTTGTGCGACTGCATTCGTGATTTCCTGTCAGGAAGGTCGCAGTTCGTAGTAATAGACGGCAAATCATCGAGTAAAACTGAAGTGATATCGGTATTCCCCTGGGAAGCGTCCTGGGATCTCTGCCGTTCCTGATGTATATAAATGACCTGGGTGACAATCTGAGCAGTTCTCTAAGGTTGTTTCCAGATGATGCTGTAATTTACCGTCGAGTAAGGTGATCTGAAGACCAGTATCAGTTGCAAAGCGATTTATAAAAGATTGCTGTATGGTGTGGCAGGTGCCAGTTGATGCTAAATAACGAAAAGTATGAGGTGATCCACATGAGTTCCAGAAGAGTTCCGTTGGAATTCGATTACTCGATAAATAGTACAATTCTCAAGGCTGTCAAGTTATGAAACGTCCCTTAGAACAATTTATACACGACTGTGCTTAAACTGACACACAATATTTTTAGCGCAACGCAATCTGACTTTCAATAATCCCTACAAAAGAATGGCCCTGACTATCATTAACCTATACCTTTCACAAATCACTTACCTCACAAAAAATCTTCGTTACTCGAACTACTGCAATGCAGCGAGCACCACTACTGCCAGCTAAATAAAAGATTCTAACTACGGAAGGCACTAACTACTGATAGGTATAGTTAGCAAATGAAAGATTTTAATAGAGAACAAACAGTGTATTTACCTTAATAGTCAAAATATATATGATAGTTCATGACATCCAGTCTTACAAATTACAAAACTCCGCCATCTCTCTCCCCACGTCCACCACTGCTGGCGGCTCACCTCCAACTGCGCAACGCTACGCGCTGTTAGCATCCAGCTGCCCCTGCCCAACACTACAATGGCAGACAACAATGCAAACTAAACACAGACTCCGCACAGCACAGCCAGTGATTTTCATACAGAGCGCTACGTGGCGGCGGCGTTACCAATAAAAAATCCTAAACAGCCTACTTACATAGCCCCCATGCTCCCCACAAAAAAATTTACAAATTGTTGTGGGCCGTGGCCCATACAGATTTGAAAATTTTTTTCATAATTACAATGACAAAGAAATGAAATGCACACACTTATCGATACAATGTTGGTCAAAAACTAAAATTTTCTCACAGTCCATAAAGACAGTCCTGATCATTCATCAAAGTAAAATTGCAGTGTTTTTCTCAAAGTCTGAGCAGTAAAAGAAAATGCACTTGGAAGTAGTGGATTTCTAAGCACTCTTGAAGAAGTAGTGTTGTTCTTCCAACGGACAGACAGTGCTGACTCTTGACATGCCGACAGTTAATGGGCCACAACAGAGCAAAACCACTGTAGTCCTGGTAGAGATTACGGTATTGGTGGGCCATCAGAGGTGCAGACCCACTGCAGTCCTTGTAGAAATAATGGTATTGGTGGGTCATCAAAGGTGCAGACCCACTGTAGTCCTTGTAGAGACGGCCAGCAGCCATCTGTTGCAACTGTGCAGGTGCACAATCACCATTGAAGAGGCTTGCAGAGAATACAGCAAGTCCATAAACCACCACTTGTCCACTCACAAAAATTGTTTTTGAAATGTCCTTAGAACCAGCAATGCTGTTATCCAGTCCCTTACTGAATTATTAAGACACATGCAAACACTATCAGTCCCTACTTCTCACATATTGTCCATATACTATGACCAACAGAAACATGTGCAGTGAAATGTAATTTACAAGTTACTTAATTTGATGAACTGGTGTCAATTACAATTTTATAACATAAGAATACAATAACAAAGGTACAAAATACATCTTTAAAGAACATAACAATACAGATAACATTTGCAGTAGTACAGGCTTTACAAAAGAATCGAAATAGCAAATACATCAGTCTTACAAAAATTATGACATGAGTACATACATAAAAGATCAGAATAACTCTTGAAACATCAACTTCACACATGAGCATTAAAACAAAACACAATAAATAATGTCTGAACATATTTACAAAGAAAATAACATAGTATTTGAAAAATTCTACAACATAAATCTTATTAGCTAAACACATAAAGACAGGAAAAAGACAAATACACAAGGGTACGTAAACACATAGAGGGATAATACGAAAGGAAAGGACAGGGAAAGTGATTTGTGAAACGTATAGGTTAATGTTAGTCAGGGCCATTCTTTCGTAGGGATTTTTGGAAGTCAGATTGCGTTGCGCTAAAAACTATTGTGTGTCAGTTTGAGCCCAGTCCCGTATAAATTTTTCAAAGGGGACGTTTCAAAGTCAACTAAGTACCTGGGTGTTAAAATTACGAACACCTTCCATTTGGAAAGACCACATAGATAATACTGTGGGGAAGGCGAGCCAAAGGTTGCGTTTCATTGGCAGGACACTTAGAAGATGTAACAAGTCCACTAAAGAGACAGCTTACACTACACTCGTTCGCTCTCTGTTAGAATATTTCTGCGCGATGTGGGATCCTTACCAGGTGGATTGACGGAGGACATCGAAAGGGTGTAAAAAAGGGCAGCTCGTTTTGTATTATCACGTAATAAGGGAGAGAGTGTAGCAGATATGATACGAGAGTTGGGATGGAAGTCATTAAAGCAAAGACGTTTTTCGCCCAGACGAGATTATTTACGAAATGTCAGTCACAAACTTTCTCTTCCGAATGCGAAAATATTTTGTTGAGCTCAACCTACATAGATAGGAATGATCGTTTTTCCCGTGCGCTGTTCGGGAGTGGATTGGTAGAGAGATAGTATGATTATAGTTCGATGAACCCTGTGCCTAGCACTTAAATGTGAATTGCAGGGTAATCATGTACATGTAGATGTTAACAATATACTAGTTTGCTACCGAGTTTGAACAGTCTTCCATTATTGGAGGTAATAGCACCGGTTGTGTCTAGATGAGGACTAAGTACACAGGATTAACCGGAAAGAAATACTGTTGATATGGACTTGAACCCATAACATTTCATGAGAATGGAAAAGCAGTATTCTCGTTGACGTCCATGCTGAAAAGATGCTTGCTAAATCTGAAGTTGGCACTAGAAAGCGTAGTCATCATTGCGACCGCATATCACGGATTAATTTATGCAAACTTCAACTTCAGAATTCGCCGAACAGGTCCTTGGATCCATCCCAGAATGGCACCCAACTCGTGAGCAAAGCTTTTTCTGCCGCCGCTCAGCAGAAATGATGGGGTATCCTCGAATTCGCTTCGTTGCGTGAGTAGCTTTCATTCACAGTAAAACCGACTGTACAGTCTGTTATAATTCATGAAACAAGTATGAATGAACTGATACAGGATCGTGAAGCGACCTGCGCCGGTACTAAAAATTATTTTCACTTAATTCATATTTGCTGCCGTAAAGTGTGCTTATAGGCAAAATACAGACAGAATGTGTGATATTCGTCTCTCTCTCTCTCCCTCTATCTACCTATCTATCTTTCTCTCTCTCTCTCTCTCTCTCTCTCTCTCTCTCTCTCTCTCTCTCTCTCTCTCTCTCTTTCCTCGTGTGTGTGTGTGTGTGTGTATGTGTGTGTGTGTGTGTGTGTGTGTGTGTGTGTGTGTGTGTGTGCGCTGAGTTTCCGTTTCTACGATAGTTTTACGTTTTAAACATTGCTGAAGTTTTATTTCACCACTTTTATCCACAACGGTCTCATAAACAACAACCTTCTTCTTTGCTGAAAACCTTGCTTCTATTAAAAACCTTGGGCTCGTCCACCCAAAATAATATATAATCACCAGCATCATTAACATCACCTACTGTAACTAAGTTATCAATTTCACTTATTTTGCGAATTTGTTGTATTTATGATAGTTTACTTGCCCGAATTATCTTTTCCAAATCTGAGAATGGGTGTTTAGAAATGTATACTTGTAACCTGACTGATAGCGTGCAATTGATAAAAACTTATTTTGTATGTAACATTCGCATCACGTACTTGACAACTGTATAATATATCAGGCTTCGTACTCAACTAACTTCTTGACTTTTGGTGGTCTACCAGTACTCCAATGAGCAACAGACAGACGAAATCGTCTTTTCCTTGGTTCAACGTAGTTGTCAGTAGGATCGGCAGACTGCAGGCCACCAGAAATGCCTTTCCGAGGCGGCGAAATAAGACAAATTTCTTAGTAGGACTCAAAATTTATGGCGGCAGTATAGATTTATTGTCGCTCTCCATTTAAATCTGGCGGAGCTCCAGAAGTCTCAGCGTGTATCGGTACTTCGATAACGTTTAAACTTGCGAGCAGCGAAAGGTGTGGCCGTGACGCGCCGTGATGTACGACGCCGGCACGAAGCCGAGTTTTGCCGACCGCTCCTTGAAATATTAACCCGTGTCGAGAACGTGTCCCAAGGAGCAGCCTTTCTTTCAACTCCTACTTCAATTTATCTCTGCCACAATTTCACCAATTTCTGAATCATTCAAATAGCCGAGTGTGGCACAGGATTCTACGCACTAAATTTTTTTGACGTAAGCGTTCATAATACTTCAGAACCACGAGCAGTCAGTGTATAAAGCAGAAAAAGGAAAAAAATTGAAGAGTTTTCCTTTTTCCCATAGTAAATGGATTGTATATTTTATTATTATTATTTTTTCAAGCACGTGAAGTGTGCAAATAGTGCAGATAGCGACTTATAACACAAGTGGTACATGTAGTTATCAAATAAACTCTTTCCAAAGGTAGTACGCAGCAACAGGTAGGAACATCTTGGTAGCTCAGAACAGATCCAGTTCTTGTAGCGCATTGAGCCGAAAAAGCTGTAAAGAGCAGTAAAAATACACATTTCTGTTCTCAGGTCATATTTACTTATTACTACACAATATTTTTGCTATTACACTGATTTGATTCGGCGACCCATCTTCTCCCGTCTCGTAATAATTTTGATAATATTTTCGTCTCAACATATCTACGTTTTTCTAGTTGTTTTTTGACCGAATGTGGGACCGACCTATCAGTGCTCTTCAAAAGTTCCGACAGTACGTTTACTACTGAGTATAGATTGACAATTAACAAATCAAAGTCGAACATGATGAAGAGCAGGAGAAAGTAGAATTACGATTTGTATAACACAAATACCGAAGGCAAATTGGCACTTCCATCGAAGATATCAGCAATTTGTATGGAAATACGTTCCTGAAATGAAATGTGCAAGTAGCATATTCGGTTGGGAGACCCCTTCAGGGGAGTTCGGCCGCCTGATCCAACTTATTAGCTTCTACTTCTGGAACTTGCGCGTTGATGATGACAAGACGCACACACACACACACACACACACACACACACACACACACACACACACAGACACACAGACAGACAGACAGAATTCCGAGCGAAGGAAATCCCCCATTCAGCTGTGAAATGAACCCATTTCCCCGCGATCGAGAGTCAGCAATACTTATCGCAACACCACTAGCTGCTGAGAGTTATTGAAAGTATGCATCATGAGCGCCTAGTTCTTGGCCAAGTAAACTCCAATTAGGGCATGGTTCAAGAGGCAGACATCGATAGCTGTAGGTATGGACTTTGGGACAACCGACAATATCTCCTTTAACTGCGGCGCATATAATGTAATTATGGAGCCAATCGCGACTAGCCAGACACTATGCAAACTTTTAAGATATTACGAATCTTGGACTATAACCGACGTCTTGGTATTCCGGTATGAAAAAGACAAATTTGTTGGGGTACTTCGACTACAAAATCCCTCTCCTCCCGTACAGCCTCGTCACCGAAGAGTGAGTGAATAACGGCGTGTTAGCGAGTACATGCAAAACCCGCAGAATCACACCTGCCCCACGCCCGCACAGCATGCAGTTCCACTTGTGCGACAGTGACCGCGGGATACAGGTCGCAGTGAGGTGCGTAACGCATGAAGAATAATGCAGTGGCACGAACAGTCCCGATGCTTTTCCAAGACTTTCTTAAGGAAATTCGTTTAGGCTCGAACTAGTCATCGAGTAATAAAGGAAATTAATACAGCAGCTTTGAAGGCTCTCTTGAATCTGTTGCAAAAAATGGTTCAAACCGCTCTGAGCACTATGGGACTTAACTTCTGAGGTCATTCAGTCCCCTAGAACCTAGAACTACGAGTACTTAAACCTAACTAACCTAAGTACATCACACATCCATGTCCGAGGCAGGATTCGAACCTGCGACCGCAGCGGTAGCGCGGTTCCGGACTGTAGCGCCTAGAACAGCTCGGCCACCCCGGCCGTAAATCTGTTGTATAACTTGGTTAACCATAACTCTGAAAAAAGAAAAAAAAGTTTAGTCTTGTCCGCCTGTGTGATGTGACGTTGATCTGCGGAAAATTTGTACTATTTTTCATGTACGACGTCTAAGTGAAAATGTAAGAGAACTGAGCACCCTTCCTTTCCTCTATCGAAATTTGTCCTCCCTCTTGTGTGTGTGTGTGTGTGTGTGTGTGTGTGTGTGTGTGTGTGTGTGTGTGTGTGTGTGTGTGTGTGTACGAAATTGGTAGAAAGGAATGTGGTTAAAACGGAGAAAATGAGAGAAAAGAGATAAAAATGTAAAATCAGGCTCATTCTCATCCACTCAAGCCATAAACACCTGCAAAATCACACTAAAGTATATCATGCAAACAGCGTTAAAATTATTCAGATGGACTAAACTCTTAAGTAAAACTGAGGAAGAGGAATTAGAAAAGACTCACAGGAATATGTAGCTTGGTAACGACTTCCCAAAAACACGGATGAGCCAGCCACTCCGATAAGACGTTAAAAACGTCGCCCAGCAATGACAGGGACAAGGCGGACAACTCAAAAAATTTTAAAAGTCGTTGTATATTTTCAAGAAGAGAAAAAGAGTGCAAATCTGTCAGAAAATGAGTTCCTGCCCTATGGTCCGAAAATAAAGCACAGTCCAATAAAATCAGGCGCACTGTGATCTGTACGCAACAAGCACACAAATTGGATGGTCCGTTACCCGGAACAAAATGCATGAGCCACAGGGCTGTGTCCTTTGCGAAGAAGAGTAGGGAAACCCTCGTCTCACATGCGTGCCTGGAAGGAGCTACACCACGACCGCGTTCTGGACTTTCCTAGACGCAGCTTATTATTTGCCACTTCCACCTATTCTTCTTCCCATCGTCGCATGACTCTGTACCTGAAAAGTTACGCGAAAGCATGCAGGAAGATGGCTCAATGAATTAACTGCTGACCACAACGTGTCTCCTTGGCCGCTCCTTCCACCCCGTCCCCCCCCCCCCCCTCTCTCACTCTTTCTGTCCCCGCAATAGCCTTGTGCTATGACACCCTGCAGAAGGACAATTCCTTCCCCATTCTTTTTGAGGAGGGTATCCTTGATATTCTACACTGTATCAGCTGGGTTTAAGTGTTGTGGAGAGTGAAGGGCATTAAGGGAATCAAAACAGACGAGGAATTTACCACTCGAAACGTGTCGCATCCACTGCAGCACCTGCAACAACGTCCATGATACCGCGTCGAAGACTAGAGTCTCGAGGCAGTGGGAACCTGAGGATTCGACATGTTAGTCCCACTGTTTACTCCTTCTGTAAATAATGGTAGAGAATTGTGGTCTTCAGTTAAAACGTCATAGAATAATGCTCAAAATATATATGCAGGAGTGTATCCTGACCTATACTGTTTTGAATCTAAAATTTCTCTGGCCCTCTGCAGTAACCAGGGTTGCAGGTGGAGTTAAGATTGTACTTAATCCACAAAACGTGACTCAAGCACACGCGGCACGCGGATCCTAAATGGCACTGTTTGTCGTGGACGACTGGAGAAAAAGTGTTCCATACAGGACGAGCAACAACATGGTGTACGGGTGAATTCGGAACAGTGAGGAACTTACTTGTCTCACAAACCATGAGGAGCCACTCCTGGATGATGTATAGTGGTTCACCAGGCTCAGCACAGAGACTGTGTATGGGACTGGTCTTGTAAGAACCCATGGCTAGCATGACTGTGATCTAAAGGTAAGACGGCCTCACTGATTCAAACTCTGTGCACCCAAATTGTAGCCACGATCACACGGAAAACCTATGAAAACTGGTGCAGAGCAGACGCTCTCTTTCCGTTCTTCGAGACTGTGGCTGAGGCACTTTAAAATGTCAGTGCCTCCTTAGTTATGGCTTGCAAGTCTCTGATGTGTGGTAACCACGACAATCTGAGGTCAATGATGAGATCCAGAAAACTCACCTAGTCTTGTAAATGTAGATTGGTGTTCCACATGCCGGGCATGGATGTGTGTGATGTCATTAGGTTAGTTAGGTTTAATTAGTTCTAAGTTCTAGGGGACTGATGACCTTAGACGTTAAGTCCCGTAGTGCTCAGGGCCACTTGAACCACTTGTTCCACAAGCGCAAGTCAGGTAAATTAGAAACACAACGAGAATTATTGAAATGAACATCGATTTTTTATTTTTTTATTTATTTACTTATTGTTCCGTGGGACCAAATTAAGGAGAAATCTCCATGGTCATCGAACGAGTCAATACATGAAATTATAACACGATGTTAGAAACAGATAACATGAAATATAATAAAAACATATTCAGGTGACAAATCGTAAGTTTAAATAAAGAAAATCAACAATGTAACACTGGAATTTGCTTAATTTTTTAGTTCTTCCAGCAGCTCCTCGACAGAATAGAAGGAGTGAGCCATAAGGAAACTCTTCAGTTTATACTTAAAAGAGTTTGGGCTACTGCTAAGATTTTTGAGTTCTTGTGGTAGCTTATTAAAAATGGATGCAGAATACTGCACTCCTTTCTGCACAAGAGTCAAGGAAGTGCATTCCACATGCAGATTGGATTTCTGCCTAGTGTTAACTCAGTGAAAGCTGCTAACTCTTGGGAATAGGCTAATATTGCTAACAACAAACGACATTAAAGAAAATATATACTGTGAGGGTAATGTCAGAATTCCCAGACTATTGAATAGGGGTTGACAAGACGTTCTCGAACTTACACCACATATAGCTCGAACAGCCCGTTTTTGAGCCAAAAATACCCTTTTTGAATCAGAAGCGTATGAAAATATGCGAAGTAGACTACTTTTCGTGTTGAAATGTCACTTATTTCAGATACTGCTCTAATGGTAAATAAAGCAGCATTTAGTTTCTGAACAAGATCCTGCACATGGGCTTTCCACAATAGCTTACTATCTATCCGAAAGCCCAGGAACTTGAACTGTTCCGTCTCGCTTATAATATACCCATTCTGTCTGATCAAAATATCGGTTCTTGTTGAATTTTGAGTTAGAAACTGTAAAAACTGAGTCTTACTGTGATTTAGCATCAAATTATTTTCCACAAGCCACAAACGTATTTCATGAACTACATTATTTGATTACGTTTCAATATTACACACAAGATCCTTCACTATCAAGCTGGTGTCGTCAGCAAACAGAAATATTTTTGAATCACCTGTAATACTAGACGACATATCATTTATATAAATAAGAAACAGCAGTGGCCCCAGCACCGACCCTTGGGGAACGCCCCACTTACCAGTGCCCCATTGGGACTGAACATCACTACCACTTTCAATATTGCGGAGAATTGCCTTCTGCTTTCTGTTTCTAAAGTAAGAGGCCAACCACTTGTAAGCTACTCCCCTTACACCATAATGGTCCAACTTCAGCAATAATACTTTGTGGTCAACACAGTCAAAAGCCTTCGTTAAATCAAAGAGAACACCTAGGGTTCGCAACCTTTTATTTAATCCGTCCAAAACCTCACAGAGAAAAGAGAATGTAGCATTTTCAGTTGTTATACCATTTCTAAAACCAAACTGAACATTTGACATCAAAATATGTGAATTTAAATGCTCCAGTAACCTTGTATGTACAATCTTCTCGATAACTTTAGCAAACAACGATGGCATAGAAATAGGTCTAAAATGGTCAACATTATCAATGTCTCCCTTTTTATAAAGTGGTTTCACTACCGAGTACTTTAATCGGTCAAGAAATCGACCACTCCTAAAGGAAAAGTTACAGATATGGCTAAGTACTGGGCTAACATACATTGAACAATACTTAAGTATTCTGCTATATACCCCGTCATACCCATGAGAGTTCTTGGTCTTTAGTGATTTAATTATTAACTCAATCTCCCTCTTGTCGGTATCATGGGGGAGCACTTCAGTACTTTCATCGGTCAAGAAACCGACCACTCCTAAAGGAAAAGTTACAGATATGGCTAAGTACTGGGCTAACATACATAGAACAATACTTAAGTATTCTGCTAGATACCCCGTCGTACCCATGAGAGTTCTTGGTCTTTAGTGATTTAATTATTAACTCAATCTCCCTCTTGTCAGTATCATGGGGGAGCATTTCAGGTAACAGTCTCGGAACACTTTTTTCTAAGAGCGCTATATGATTCCCTGTTGGGACTAGGTTTCTATTTAGTTCACCTGCTATATTCAGAAAGTGATTATTAAATACTGGCCGGCCGAGATGGCCGAGCGGTTCTAGGCGCTACTGTCTGGAACCGCGCGACCGCTACGGTCGCAGATTCGAATCCTGCCTCGGGCATGGATGTGTGTGATGTCCTTAGGTTAGTTAGGTTTAAGTAGTTCTAAGTTCTAGAGGACTGATGACCTTAGAAGTTAAGTCCCATAGTGCTCAGAGCCATTTGAACCATTTTTTAAATTAAATACTCTATACATATGCCACTTATCAGTAACACGGGCATTCCCACTACGCACTGATTCTATATCCTCGACCTGTCTCTGTCTACCAGCCACTTCCTTTGCGACTGACCATATGGTTTTAATTTTATCCTGATACTTAGCTATTCTATCTGCATACCACATACTTTTTGCCTTCCTAATAACATTTTTAAGCACCTTACAATACTGTTTGTAATGGGCTGCTGCATTTAGAGTTTGACTGTTTCTATCGTTTTGATATAATTGCCACTTTGTTCTACAAGATATTCTTATCCCTCTAGTCAGCCACCCAGGCTGCCTGTTTGTGCTAGTACCCTGTTTTGAACGTTCTAACGGAAAGCAACTTTCAAAGAGCACGAGAAGAGTCTTGAGAAAAGCATTATATTTATCGTCTACTGTATCAGCGCTATAAACATCTTGCCACCCTTGTTCCTTGATAAGGTTTACAAAGGTCTCTACAGCAACTGGATCAGCTTTCCTAAACAGGTGATGACTATATTTAACACGTGTTGCAGCACAGAAGTCTTTTAGAGTTAAAATTTGTGCATCATGATCTGAAAGACCATTCACCTTTTTGATAACAAAATGCCCTTCTAGTAAAGAGGAATGAACAAAAATGTTATCTATGGCTGTTCTACTGTTCCCTTGCACTGTAGTTGGTCAGAATAGAGTTTGCATTAGATTATATGAATTAAGGAGGTCTACCAGCATCCTCTTCCTTGCACAGTCACTTATACAATTAATATTGAAGTCATTTATTTGCTGAAAATGGAAAACGAATCTTCTGACCTGTGTCTGAAAGCTGCAACTGACGGATCATTGTTGCAACACTGGAAGAGAAATAGAAAACTGCAATATCGTCCAGAAATAAGCAACGTTGTACAGGACTCCTTAATATAGATGTGATACTGTCTATTACTGTGGAAATGAAAGTAATACTACACTTAGGAACAACGTTATCGTGCTTAAAACGATTCAGCCGCACGTGATCAACCCGGAACCGAAAAAAAGCTCTTAGACAGGAAGAAACGTATGGGGAAGAGGAGGTCGTCAGAAGTTTCCACAGAATACTGTGTCTCCAAGTAATACCGTGCGCCTTTCTGACATCGAAGAATATACCGAAACAACGCCGTTTACTTATGAAACTAGCTGGACAATCGCCTCTAACAAGGTCACGTTGTCTCTTAAATTCACAGTGAGAGCAAACACCCAGGCTATAAGACGGTTAACCATTCATTGCTAGAACTTTCCTACACAGCTCATTAATGCAGCACTCTGGTAACTACGAGGAAGCAGTCCTCGCCTATTTCGATTTGGGAAAGTGGCTCGTCTGCAATAGCAAATTAAAATATTTGAGGAGGGTTTCCTTTGACACCACTGCAAATGTCGAAACAAGCTGTACCGTATTTGGTAGTGCAGTACCACGAGCATCAGACGGTGGAGAATTCAGCTTCCACATGGAGAAATTTTTCGATTTGAAATACAACCTCTACGGTCGCATGGTGGCGGCGGAACATCGGATCCTAGCTGACACGAGCAATAGTCGCAGGAAAATGCTCTACCAACATCTCATCGATGACACCGTGCGTTGTTAGGAGACACTCTTGTTTCATCACTGCTGCTGTGGGTAAATGACTGAGTTTACCAAAAATCCTCCTAATGGCTTCGCATACTTCTTTCGAAGAAAAAGAGTGGTTGATATCTTGCAGCAACGCGTTGTCATGACGTTTTATAGCTGTATTTAATAACATCTTGAGCCTTGGCTCCTGCGACTAGAAAGGCTGTGGGTTTGTAGAGCCGCACGGCTAACCCAGATTAGTAAGTGGCAAACATAGGCACACCGAGACACAGGCTGAGGAGTTTCGGAACGATATGTCAGCAGAATGGTGCGTCACTCGCATGATGTGGTCCAACCAGTCCCGGACGTTGCCTCGGTGTTCAAAGACAGACATATTGCTGTACAGCGCCCGGCTATCATTGCAGACCATCCGTGGCGGCTGCTTCCTTTCCATTTATACTTGCGACGTCGTGTGTCACAAGTTATTCGTTATATACAAAGGAAATTACATATATATGTTATATATTTTTATTTTCAATTTATTAGCTTGATTCTTTCTCTCATGGATATTGTCTTTTCTTATCATTTTTATTTACGTCCTTAAGTAAATATGAAACGGGTTCTTGAAGGGCTCAGTTAGTTATTCATGTACCAACTTAGATTTTGATCATGTGTAAAATATAGTTGCCGTTAACTGAATTGAATGTAATTTTCTTAATTTCTATTTTCTGATTGCAAAGCAAGGCTTGAGAGAATTTCGATTGTTGCCGTGGAGCGTCCAAGATAAAACTTACCGACCTCATGGAATCGGTATAGTTTAAAAACATCAACTTTAACGTAAATTAATTATCTGTTGCAATTGAACAAGGTTCTTACAACGAAATCTCTCGCATTTACCTTTACTGTTACCACTCTGAAAAATAAATTAATACCTCGGCGCGTAATGGCCGACCAGATGCTGCATCGGAAGATGAGCTTCGCGCAGCGCAAATTACTGAAAAAATGCTTATTAAAAATAATTAGCCACTGCGAGCATTAGAGGTGACAACTATTACAAAGAAATTCGTTTTGCAATAATAATAACAAGTTTATTTAAGCAGACATACGAATAACTTCCATAAAATATGTTTAGCCGCTCAATGGCTGCCTTCCGTATAGCGAAACAAAACAGTGTGTGTACCACAAAATATTTCCTTCTTCCTCGGCCGTACAATAGCGTCTCTTTCGATCCTTTTTTATTATCATAGACATTAAATAAAGATGCTGCACATCAGTTGTTTCAAGAACATTCACTACATCTCTTACACTAATTATATTCATAAAATACGTAAACTACGATTTTTATGTACCGTCATATTATCCTCCAGTGGATCCAGTGCCTCAAATTGTTACTGGAGTGAAGGTCTTTAGCTGCTTCTCACTGAGCAGAGTCTCCAAGAGCTGGAGAGCAGAAAAAGAGGACCGTGGCGGAGGGCAATTCGGTAGAAGGCAAGAAGTGAAAAGGATTGGCCGAGTAGGGGATGCACATGATGACACTCTCCAACACTCGACCCCTAGGGAGATTTATTGTAGAAACAGTGCACATGTATTACACCAAATTACTATATTTACAGATCAACAGTGCAAGCCGTTCTGAGGTACTATGTTTAGACCCACGCTAAAACAGTCATAGTACGAAGTGTAGTCTCCATCAGCAGTAGTGCGATGTTCTGAGTCTGGGCATCCAGTCGATCCTACACATGGTGAATACTGTCCTGCGATAGGTTTTCCACTCCTGCTCGACCTCTTCACGTAGTTTCCTCTACGAGTTGTTGGTTGGCGAGTCACACGTGTAACTTCACGTCCCATAGTACCTCACACACGCTAGATTCGAGAAATTTCTGGAGATCGTGCTGGCCAGGAAAGTTACTGCACGTCTTGCTGAGCACGTCGAGTTTCACGGGCAGTGTGGAATGAGCATTATTCTGTTGGAGCAACGCGTCGCCTTTCTATTTCATGAACGGCAAAAGAGCGGGAGTAACAGCATACCGCATGTACAGAGCACTGGCCAAAGTACCCTGCAGAAGCACCACAGATCGACAAGAAAAAAAAATGGCTCTGAGCACATCTAAGGTCATCAGTCCCCTAGAACTTAGAACTACTTAAACCTAACTAACCTAACGACATCACACAAATCCATGCCCGAGGCAGGATTCGAACCTGCGACCGTAGCAGTCTCGCGGTTCCGGACTGAAGCGCCTAGAACTGCTCGGCCACCGCGTCCGGCAGGTGAACAAGAGTTGTAGCTTATTGAACCCTAGAATATAAGGCCTAGAGTAGGGACAGTGTGTCTTGGACGAATGCACTCTACATGACAGGCAGTCACCAGGTAAAATTTGTACATACGAACGACTATCTTCTGTGTGCAGGCAGAATCTTCTTTCACCGCTGAAGATTCTCCGAGGGCAGCAGTCGAGCCTTGCACGTTGATGCGTGGCATCAGCGGATGATGGCTAGAAGTGTGCGAGCCCATAGTCCCAATGCTAATAACCAGTTCGCAACAGTTGATGGAAATACGGAAGCGTTCGATTCAGCCCGTCTGCTTTGACCCATGACGTCACAAATATGGCGGAAACGACCAAAAACCACTATTCCAAAATGGCGCATATAAAGTCGTTACGTACACATAATGACGACGAAAATACATCGAAAAACAAACACACACGCGTTCCACAAAAAGCCTAATGACACTAATGGAACAAGTACGGGAACGAGGTTTTTTTTGGGTGCGGACAAACTAAATATAAACAAATTTAGACACCACCCCCATACAAAACCACGCAAAACGTCGAAAAAACCGACATCACAAAACT